>NC_138531.1:32200378-32800378 GCF_964234715.1 Podarcis melisellensis
GAAGCAAGGAAACAGAGTCTGGGTCTGTGCAAAAAAGCAAGCTTGTGCAAATGTACAGTACCTCGTGTTTTGTAACTGCTGGGCAAAGTGTTACGGGAAGAGGGTTGCCCCACCCCACCCCCGGAGATTTTTGTTAAGTAAGTTTTCCAAGGATTTCCTTTAACCTCACAAAAGACTCTATTCATAGCAGAGTATATATTTCAGTGTAGAGAACTCTTGGTACCATAACATGCTTCCTGTGCAGGGGCCCCCAGTCCTGTGAAGAAGGTACAGAGCACATTCAGCCTAGATGGGGAAATCTGTGTAAGTCCAAGAATATCTCAAGAGTGCTTTGGCTCCCATTCTCGGACACAGCACCCAGGGCTCTCCACTCAAGGAAACCTGAAATGTTTATCCAAGAAGCCCGCTTGCCCTTCTGGTGAGGCGGCATTGCAGCACGGCGGAGGCTCCTATAGGACCTGACGGGGAGATCCAGGGTCAGTATCCGACCTGGATAGGCAGAAGGGGGGAGGGCATAATGCCACCGCGCCACCTATCAGAAGACCAATCTAAGCCCGTCTCCCAGATTGGCCAATGGTGGAGGGGCAGGCTTGGACGCTGGGTTGCACTTGGGGGCAGGCTTCACAAAACAGGAAGGCCTCCCTCAAGTCAGAACGTGGTCTGTATTCACCAACACAGAGGGGCAGCTGCTTTTTGTGAAGAGGTTCCTTGGTTCAATCCCTGGCAGCTCCAGGTGGGGCAGGGAATGTCCCCTGTCTGAAATTCTGGAAAGGTGCTGCCAGTTAGTGTAGGCAACAACGAGCTCAAAGGGAGCAGCTTTCTAGGCTCCTGCCGCCCGAGGCATATGTAAACTCCAGCCTCTAATGGTAAAGGGAAACCCACTGGAGAGGCCTGCTATTATTATTATTATTATTATTATTATTATTATTATTATTATTATTATTAATATTACCCAGTCCATCTGGCTGGGTTTCCTCAGCCACTCTGGGCGGCTCCAGACATAATATTAATAATAATAATTTTAAAAAACAATAAAACATCAAACATTAAAAGCTTCCCTAAACAGGGCTGCCTTCAGATGTTTTCTAAAAGGCAGATAGTTGTTTATTTCCTTGACATCTGATGGGAGGACATTCCTCAGGGTGGGGGCCACTACCAAGAAGGCCCTCTGCCCGTTTCCCTGTAACCTCGTTTCTCGCAGTGAGGTAACCGCCAGAAAGCCCTCAGAGCTGGACCTGAGTGTTCGGGCTGAGCGATGGGGGTGGAGACATTCCTTCAGGTATACTGGGCCGAGACCATTCAGGGCTTTAACGGTCAGCACCAACACTTTGAATTGTGCTCGGAAACGTACTGGGAGCCAATGTAGGTCTCTCAGGACCGGTGTTATATGGTCTGGGCGGCCACTCCCAGTCACCAGTCTAGCTGCCGTATTATGGGGTATCCACATTCTGAGGGTTCGTTCACACTCTGCTCGTTCCATGCTTAGAAAGTGCAGGTCCAAGCACTTTTCTCGTGCTTTCTAGGCATGGGACTCCCACTACATTCCCTGGGAAATCCCTCTCCTTACCCCTGAATCAAAGCAAATGTTAATCCACAGAAAACCCACACAGAATCACATCACTGCACAGTTGGAAAGGGACCGTGAGGGTCACCAAGTCCAACCCCTTGCAATTTAGTCATCTTTTGCCCCAGTGTGACTTGGCCGAAACAACAACAACAAAAGGTATCTCAAGCAATATGCGTATAGTTACCTGAAACACTATAATCATGGTCAAAAATAAATAGACTGCAGCTTTAAGTGGAGGCAAATAGTTTCCTCTGGGATCCGGGACAACAAAGACAGGCTTCTTTTTGTCACCATATTGCCAAACCCAGATTCCATGACCTGTAGGACAGGTGGGAGAGAAAGAAATAGAAAATTAAACATAAGAGCGACAAAGTTGATGGGTTTGCGGAGGATACCCCCCTCCCTGCGCTAAACCCTAATAAACTGTAAGATCTGGGATGTGAAGGGAGAAATACAAGCTGCAGAGGAATTCCTGGGCTAGCCTAACCAAAAAGACCTGGCTAAGCTAGGGCCATTACGAAACAATTCAGGGTCATTGAGGACCATTGGCAAGGCAAGAGAACTTTCCTTCTCCCCTGCCCTGAGGTGTGAAGTACAGAGACTGGGGATTTGGAAGATTGCCAGGGTAACTGGGCGTGATGCCACAGGTAGAGTTTGGGGCCTGGAGCAAGAAGTGGTGGAAACAAGAAAGAAGACACAAGTCAGATATCCATCTTGGGGCAGGCTGGCTGAAGGCAGGCTGGGATGCCTTGGACTCCAGCCCTCCATTGCTGTGGGGAACAAGACTCCCTTGAGATGACCATTTTGTAAGATCTGGCCTCCCTCCATCTAAACTCAGGTGTAAATCACACTTCTTGAAGCTGCGACAGCCTCTATCCCATCTTCAATTCTCCACAGAAGCACAGACCCTGACTGAGGGCCAAGACCCCTGGAGTCCTGTGCACAGCTTGGCAGGGATCGGGGTAGCCTGTCACAATATTTAGCATATTCCTACCCCCACTCAGAGATAATAGCACTGTGCCCCTTCTTGCCTCGATCCCTCGGTGCAGAACATTTCTCTCTCAGAAACCCCAAATTTTCTGACTGTGTGGCTGTTAAAGAAATGAAACCCTCTGATTTTTGAGGTTCTCAGAACTGAGGACATTGCTTACAAGAAATTGTCTTACCTTCACAAACAAACACACACACCAAAATCAGTCATAGAAGTTGCTGCCCCATACAACTGGGGTATGTGTATGTATGTAATGTGTATGTTCAGTGGCAGAAAATCTGCTTTGTATGCAGAACATCTCAGGTTCAATCCCCAGAATCTCAAGGTATTCAGGTATCTATCTATCTACCTATCTAATGTGGTATACAGTGGTACCTCGGAAATTGAACGGAATCCATTCCGGAAGTCTGTTCAACTTCCAAAATGTTTGGAAACCAAGGCACAGCTTCTGATTGGCTGCAGGAAGCTCTTGCAGCCAATCAGAAGCCACAGAAGCCATGTCAGACATTTGGTTTCCAAAGAACGTTCGCAAACTAGATTTCCAAAGAACGTTCACTTCTAGATTTGTGACATTCGGGAGCCAAAACATTTGACCAGCAAGGTGTTCGACTTCTGAGGTACGAATGTATTCTTTATTTATTTGTAAAATTATGAGGTATATTTTACAATAAAGAAATCTCTGCTCCCAAAGCATCTAATTTTAGTTGAGCAGAGCTGGGTCTCAAACACGAAGTTAGTTATGCCGGCTGCGTTTGTTCCAATACATGAATAAACGAAATTATTTATCTGTATTTATTTTCATTGTTATTCATTCCCTGCCTTTCAAAAAAATTTTTTTACACCTTATAGCTAAAAATTGTGGGGACTTACCAACGGCTGAAAACAAGCACATCACAATAAGAATGAGGACACACCAAAGGACATCGACATTCATTTGTCTTTCGAGCTTGCTTCGCTTGTAACGCGGCCCGCTGTTATTGAGAAAGGCTTTCGTCTCGTGTCCTGCCGAAAGGAAGTTGAATGCCATGATGGTGTATACACAATCATTTTGGGGGTGATCAAAAGGAACGAAGTGTAAAAACACAAGGTAAAGGGTAGCAGCTGCCTCTTACCGGCATAGATGACTATTCCTGAGACCTCTTCTGTATTTCTAATTGTACATCCCCGCAACAAAAGGTTTTCTTTACTCAGCGCAACCTTTTTGCCACTTCTATGCACACTGCAAAAGCACAAGAGATATCAGCTTATGTATACGTTTCATAACTGCGGCAGAGGACTTGTTTCATTCCTTACCAACCTATAGAAGGCAGGAAAATCAACCCTAGCATCTTTATACAGTGGTGCCCCGCAAGACGAACGCCTCGCAAGACGAAAAACCCGCTAGACGAAAGGGTTTTCCGTTTTGGAGGCGCTTCATAAAACGAATTCCCCTATGGGGTTGCTTCGCAAGACGAAAAAAATCTTGCATCCCCCCGCGGGGTTTTTCCGCTTTTTTCGCCCTTTTCTTAAGCCGCTAAGCCGCTTATCAGCTGTTCTGCTGATAAGCCGCTTATCAGCTGTTCTGCTGATAAGCCGCTTAACAGCTGATCGCTGGAAGCCGCTTGACAGCTGTAGCGCTAATCCGCTAAGCTGTCAATGGGCTTGCTTCGCAAGACGAAGAAACCGCTATACGAAGAGCCTCACGGAACGGATTAATTTCGTCTTGCGAGGCACCACTGTAATCAGTTTACAAACAATAACCGGGGATTTTCCATTTCATCTCTTGCCTGTTGTCCTTCAATGGAATTTCACAAAGCTTTCACATGGAAGTCAGTAAAATTTAAGGTTTGAAAATGAAGAGAAGTTACTGCTTTTTAACAACTTTTACCATAATTCCTACGGAAGAGTTTGCAATACAACTATATTTCTCTAGGAAGTCATTTATATATTGACTTTTGGCCCTTTAGAAAGCTCCCAATGTTTACAACCTTAAAACAGACAACTCGAATAAGTAAATGAACTATAAAAAGAGCAGTTGGAAATTAAAGTAAATAAAATAAATAAGTAAATAAATAAAATGTGGAAGAGATGCACCTTAACCATCTAGTTCAAGAGCATCAATGAAGAGGCTTATTATTATTAAGATTTCTTACCAGCCCTTCATCATAAAGTCCTTAGGCAGGTTGCAGCAATGTAAAAATATAATATTAAGATCAGTTAAAACAATTTACAATCAGAATAACAGAGTGGGGCCAGCAAAGGACAAAAGCTATACAATGAAGCTGCCAAATGCATTTCAGTGGAGAGGAAATTGCACAGCTTAGAGGCCACTGCAGAGAATGCCCTGATCTGGGCCACCACCTCTCAAATTTCTGAGGGTAGCAGAGCTCCCAAAGGGGTATTCTTTGCCAATTTTCACACCCAAGACAGTCCACGGGGAAAGAAAGGATCTCTCAGATATTTGAGAGGCAGTCCCATGGGCAGGTGCCTCAACTGAGAAGGCCCTGCATGAAAAGGGTCATTTTCCCTCACAAAAAGCAACAACCCCTTAACGACAATCTCCAATTCAATAAAGTATTCCCATTTTACAGGAAAGGGGGACTGAGGCAAAGGAACAACTATCCTGATCCAGAGATAAATATGGCATTAAATGCACAGAGCTAGAAACAAAATTCTCCAATTAGAGTCTGCTTTTTGGCTCTGACAAAGTTAATTGTCCATTGGGGGTGGGAAAAGAAGACATTTGGAATCAAGTCTTCCTATACCTTTCTCAAACAAGGTGATAATCAGTTGAATACACTTTTGTTGTTGTTGTTGTTTAGTCGTTTAGTCATGTCCGACTCTTCATGACCCCATGGACCAGAGCACGCCAGGCACTCCTGTCTTCCACTGCCTCCTGCAGTTTGGTCAAACTCATGCTGGTAGCTTCAAGAACACCATCCAACCATCTCGTCCTCTGTTGTCCCTTTCTCCTTGTGCCCTCCATCTTTCCTAACATCAGGGTCTTTTCCAGGGAGTCTTCTCTTCTCATGAGGTGGCCAAAATATTGGAGCCTCAGCTTCATGATTTGTCCTTCCAGTGAGCACTCAGGGCTGATTTCCTTAAGGACGGATAGGTTTGATCTTCTTGCAGTCCACGGGACTCTCAAGAGTCTCCTCCAGCACCATAATTCAAAAGCATCAATTCTTTGGTGACCAGCCTTCTTTATGGTCCAGCTCTCACTTCCATACATCACTACTGGGAAAACCATAGCTTTTACTATACGGACCTTTGTCGGCAAGGTGATGTCTCTGCTTTTTAAGATGCTGTCTAGGTTTGTCATTGCTTTTCTCCCAAGAAGCAGGCGTCTTTTAATTTCGTGACTGCTGTCAACATCTGCAGTGATTATGGAGCCCAGGAAAGTAGAGTCTTCCACTGCCTCCATTTCTTCCCCTTCTATTTGCCAGGAGGTGATGGGACCAGTGGCCATGATCTTAGTTTTTTTGATGTTGAGTGTCAGACCATATTTTGCACTCTCTCCTTTCACCCTCATTAAGCACTTAGTGTGCAGCAATTTCAACAACTAGTATTGTATGAGCGCCATGCCTGGGACTAAAAGGCACATTGGTGACTCTTACTGGAATGGAGCAAGTGATTTGAGTCTGTGGCTGAGAGGCTAACATACACACCAGTGCAGCACTCTTCTCACTGAATCGCAAGGAGTTGGGACGTGAAATAATACAGAAACGGACTGCAGTGCATCTTATTATTATTAATCATTGCCTAGATCATGAAGCATTTATATAGCCCTTCAGGGTGCTCAAAGTCCTAGGCTGCGCAATCTCATTGTAATCCTTTCTGTAGACATATAGGGTAAGTCAGCTATTGTGCACTTTAATGCTTTCTGCCTGGCAATACCTTCCCGATCACCATCTCTACTAGGCAAAATGATAAAAGGCACTCTGACACTAGGGAGACTAACTCAATACATCACAGAATGGGGTTTCATGAGTCGACTCGTGTTGAATGTAGCAGTTCATAAACCTGCCGGTTGCAAAGAACCCAAAGCCCTGTGGTTGTATTTATGGTTTTTCTTTATTTATGTAACATTCTAAGTATCTATGGAGCTTTACAGAAATAACAACAGCTAAAAGGATAGGTTCCTGTCTCCAAGTAGCTTGCAACGGAAATTGCCAAGAGTGAAACAGAAAACAGAGTGGGAGGAGACACTCGTGTGGACCGACACGGACTTACCCTTCCTAGCTCCATAGTACGGCATCTGCCGTGCTCTATGTGGGGCTACTTTTGAAGGTGAACAGGAAATGACAACTAATCCAGAATGCAGCTGCCAGACTGGTGACTGGGAGCGGCTGCCATAGCACCGTTCTTAAAGGATCTACGTTAACTCCCAATACGTTTCTGAGCACAATTCAAGGTGTTAGTGCTGACCTTTAAAGCCCTAAATGGTTTTGGCCCTGTATACCTGAAGGAGCGTTTCCACCCCCATCATTCAGCCCGGACACTAAGGTCCAGCTCCAAGGGCCTTAGGTGGTTCCCTCATTGTGAGAAGTGAGGTTACAGGGAACCAGGTTGAGGGCCTTCTCGGTGGTGGCGCCCGCCCTGTGGAACGCCCTCCCATCAGATGTCAAGGAAATAAACAACTATCTGACTTTTAGAAGACATCTGAAGGCAGCCCTGTTTAGGGAAGTTTTTAATGTTTGCTATCTTACTGAACCGTCTTCCCCTGAGGGTTCCCTGGGGGGGGGGGGGTGTCCTCAGCTGGTCCCTCCTACCATTCCTCTACACAGTCAGTCTATGAAAGACCCCACTGTCTGACTCAGTATAAGGCAGCTTCCTATGTCCCTAATAGTCTGCTATGGGTATTTGATATGACATAGTGATTACAGGGCACAAGGAAAGCCTTGAGATCATGGCAGGCATAGGAACCGCCTATGACTCAAAATGATGTTTATGGAAGTCTAAACATATCATTTCCTAAAATCTCACCATGGCTAACGGAACAGAAGAGGTAGGCTGCTGGTTGTGACCCCTTTGTCCCGAATGCTTGACTGGCACTGTTGGCAGTTTGCCCCTATGCCTCTGCTTCTGAGTGCAGAGATGGCAGATATCACAGTACAACACACTGATGACACCTGCTATTTGCCAGGTAAGTTACACAAGCGAAAAGGAAAAAAGCAATAAAATGGGGGAACTGATCACAATCACTTTCAAACCATTCATTTGACTTTGCAATTGCCAGTTGCATTTATTTATGTTCATTAATACTACTACTACTAATAATAATATTTTAAATTGAAGGGAACCTTACTGAGCAGTAGAGAAATTATCCCTAAGAAAGGAAACATTTCTCCCATAATGAATTGATACCCTCTCTCAAGGAGGATACAATTCTGCGTTTGGGCTCTGGAAACGAGTGATTTAATCATTGAAAAGACACGGCAGGTGAGTTTGTGATGGATGCCTTGATCATGTGGTGACAGGCCTACCAGGTTCAAAAGAAACACAGGTAGGTTGTTAAATAGTAAGTCGTGATGGAGGAGTGAGTGGTTATGATGCAGGCCAGAATTTGATGACATTGGGAAACGTAGTTGGGACACACTGGTAAAAAAATTCTAGGTTGTTAGGTGTGTTATTAAAATCCAAGCTCTTAAAGCCATCCGCATGCATGAGACAATGGAGTTTCTAGGAAGAAGGATTTGCTGGGCAATGGAAACATTTTGGAACAACACAAACCTGTACTAGACAGACAATGTCACTTGAATGCAGTAGAACCAGATTGCTAGGGTTTAATATCACAAATGCTGCAAACAGGAACATTCTGTTCAGTATGACTCAGGGTGAGGGTATCAGTGTTTCAGGTCTACAAAGCGGTAATGGTGGTAAACATGGCACAGTTCACACATCACAGTAAACCATAGCTAATGGTATCCCATGAATACATCTTTCTGGGCTGCTGTCTCCTCCCACTACTAAGGTAAGGTAAATGATCCCAGACGGATAAGTCCGGTCAAAGGCGACTATGGGGTTGCAGTGCTCATCTCGCTTTCAGGCCGAGGGAGCCGGAATTTGTCCACAGACAGCTTTCCGGGTCATGTGGCCAGCATGACTTAACCGCTTCTGGAGCAACAGAATACTGTGATGGAAACCAGAGTTCACGGAAACGCCATTTACCTTCCCACCACAGCGGTATCTATTTATCTACTTGCACTGGTGTGCTTTTGAACTGCTAGGTTGGTAGGAGCTGGGACAGAGCAACAGGAGTCCACTCCGTCACAGGGATTCAAACCGCCAACCATCTGACTGGCAACCCCTGAGGCTCAGTGGTTTAGGCCACAGCCCCACCCGTGTCCCTTTCTCACTAGTGTATGGAGGGAACAAACCATGATCTGGTAAGCCAAGAACAAACCTTGGTTTCAGACTGTGGTTTGAGGGAAACAAATTAGGATCCCTGGTTCATATGTGCTGCTAAGCCAGGGGTCATGCTTTCTTTTTTCCCCAGGATGACTAGAGGGGAACAAAGTGGCCGTGATAAACTTCTGTGACCATATAATGCAGTTTGTATTTTATTGGTAAACTGTTATCTGTGGTTCACTGTGACATATGAACAAGGCCAGAAACAAATGGCAGCAGTTTAAAAAAACGGAGGAAAATGCACACAAACAGAAAATGTGGAGAGGAAACAGACATACCGTTGATGTTATCAGAAAGATAGAGGAAAAGCAAAAATCTGTGGGATACAGTTATTTTGGAATATAGATTGTATAGAAATAATTGTAAAGGGCCGATTGGGGAAGATTTGCTTTTGTCTGCCGAAGAAGGAAATTAGGAAAACTGATGTAAGAGTCACTGTGGGTGGAAATACTGAGCCAAAATGTAGTTTAGTAGCAGGGTCATACTATCTTCCCTGACAAAAACTGACCATGGTCTTGAGATGGGAAAAAGGAATTGGGAGAAGCAGAGGAAGAAGAAAGTGTTATAATAACGGGTAACTTCTGTTTTTCTCACATTGTGTGGGTAAAGCTATGTTTAGGCAATGACAAAGAAACAAAACTTCTAAATACGATAAATGGCTACCTCTTGGAAATGACAGATGGAAAGAAGAGACAACACTTGATTTAATCCTGAATGGAGACCAAGGCTTTGTGTGGGACATTCTATGGGCGTGGGATATACGTTTCCTGTCTTACTCCGTATTTCAATTATTCTTTTACTTATTTATTGTAAGCTGCCCAGAGAATTTTATAACGCCATAATTAAGTAACTAAAATGTTAAGTACTGATGGGAAAGTGACCAAATGCCACCGAATTCAATATGTCTTGCAAGCAGAAAGTTGCCCAGAGAGTCGAGGAGAATAAATTCCAAGAACGGAAACTTTTTATCAAAAATTGCTCCCCACAAGATCGTGCTTGAACTGACCCACAATATATCAAACATATTCAGAAAGAATGGCCATCACTTAGTGTTAGAGCAACTGCTTCCCACACAAAAAGTCACAGGTTCAATCCCCAGTAACTCCTGGGAAAGATAAACCAACCCATTTAAATAAATACAAATAAACTCCACTATCCACTCTAACAGCTCAAAACCAAGCAAGAAGCTGTCTCCTGTGGCAACTCTGGGAGCAGAGAGGGTGCTAGATATGAGGGACCCTTGATTTTATCCAGTATGGCTGCTCTAATGTTAAGAATATAACAGAGGTCTGATTTTTGACACAGGACTAAAATAGTCTATGGAAAGATGGATGCTAAGCCTCACCCAAGAAATTAAACAGCTTTTCTCCATTCTCTCTGCTGATGTCAGATAATCAGATGAACAGGAGTTCCAATCCCCTCTTAACAGGTTTTCCATGTACATTTGTATTTTTTAAAAAAAAAATCTTCCCAAAATGGTTTTGGCTTTGCTTCATAATTTAGCACCCTCACTGTAGCTCTTGTTTAATTCATCCAGCGGCCTCAGGTTCCGTTTCCACCAACTACTGAAACACTTTCAAGTTTTAAGCCTTCCCCAAATGCGACTCGTATCCTTTTGTGCTTTTTCCTGAGCCGCTGATGGGTACGAAGATGTAGCGAAAAACAAAAGTCACGCCATCAGTCACATGTTCACTACCCCCGTCAAATTCATTTCCATCACTTCCCTCTCCTCCCATAAACGATTCATAAGACTTGCGAACTTCACTATGCAAGGGTTTGACAGTGCAAGCCCATACGTGTCTATTCGGAAGTTAAGTCCTATTAAGCTCGACGGGCCTTACTCCCAGGTAAGCGTGCAGAAGATTGCAGTCTAAACCTGCAGGGCAATCCTTAACTGTAGATGGAATCGCAAGGATATACTCACATGAAGCCTCGAAACCTGCTTAAGTCGTTATTCGGCTCCTCGCATTCAATTAGGCTAGTAAACTTCAACGGGTCAAATTCAGAGTCCTGGAGCAAAGGAAATAACAGAAGCAAGCCGTTAGCAAAAAGCTTAACATGCACAATTTGTTTTAGGGACGGTGCCATCTGCCCGCCCATTGGACCAGACAAACCTTTGGTTTGATCCAGCATAGCTGCTCTTCATTATGATCCTCTGATATTTATACCGCTTTCCCATATTACCCATCACAATAAAGGCAAGCGACTTATCCATAAAATATCATATTGATTCTATAAATAACCTGTTTGGGATTAACCAGTAAAGATGGATGGGGGGGACCTGTGGCTCTTTATGATGTTGTCAGGACTCCAACTCCCATCAACCCCCAGCCATCATGGCCGATAGTCAAGGATGATGAGAGTTGTAGTCCAGCAACATCCGGTGGGGAGAGGGGAGAAAGAGGTTGGCACACCTGCTGTAAAAGAAATTGATCTGCAAAGCACCACTTTTTACAGACAAGGTACACAACTTTACCATTTATTTGCTTCTGTCCTTATAAGCGGTGATATGGCTGCATATTTTTTTCCGCAAGCTTCAACGGAGTAAGCAAGGAAGTAAAACCTGTGTGGCTACTTTGCACATTATACAGTAGAAGCACTAACGAGTACCCAATCCTGCTTGCTCCCTGCCGTAAAGCCACACTCAAAATAAAAACAACCGCCACCATTATTTCTGGTTTCTGAAAAATGTCCCGGCAGGCTGAAAACGTTTAAGATTATCGCTGGCAGGTTTCAAGTTCAAGCAAAAAGACAAAGTGCAATCTGGAAGAATATAAATCAATACGTTGTCAATTATGGGAATGTTAATACAAGCTTTCTGAAAATATAATCAGGGTTTCTTAATTGCTTCATGCTAGCTCAGATAAATTAATCCTGTACAGTAAATTAGGCACATACAGTAGGTTGCTTCTTACCTAATTAACATTTAAAATTCTCCTTGATTCCCTAACTAATTAGGCTCAAGCTGGCATTGGCACCGTCTGCATATCCCGAACACTTACCCGTTATTATAAGGTTTTATCATTGGACTTTCACGGCAGAGCAAATACCTCTTTTGTTTAAACATGGAGATTTAAATACTCCATTCTTTCGGCAGCAATCATGCTAATTAAGAGCCTTTCTGCATGATCAGGTTTCTTTCTACGTGCTGGTGGGGCGGGCAGGCGGAAGGTTTGCCCACAGAAAATGTTCAGTTGTTTTCAACTTTGTTCCACACAGTTCTGATGGTTACTCTGAAGGTTGCACTTCTATTAAGAGAAAATTCCAAGAGGGCCAAAGCATAACATTTGTTATGTGGGGAAACGTGCTATTTCCCATAGATAAGGCATTATTTGGTCTTGAAAATGATGGACTTGCAAAACAGCTGTCTTCTGACTCAGATTCCTTTGTATATCCTTTGTATATTTGTTCATTCATGGTTCAATTCTGTTGTCTTCTGGTATTAATCAGTAAATATTTTTTTTTTGCAAGTTTCTCATAGTTTTACATGTGATGAAGCACGATGAATATCACATGTTTTATCTGCATAATTCTACGTATAAATAACAACACTGGTATTGTACAGGGTACAAAACATATATTATTATGTTTGTATTCCATTATCATCCATTTATTAATCACTTTCTAAGCAACCACCTCAAGGTGATTTACACATAGTTTTATGCACTTCCAAGACTGAATGTGTATGTGTTTTTACATGCACAAACAGCCAAGAACTACACTGCTACATTTGGAGAACTGTGAAGGCCACTGAACTACAAAAATCAAGATCGTAAACTTAAAGTACAGATCTGGCCAATTTGGTATCCCTTGTAATTGCTGTGAGGGTGCAGTTACGCAATTATCATGGATGTCTATTTGATAGTATTTCTCGCATCAATACTGATGGTGGGGATACAGTTTCTTCCTGAATTTCCGCATCATTTTCTGCATCTTTCAAGTTATGGTTGGTTCATGTGCCTGTTTGAGTCCAAAGTTTTCTGAATGACTTGAAAAAAAGCAAGCTGTTGTCTTTTGAACTGCGCCTGGGTGTAATTTGCACAATGTCTTTGCACTTTTTGGCTAACAGCCTGAGCTCCTCAGAATCATAGAATTGTAGAGTTGGAAGGGTCTCAGAGGGTCATCTGGTCCAACCCCCACAGGAATCCTAACTAAAGTATTCATGTCAGATGGTCATCTAGCTTCTGCTTAAAAACCTCCTATGAAGGTAAGTCCTCCACATCCCAAGGGAGTCTGTTCCACTGTTGAACAGTTCTTATGGCCAGAAAGTTCTTCCTGGCGTTATGCTGGAATCTCCGTTCTTGTAACTTGAATCGACTGGTTTGTGTCCTACCTTTTGGAGCAGCCGGAAACAAGCTTACTTGGAGGAAGGGTGGAAATAAAAGTGTATAGATATGCATCTGTATGTGTGTGTGCATGGCTATATAGATGTACAATTAGGTAAAGGTAAAGGGACCCCTGACCATTAGGTCCAGTCGTGACCGACTCTGGGGTTGCGGCGCTCATCTCGCTTTACTGGCCGAGGGAGCCGGCGTACAGCTTCCGGGTCATGTGGCCAGCATGACTAAGACGCTTCTGGCAAACCAGAGCAGCACACAGAAACACCGTTTACCTTCCCGCAGGAGTGGTACCTATTTATCTACCTGCACTTTGACGTGCTTTTGAACTGCTAGGTTGGCAGGAGCAGGGACCCAGCAACGGGAGCTCACCCCGCCGTGGGGATTTGAACTCCCGACTTTCTGATCGGCAAGTCCTAGGCTCTGTGGTTTAACCCACAGCGCCACCCACGTCCCTTATGTATAATTAGGTGCTTATAATTATCCCCCAAATTATTTGGAAACATTCCTATCAGCAACACCCCCCTTTTTTTGCATGCAGTTAACACAAGAACATTGACACGGCAAGGCTCCTTGCTGCAGTATGATGACAAACAAAGCAGAGCATCACTCTGATCAGTGTGAAGTTGCATTTGTGCTTGCAAGGCAGCAAGCACTGGCTAATGTACTTGCTCACTCATTGATGAATAAGAACCCCCCTGTCAAAACAGTGTCAGCATTCTGTATCCGAATGGTAGGCAAAGAGCGCTTTCATTTCTCGAAGAAAGGTGGAAATCCAATTTCAGTCGTTTGGGAGGGAGCTCCTTTCTCCCTTTCCTGGACTCCCCCTGTAATTGGATTCTCTCACCCTCAGATGGCCTCGTGGATGCATTTTAACGTAATTTATAACAGATCGCAACCACGTAATCAACAGAACTGAAGGCCTTTCATTCCCAGATGAGCTGATGTATGACAATTACGCAGCAAAGAGAGAGAGAACATTTTACAATGCCGATAAGTGAGCCCCACGTAATTGCTTTCCTTGGGCCTTGACAGTTTTCTTTTGCAAGGAAGACTTCGTCTCTAGATAGCACACTGATATAAATATATATGTATATAAGAGAGTTGCCCTTTGTTGGCATGTGTTCCTGGGAGAAAGGATGCGCAGCACCTCCGAAGCTCACAACTGGCGTCGAACATAATATATCTATCAGGCGCCGGGATCAGTCTCTTGTTTGCTGAGTTCAGCAACCGCAATGAGCCTTCTGTTTAATTAGACTGGCCTTCCGAAGGAGGACTCTCTGCTCTCTCAGGGGTATCCTCTAAAACATTTGTCAAAAGTATTAGGACATTACTTGCCCCTCTCCTTTTACAAAAAGTGCTGAACGAAAAGCTGAGATGAGATAAAGTAGTTGCTGCTAACTCAGGCACTTCCTCGCCCTCCACGGTAATAGAGATTATAAAAACCTTCGCCCTTCCCTACAACTAAGAAGAAGCAGGTACAAAGCTACCTTTTTCTCTTTTCACTAAGCAAATAGGATTATGTATAAATGTTAACTCAGTGGGACTGGGAATTCCTTTAAAAAGAGAGAGAGAGAGAGAGAGAGAGAGAGAGAGAGAGAGAGAATAATCCTCTGCCACACCTGTGAAAATAAATTCTCAAATGCTCCGATCCAGATGTCCTGTGCATTCAGCATTCATTCTGATCGCTTGGTTGCACCAATGTCATCTTCCCAGTACATTTCCCCAACACTTTCTTTATCGCAAAATAATAATAATAATCTGATCTTAAGTGGGAGTGCTTTTGGTGCACAAGACCTTCAAGTCAAGTTTGAACGTGAAACCTAAATTTGGTGGTGTGTGATTGAATTCCACCTTACAGGCAGGGGGGGGGCACCATCCAATTTTACAAGGAGGGGGTTGGGCCCCCTCAATATTGTGCAGCCTGTGGTGGGCTCCACTGGGCCTACCTGCAGCTACGACAGATCCCACCAGGCCTTCCTAAGGCTGCGACAGGCCCTGGCGGGCCTACCTGTGCCACAGTGGGCCCTGTCAGGACTCCTTCCACTGCATGACATCACACACGTGTCACATGCATGACATCACACACACACACACACACACACACACACACACTGGGCCTCCCTAAAGTTGGGTGGAACCTGGCCCGTTTGCCACCCTAAAATGGGTACAGTCTAGAAGTGCCCACAGCAGTTTGCAGACCTGTGCAGCCAAGCAGCAATTTTTTTCTCTTCAAGTAACAATGCATTGAATTTAGATTTCCTGGAGATACTTTGGAATCTCAATGGAAAGATTCCTATGGTGATAGTTACGCAGTGTGGCCAAATAGTTAAAGCTGCTATGATCTAGGTCAGGCATCCCCAAACCTGGCCCTTCAGATGTGTTGGGACTACAATTCCCATCATCCCTGACCACTGGTCCTGTTAGCTAGGGATGATGGGAGTTGTAGTCCAAAATCAGCTGGACGGCAGAGTTTGGGGATGCCTGATCTAGGTGGCAATGTGGGTTTAGTAGGAAGAATGTCAGACTTGAACTATGATGGGGAACCAAGTTCAGATTCCTCCAAACCATAATTTTTTCCTCTTGGTTTGGGTAAGTCACACCCATTGCCATCTATAAAATGGGACTATTTAACAAATTTCTTCACAAGTTTATTCCAGGGATGAGCGAGAGCTGCTGTAAAGTGTCAGACACATTCCAAATCGCTATAGGAAACACAGCTAGTTGGGGGAGAAGGAAGGAGGTTCAGATGTTTCTGGCAAAATCTTGAGTGAAAAGAACATTTCACATTCTTTGCTAATTTGCTTTTGAGCTTTTGGCCTCTCTGTGTAACCATGAAATGATGTTCTTGAATCTACTAGCTCATTAGTTTTCATACAGTTATAACAAGGGATGGAGCATAATTTTGATTCCGTACGTATCTAAATCTCTCAAATGTGCACATTCCAAAACATGAAAACCAAAACACAGCTATCCTTCAAAATTTGCACATATCCAAATGTTGCAATTCTACAATTAACGTTTACAAAAATGCTTATAAATGCAATATAAAAAATGGAATAAAAACACATAAAAATGAAGATGCCAGTGAAAATAATCTACAAACATGCATTATATTATGGGAAACTGCTTGTAAAAATTGTACATTCATTCATGTTGTGTGTATGCTGCTTTTGCACACACACATAAATGCTCGAAGCAGATTACAACAAAGAAAACAAGGCATTTCAAAACCAAACAGTGCGAAAAGAATTTCCTAATAACACGGCAAAACAAAACAGCGAATATAATAACATACAAAAAGCAACATTTCAGATCTATAAATATAACAAGATTATGTAAACAACATCCAACAAAGTAACAAGGAAACTTTTCCTAGAAAAAAACCCTCCCATGTTGCACACATTCCATTAGTTGCAACTGCATATGAAAATGTGTTTGTTAGGAAAAAGTCTCACTATAATGCTTACAAATTTTCGTGCGGATTTCTTTTTAAAATCCAAATACTGCTGCAAAATGTGGGGAGCTGAATTTAAAACGGGGGAAATTGAGATACGATGAGAACTGAAATCGACAGATCTTTCCATCCCTAGGATTTGCAAAGTTGCCACACACACAGAATTGCATGAAGTTCACCAATCAGATCTTCAGCATTAGCATGAAAGTGGGACGGAGTGGACAGATTTTACATATGACTACCACTAACTTCAAATCCTCATTTACCCCCCTTTTCAGTGTAAGCACCTTGTGCCTTCATTCTTAACAGGCAAGATGAAATAGACCAAGACTCTGTCTCTGCATAATCTTATACATGGAACCCCCTTCTGGGGGCTCCTGACTGCTACAAGTCTCCACCCAACGTACTACAACTTCTTGTTGGTTAAATTGTTTATTTACGCTACCACGGCAGCCAGAATTCTGTATACACATAAATGGGGAAAAAATAAGTGCCAACAAAAGAGGAATGGACTTTGAAATTATTGGACTACGTGCAATTGACGGCGAAAACAAGAGACCAAAAAGGAAGAAATGTTTGTGGAAGAGTGGAGACCCTTTTCGGGTTATCTGAGAAAAGATTACAGTTGAATTAAATCACAAGCAGGACTTGAAATATAAGCAAAGGAATAAGAACGGTAAAGGAATGTAATGTAGGATATATCATGGGTATGCAAACTAAGGCCCGGGGGCCGGATGCGGCCCAATCATCTTCTCAATCCGGCCTGTGGACGGTCCAGGAATCAGTGTGTTTTTACATGAGAAGAATGTGTCCTTTTATTTAAAATGCATCTCTGGGTTATTTGTGGGACATAGGAATTCGTTCATTCCCTCCTCCCCCCAAAAAATATAGTCTGCCCCCCCCCAAGGTCTGAAGGACAGTGGACCGGCCCCCTACTTAAAAAGTTTGCTGACCCCTGTATAATGTCATAGGAAAAAACCACTGCATTTATGGGAGTAGGTGAACGATTTGAACAGAAACATCATGGAAGTAAGGATGGGAAGTCAAAATGTTAAGGGAATATTGTACTGAAATGGAAAGGAATTTGTGAAATTGTTTGAAAATCAATAAAAAAACATGGGGGGGGGGAGGAGGAAAGAAAACTGCTTGGCTTTGCCTTGCTTGCCAGTCACACTCCACCCCTATTAGTACTACAGTATAGTAGTACCTTGGTTTTCAAACAGCTTAGTTCTTGAATGTTTTGGCTCCCGAACGCTGGAAACTCGGAAGCGAGTGTTCCGGTTTGCGGACTCTTTTTGGAAGCCAAACGTCCAACAGGGCTTCTGTGGCTTCCGTTTGACTGCAGAAGCTTCCTGCAGCCAATCAGAATCACGCTTTAGTTTCCGAATGTTTTGCAAGTCGAAAGGACTTCCGGAATGGATTCCGTTCGACTCCCAAGGTACGACTGTATTTACAGCAGCCTGCAGAATTCTTAGGGAAGCAAGTCATACAGAAAGTTGTGCATAAGTCCTGCATTCTCTTTTCTGCAGCAAGTGCCCTATAGATGTTGGGTTGCGACTCCCATTTGCCCTCTGCTCTTGGCCATGCAAGCTGGGAGGGCCACCCCTGTGCTAAACATTATCCAGCTCCTCTTGCATTCAAGTCGCAGCAAAGGTTTCCAGCTCTCTCTGCCTAAGCCCGCAAAAGATGGACCCATGTGTTTTCAGTATTACAGGGCAGCTGGCCTGGCCGCCACACCCTCAGTAATTGCTTATGGAATGTTTTATGCGAGCTGGAAATATTTTGTCAGCCACGCCAGGAAGAGCGGCAGGGCTGATCTATTCCCTGCTTGCTCCAGTCAGGTTTCATAAGAATGATTTATAGTGTTTTGAAAACTTTAACCTATACCGGTGGAAAATATTTACATGCCTAGTTCTCTGCAGTATATAAAAATAAAGATATCACAATATTTTCTTAAATACACATACGCACACCCAACTGATTGTGGCAATGCTGTGCAGCTTAAACCCCACTGACTTCACTGGGATTTAAAGAGCTGACAGTGTTCAAGAACGCGTGGCCTCTCTCTGAAGGCTGTTGGAGGGCCTGCCGGTGACCCACAGCAGTGTTTTCCGAGCTAGTGGCAAGCTCTAAGTGTATATTTGGACAAATTTGATTTAGGAGAGGCTTCTGTGGGGAAAATATGTTTGAATTTGTGCCAGTTCTGTCTCTCCACAGCCGGCTAATGGGAGCAAAATGTGTACATTGTTCTAGCTCCTTCAGACCACTGATCCCTTGGTTCTATATACTCATCCCCATAGCCCCCTACCCTACCCTACCCTACCCTACCCTATAAAAAGCATTATTTGGAACAGCAGTTTGCATGACCCGCAATGTAAGATACAGTGGTACCTCAGGTTAAGTACTTAATTCGTTCCAGAGGTCTGTACTTAACCTGAAACTGTTCTTAACCTGAAGCACCACTTTAGCTAATGGGGCCTCCTGCTGCTGCCGTGCCACCAGAGCACGATTTCTCTTCTCATCCTGAAGCAAAGTTCTTAACCTGAAGCACTATTTCTGGGTTAGCGGAGTCTGTAACCTGAAGCGTATGTAACCTGAAGTGTATGTAACCTGAGGTACCACTGTAATAGCAGGACAGAATTCAGAACAGTAGCAATTAAGTGCTAATTTACTTAAGCTAAAACGGTTTGTTAATTCATTTAACTTGATCCAGTGATACAAACTTGAGGGGGGCTGCCTGCCACCAGACCCCTCTGCCTGCGGAGTCCCTAGGTGCCACCCGCCACTGCCAGGTGCGCAATCATGCTCATGTTTTGACTCCACACAAGCCGCTTCACCTTTGCTTCAACACGGACATCAAAACTGCGGACATCTAGCCGCCTAACAGCTCTAGCTTCAGAATAAGGTTGCATAGAAGCCTAGGCCTAGGCAGTTGCTTGTGCTTGGGTTCTTCCTTGCAGACAACCACCATGACCCACGGGCACTTGAAGATGGGGCCAGGAGCACAGCCCTGCTCCCTAGTATATCCCTTCATTGTGAGTAATATGTGAAGGGTCTCGAACAAAGCAACATTCTGATCTCACCGAAGCCCCTCCACTCAGGCAAAAGTCACATTGAACACTATTGTATTTTGGTTCCGCTCATATTCCTGCTTCACAGTCTACCTTGTCCAAATGAGTGTCTTTGAACTTGCTCTACTCTATAAATATCCCGTCTGCATTCTTCAAATTTCTGCTATTCATTAGAATTCGTTCTCATGTTCCCTGAACATTCAACTGCTCATTTCACTTATTTCCACAGCCTAACGTCAGTGCTTAAGACTTTCCCTTCGCAGGGAGAACACCCCGTGGGCTGTAACTGTCTGAGTCAGACCTGAGTCAGTCTCCGAAGATGAACTAGTCAGTGCAGTTCCTGAAAAGGAATAATTTCCACACATATAATATTGAGCAGATTATAATGAAACCAATTGTTTAATTAAGGAACGCTCGTCTCTTGAAGATCATGGTTCTAGCAGCCTAGTAATGAGTTTCTTCTAAGAACATACTCCTTTTATTAAATTTCTAAATTCAAAGCGGTTTGGTGAAATGGCTAGGATAGGCACAGGGAACCTGTGGTCTTCCAGATGTTGTTGGAATCTTAACACATCTGGAGGGCCACAGGTCTTTCGCAACTGGGTTAGAGTGATGAACTAGGAAGCCTGAGTTTTGATCTCCATTCACTAGGTCAGTGTTTCCCAAACTTAGGTCTCCAGCTGTGTCGAAACTACAATTTCCATCACTCTCCTGACCATTGGTCCTGCTAGCTAGGGATGATGGGAGTTGTAGTCCAAAAACAGCTGGAAACCCAAGTTTAAGAAACGCTGCACCATAGGCGCCAACTCCTAGGGGCCGAGGGGTCTTTGGGACCCCCCAATAAAATATTTGAGTGGACCACCCCCCACCAAGCTGATGGGAATTGCCATTCAAATGGTGTGCATGCATTGCATCATGTGATCAATTATGCAAGGTGGGGCTAATCTGCCCCCCCCCCATTATTTTATTCAAGTTGGCACCCCTGTACTGAGCTTAGCAGTGACTATCTCTTAGACTAACCTACCTCACAGGGTTGTTGTGAGATTAAAATGAGGATGGAGAGAAACACCTACATTATCTCAAGCTTCTTGAAGGAAAAATGGGGTACGAATGGGGTAATTAAATAAGTAAAATATAGAAACAAGCTTTAGTAAGTTTAGTTATTCATCTCTGTTCTCTTTACCTCCCTCATCTTTCTCATTCATACACACACACACACACACACACATACACATACATATATACATACATATATATATATATATATATATATATATATATATATATATATATGCCTGTGTTTATTTGAATGAAAACTGGCTGCAGGTGCAGTGGTGCAGTTCAGTGCTTCCACAGAACAAGGTTCTTAAAGAGCATCTCTCTTGCCCGTGTCTCTTCAGAGAACCCCTTTGGATCCAAGCACAAGAATTCCCAATGCTTTCTCTCTCAGTTTTGGAACCCTCTAGTAACAGTCTGCAAATGGCTATACTTGCAGGCTACTTCACAGTTTGAGGTCCCCCTTCCCCCCACCTTGACACATGCTAGATTGTTAGGAAAGCTGATTTCCCCACAACGGTGCTTTCAAACAAATGCTCCCTCTCATATTAATATTTTGCTGGAAGCTGCCCAGAGTGGCTAGGGAAACCCAGCCAGATGGGAGGGGAATGAATAATAATAATAATAATAATAATAATAATAATAATAATAATAATTGCCTAAAGTTGGGTGTAGGTGATGTAGGTTCAGTATATGCCAACTGCATTTGCAAACGGGCCCTAAATCCTGGGGCTACAGTGGTACCTCGGGTTAAGTACTTAATTCGTTCTGGAGGACCGTTCTTAACCTGAAACTGTTCTTAACCTGAAGCACCACTTTAGCTAATGGGGCCTCCCGCTGCTGCTGCGCTGCCGGAGCACGATTTCTGTTCTCATCCTGAAGCAAAGTTCTTAACCTGAAGCACTATTTCTGGGTTAGCGGAGTCTGTCACCTGAAGTGTCTGTAAGCTGAAGCGTATGTAACCCGAGGTACCACTGTATTTTATTAGGTTTTTTTTTTCTTGTGGGTGTCTCCTCATATTCTTAATTTTTTAAAAAAAGTTTTAAAACAGAGCTGATTTTGTTCATGCTAAATTAAACCATTTCTAAATATTTTCTCACATAACTAACTTGAAATAAAGGCTACTTGTTAACTATGGTTCTTTTTGTTATGTTTTTTTTGAACTTTGGCTCCTTCCCCACCCCCCATCAAAAATATTCTTGGCGAGGTAAGGAAAGAGAGCTGTAAACTTAGCTCCCCAGCAACAGCACTTCAAAAATTGACTGGACTCCAGAACATCAGATCCTTAAACTGCAATTATGCACATAATATCTCTCTCCCCCCCCCCTTCCCCAATTTCCTTGAGTGGTCTCTTATTTGCAAACCTACCAGGCAGGCGAAGTTGTACACAATATTTATATATTCAAATGGAATTTTCTGAGAGGTTGGAGAACTGGCAGTACAGTTTATGAAATTAAAACTGTGCCTGGCATCAGTGACTACTTTCGTTGGTTGAGTATCAACAAGGGACATGTAATTACAGGCAGCAAACTTTGCTAGAAAAAAGATTAGATCTGTTTCTGACGGAGAAACTATATTTATTAGCATCCCAGCAGCGCACTGTAACAATCGCATCCGCAGGATTCCACAAATGAATCGATAAAACCAAGGCAGGCCAGAAACAAGCATGGATTCACATTACTGAAGGAAAACTGTTTTTCCTCACGCCACTGTAACTCTCCTCTCTGTGAGGAACTCTTATGGCTTCTCTGTACTCACCAGCCCTTGCAGAAAAATGAGGAATTTTTCATTAAAACACAACATTTGCTTCACAACAAACAAAACCATCCGACCTGAGCTCTTGGGGACTGGTTTTTAAACTGGGTTGATTATTGGCCCACCATCTTCATTTGGTTTTGGTGAATGATGATTATGATTGGCTGTATGCTGGGTTTCACAGTGTGACCAGACTGTGGCTTACCGTTCAGCAGGGTACATGACAAAAGCATTCACTCACAAGCAGGGTTATGATCGGTGCTTTTCCCCTAGAAAAACAGGTGCCGATGCTCACCATGAAGTTGTTACAATCAGTGCCACATTTTTCAACAACAGAAAGAGTTGCCGGTACTGTGTACCCTTGATTACCCACTGAAAAAAAGCACTGGTTATGATGTTTTTAATTTGATGGGTCGGATCCAGACATCATCTTCTGTTGACAGGCCCATTCGCAGAAGGCTTAGGACCCAGGGGTGGGATCCCACTGTGGAAGGGGGAATGTGACTTTTGCCAATTTTCCCCTCCTGCTCCAGACCACAATTCTAAAAGGTTAAGTCCAGTTAAAGGTGACTTGGGGCTGTGGCGCTCATCTCGCTTCAGGCAAAGGGATCTGGCGATTGTCCACAGACAGCTTTCCGGGTCATGACTAAACTGCTTCTGGCGCAATGGGACACCGTGATGGAAACCAGCACGCACAGAAACACCGTTTATCTTCCCGCCGCAGCGGTACCTATTTATCTACTTGCACTGGTGTGCTTTTGAACTGCTAGGTAGGCAGGAGCTGGGACAGAGCAATGGCAGCTCACTCCATCATGGGGATTCGAACCACCAACCTTCTGATTGGCAAGCCCAAGAGGCTCAGTGGTTTAGACCACAGCGTCACCCACAGTTCTACCTCCAACACCTCATAATACTTAACAGTGTGGGGAGATGCTCCTACTGGTGGGACTGAAGTCTGGATCCAACCCATAAAGCACATTTTGAATGTTCAAAACACTGAACTTGAATAATCTCAGTAATCCCAACAGCCTTTTAACTCAAGTCAGTATTACAATTTTTTATATTACAAACAGGAGACACGACGAGAAAGGGCTGCTTGCCTAAGTTCGTGCCTCCAAAGAGATTTGAACCAAAGACTTAGCTTTTAGGTTTCCCTCCCTATTGTATCTTCATTTTAATTTTTCTATTTCTGCATGCATTTATATTGGTTATACTTACTACTTTTATTGTACTTTGTGTTTATATCTATATATACCCAAACCCAAGGATTTCTTGGATCATGGATTCCACCTTGTAGCACAACCCTAATGGTATTTACTCGTAAGCAGTTTCCACTGATTCCAGTGGGACCCATTTCCAAGTAAGTATACTTAGGAGTGTAGCTTTCAGTTCCTACGCTATGCCTGCTCCTGGAGATAAGCATGCGATCTTGTAAAGACAAAGAAGAAAGCAACATACTCTGCTAAAAATTAAATAATCCCTACACAAGCACCTAATGAATCCTTGATGCTTCACAGCAGCTTTTGCCTTCCAGATGTTTTGGACTACAATTCCCATCAGCCCCAGCCAGCACGGCCAATAGTCAGGGGTGATGGGAGTTGTAGTCCAGCAGCACCTGTGGTCCAGTATAATGGCAAAGGCCGCATTACAGGTGACTGTCTTTACAACCACACCCTTTCCTTCTGTAATAAATAACAGGCGCTGTACGGTGTTTAGCTATGTTTTACTCAAAGAAGGTCTGTTAATATTTTTATTATGTGTTTTAACACCCTTCATCATAAGATCTCCAGGTGGTGCACAGAATAAAACACAGTATAGAAACAAGTAAGTAATTAAAACAAAACAGCAAAACAATGACAACACACCCGCATCCCACAGACACATTTAAAAGGCTGCAGAATATTAATGAGCCAAAGGCCTAACCCAGGCATGTTCATTAATGTCAGTGGGTCTTTTAAGTAAAACTTTGTTGAATACCGCTCATTCTACCCAAGACTCAGCTTTTCTATACATGTTATGACACTGGCAATTTGCAGGAAGGTTTCACACTCTCTGCTGGATCTCTCTCTCTATTTTTAAATGCATTTATTCATTGCGTTTAGACTATGTAAGCTTGCGGAACAATAAATATCTATTTAGAAGATAGACCATAATCTCCGGCGGCCAGTAAAGGCGCTGCTGATTAGGTGATGTACTTCTTCAGATTTTGGGCTTAGTAAATCCTTAAGCTCCACACACTTGTGTGTGTATGCGCATGTGTGAAATTGGTTTGGTGTATGAAAAATCCTCAGCCAGAGGGAGGCCAATTCTGAAAAAGACAAAACTAGCAATAAGGGTGACGTTGAAACTTGGTAGAACGACAGTGTTGAGGCAGCCCAAATACTTACTGCCAGTATGGGCCCTGGCTGTTGTTTAGTCGTTTAGTCGTGTCCGACTCTTCGTGACCCCATGGACCAGAGCACGCCAGGCACTCCTGCCTTCCACTGCCTCCAGCAGTTTGGTCAAACTCATGCTGGTAGCTTCAAGAACACTGTCCAACCATCTCGTCCTCTGTTGTCCCTTTCTCCTTGTGCCCTCCATCTTTCCGAACATCAGGGTGTTTTCCAGGGAGTCTTCTCTTCTCATGAGGTGGCCAAAATATTGGAGCCTCAGCTTCACGATTTGTCCTTCCAGTGAGCACTCAGGGCTGATTTCCTTAAGAATGGATAGGTTTGATCTTCTTGCAGTCCATAGGACTCTCAAGAGTCTCCTCCAGCACCATAATTCAAAAGCATCAATTCTTTGGCGATCAGCCTTCTTTATGGTCCAGCTCTCACTTCCATACATCACTACTGGGAAAACCATAGCTTTAACTATACGGACCTTTGTTCGCAAGGCGATGTCTCTGCTTTTTAAGATGCTGTCAAGGTTTGCCATCGCCTTTCTCCCAAGGAGCAGGCGTCTTTTAATTTCGTGACTGCTGTCACCATCTGCAGTGATCATGGAACCCAAGAAAGTAAAATCTCACTGCCTCCATTTCTTCCCCTTCTATTATATGAAATAGAGCTGGGCAATGTATCGATGCCTTGTCCAAAACTGGTTTTAAGTCTACATCACAATAACGGTTTCAGAATATATGACCTGGAAATATGTAATGAACAGTGTTCACAACTCCAGGGGTCAGTGAGATCGCTATCTGCTGCCTTCCAAGTGGCAGGATGGTGAGGAGAAAGAGATGCTCCCTCTGGCTGGCTGCGTTCTTATGAATCAATCCGACTGCATTTATGTAATTCTAGATACAAATAAAAGTTTCAATATTTATAACTGCTTGGCCAAATACGTAAATATATATTGCATTCCCTGCTCAGACCTGTATCTCCAGTGACTCTCGGAAGTGCTTATTAACCTGATTGAAGGGTCATCTCTCTCTTGAAAACATTAGAGACAAAGGCTAACGGTTTAATAGTTTCCTAAGCACTTGAGCTGTTGCCCTTTGAGTGTAATGCATGCAGCAGCCCTGTGACAAACTCTTTGATATCTTAAATGGGGGGTTCTTCTAAAAACCACGCTGCCCCTTGACTTGTGATAGGCCATGTGACCGAACATGACTGCTATAGGACGCAGCATAAGAGATTCTTTTGTTTCCTCATGAAACAACATTCCTGGGTCTGTGATGTTCGCCAAAGCAAGTTGCGGCCACGTAAGCAGCATAATGGCTCTTTCCCGATATTCAGCTGCTGATCTAGTGTGCTCCCGTGGAAACCTTCTGACCTCGTGTTAAGAAAAAGAGGAGACTGAGAGGAGATGTGATAGCCATCTTCAAGGGGCTGTCACGTGGAAGATGGAATAAGCTTGTTTTCTCCTGCTCTGAAGCACTGTTAAAAACTGAGATACAGAAGCTAGGAGCTAAATGAAACCTTTATCCTAGGTTATGGGCGTAAGAACAGAATGTCTAGGCACTTTTTTTTTTAATAGCAAGAATTCAAAGCTGAAAATGAATGAACTGCATCTAAAACACTATGTTCATTTTTCACATGGTCTAGTCCTTCTCCAGCCCACCCTTCTAATAGTCTTAAGAGGGTCTCTTCTCCAGTCTTCAGAGAGTAGCTGGAAGTAGGGAGGCAGAAAAAGGACCTCCTTCCACTCTGCAGTTTTAATCCGAAATCTTAGGTGCTGTACTGCGCCCAGAGCTCAGAGACTGCTCACGCTGATGAAATTCCCTGTCGCAAAATGCGCCTAGAACAATGGGAGTTTCGAACGCTAGTCTGGAGCGTAAGACTACGACTAATAGCTTCAAGATACAAGAAAGGAAATTCCGACAAAACATGCAGGAAAATGTTCTGACAGTAAAAGCTGATCAACAGTGGAAGAGTCTGCCACGAGAGGTGGTGGACAACTCCTTCCTTGGAGGTTTTCAAGCAGAGGTTGGGTGGCCATCTGTCATGGATGCTTTAGCTGAGATTCCTGCATTGCAGGGAGTTGGACTAGATGGCCCTTGGGTCCCTTCCAACTCTATGATTCTTTGAATCTGCAATTCTGTTTTCTTTGAGCTGTTGTTCTGATCCACAAAAAAGAGAGCTGAACACGGCCACATATATGCAGTGTCTGCATGCCTCCACGTAGCTTGGTGGTGGGATTTCATAATCCAGCTTTCAGGAGACCTCAGAGCCCCACAATCCGTACAAAGTGAATATTTTATCAACCAAAACAAACAGAAACCCTAGAGGCTTTGTCACAAGAAATGGGCATAAATCCATGAAAGCAAGGTGGAGTCGTTTTTAATGCTTGGACGAGACTCTCAGGCGTTGTTTATAGGGACTGTCAAGATTTCTCAAAGCCTTAAGCCCAGGTTAATGCCATGGGTGTGTGTGTTTTGTGCATGCTGCCTTGGCAGCACATGAGGACAACCTATGCACGCTAGCTTAGAAGTCCCATGCCACTCAATGAGACTTACTTCTGAATAGACATGAATAGTATTGCCCGGCAGAGCCAGTGTGGTGTAGTGGTTAAGAGCGGTGGACTCATAATCTGGTGAACCGGGTTCGCTTCCCTGCTCCTCCACATGCAGCTGCTGGGTGACCTTGGGCTAGTCACACTTCTCTGAAGTCTCTCAGCCCCACTCACCTCACAGAGTGTTTGTTGTGGGGGAGGAAGGGGAAAGTAGATTGTTAGCTGCTTTGAGACTCCTTAGGGTAGTGATAAAGTGGGATATCAAATCCAAACTCTTCTTCTTCTGCATGTCAGGATGGTCTAAATCCAGGATGGGGAATCTCTGGCTCTTTAATGGGCTGAGTGCTGTTGCGCTCAGGTCTTGCTTTCCAGCTTCTTGTGAGCATTTGGCTAGCAACTATGGCAGGCATAGGCAAACTCCAGCCCTCCAGGTGTTTGGGACTACAATTCCCATCATCCCTGACCACTGGCCCTGTTAGCTAGGAATGATGGGAATTGTAGTCCCAAACATCTGGAGGGCTGGAGTTTGCCTATGCCTGTACTGTGGGAACAGGGGGCTGGACCAGGTGGGTCATTGGCATGATCCAGCAAGCTCTTACGTTTGGGGCTGATGGGAGTTAGAACATCAAGCTTGCTGGAACAAGTAGTTCTTGCTCTGTAACACTGGCAAGAACGAGAGAAGGCAAGAACGAAAGAATCGCCTGCTAGATGGGGCCAATGGCCTATCCAGTCCAACTTCCTGTGAAAACAGGAAGGCAGGATTCAAGCACAAGAACACACTTTCCCCTCCTGTGGTTTCCAGCAACTGACAAGCACCATTTATTTTAAGGCACTGAATGAAATTAAACATTCTTTTCATTAAAAAGCGTTTCTACACTACTTAATACAGTGGTACCTCAGGTTAAGTACTTAATTCGTTCCGGAGGTCCATTCTTAACCTGAAACTGTTCTTAACCTGAAGCACCACTTTAGCTAATGGGGCCTCCCACTGCCACCGCGCCACCGGAGCATGATTTCTGTTCTCATCCTGAAGCAAAGTTCTTAACCTGAGGTACTATTTCTGGGTTAGCAGAGTCTGTAACCTGAAGCGTATGTAACCCGAGGTACCACTGTATGTCAAAAATCTCCAAGCAGCGCACAGTTTAAAAAGAACAGCAATATAACATTTTTTAAAAAAACACTACCAAAAACCAGTTAAAGAGCAATATAAAATATATGTAAACTTACCAGCTCTAAAAATCCTCTTACAACTTGTCTCTGCTTCAAGTTGGTCTCCCCATCCAGATTAGCGGTTTCAATGTGGCACAGACCGTCGGGGTCACTCGAGGAAAGCAGCAAGATATCAGCAGGGATGATTTCATTACAACGCAGCTGGATGAAATCTCCGACTTTCACTTCTTTCCAGTATCTGGTGGTGTATTTCCTTTCAATCCTGGCAAAGAAATGTTTGCAAGAAATGCATTGAAATGTTTTCTAAGTATAGCCTAGCTGGCAAAAGCTCCTGAGAGACTACAACTTGTTACATGGGCAGACTTCCATCTGTGTTGCGTTGTGCTTGTGGCAGTGAAGCCTCTCACACCAATTGGTTCACAGACACACCAATACCCAAGGAACGAAGCACATCGGAAATGTTCGAAGTCCAACTTCTGTGAGGAGGGCCGCTTGTCAGTTTGGGATTAAAACTGTTATGTCTGCTACAGAAGGTAACAGAACAAGTGATGCGTATTGAAAACTTTTGTTACATTTTTTTAAAAAATGAGAATTTATATTAATAAAATATTTTTTAAAAAATAATAATCACACAGGCACTATGGAAATAAGAAATGGGAGAAATGTAGCTACAGAGCTAGAATGATGGGACAGGACCCAGAGAGAAAGAAGCTAAAGCACAGAATGCCCACAGGCAGAGTAGCTGCATGAAAGGTGGAGCAAAGCAGGAAAAAGAGACTATGTAAGGAACATATTTGAAAAATGTAGACCTGGGAACCCAAGAGGCATACAGACACCAGATCTAGACCTTGGGAGACCTCCTGTGCATTTGGAGAGTTGCACAGAAGCAAGAACTCTGCCAGTTGAGGCATCCAGCAATTCGAAAGCACGTCAAAGTGCAAGTAGATAAATAGGTACCGCTCCAGCAGGAAGGTAAACGGCATTTCCGTGCACTGCTCTGGTTCGCCAGAAGCGGCTTAGTCATGCTGGCCACATGACCCGGAAGCTATACGCCGGCTCCCTTGGCCAGTAAAGCGAGATGAGCGCCGCAACCCCAGAGTCGGTCACGACTGGACCTAATGGTCAGGGGTCCCTTTACCTTTTTACATTGATACTTCAGCTTTGTGACACGGAATCCTAAATGGCCACGAGGGACAAAAGGCAGAGGAAAGGAGTTGAACACTGAAGCACAAACCCTGTTCCGAACTAGCCTAGCCAGTTCTTTGGCTTCAGGTTTCTAATTCTACTTTACCTGACCACCACATGTTCTTACTTTATGGCTGCCGCTCAGGAAACTCCTTGGATAAGACATTTTAAGGCTTTAACCTCTCTTTCAACATCAACAAACAACAACGCAAACACCCTGGTGTTGGTCCAACCTGCGATCTGTCACTTGGGTAAGTCCAAGTCCATCCATTAGCCAGTTGCACACGCCCCATGCCGTTTGAGGGTGTGCTATACTTTGTTTAGACTGCATTCACCCCGAAAGCTCCAGAACTAAAATCCAGCTCCTTCTGCACTCTGAGACAGGTGTACCAAACATGGGCTGAAGGCAAATGAGGAAGTGTTGGCAGGAAGCACATGCCAGTAGGTTTGTACCAGCTGCCTCGTTTCTGAAACGTCTGTAAGCTCAATTGTACTGGGTCAGTTCAACTACAGAGAGCTCAGAAAAGCAAATTTCCAAAGAAATATACAGCATGGGGAATGCACAGCACAATGTGACCGTGCTGTTGCAAGTCAGTGGAGCGGGTTTCAGGAGTGAGAAACCAGTTTCCTGACTCTCCCATCTATAGTTTTATGAACTTAAAGAAAAAAGAAAAAGCTATCCATAATTTACTTGGCCACTACGCTGACTTACAACACAGCTGACACCCAGGAAGAATCTTGGAAGCCTACTGATAAAGTAGTTAAGTTGGAGGTGTGGAGTTGAGACTTTATGTCCCAGTACAAAAAAATATCTAAGGCAAAGCACCATGACAGGCACAGCATGAAGAGGAAGAGGCATGTTTCCTGAACTGATTTATATGCATATATTTCAGCGAAAGCACACAGGAGAGAAAGATTAATAGAGGAGATGTGAGGAATCAAGGAACGTATTTCAGCCTAGCGCTTTGGCATGTTTCTAAATAAGAAGCAGCTGCCAAACACACATTCCAGTTCTGAGCATATCCTGTGGTTCTGTAGAGGTGTAGAAAAGGCATGGAATGTAAGTACTGGGCACAGCATTCAGGTTCCTGAGAAGCTCAGCATTCATTTTCAAATAGCACAATTCGAGCCCGTATGGCTGCAGAGACAGACTTGAAAGAATCTAAACAATGCCTAGCTAATCCCAGCAACTGGAGGATTCCAGATGGTCATGGGGTGGAGTTTCAGTGCTCCACAGAGATACTTAGCAAAAGTCCCGGCTCCAACACCATTTGCATAATAACGTCTACAAGTAACATAACTGAGCATTTGCTGGCACAGAATTGATTCACGTGGGAGCAGAATTTTGAATTGTTTTCTTTTAAGCACAAAAAAGACACATATAGAAAGGAAGGCATTAATGCAAGGCACTAATGGGGAACCTGTACACCTTCTAGGACGATACCTGGTTTCCAACACTGTGAGATGCCACCAGCTAAACATTGCAATATACCAATATATCACAATGTCTAGATGGAACTACGTTGAGGCATTGATTGGTTTCACGGTTTTCTCTGCATTGCAATTTTTGTCAGTGCCTACTCTTTTGCATAAGGAGTTGGCAGAATTAACAGGGACTATAAAAATCGAGAAAAAGCATTGGTTGGCTTCACGGGTATTCCCACATTGTGATTTTTGCATTGCACATCCACACACCATGATTTGAGATATATTGCCAGGTCAAAAATTATGAAAGCAACATCATGATAGGGACTTCAAACCGGTTTCGGACAATACATGGCCCAGCCCTAGTGCCTTCCAGAGGTTGTTGGCTTCCAGTTCCCATCAGCCCTGGTCAGGGATGATGAAAGTCACAATTTTCTAGCCCTGTTGTAGAAGCTAGCCCTATTGTAGCTTCAAATATTTAACAAAGGAAGCTAAGAAGGGCTGAAAGACCTCACTTAACTTTTGCTCGTCCAAGACCTAAGAGAGAGAGAGAGAGAGAGAGAGAGAGAGAGAGAGAGAGAGCGCAGCCCAAAGCAAACAATAGCAGAGGACAGTGAGTCCCACGTTTTCTCCCCCATCTGTCCACCATTGTTGAGAACAGCCAACACTCAGTCAACAGAGACGAATCTCTCTAGTATCAAATTACTGTTCCCCATCTGAGTTATGATAGTCTAGTTGTGGAGGCACAACTCCTGCCCTGCGGCACGGTCCAGGACAGATAAGGATCAGGGAAATCCAGAGCGACATGGCAATAAAAACAACAACATACATTTCTACCCAAATAAAAAGCAAAGTGATGTGGTAACATCCTTAGGAAATACCTAAGAGAGTAGGATTTTCCTAAGAAGATATAAAAAAGTTCCAGTATAAAATAGCTCCCGATTCCTCTTGTTATGAATCATTATTCCTTATAAGGACAAAATGTGAATAACTCTGTGGACGCGAAACGTAGTCGAGGTAGCCAAAAATATACCGTTATAATGTGCTGCAGCATAAATCACAAAGCCAGAGTCACTGTGGGCATTCTGCTAAAAATGCAGACACAGATCTAGTATGGGGAAATGATATTCTTAGGTCTTTTATGTTCTCGCCACATCTGCTCTGCAATCCATTCACTGCCTCTGTGAAGCTTTTGCACATTCTGTGCTTTTAAAAATAAATAAAAAGAGTGTTAAAAGCACCACCACATGCCACTTCCTTTCTCCCAACTTTGCCTACCCAGGTTACACTTGGGTTAAAACAAGGAGCACAATTTGCCCTTGGGAACTGTAAGACTACATTTGCTTGTATAGGAGTTTGAGAGCTCCACTCATTGGCCAAATTGGCAACCGTGCTGTACCTTCTTCTTTGGCGATCACTCGTAGCTGAGTAAGATTGTCTTCCATAAACACGGTTTTAAAAGTGAGTCTGTAATTGACTGTGGAGACCAATTCTGGTTCCACACATCCTTCCACAGTGGGGACATAGGTTTCCAGGTGGGAGTTCATCACGCTGAATATTTGCCAAGCATGCCTTCCTCTTAGCACGTTTCATCCTGAGTTTGAGCGTCTTCAACGCCCATGACACCTTTGGTAAAGACTGTTCTCCAACTGGAGCGCTCGCAGGCTTGTGTTTCCCAGTTGTCGGTGTTTAAACTACATTTTTAAAGATTTGCCTTGAGAGAGTCTTTGAACCTCTTTTGTTGACCACCAGGCTTACCATAGGACTTCACTGACCATACCTTTCAGAGTTACAGCTCTGTGACATCCTTTGCTGAAGGATGGGGAAAAGGATGTGCAGGAAAGTGCAGCGTTGAATGCCCATTGGTAGAAACTGAAAGGAAAGCTATAAAAGTGGAATGGGGCATCAGAAAGAAAGAGAAAGCAGGGGTAGTTAAGTAAAATGTTGATCTGGCGTAGCTTAGCCAGGCTGACTACAATGCAATGGATAGAGAAGTTTTTCTCCCTTTCTTCTTCTGATACTAGAACTGAGGGTCACCCAACAAAGCTGAATAGCACAGTATGCAGACAAGACAACAAGAAGTGCTTATTCCCATAATGGTGCAGGGGCAGGACACCTCTGGGCCCTCCAGGGGCTGTCAGACTACAATTCCCATCAGCCTACCCAGGATGTCCAAACATCAGGGATGATGGGAGTTGGAGTCCAGCAACTTCTGGAGGGCTGCCGGTTCCCCATCACTGACATGCCACAGATAAACCTTGGAACCTGTTCCCACAGGGTTTGGCGATGTCCACCAACTCACGGCAGCTCTGAAAGCAGGTTAGAAAATTTCATGGAGGAGAAGCCCGCCAACAGCTACACGTCATCATGGCTGCATCCTATCTCCAGGATCGGTGCCAGCGCGCCTCTGAACCAGTGTTAGAAACTCGGATATATGAGCTAGGCACCAAATGGCTCCTTAAACCAAGGTTACAGTCGCCAAAGTTGCCCTTTGGGGCAAGACGGCTCTAAAGTCTTATTTTTCAAATGATGGACTGGCTGTGATTGATTCTCAGTTTAACATCTGGCTAACCTTGAGCTGGGTTAAGAACTCTGACCACTTGAAAGAAAAAAAAAAGGCACTTGATCCAGGGACAGTCCACATAAATATTGGGCTATGCCTAATTCTTTTTCTTAATGGCGACTGCTCCTGCTCCTGGCTTAGGCTGCACAGAAAAAGCAGTTTGGTTCCTGAAATTCATTCTGATTGTGCGGATAAAAGATAGAATTCTGCAGGATGGGGTATTAGTGTGTGAAAAGAGTCAAGGTCCAAGGATCCCCAGACATGCACCTCCAGATGGTGGAGATGTCAGGAACCATCCTGGCACCCAAGCATCTTTACTTGGTCACAAGTGATTGACAGCTATGTGCTGAATGCGTCTGGCACCTGGATACTTTCAAACAGTGCTCTGAACTTCAGTTGCTGGGGAAAGGGCTGTTGTGCTCGTGTGGTGTGTGAGCTTCCCTTTGGCATCTGGTTGGCAACTGTGGGAAATGGACTGCTGAGCTAGCTGGGCCTCTGGTAGGATGCAGCAGAGTTCTTATGTTCTTACACTGTAGCTCTCAGTTTCCTCCCAGATTCAGGACACACCTGGCCTTGCCTCCCAACTATTGGTTCTCATTCTTGGATGCAACAGCCAATGGGAGGAGAGAGGCACAGCGTAGTGGGCGATTTCAGAAGCAGACGCTGAGAGCACCACTTAGCAAAGAGCTGTGTGCACCATATAAAATACTGTTTTCATTCAATTTATATACTGCCCTTCATCATAGGGTTTCAGGGCGGTTCACAGACTATAATACAGGATAAGCTAAAGGTCAAGGGACCCCTGACCATTAGGTCCAGTCGTGACCGTCTCTGGGGTTGCAGCACTCATCTCGCTTTATTGGCCGAGGGAGCCGGCGTACAGCTTCTGGGTCATGAGGCCAGCATGACTAAGCCGCTTCTGGCGAACCAGAGCAGTGCACGGAAACGCCATTCACTTTCCCGCCAGAGCAGTACCTATTTATCTACTTGCACTTTGACGTGCTTTCAAACTGCTAGGTTGGCAGGAGCAGGGACCGAAGAACGGGAGCTCAACCCGTCACAGGGATTCGAACCGCCGACCTTCTGATCGGCAAGTCCTAGGCTCTGTGGTTTAACCCACAGCGCCACCCACAATAGAAACAAGCAAATAAGTAAAACAAAACAGCAAAACAATAATATTTTCCGCTATTCTCAGGTTAAATTAGTATGTTTGAAAATCGTGGGCCATTAAAAATTTTTTTTGCAGTAGCAGTGGCATTAAAAGGACAGCTGTAAGAGGAAATGTGGAGCACACTTTGCCAAATAAGGAAAGAAGAATACTGCACAACTGGATCCAGAGCAGGGCTGAAGATAACTAGCAAAAGTGCTCCTTGGGCTTTGATCATAAACTTGATTATCTCTCTTTTGGAGCTTCCCAGAGACATCTGGCTGGGCACTGTAGCAAACAAAACACTGGACTAGATAAACTGGCCCAGCAGGGCTCGTTTCATGTTTTGTATGAATGAAACATGGTATCTGCAGCTTTTGAAGTAAATGGCTTATGAAGATATACTATACCACACCTGATGGTAGTCACATGTAGAGCGCATGGGCGCATGTGCACCATCTCTTGCGCACCGGGTAATTTGTGTGAAGGGAAGTTGTTGTGAAACAGACTGCCGCACAATCAATTCCACATTGGAGGGAGTCTATTTCCACAGTCGTAACTCCACTGCGAACCAATGTGGCTCAAGAGATAGGCACCACCTGGACATACAGGGATCGTGTGGAGGCCCAGTTTACATCAACTCTGAATCTGCAAATCAGTAGATAGACAGGAAGTCCAAGGATGTGGCACATAGGTCCATATACTGTACATGCACTTGATGGCAGCTATGTGTATTGGTTCAAGTTCGTTGCTAGAGCTGCGGCCTCTACTGAATAAATATACGGTTGGGCTTCCTCAAAGTCATTTCACCCTAAGAAGTGCTAGAACTGCAGAGTGTAAATCTCTAAAATAAATAAAATTCAAAGAACAAAGAAAAGGAGGCAATTCAGAAGCAATGAGTGTGCTAGTCCCAGGCGTTTAAAGATTTTTTATTTTATTTTTAAATAAGAAGAGTGAGACAACACATTTTAAGGGCAAGAAAGAAGAACTTGTCCAATCTGCTCTTTGGGTGCCATTTCTTTTTTTTAAAAGCACAATTAGCAAATTTTAATAACCTTTTCACAACACCCTACACTAAAAACACTGAACGAGAGGGCATTTTTTTGGCCAAGGATGAAAAGGTCTGCAAATAATGCCAATCAATTTTCACGAGTGTATCTATTGCGATACCAATTCCTGTACCCCGGAATGTTGCTGATACTCAGGGCACTTCCAGAGGGTCGCTATTTTCGGGTGGGATTCAGTCACAGACCGGGAAATTCAGATTGCACAATTAGCATTGATTTAGAGCTCTTGCACAACAAATCCACTTCCCCCAAACAGCAGACTTTCTGCAATAAGGAAAGTGACAGGAAAATGCCCTTGAATGGGTGGAATAGCATGCAGTGCCTTCCCACAAATAAATCTGAATGGATGCTCATTAAATAGCAGGAAAAAATGAGGATGAAGGCTAAATAAACTGGTTACCTGGGAGCAACCTGAGGGCGGGGGATCTGGATGCATCCTACGACCCACATAAAAATTGCATTAGGGTGAATGCAACATCTATGACAGACGCTGCCTTGAGCAGTCCATTGTTTTAAATATTACATGCTGAGCAATATTCCACACATAGCACTACGCTTCCGCCGAACTGACTTTTTAAATTCCTGCATGTTTGGTAGCTGTCACAATCAGGCACTGCTTGGAGCAGGAAGTACCCGGGGATGCTTTCACACAAGTGAAAATAGTACAGGAATCTAAAGACTCATTAAACCGACCACATGCCAAAACAAGAGAGTAGCACGCGGTGACACATACACAAACGTTTATACTAATCAGGAAAAGTCACAGCAACCATTGGTACACACACACACAGTCATTGCAAACATACTTTGGCTTGGTTTGGACTCAGGAATAAACAGCTGCTTCTTATTGGGTCCACAAAGCTTACATGTCTCCCTTCCCACATCTCTTCCGGTTTAGCTGAGAGTAGTTCAGAAGCTTGAGACAAACCACAGCTTAACATTATGTCTGAACGTGGGCAAACTGTGGTTAGTCTTCGCTATGCTTAGCTGAAGTAAGCCGGCTTCAAACCACAGGTTAGGAAGTCAGCTTGTTTCAATGGAACATAGTTCAAAGCAGAGGTGGGGAGAACATTGCCCTCCAGATGTTGCTAGACTACAACTCCCATCATCCATGGCAACTGGCTATGGTGGCTAAGGAGGATGGGAGTTGGGAGCGCAGCAACCTCTGAAAGGCCACAGGCTACCCACCCAGCCAATATTGTTGGTACGTCAATTCCCATCAGTCCTGGCCAGCATGGCCTATATGGCCAAGCATGATGGGAGTTGTGGTCCAATTCCATCTGGAGAGCACCATGTTGGCTAACTCTGCTTTGAAGTGTGTTCTTTGTATGCTACAATTCTTTTCTCTTCATTCACCCTGAACGTTGTTAAATGAACCCGCAATCATAAAAGCAAGGGACAATAGAGACAGAAAGAGAAGTTCTAGCCATTAATTTCTGCCCTGGCTGACTGAGCTAATTGATTCTATTGTGAGGCTGTCTTCACTGGCCTTCATCACTCATTTGGAAGTGAAGATGTGCACATTCTTCAGAATTCAAGAGCTGGCTAGGATTTCGCTTTTAGCACTCCTAAAGTACTTCTCTGCAGTGTTCGGGTACTATAAAAGATGAGAGCCTGATTTTAGTTTACGGTGGGCTTTGGTTTTAGGCTTTGTAAATCTCAAGGTTTAAACAAGAGGGAGAAATCTGACTATCCAAAGAGCTTAGCAACAGATAGGAAGAACCACTCTCTTGTTATCACAGAAATCCATTGAATATAATGCGCCAGCACATTATTCAGCAGGTCCTCAGTGGCACGTAGAAGACTCTGACACCCTTCAAAATCAAAGTGCAAGCAGGTTCCTGAACCCCAGCCAACCGCTGTCTGTTTGATATCTTTTGAAGCAACACTGGCCTTCCTTTCAAAAGAGGCAAAATGCTTTGTTCTTTCACCCAAGGGAGGTAAATACCAGCACTGGTGGCCTTCAGAAATTAAAACTGCAGCCAGAAAAACAACCTCTGAAGAATTTAACGGTGTAATAAATAAAAATCAACAAAAGCTTTGCTTGAAACACTCCATGTCTTAAATTCAACTCATATAAATATTGTTATTTATTTAAATTTGTATACCGCCCTATACCCAGAGGTCTCAGGGCAGTTCACAGGAAAGGGGTAAGAGGAAAATTATTAGACTGAAATCCTAGGCACATTTATTAGGAAGTAAGTTCCACGCGAATAAATGGGGCTTAATCTTAATAAAATATCAGTACTGGGGCTTTAAATGAACTGTATCCCACAGTTCCCTACAATTAAGTTGAAATCAGCTTGGGAGCAAATAGTAATGATGATGACGATAATGCAAAGAAAAAGAACACAATTTATATTTTCACTTGCACATTAAGCCACTTCCAGGATCACTTTTTTAACAATCCAAAATTTTCAAACACACACATAGACACGATTCTGTAACCCCATCAATATTCCAGAATAAAACGTTCACTCTATTATTTCAAGAGGTAGGATTACTTAAAGTAAAGGTAATTATTTACAAAGGTAAAGGTGGGTGTGGGGGGTATCTCCCTCTATTAATGTTATTCCTTTATCCTGTTTGATGCTGGCGATGAGTAATCTCCCCCTTGATTTAATCCGGTTAGCTCAGAAATAAGCCAAGCTTATTTCTCCACCCAAACCAGGAAACGGATCGGCTTATTTCCAAGCCAAAATGAATTTAGACTGAGCCCATTAAACCCCTTCCTTCCCGCAAACTCAGCAGTCCCCCAAACCCCTCTCACCTTGATGGCAAATGGCGGCTAGCGGGAGAGAGGTCTCTTTCCCTGCTGGTGCCAGGAAATGCAATTTCTCCAGGAGCTACTGCAATGTTTGCAAAGCCCTTTGGAAAACTTCATTTCACTAGGCACAAATTAGATGTGAGATTTCCTTCCGTTGCTTCCCGTCCCCTTGCCTCTGCCATCAAAGCAACAGCAGCAGTAAGATAAATGGGGTGATTGGGTAGGGGCATGGCACAGAGTTTGAGAGAGTTTGGGATCTGGTTAGGGACAGGGCGGGAAGAGTGTTTATTGAATATATACCCCACCTTTCTTCAGAGGAGCTCAAGTCAGCACACATGGTTTTCCCTCACTTCATCCTCATAAAACCCCTGCGAGGTAGGTTAGGCTGAGAGGAAGTGAGTGGCCCAAAATCCACAGTGACCTTCACGGCTGAGTGGGGGTTTGAACCCTGGCCTCCCAGGTCAATACCCTTAACAACTACAGCACAGGATCTGTCCATTCTTTACCAACCTGGATTAAAATCTGAGGGGAGGGTCATGTGTGTTAGAGGAACTGGTCACGGCGAAAGCTCCTTCATGAGCTTAAATCACCCCATGGATGAAATAAGACAATGGGTGCTAGGTAAGCTAAGCCAGTTGCTATGGCAATGGCCCAGTGCTGACTATATATATGATTATGGCATGTCAGCTCAATAGGTTCAAGGTCTTGTGCTGTGTCAGTCTTGAGAAGAGTCAGACTCTGCTACATCTTAAATTGCTGGAGCAACAGAAATACTTTCTACTTGTCTGTATCTATAACTGCAACGCCTACAAGCTAGCTGTATATATCAACATCCGGAACTGTATTACTGAAGCCTTATCCGCTGCAACAGTAAACTCTGTGTGGTGACTGGAACTGGGGACAACTTCCGCTGCGTGGGTAACTCACCTCAGATTCCCAACGATGTCCACAACCACAAAATCTATTATTTAAAAAAACCCAATGTGGCACACTAGCCAATCTATCCAAACCTGCGCCGATACAAAGACTTTTAGGCGCTTCATTACCTTTAAAGAACAAAACAAAGATCATTCCCCATTGTCGCCTTCTAACTCGAGATCAGCTATTAATAAATAAAATAAACACTAGTCCCAATAGAGTTCTATGGGTGCCCCATTGTTGACTTCCCCTCATTGTGAAAACCATCCATGGGACTTTTCTTTGATCTCCAGTGTTCTAAAACACGTCTTTAAATAGCAAAGGTCGGTGTGGCCGATATTCCTGAACTCTTACACTGCTTCCCCCGACTGGACTCCTGTAAACCAACAAATTCATCCCAGAAATGACTGATAGGGCTCCTAGAAGTGGCCATGACATGCTCATTACATTTCCTGGCTACCATATACTAAAATAGTTCTCGACTCCAGGCCTGTGGGAAAAGCTGGGGGGAAACAGGGCTGTGGCTTTTCAGGAGGAATGTGTAGAGGAAGTTATAGCTTCAGAAATTTACATCATGTCAAGTGTATTTCTCTATTCCAACACAAACTGCAACGTGCTCTGAATGCATGATTCATCGGAGAAGGCTGAATCGGTTTTCTAATCAGATAAAAGACTTGCCAGGGGAAAAAAAAGTTTATTAAAAAGCAGGATGACTATATAAGACTAAAGTTACTGCATCCATTTCTTGTATCAGTATTAAAATGAGAGTGTTTTTAAAGAAATCCTTTTTTTCATTGTTCAGAAATACCTGGGTATTAACCACAGGGAAAGAAGATAAGCAATTCGGTGTTAATTTACATTTAACCTATCAAGCGAACAAGGTGTGTGTAGGAATAATAAGGCTTAAACGCACTATTAAATGGCTTTCTGAGTTCCTGAAAGTGCTAATTTTCCTTTTGTAAAGCCAGCTGACTTCAATTTGATCTGAGAATTCGCACCTAAGAAACCTGAGTGACTCAGTTGTTGTTTTTTTTAGATTTATAAAGAAAAGAATTTGCTGTCTTTTTGCCTTGGGGTGTGGGGAGCGGGAGGTACAATTTACAAAACTAACTACCTTGTCTTGGATGAAATAACACAATTGTTCGCTTTTACAAAATGCTAGATGCCTGGAATTATTTTCTTAACGCTTTTTTTCCCTTTTGTCAGCCAAGGGACTCATTGTACAGCCCTTGAAAAAAAAAACTATTGGAACGGTGGGGTGGAGAGAGAATCGGGAGGGGATAAAGCATCTGAAAAGAAAACACCTTTCACCCAGAGCAACTTGCAACATTTTATATTGCTTAACATATGAAGATCATCTTGGCATTATCCTTGAACATGAAAAAAATTAAAAAGGAAAAGGTAGAGACTTTTACTGAAACACAACTACTGATCTTCTCCCTGCTTCCAGGCTCAGCGCCAGACAGTAAACAACTTCTTTTGGCGTTTTAGGAAATGTCACCTAGTCAGTTACAGATATTAGCTGTTATAGATGCTCTCTAACAAAAGAATAACCTTTGGGAAATTCAGATAATCTGAGGCATCCTCAAACTTTATTGAGCCTTCCTGGTCATGAGCACCCTTTTTTAACAAACAAGAGACAAGTCTGTGGGCTAGGGCTGGGCGAAATATGGTCCAAAACTGGTTATCCATGATATCCATATCATGGTATCGGTTTCATAATTTTTGACCTGGCAAATCACAAATCATAATATACAGTGGACGCTTGGGTTGTGAACGTGATGCATGCGGGATGCATGTTCATAACCCGCAGTGTTCGCAACCTGCATCCGCGCATGTGTGGGTTGCGGTTCGGCGCTTCTGCGCATGCGCAAAGCATGATTTAGCACTTCCTCGCATGCGCGACCGCCGAAACCTGGAAGTAACCTGTTCAGATACTTCCGGGTTTCGGGGGTCCGCAACCCGAAAAACCGCAACCTGAAGCGTCTGTAACCCAGGGTATGACATGTGTGTGTGTTTTATGCAAAAATCACAGTGTGTGTGTGTTGGGGGGGGGGAATGTAGCGCAGCCAACACTTCTCTTGATTCCTGCAGCCCCTCTTAACTCTGCCAGCTCAGCAATCCCCTGCCTCATGCAGAGGGGCAGCAAATCACAAGAGCATGCGCCAGCAAAAATCACCATGCGGGAAAAACCATGAAGCCAGCCAATGCCTCTATATAGCTTATTTCAGACATTGTAATATATTAGGATACAGTCGTACCTTGGAAGTTGAACGGAATCCGTTCCAGAAGTCCATTAGACTTCCAAAATGTTTGGAAACCAAGGTGCAGCTTCTGATTGGCTGCAGGAAGCTTCTGCAGCCAATCGGAAGCCGCAGAAGCCCCATCGGACGTTCAGCTTCCAAAAATAGTTTGCAAACCGAAACAGTCACTTCTGGGTTTGTGGCGTTTGGAAGCCAAAACGTTTGAGAACTAAGCTGTTCGAAAACCAAGGTACGACTGTATTGTGATGTTTAGCTGGCGATATATCACAATGTTGAAAACCAGATGTTGCCCAGCCCTACTATGGGCTGTGAGTATTTAAATGTATTTAAGTCACTCACGGCTATTTCCAGAAGCTGTGATGTAGGATTACATAAACCAAGAGAAGAAATACTTTTAAAAAGTGCTTTTCAGTCCACCCAAAAATGCTAAGAAAGAAAGAAGGGGCCGAAACATTTATTCCAGACTGGTGAATCTGCAATATTTTGTTCCAAGCTTTAAATATACAGTAACCGTGACATATAAAAGTGTGTTGTAATTTCTCTCTTCCAGATTTAACTGCTGTCAGAGGGTTATGGCGCCTGTCCTTAACTTTATAGATCACTGCTTGTCCCAATACCACAAGAATACTAATGTGAAGGCAACATAAATAGCCTGCAGCTACACACTGCTATCAAGAGCAGCTGAAAGTCTAAAGTTGTTTTTTTCACACTGTTTTTGTGTGGGGGGGGGAGTGGAGTGGAAGGAGAAGATGAAGACTTGTTATAAGGCAGAACTACACATTACTTCAGCAACTATGCATCCCCAAATGCACATTGGGTGATGCAATATTAATATTTATTTACTTGTTTTCATATCCTCCAGTTCCCCCTCAATCAGGGGCACTGGGAGACAAACAACAAGAACTAGTTAGAGAAGCCATTTTGTGCTGGCACCCACGGCCCTTTTATCAATGTATGAGAACTGGCACCTCATTTTTTTACTCATAAAACACTAAGTCCGTAAATAAAAACCAAACAACTAGACTCTGACAAGTATCAGTCTCAAGGTTAGCTGCTGCAGCATCCTTCATATGTAGCTGGATTATAAATCCTATAATCCCCAGGTTGTTGCTTAACTCTGTTTCTCTTACAGCACAGTTCTAGCCAGTATTAAAATCTGATATTCTTCAAAGTGGGGCTGTTGGGCAAGGGATGGGGCTTTCAGACAGAAACTTTGAAACTTATCTCACCCGTGACAGTCCATACTTGCGGGTGAAAACGGATTTTGCAAATCAGGTTGGCTATATGAGCGCTAATTTTGCTCTTAGGCACCAATCCTTCCCCCCTCAAACAGACAGACAGACAGACAGACAGACAGACAAACCCCACAACCCTGACCCCAAATAGTTGAGCAGTTACTGTGTTGGTTCTCATTGCTATCAGGGACAATTCATGCACAGGTCCATTGAAGCGAGTTTTTAAAACAACAACAAAGCGAAACACTATTGGTCAGATGCACAAAGAGAGGGTTGTGTCTTTCAAAAACCGTTTTTTTTTTTAACCATGCTTTAAAAGCTAAGAGCCTGGTCACTAAATATTTAATACTATGCCCATGACTTTTTATTAAGGTTTGTAATTATCATCTATCAGACGTGTTGCATTATCGAAGGCAATTATCTGCCTTAAGGAAATGCTTTGCAGGCTATGTTATGAATTTGGTATCTTATCCTTATTATCAATGTTTATTTACATAGCAACATCAGTGCACAGAATCATAGGGGCATCTAGTCCAACCGACTGCAATGCAGGACTCACAGCTAAAGAAACCCTGACAGACGGCCATTAGAAACCTCCAATAATGGAGATCCAATAATGGAGACCCCATCACCTTTTGAGGGAGTCATTTCCACTGTTGTGTAACTCTTACCATCAGAAAGCTATTCCTAATGTTTCGTTGGAATCTCCATCCCTGATCCACATAAAGACTGATAAACACATTATGTTAACCGCCTTAGTCTGGCCATAGTTAAGTCCTTGTTAGTAGCCTGAGTGAGGAGAGACTAAAATGGCTGACTGCACAAGTATATACATGGAAGGGTTTGACTAAAGGTCTAAACACTTGTCTGCCAGTAGCAAGGCAGCTCTTAGTGGTGGTAACAGCAACAGGTTCAGCATTTAAAAAACTCATAAACCCAGCCACCACAAACCGCAAAGGCAAGGAAGTACTATCAATGTGGTATCTCTTCCTCATTGGTCAGCTAAACATTCACGGAGTGCTTATCTTGCTCAGCTAGATAATGATCACACGCTATGCTTTAACATGTATTGCAACATCACTCCAAAAGCTCTTTATTTCTACGTCATGCTTTCAAACTCCATGCCGTTTCCTACACAAAGGATGGAAATCGCCCACTAGGAGCATAGGAAACTGTGCCCAACTGAATGATTGGTATTAGTAATTGTATTATAATTTGGCATTGTTATAATGAGGCTATTATTGGATTGCTGTAATTGAAAACTAATAAAAATTATTACTGACAGAATGCATGGGAGTCTCCACTAGTATAGACAGCTTCCTCGTTGCAGAAAGCCGTCCTTTAAGATGCAGAGAGCAAAAGGGAAGGTGGAGAATCAAGAATGCTTGTGAAGCTGTGTCCCCAGAACTTCCAGGTTTATGTGCTTTTCTTTCTATTATACAGTATCATTCATCTGTGATCATAACTCACTGGCTTACATCAGTACCTGAATTATATCTGAGCTGAAAACGTCAACCTTGATAAGCACCAAAAGGTGAAAGAGGAAGTGGGAAGAGTGCATCTCTCTTTCCCACTTCTTCTTCTTCTTCTTTTCAACTTTATGAGCTTTCTCAAGGTCTACAGAGAGAGTAGGAAAGAAAAGGGAATTATCTGGAAGGTTGGGTGGGATGAAAACAGGGTAGCTGGGGGTAGCGTGGGGAGTAGTGTCACAAGAGAGACAGAGGGGGAAGGGATCTCACCCATGTTTGATCCAGTGAAATGACTCCTCTTGCATTTGCTCAACTTCCGCCCAAACCACCATCAAATAACAAATGACTAAACCATATACACTAATGCAGGCTTCCTCAAACTCGGCCCTCCAGATGTTTTTGGCCTACAACTCCCATGATGCCTAGCTAGCAGGACCAGTGGTCAGGGATGATGGGAATTGTAGTCTCAAAACATCTGGAGGGCTGAGGTTCAGGAAGCCTGCACTAATGGATCTGATAACATGGTGTAAAACCTTCGGTTTTTATGGTTCCTCATGGGTGTGTTTTTTACAAGGGATCCCCTCAAAACGGCCATCAAACCAAAGATGACACCTGTGTCCTCTGCTGATGGGTTTGGTTGTCGCCCTGTGTAAAACTTATGACGATCTATGACATTGCATGTCTTGGGCCAATGTTTTTGTGGTGCTGGCACCAGATCTGGGACGCTTACTATGAAGTCTATCCCTCGAAGCTTCAATTTGATGGTAGGTTTTCTTTTAGGGAACCCTGTGTAAAACCATACAAAATCAAGAACATCGGTTTTAATTCCACTGGATCCAACATGTACCAACCTTTGGAAAGTGTGTGTGCACCTGTGCTCATATGCAAACTTTTATTCCGTCAAGGGGGCGTGGGGAGCAACCAAGGGTGCTGGTGCCCATGGCACTCTATCAAAATCCCAAATGTGGGCCCGCAAAAGTTTGAGACCCCAGATTTTAAATCAGGATTATGAATGACACCATGAAGTTATGTGCCGTGGCTTTACATAAACCACCCACCCAGCATATGTTGCTGTGAACTTTCTGTTACTTGGGCAAAGGAGAGAGTAGCAATGTTTCTGCAACTGTTGATTCAAGGCAGCAATATCTGCTGACTCCCTGGCATCTCCTCGAAATTCTGTGGCAAAGCCAGAAAGAAATGAGTTCAGTGTTTTTGATAATGGCATTATAATTAAGAATGCATGTAGATCAACGAAGCACACATGTGAAGGGAAAGAAAGGAGGACAGAAAAGGGCTGGCCATTCCTTTTTTGCCATTATCCATAAAAATAAAAACGTTGCGTCTTGTGGTCAGGCAACACATTTTGGGATGTTAATGACAGCAGCATTTGCCTTTGGTATCAGTTTTTCCACTGTTCGCTTTATTCCAGCTTGTGTGTTACAAGAGGAAAAAATTGCACTGGACAGAAAACCTTGGCTCTGTTTCACAAAAGAAAGAAAGAAAGAAAGAAAGAAAGAAAGAAAGAAAGAAAGAAAGAAAGAAAGAAAGAAAGAAAGAAAGAACCATTACAGTGGTACCTTGGGTTACAGACGCTTCAGGTTACGGACGCTTCAGGTTACAGACTCTGCTAACCCAGAAATAGTACCTCGGGTTAAGAACTTTGCTTCAGGATGAGAACAGAAATCGCATGACGGCCACACGGCGGCAGCGGGGGGCCCCATTAGCTAAAGTGGTACCTCAGGTTAAGAACAGTTTCGGGTTAAGAGCGGACCTCCAGAACGAATTAAGTTCTTAACCCGAGGTACCACTGTACAGGAAAGCAGGGCTTACGTATGTCAGTGCTAAAGATTTGCAGTCCTAATTTTAAAATGTGAGGTTGGCCCATGTGCTCATGAAAGCCATGCATTCACAGTTTAGGAAACTTATGTTGTTTTATCCATGGGGAATTTGTGTGCATTCTTAACGTACCAGGCCGGTGGTCCAGCACGACAGCTGGATTAGCACACTAGCCCAAAGTCTGTCAAAACATTTTAGGTATTTACAGGCCAGTTTGCATTTTAATAGACAGTCCGGTGAGCTGCTCAGCCGCCTTCACCCTTCATGACTACTTAGACCACTTCCTTTTTGACAGTTGATAGAACAGCATCTCTGTGGTTATATAGTACTCCGAGGTCTCGGTTATTGTTAGCAAAACACACTCAAAACAGCTCTTGCGGCAACCCTGGGGATTGCCAGGCAAGAACAAGGACGGAGCTTCCAGTCACGCATTGATCATGGTTGAGAAGTACCTGAAAGAGAGGTGGAATCAAACTGATAGCATTGTGTTGCTTTCCTCCCCCTTTATTTTTTGTCTCACTGAGAACTAGGCCACTGCCAGGTGCAGAAGCTGCTAGGCGTTTTCCCACTCACTCACTCCTTCTAAAGTAAATCTGTACAGAAGATTATCCTGCTTCCACTGAAGTGCATAAACTGCAGAATGATTCCAGAAAGATACGATTTCACGTGCCAAAGTGACAACCTTGAACACCGGCATTCTGGTCCTGCTCTGCTGGCTTTTAACTGCAGTCTGGCGCACGGAAATTAAGCAAAACAACCATAAATCTCCTCGGTTCTCCTGATGCATGTATTTTATTACACCTTCCTCGCTGCAGAAGATAGCTGCTGCTTTAACCCAACGTGCTCAGGGAGTTAGGCCTCCTTGAGCAAGAGTGCCGGAGTAAAAAAAAAAAAAAAGGAGAATAGTCCCAGATGATACAGAATCAGACAGGGCAAAGGCCCAAAAACTGAAAAAGCTCCATCTGGCACACACAAGTTTGGGGTAAGCCTCCAAGTTCTGAGCAGACTAGTCTGGAATTATTTTTAAAATGAATTGGAAGTATACAACAAATGCTGCACATCACAGCTAGCTGATTCCCAGAAATCAGGCATGATTTGTGGCCTCTCGCCAATGGTTGCGATCCATCTCATCTGCATTGCTAATGTACACAGGAGCGATAGGTGTGGCAAAGTTGAAAGCAGGCAAAGGCAACTGTTTCAATACATTACAGAGCGCGAATGCAACACACCTTTCACCAAATGTGTGTCATGCGGATAAAAGGTCCTTGCAGGCTTCTACATGGGTAAAGGCAGTGGTGGCATTGTGGTGGCAGACTGTACACCTGACTTAGGCACATAAACGATGACATTTATGGAGAGTCCCAGGGTAACAACGCAGAGTGCCAGGCATTACAGAGAGAATTGTACATGTGGGAGCTCCCAACTGATATTAGAATAAACATGGACAGGAAGCAAGGCAGAGCCTACCACTGCAATGCCACGAAGCCCCCTTCCTCACATGCCCATGGGAACCATTCTGAATGCTTGCCAAGGCCATTGTAGTAACTGAACTAATCCCATGATGTGTAGGAACCCTTGCTCCCCTTCTCTGGAAAGACACAGACGTGCCTTTTCCACATTGCCTCCTGGACCAGTGGTGGGCGGGGCCAGAGGCAAAGTGGGCTAAGAAACCAATAGGACGCTTCGATTTGCACAGCAGAGTACATTCTGTGTCCAGAGCGGCTGTCTACCAGCTCCATATGGTACGCCGGCTGAGATCCTTCCTGCCCGCAGACTGTCTCACCAGAGTGGACCATGCCCTGGTTATCTCCCGCTTGGACTACTGCAATGCCCTCTACATGGGGCTACCTTAGAATCTGACTCGGAAACTACAACTAATCCAGAATGCGGCAACTAGACTGGTGACTGGGAGCGGCCACCAGGACCATATAACACTGGTCCTAAAGGATCTACACTGGCTCCTGGTACGTTTCTGAGCACAATTCAAAGTGTTGGTGCTGTCCTTTAAAGCCCTAAACTGCCTTGGCCCAGTGTATCTGAAGGAACGTCTCTATTCCCATCGGTCAGCCCGGACACTGAGGTCCAGCTCCGAGGGTCTTCTGACAGTTTCCTCACTGCGAGAAGTAAAGTTTTGGGGCACCAGGTAGAGGAGGGCATTCTTGGAAGTGACGTCCTCCCTGTGGAACACCCTCCCATCAGATGTCAAGGTGATAAATAACAATACAACTTGTAGAAGACATGCGAAGGCAGCCCTGTAAAGGGAAGCGAAAACTGTTTGATGTCTTATTGAGCCATCTTCCCCTGAGGGTTCACCTCTGGCATGGCGCAGCACACCTCAGGATGTGCTCAAACATTACGGCGTTCCTTGAGAAAAAAATGCCTGTGTGTGGCAAGGTATCAACATCACAGCACCGATGCACCCACTAATGCATGGCACATTATCACAGCATTGGTGGCACACGTGTGTTCACAAACACCTCAGCGGCATGGCGTTGACACAGAAGTTCACCAAGTGATATTGCTGCCTAACTTGTAAACGGAACACCACTGGGATGCAAAGAGGCCTCATTCCCCATTCTTGTTCCGCGCCTGAGATCGAAGCATTCCTCCCCTTTTTATTTAGGAAAAGAAACGAATCGAGCGGAGGAAGCCTACCTAAAAAGTTATGCATTCTACAGGCCACTAGCCGTGGTGACTTCTGTGAAGTAAAAGCACTCATTAAACTCATTTATCCTCCTAGCAGCTCATTCTAAAGGCACTGTGAGGCATTTGGGATGGTGCTTGATTGCCAAAAGGTCACAGTTCTCAGCGATAATAGCCGTAAGCAGTCCACACTCCTGTTGAGTTCAGACCTACCGGAGCAATTCCCTCAGGCAGTTTTCTGCAACTGAGGTCTTCAGTCAGCAGCTCCACTTTTTAATAATCTTGTTTTGAAATTATGTACAGAATAAACCTCAGGAAGGAAAGGAAGATAATATTTTTTTGAAGGGCCTCACCTGACAGTTTATCTCCCATAAATGTGAAAGGCCAGGCAACTAGTGAATGCTGTTGGGTGGAAACAGGATGTTTTCCCACTTTTTAATGGAATGGCTGAAATTCAAGCCCAGCGGACAAGTACACCCAGGGCCTCGTTTTCGTTTAGGGCAACCCAAAGGCCGCAATTTGTACGACAGACAGACATTTTTTGGAGACATTTGGGTTGAAATGAAAGAAAACAACACCAACTTCGCTCTTCTGGAAACAGGGAATGCTGTCCTTCCCTATGAAATTTCTAACCTTGGAGGTAGTGGGTTCAGGTTGAGAGGGGCAATCCCTTCCCATGAGGCAACCTTAAAGCAAATTCCCACAGGACCTCCAAGTTACCAATGTGTTTGGCTGCGGTTTGGGAAATTATGCTGACAACACTCCAGAACCATCAGGAAAGTGAGGAACCATTCATTTTAAAGAACTGGATCGCAGGATGAACAGTAAGCAGAAGGGAGTAGGTTTTGGATGAGGAGCCTGTGAGCCTCCAGCCAGATGTTGTTGGGCCACAGCTCCCCCCAACCCTGGCGAATGAGCGTATTTGGCTGAGGCTGAAGGGAGCTGGAGACTACCAACGCTTGTCTAAATGGAAACCAAGCACCTTCTCACTCTAGGAGGACAGCTGCAGACAGAGGACAACCTCCTTCACCAACTGCTGAAGGGGTGCACTGAACTATTTTCTCTGAGGAGAACAACCTCACAAGTAAAAGGCAGCATTTCTTGCTCTCTCCTTGAAGGCCATACTCCAGCCTGACAGAGGGGGTCAAGAACCAGTGTTTATCCCAGGGCGGGGAAGAGATTTCTACCAAGAACTAGGTTCGCAGGGTGCACTGCCCAACACAGTCTCTGCTGAAGTGAGCTTCTGCAGCTCCAGGCTCTGTTCTTAGGTCAACGATCTCAACTACCTGGGCAAGGACCTGGGGGGGGGGGGACGACTGCGACTTTGCTGTCGTTTGCTCCACAAATCGCCACGTCCTCAAGGAGGACTCGTGGGCATGTGTACAAAACCAATGAAGATTTAGCCCAAGACATTAAGACACGAAGCTAAAATGAAGTACAATGAAGACAAAAAAGGATAAATACATGATAATTTTTAAATGCCTCTGCCACATAAACTTGAACTTTCTTTTTTTAAAAAAAAACTCCACAGAAGAAAATATTTATTCCACTGAAGCTTACTGTGAGCATAAGCTAGCCGCAATAAAAACTGTGCTGGTTTCAATGACAAAAAGTTAAGATAGTGTCATGGCCCAAGATGGAGGGGAACAGTAACCCCTTGTCTTGATATCTGGTAAGAAACTCCTCACCTATGTCTGCTATTTGCAACAGGAGGAAAGCCCTCATTGGTGTGAATGGGGGATTTCCTCCCATTGCAAATAGCAATCAGTGGGAAGGGGTATAATTCTATTCGATGAAGTCCCCTTCCCCATCCATGGTCCCCATCCAGCCCCTTTGCAGAAAACACCAACCATGCAAACTAACGTCACAACTAGTGTGGCCCTAACACTTCCGCCAAACTTAATGGAAGCAAAAGAGTTGCATTCTTGCTAGATTGTGCCCAATAATATTATCAAAGCTCGTATTGTCCAGCCAGCCTCAAACAAAACCAGGAAACAGATACAAATCAGGTCAGCATCTCAATATCAGTGTTTTGTAACTAATAGGTTTCCAACAAAGCTATATTTATTTATGTACTTCAGTGTGCAGTTTTGTAAACTCGTCTGGAGGAAACACTGTTAAAAAGGAATAACTTTGGCACAACAAAGGCAGTCTTTTGCTTCGTTCCCACCCAAAGAGTTGCCTTCCAAGTACATTTGGAATTGTTGTTAGATTAGTAAATACTCTTTGCCAACAGCATCAAAGCCACTCGGCCCGTCCCTAACCAGCCTGGCCAGTCGCACAAACCAAAATAACATTTTCCCCGCTGTTAACGTGATTAACTCCAAAGCTCGATACCCTAATGCTTTGTGTACACTTGCGAGTTGCTGTTTACCTGCTTAAACAAAAATGTGCACGCCCACACACTGGCTCCAAAGCACTTTGCAATTAGGAACAAATTCCTCCTCCTTGAACGATTCGAGGCAGGGCTGCGCAACTTGTGATCCATCAAGGCCAAAAGAGGCCACCAGCCACGAAGGGCAGCCTTCCAGGAGCCTGATAAATGCCCTGGTTTTTCCTTTCTGCCTTGGAATGTTCCCTTTCTTTGCCTACAGATGATGCCAGTCGGCCTGGAAAACAGGCTCTGCACATCAAAGACAGATTTATGGCCTAGAGCAAGTTTGAAGGTACCCTATTAAAATCAATATGGAGAGTATTTGTTGTCAAGAGCAGGAAGAGAACCTCATTGTGTTATGTGTAACACACTGCTGTGTCATGCCTTGAGGCTAGGGTAAGCTTATATATATATATATATATATATATATATATATATGCAGGTTTTGGTGTCCTCGGGTGTCTTCCCGTGTAAAAGTTGGGGTGTCTTTTACACGGGAACTTTTACACGGGAAGACACCCGAGGACACCAAAACCTGCATTCCTGTACCCGTGAAAATCTACGAAAGCAAATATATATATATATATATATATATATATATATGAATGAGAGAGAAAATGTATTTCCTTTGGATGGAAAGAGCAGGGCTTGATAAAATATTTTTATATATTTATTTATTTTGTTCCCAACTCGGCTCTTCCCACCGAACCCCCATTCCACCACCTCAAATGTGTATTTAACCCGAAGGCTTTCAGGACATCCTGGAAATTATTGACAGTGTTCTTTGTTTCTGGTGCAGGAGTCATCCCCGGGATAGGTTTGTTCTGTGCAAGCTGCCTACAGGTTTATGGGGTTTTTTTACTCAAAAAGAAAACACCTCGGGAAGAGAATGAGGAATGGAGACAAAAAAGCCAGCATTTGTCTTTCTGAGGTGGGTTAAGGATGTATCAGCAGTGGAACGGTAACTCTGCAAAATATGCTTCACCTGAATCAGGTCTGAACCACCAAAATGGGGTTGGGTACATGTGCTTTTTGACAGAAAACCTTCCTTGTGAAAATAGGGTGGAAGGGTCTTCTCTTGGGAAGGGCTAGTGTTGAAGGGCTTGCAAGATATGACCTGGGCCTGAGATCATCTGAGGCCCTTCTTCATGCACCTCCTTCCCGTGAGGCCTGGAGGGTGGCAACATGAGAACAGGCCTTTTCTGTGGTGCCTCCCTGTTTGTGGGATGCTCTCCCCATGGAGACCCGCCTGACACCTTCATTACGTATCTTTAGATGCCACACAAAAATGTTTCTCGGTAACCAGGCCTTTGGCTGATCAACATTCTATGGGCTGTTAAATGTGCTTGTGGGAAGACGGCGACTGGTTCGGTGACTCTTTCACTATGTATTTTGTGTTCTCATTTTGTTGTGAACCACCTCGCGATCTTCGGATGAAGGGTGGTGTACCAATTTAATAAATAAGAATGATAATAATAGGGCCCTTAGCCCTGCCCCTAACACCCCGGTTCAGCAGTCCATCCATTAGTATGGATGTCTGAAGTGGAGAAGCCTTCAGACATCTACACCTCTGCATGTGGAGGCCTCCCCAGATCCTAAAAGCCTGATCGTGCAAAGTTGGGCTTCAGCCACAAGACAATTCCCAACATAAAAGTCCCAGATCAGCCATACCACTCAGTCTCAGAGACTAACATGAAAAAATGCTATTTTCTGTGTTGCAATGCTGTCTATTTGGCAGGGTGGTTGGCCAGTGTCTGAATATTGCATGATTGCTGCCTGCCTGTCTGATTTGGGTTAATACCTGCTCTGGAATCCAAGGCCTGACACCTGCTCATCCTTACATCCCATGTATTCAGACAGATTCAAGAAGCTTTTAACCCTTGCAAGCTGAGTCACATTAAAGAGCCTTAAATTGCAGTCCCTGCGTGGCCTTGTTCTGACTAGGCGCTAAAACTGAGGATGGGCCACAAGGCTCCTATGATAGGAATTGTGCAAATGTGAAATGACTACTACACAGAAATTACTACTGTTTGGCCTGCCCGCTGACCAACAGTTTTCTATGAGAAGGAAATGTTTTGTATGGGGGGAGGGCACTCTTATCACATGGGCTGCCCCCTGTGGTAAAGCCCAAGCAGAGGTTTACCAGTTCAGTGAGACCTAGCCTTTCTCAAATGGTAATTTCATATGTCAGAGAAGCTGGAAAGTAGGGCAGGGTAGCCATTGCCAGTTGCCTCTCCCCAAGAATCTGCTACCAGTCCCTGCCCCCCCCCCTTGTGCTACAAAGATTCTCATTTCACAAAAGATGACACTGAGGTTTGCCTGAGCTGGCTCATACTTGTAGTCTGAGGTCAGTACCTTATGACTCAGCCATGTGCTTTGACCACTAAGAAAACTTTGCTCTCCAAAGCTGAAACCCCATGCAATTACCTGGGAGTAAGCCCTGCTCAAACTCAGGTAAACACAGACAGGATTGTGTTGCAAGGTGACCAAAAGACCACTAGCAGCTTAACTGGACTGGGTCATGCAATAACAAACGCAAAAGTTCAAATCACAGCAGTCCAATTTCCAGAGTTTCCTTTAAGCACAGTAAAAAATCAAGCGGGGAAGCCACAAACCTGGTTTTTCTTAAATTCCGCTTTTTGAGAGAGGCTAGAAGCCTGCTTTTCTCATGGGAGTGGATAAGCGGGCTAAAGAACAACAGATAATGACAGATCTAACCCTAAACACATTTGCGCACGGAACACAGTGGGACTTGTAAAACAATCCTGGGTGGGGAGAGTTGGGGTGGGTCTGTTGCTATATCCAAAGCCCCACCAGCTTACACTTGCTGGGGGCACAAGTTGTGTGTGTGTGTGTGTGTGTGTGTGTGTGGATTCTGCCAGGAAGGTGGCAGAGTGGCAAGGCCCCACCACAGACTGTGAGCGATGCCATAAACGGGGTGCCCTTCCCCTGTGTGGAAGCTCACAGAAGCCTTTGGTGCAGATTTTCGTACTTAAGTAGGCTGCCATGGAAGATAACTTTCACAAACCTACATGGCTTGGGAATCGGCTAAGGCCACCCTTTTGGATGGTGCCTGGGAATGAAAAGGAAAACAACGAAAGCTGGAGTTGGCAAGATGCAGCCAGCAGCAGGCAATTGTCCTCAAACGCAACCCCACTAGAGGTTGAAGCAGTCTAATTTGGGTACTACAAGAGCACGAGAATTGTGCATTGTGCTGCACATGCCATTAATTCATTTCAACACCTCTTCCGGAAGAGGACCCAGGTCAAAATGGGTCCTCCCGCCCCCGTCTCCCCCTCCCTCCCTATGTGACACATAGGAATGCCTTTGTTTCCTTGCTAGTTCTATTTTTTTCAGATCTCAGGTGCTGGTTACCTGGCATTAAGACAAAATGGTATGCCAACCAGCCTTTGAAAAATAACACACCAGCTCATCAGGATTTGCTGGGTCAATGTCTGCATAGAATGACACCAGCAAGACATGAATGGGCAAGACTCAAAATGCTGGTTTGGTATCTTGGGCTGCAAAGCTAGGCAAACTTCCATGCGTGCTGCTGATAAACTTCTTACAGTTTGCACCACATTTATCTATGTAAGGAGGACGTATACAGATATGTAAATGTAATAAACATTAAAAGCATGCACACAAACATATAAAGAATATGCTCTGCTTTTTAATTTTACCTATCATTCTGTTCATGTCCGCTATAAAATAGGTAATGCACCCACAGGCTTGTGTTAACATCTTTTACTTCTTTAACCAAAAGAAAAAAAGGGGGGAAGGAAGTTAAGAAAAAAGGGAGTACGGTGGTACCTCTGGTTACAGACGCTTCAGGTTCCAGACTCCGCTAACCCAGAAATAGTGCTTCAGGTTAAGAACTTTGCTTCAAGATAAAAACAGAAACCGTGCCCTGGTGGTGCGGCAGCAGCAGGAGGCCCCATTAGCTAAAGTGGTGCTTCAGGTTAAGAACAGTTTCAGGTTAAGAACGGACCTCCGGAACGAATTAAGTACTTAACCCGAGGTACCACTGTATACCTCTGTAAGAGCTGACAGTCCTATAGATGTGTAGCACAGAGTTTTCAGACATTCGCAATAACCTGAGGAAGTGATTACCAAAACTGATCTCTCTGTGCATTAAGATCTTCTACTGAAGCCCTTTCCCAGGTGTCTCCTTTATCAGAGGAACAGTATTCAGCTACAGAGAAGAGGACCTTCTCAGCAGCGGCACCCCTGTTGCAAAATGATCTCCCCAAAGACCTTTTGCCAGGCGCCTACATTGCAGTCTTTACTTTGCTAGCTGGGGCTGACGGAAGCTGTAGTCCACACAATCTAGACAGTGTTCCAAATTCACCAGGCGCATTTTGCACCTGGGTATCAGCCAATTGCGACAAAGTGAACATGCCCGGGTGTCAGGATGACACCTGACGTCTCCACCATCTGGAGGTGCATGCCTGGCCATCCTTGGATCTTGACTGTTTTCACACACTAGCAACACATCCTTTAGAATTCTATTCGTGATATTTGATCAGAACAAATTTCAGGAACCAAAAAGCCGTATATATGACTTTCGAGCCGTGTGGGCCCCAAATGGCAACTACACATTCTGTTTTGGCGACTGTAACCCTGGTTTAAGGAGCCATTTGGCGCCTAGTTTATGTATCTGAATTTCTAAAACTGCAAATGGTGGGCACCAGGTTAGTGAAGAGTGTGGTGGCAACACTAAAACACAACCCAGTCCAGGGCTACACAATGGAAGGGATAGTCAATTGCGAGCCAGAATGTTTTCTTCTTCCTCTGCGATTTCTTTAGAAGACTGAGCCACAGATATTTTCACACACCATCATGAAAACCTTCTATGAATTCAGGTCCAGACAACCCTGGTTCCAATCAGGCACAATCGGGAACCTGGGGCAGGGGGAGAGAGGAGAGGACATCTAATTCATGAGTGTTTATTTCTAAGAAAGTGGGATTTAAGATGCCATTAAAAGCAACTTTTAAAAAAGCGATCCTTCTTGCAGATCTTCCAAACATAATATTTTGCCCTCTGCAGGCCTTCACAATTAAAAGCGCTGCTCTTGGAATGTACTTAAAATGAAATATACACTTGGAGGAGCCAGGACCGGGCGGGGGGAGTCCTTCACTCTCTTCGCTCACAGATGGCTATGGAAAGTAGATTTCCATGCTTCTAAGTTGCCTTTCCCTATTTGGGGAGGTAAACCCACCCTATACCTGCAACACAACGGTGTGGCGTGAAAAAGCAGACAAAGCTTCAGCACAACCTGAAACCCCATCCTTTTCACCTCTCAAGAGAACCCAGGTCTCCATATTTTTTTATTTTTAAATATTTAAATACATTCCAACCCAAGCCATTGAAAAGCATATGAAAATATGAGGTTTTATTCAAGGTAGCACTAAGGCTAGGGTTCCATTAACACAAGGATCTCCCCCTCCTCCTGTGACCCACCTAGATATTTTCCTTAATGCTCCAGACTACATTTGATGACAACACAGAGCTGAGGTCTTACTGCATTAGGAGTAATCCTTGCATGCATGCAACTATTTCACTGAAAGCCATATGGTTTTGAAAGACTCACAATAACAGACCATCCAAGTGTCCCTATTTTCCAGGGACAGTTCCCGATTTACAAGAGCCGTTCAGGTTTCTGACTTGATCCTAGAGTGACGTTCCAGTTTTTAAATGTTTTATTATGTTTTTATAGATGTTGGAAGCCATCCAGAGTGGCTGGAGCAACCCAGTCAGATGAGCGGGGTATATAATAATAATAATAATAATAATAATAATAATAATAATAATAATAATAATAATAATAATTACTATATACAATGTCCCTATTTTCATCTGAGAAATGTTGGAGGGTATGCAATGGTCTCATCAAACACAGAGAAATGGCTGAATCCTGATGTGCTACAACAGGTTGTAACACTTTGCAATGCAAGTGAGGGTATACTGCTTTTTTAATGCTTCCACATGTAAACAAACAAACCTCCAAGAAAGTAAATAATTAGTACAGCAAAGAGAAAATGTTCTAGCCCAATGCAGAGAGACTTTCTTTTATACAGGGAAGCATTCCAAAATGGTGTACAGTGGTACCTCGGGTTACATATGCTTCAGGTTACAGACGCTTCAAGTTACAGACTCCGCTAACCCAGAAATAGTACCTCAGGTTAAGAACTTTGCTTCAGGATGAGAACAGTGGTGCGGCGGCAGCAGGAGGCCCCATTAGCTAAAGTGGTGCTTCAGGTTAAGAACAGTTTCAGGTTAAGAACGGACCTCCAGAACGAATTAAGTTCTTAACCTGAGGTACCACTGTATCTCACCTGTGGCCTGGAGTGGTACCGAACATTCCACTGTTCTATATGTAGGCCAAACATAAAACATGACCTTTCAAAACAGGACGAGCAATTTACACTCACAACTGGGATTCTCTCCTCAAGCATTGGTAAAGGCGCACAAAAAAACCAACAACCCTCAACACCCTGATTTCGTTATGACTGAAAATCAAACATTCTTTTGGAAAAAACATTGCTTGTAGCAAGCCTAATTTAAGCATCAAGTAATCTGACAGGAAATACAAAGAATACAAATGCTTCCTAACTTTCAAAGGACAAAATGTGTAGGAGGAAAGATTTAGCTGTAAGTAGCCAGGTCCATCTTCATTTAAATGAGACCTGTCGCGAGAGCAGTGCTTAGTGCTGAAAACTAAGATTTGGGGGGTAATAACAACCCAACAGACAACATAGCCAAGAGGAATTTTAAAAGGAAGGTCTCCCAGCTTGAAAAGACTAACTGCCAGTGAGGAATGCATTCACCAAAGTTTAAACAACTGATTATCAGACTTCCAGTTTCGGGAGAGAGGGGAGAAAAAATATATTTTCAGCTTCGAAGCAACAAAACAGGGATGCGGCTGAATTATCTGAGAACCGAGCAAGGATAAAAAACATCCTAGAAGTCCAAAAGCCAGGAGAGCAGATGAAGAAAGAACAGAATGGTAAGCTCTGAAACCAAACAATTTTTTCTAGACCTATCAAAATCTTACGCCCAGATGCTTCCACAAAATCCCATGTATTAGAAGGGGTAGGCATGAAAACACTGAGTGAAACATTTCCATCTCATTCTTTCCAGCATGGGCACTGGAACACTTTCAGCACCCATGTTAGACTGAAAATTAGATTGTTTGCCCTCAGGGGAGTTAACATTGCAGCCAGCATTCAAAATTCGCCAGACACAAGGCACATTTTGCACCTGCAACCAAGTGAAGATGTCTGGGCGCCAAGATAGCAACGGACGCCTCCACCATCTGGAGATGCATGCCTAGAGATCCTTGGATCTCGACTGTTTTCACACACTAGCAACACATCCTGCAGAATTATATCTGCGCTATTTTATCTGCACAATCAGAATGAATTTCAGGAACCAAAAAGTCGTACTGAAACATATTGCTTCCAAGCCGCCTGGCCCCCAAATGGCAACTAGGCATTCCATTTTGGTGACTGCAACCCTGGTTCAAGGAGCCATTTGGCGCCTAGCTTATATAGCTGAGTTTCTAATACTGATTGCTGCCCACCTTCATAGAATCATAGAGTTGGAAGAGACCACAAGGGCCATCGAGTCCAAGCCCCTGCCAAGCAGGAAACACCATCAGAGCACTCCTGACATATGGTTGTCAAGCCTCTGCTTAAAGACCTCCAAAGAAGGAGACTCCACCACACTCCTTGGCAGCAAATTCCACTGTCGAACAGCTCTTACTGTCAGGAAGTTCTTCCTAATGTTTAGGTGGAATCTTCTTTCTTGTAGTTTGGAACCATTGCTCCGTGTCCGCTTCTCTGCAGCAGCAGAAAACAACCTTTCTCCCTCCTCTATGTGACATTCTTTTATATATTTGAACATGGCTATCATATCACCCCCTAACCTCCTCTTCTCCAGGCTAAACATGCCCAGCTCCCTTAGCCGTTCCTCATAAGGCATCGTTTCCAGGCCTTTGACCATTTTGGTTGCCCTCCTCTGGACACGTTCCAGTTTGTCAGTGTCCTTCTTGAACTGTGGTGCCCAGAACTGGACACAGTACTCCAGGTGAGGTCTGACCAAAGCAGAATGCAGTGGCACTATTACTTCCCTTGATCTAGATGCTATACTCCTATTGATGCAGCCCAGAATTGCATTGGCTTTTTTTTTTTTTTTTTTGAGCCCTTGGAAAAGTGTGTGAGGAAATGGAACATACTGAGAAAGGTGTTGCAGGCCCAGACCAGCGAAAGGAGTGGCCCAACCTTATCTGTGTTGCTCATCTACTTCTCAGGGACCAGAATCATCTACAGTGGTACCACGTGTTACATACGCTTCAGGTTACACACTCCACTAACTCAGAAATAGTGCTTCAGGTTAAGAACTTTGCTTCAGGATAAGAACAGAAATCGGGCTACGGCGGTGCAGCGGCAGCAGGAGGCCCCATTAGCTAAAGTGGTGCTTCAGGTTAAGAACAGTTTCAGATTAAGAACAGACCTCTGGAATGAATTATGTACTTAACTCGAGGTACCACTGTACAGCAGATTGAAAAGAGCCTCATCCACTGTGAGTGGCATCCCTCTGTACAGGTGGCAGAGTCAATTAACCTCCTGTGTTTGTTGTCCGATGGAGACTACAAGAACAGTAAAATCTAGCAGGCTTCAGTGCATATTAATTCTGATGGGTCACCAATTCCATGGTCTCCTCTACACCAAACTCAACCCTTTATATCAAGCAGAATGAGGCAGATTCTTGATATAGTCTTGCTAGTAACAGAGTGGGTTACTAGGGTACAAACAGATTTAGGAGCAGCAATTGAAAGCGCAAAGATTTAAGGCAAATAACTTTTGAGAATATCTGACCCCTTCCTGCCCACAGCCCCATTAACAAGAGATTTGAGTCTGAGATCTGTCGCATCTTCTCTGCAGATAACAGTTTCCTCCCTCTGAACAGTTTGGTGCTGGGCAGCTTCCTGTTCCTTCATCTCTGGGTTTGTTTGTTTTAATACTCTTCCCTCTCAGTCCTTCAGGAGAAGCCATTTCTTCATGATCAGAAACCTGCTTGCTTATGCCCTCTTCCTTGTGGGACTGCAGTGGTTGCCTGACCTCCCAACACTGGGATCACTGACAATTGCCAAGAGGGAAAAGAGGTCAGTGCGGTGTGGGCACAGCAACAAGAACAATCTGCCACTTGGATCCCACCACCCTGACACCTCACTCCTCCATTTCTCAGTAACCAGAATCAACCCCAGCATTGGGAAGTCAGGTAAACCATGGGTAGGCAAACTAAAGCCCGGGGGCCGAATCTGGCCCATTCGACTTCTAAATTTGTGGACAGTCCGGGAATCAGCTTGTTTTCACATGAGTAGAATGTGTGCTTTTATTTAAAATGCATCTCTGGGTTATTTGTGGGGAACAGGAATTCGTTCATTCCCCCCCCCCCAAAAAATAATCCGGCCTCCCACAAGGTCTGAGGGACAGTGAACCGGCCCTCTGCTGAAAAAGTTTGCTGACCCCTGAAGTAAACACAGAATCACAGAATTGTAGAGTTGGAAGGGACCACAAAGATCATCTAAGTACAACCCCCTGCAGTGAAGAAATCTTTCACTCAACATGGGGCTTGAACCCATGACTCGGCGATGAACAGTCTGATACTCTACCAACTGTGCTATCCCTCTGCGCTAGCCCTGCTCTGCCCCACTGACCACCACTGCTTCCCAAATCTAGTTGGGGACTACAATTCCTTCAGCCCCAGCCCCGTAGTTGTGGTTCAAAAGGCTCTGGTGGGCACCAGGATGGACAATGCTGTCTTTAAAATTTCCTCACAAAGGGGAAATTCTTCTATTCAAGAGCTTTTTTGGGGAGGGGGCCCAACAGAGACACAGGAAAAGAAAGCCGAAGCAAATTTGTTGGCAGAGAAACACTCCTTCCTGCATTTTATAAACCTAAATCACATCAGTAAGCGGGAAACCCGAGGGCTCTGTTGTGAAGGAGTTAAAAAATGAGTGCTAAAAATAAAAAGGCAGGGCCCCCACACCCTCCAGTACTAAAGTCGTCAGTTCTTCCCCAACCTACCTTCACCCCAGCCTTTTAGAGACGTAGCCAGGAGGAATAGAAGTTGGTAAAAATGACAAGGTGAGCAATGAAGCTGCTGAAGTAATACTGGAAGGGAAAGAAAAATAGACCATGCATGCAAAAGAGCCTTATGAAACACGGCAACCTGATGAACCACAAAATCCAGCTGAATACCTGATGAAATCTCTGCACTGTAATTATATTAATGCCTTAGCTAGCTCGATTGGAATTTTTGTACTGTTTGCTTTGGTTTCGAAAGATTTATCGTTTTGATGTGCACATTTGGGTTAGGATTCTTACACCCTCCAAGGGCGCCTGGAGGTAGATTATAAATCCCATTTGTAGAATGTGTTTAAGCAAAACACATTTTCTAAGGCGTCTGGGTAAACCTGCTATTCTCCCTCTACATTCCTGGAGTCACTCTTTGCTTGTGCTCACCAGAGTAAATTGCCTGCCGCTTACACCTGCTTAAAGAAAGGTTTTTGTACTGAGGAGAAATTCTGAAAAGGGAGGTGGGGGAAAGCCCATTGAGCCAGCATGCAGGTAAACATCCCTGATTCAGGGCCTGTTTCTAATTCCAATAAAAATAAGGGAAGCAACTCTTGCGTCTGCTTTCCCGGTTCCTCTTGCCGTGTGTGAAGTGAGACTCGGCGCTTAAACCAATCTTCTTCCAGATGCCACAGGATGTTTTGGGCCACAACTCCCAAGAGCCCCAGGTAAGGTAAAGGTAAAGGGACCCCTGACCATTAGGTCCAGTTGTGGCCGACTCCGGGGTTGCGGCGCTCATCTCGCTTTATTGGCCAAGGGAGCCGGCGTACAGCTTCCGGGTCATGTGGCCAGCATGACTAAGCTGCTTCTGGAGAACCAGAGCAGTGCACGGAAACGCCGTTTACCTTCCCGCCGGAGTAGTACCTATTTATCTACTTGCACTTAGGTTGGCAGGAGCAGGGACCGAGCAACGGGAGCTCACCCCGTTGCGGGGATTCAAACTGCTGACCTTCTGATCGGCAAGCCCTAGGTTCTGTGGTTTAACCCACAGCGCCACCCGCGTCCCTTCAAGAGCCCCAGGTAGCACGACCCAAATTCTGGGGTGATGGAAGTGCTAGACCCAAACTCCTGGAGGGCACCAGATGAGGAAGAGCTGCATTAGATCCATGAACAGATAGCTTTTGGAACTCGTGAACCCAAGAACCACAAGCAGCGCTCAAAATTCCCCAGGCATCAGGCGTGTTTTGCGACTGGCGCGAGTCCAATTGCGACCACGTGGAGATCTCTGGATTCCATCTCCATCCGGCTGGCCCCTCCAGCTTTCTTAAGAAGGTTAAGCAGAAGAGCTTATTGGCTGCATTTGTATGGTTCAGCCCCCTCTTCAGGTAATCCCTACAACGACCCTGTGAGGTAGGTTAAGATGCTGTGGTTGACTCCAGGGTCACCCAGTGAGCTCCTTGACTGAGTGGGGCTTTGAACCCTGGTATCTCCCAGGTCCTAGTCCAACACTCTAACCACTGCAACACACTGGCTTCCTAGAGCAATTCTGCTATGAGGTAACTATATAAATCAAATCGGTTAATTAAAAACAGTGGTACCTCTGGTTGCAAACGGTATCCGGAACCCCATTCACAACTTGAGCAGAAAGCAACCCGCACCTGTGCATGTGTGTGCGCAGGTCGTGATTTGCCGCTTCTGCGCACGCGCGTGACATCATTTTGAGCGTCTGCGCGAGCGGCGAAACCTGGAAGTAACCCTTTCCGGTACTTCCAGGTCACCGCGGGACGCAACCTGAGAACGCTTAACCTGAAGCAAACGCAACACGGGGTATGACTGTACAGTGATACCTCGGGTTAAGAACTTAATTCATTCTGGAGGTCTGTTCTTAACCTGAAACTGTTCTTAACCTGAAGCACCACTTTAGCTAATGGAGCCTCCTGGTGCCACTGTGCTGCCGCTGCACGATTTCTGTTCTCATCCTGAAGTAAAGTTCTTAACCCGAGGTAATATTTCTGGGTTAGCGGAGTCTTTAACCTGAAGTGTATGTAACCTGAAGAGTATGTAACCCAAGGTACCACTGTATAGAGAAAGCAAAATGTCACTTAAAAATGGATCTGAAATATTTTCCTTGAAGCTTGAATTTGTTATTTCCTGGATTGTTTTATTTGATGTTGTAAATGGCTTTGACATTTGTTTTTTTTTAAATACAAAGCAGTATTATTATTATTATTATTATTATTATTATTATTATTATTATTATTTTCATTGCAAACCCCCCTCCCATTGCCTTGACATTCCATGCTGTGGTGACCATAACCTAGGTTTAAGGTGCCATTTGGTGATTAGATTATATATCTGAGTTTCCAGCACTGATGGAAGGGAAGCCTCTTCCAGCAGGGTTCAACTTTCTAGGCAAGGGGGACAAAGGAGTCCAGATTTGGGTCAGTTTGCATCCACACAACACGATTCCATTTGCCAGTAGAGATGTCTAAGGTGGAGCTGCCTTAAGTGTGCATATGCACAGAAGTTTGCTCTGGGTCCAGTTTAAAAACCAGGCTTTAAGTCCCAGGATGTGAGACAGGGCTGCAAGACATCACTGTCTGAAATCCCGGATAGCTGCTGCCAGCCCGTGTGGGGAATACAGACCAATGGTCTGACTAGGGATAAGGCCACTTCCTACGTTCCACGATAGGCAACGAGAGACAACACAAAATAGGCAGTTGTGATGGTCACCCTGTTCAGCTGCCCAGCTCCCTCCAGGGGGATACAAAGAAGAAGAAGAGGAGAACGGTACACAAAAACCACAAACACACTCAGTTGCCTCCAAGTGTAACAATACAGTGGGAATACTCGGCTGAGATTCAAAGCAAGCAATTGGATACCAATGAACTGCTCTGTAATCTCTCTCCTGCTACCGATTCTTAACGTGACTTCTAGAAACTTATCTCTCAGGCCAGAGGAAAAAATCTACTAAGGCTTAGATTTGGTTGACAAAACTCTCAAGCGCAAGCAAATGATGTCTTGGAACACTAAAAATTCCTTTTTCTTTTCCAAAGCTTTTAATCTTTGATGGGGTTCGATTTCTGCTTTTAACCACTGTTTATCGTAGGTGGGATTATTGCTGCTTTATTTACAGAGTGTAAATGGGCCAGGGGAATTTTTCTACAATTGAAGTGTGGTGTAGCACTGCTTTTGAAAACAACAACAACAACAACAACATTATTAAAGTAACCTCGGTTTTGTTCATTTATTTTGATAACCCACTTTTCTTCCACAGATCTCAAGGTGTCTTACTATGAACTGATCCAGCAGACTGTTCTTAAATGGATCTCCCTTTCCCCATTTTATTTTAAAAGCAGCCCTGTGAGGTAAGTTAAGCTGGGAGACTGTGACTGGGCCAAGGTCACCCAATGAGCTACATGGCTGAGTGGGGATTTGAACCCTGGTCTCCTAGGCCCTAGCCTGGCACTTTAACCACTACACCACACTAGGCTTTGGTACTTATTTTTGTTTTTCCAGAACCACCACATTGGATAAGAACTACATATCCGAGTGAGACTGATGTAAAAGGTTCATGCTGATCACCACCAAGTGAGGACTTCTGCCAAGGACCCGTGGGATACAGAATCCAAGGCACACGGTTTCAGAGATAGAACGGGGTATATTGCACCCATAAACCCCAGTTCACAACCACCAATCAAGGCAATAGCCAGGCAGAGGCTCATTTCATCATTGACCTTTCCTCTCTACGAGTTTTCTCCCAAATGTCTCCAAATCTGCTTCTATTCCCTTCCCGCTAGTGCAGAGGTATGGACATCATCCAGATGTTGTCTGCATATCTATTTGGACTTATTTATACACCGCCTTTCCCCCAAGGTAGTTCAAATATTTAAACACAAACAAATGGCACCAAATATTCTCAGGCCAACTTCAGGAGCTAATGGAATTTACACCATTACGTGCTCCCAGTTCCAAGCTTCCTTGCTATTATAGCAAAGACCCTTCTGGCAGGTGTACGGTTTTACTGCAGCGTTAAGCTTTTGTGGACTGCAAACCATGCATAAGGTGCATGAAGAGGTTCAGGCATTAGAGGAAACGGGACTCCCTAGCACCAGCCCAACTTTCAGGGATGGTGGGAGATGTAGTCTAGCATCATCCGATCGGCCACAGGCTTTAGTTCTCAGTGAATTGACTTTCCTCTCACCTGAGTATCATCCTGCAATGGCACCACCATAATGATGCTTCGGACTGCACATAAAAAGTGTTTTGGTTCCTGAAATTCATTCTAATTGTGCAGATGAAATGTAACTGTAGGAATCCTGCAGGATGGGGTATCACTGTGTGAAAACAGTCTAGATCAGCGGTTCTCAACCTGTGGGTCCCCAGATGTTGTTGGACTACAACTCCCATCATCCCTGACCACTGGTCATGCTGGCTAGGAATAATGGGAGTTGTAAGTACTAGATTAGCTTAGGATTTAAATAAGTGATGAATCAATATGTTTAATGTTGAATTGGTAAGATAGAATGATGTTAAGTGTTTAAGTTAAGCTTATAAGAACTTTGATTTGGAAAACCGTTAAAAGGACATGTATTGAAATTCAACTAGGGGGATGCGAGGAAGTCACTTAATAATGTTAATAAGGTTAATTTTATTAAGGTTATGATTTATGTTTGTTTGTTTATTTGTTTGCAATTTTGCAAAAACCAATAATTTTTTTTTGGAAAAAAGGAATGATGGGAGTTGTAGTCCAACAACATCTGGGGACCCACAGGTTGAGAAACACTGGCTCTAGATCCAAATATCCCCAGGCATGTACCTCCAGATGGTGGAGATGTCAGGCACTATCCTGGCGCCCAGGCATCTTCACTTGGTCGCAAGTGGCCAACAGGCAGGAGCAAATCGCGCCTGGCACCTGGCTAATTTCAAACACTGGGCAGATGAAAGGGTCCGGTTGTGTTGCTGCAGGTGCACCGTGGTGTTTCTTCTCTCTGTGCTCCTCCCAGTGGTCAGTCCTCCTCTGGTCACTGCTGTGGATGCACGGCTTGACTGCCCGTCTCCAGGCACTGTGGTCATCTGCAAGGGATTCCCACACAGCGGGGTTGATCTTGCCAGGCTTCAGGTCACATTTGCAGACGTCTCTGTAATGTGGAGTCAGTCTGCCAACACTAATCAGTGTCCTCACCATTCCTTGCTGTTATGTGTGGTTGCTCGAGAGCGAACAGGCAAGACTCCCACTGGTCTTTTCAAGGCTTTATTATCTGTGCAAAACATTTACAGTGCAGAACGTCTCAATTCCATGTCTGCTCAGTCGCTGGCAGAATCTGGGAGTTGGCGGTCTTTAAACTTTCCCCAGTAAAGCAGCCTTTTGACCCCCATCCTACGCCTCCCCTCTCTGCGCGTAAACTGACTGTGCAGAGAGGGCGTGGGCAAAGGGGGGCCTGCCTCCCCCCCCCACTTTGCTCAGGCTCGGTGTTGTGGCTCTCTCTTGCATTTTCCGAGCCCTGAATCCCTTCCCCACCTGAGGCGGGGCTTCCCTCCTCGCCGGAGGAAGAGCTGCTTCTCACGATCTTCGAAGTCTCCCTGTAACCCAACTGCCCTTCCACCTCTCACCTCTGAGCTGATGGCAGTTCCTGACACATGCAAACATTACCTACACACACACATATATATACATGGCCCAGAACCTCATGACCTTCCAGAACGAAATCCTTCCCTGCCACGGTTAGCCACGTGGCAAGAGAAATGTGCCAACACTGGGCTGCCACAAATAAGGTACAAACCAAAAGTCTGCTGAAAATGCTATTGTTAAAAAAAAAAAAAAAATGGAACAGAGTGCAGTGTGGCAGCTCTTAAAAAGCCAGCACCTTGATTCATACCCTGAAACGCTGGCAAGCATTTTGTAAAAGCACCCTTACGTCAAGCCTGAACCTCTTAAAACGGGGAAGTCATTGAAGATCTTTCGGCAGATAAAACTCTCAGTGTTAACTTCCTGAAACAGGATCCCTGCTACCAGGCAACCACCCCCAGAAACACATCGAAGTAAACGTAATCTATCATTACTGCAACACTCCAAGCCAGCGAGGATTTATGAAATGACTTGACGTGAGGCAAGGCCTGGCCGCTGCTCCCCTCGGCCTCGCTCAGGGGTAGCATTACTGTACAGAGAGATGGCCAAGCAGTAAAACGGTGTTATTAAAGATTCCCAGAGGAACACTGTTCTTTCCCATCTATAGTCGTTATTATGTTGACTATTTATATGATGCGCTTTTCGCATGCAAAACGTTATACCATCTTTCTCTGCCTTGACCTCATCTCAACCCCATGATATAAAAGTCGGGGATGGCGCCAGGATCCGATCAAGCTGAAAAGCCACCTGAGGCCAAAAAAAACCTGCCTCTTCAAGGAACCAGGCCAAAGGCAATTTTAAGTAGCCCCTTCCATGCTAAAGTGCTACCACTAGAACTCATTGCTATGTTCACTGTGCTCAAATCTGTGTCCCATCTGCAGCAGCAGTGGGTAGGAGGTCAATCAATCAATAATTCATCATGGTCTGGACTACCACGTGATTGAAACTTGTGGCAATCCTTAAAGAGAAAGGAGTCGCAAAGAGCCAGAAAAATACTAATCCAGAACATTAGAAAATATGGATTAAAGAAGAATTATAATGGACTCCCTGAGTGATAAACTAGGGTGGGAGGCCTGGGAGGGGGACTGAGGAAAATATCATCCTACAGAAGGAGGAAAAGCTGGATGCTATTTACAGCTAGAAATGTTCTGGAGTGCAGATGTCACATATTTTGAATAATTACTTTATATATAATTGGAAGACAGAGAAGCGGAAGTATCTTTCTTTTTCTTACTATTCTTTTCTTCTCTTCTTCCTATCTTCTCTTTTTCTTCTTTCTTTCTTCTTTTATTTTTTCTTTGATAGACTATTTAGATTAATATTTTAGTTTGGGGAAAACGATATTTGATAATTTTCTGTATTTTTCTTTATATTCCAATAAAATTGATTTTAAAAAAAGATTTATCACAGTCTACAAACCATGGTGGGTAGGTGGTACAGGGATTCTTTGAAAGTCTTCTATCCTCCCAACATTTTGGATCTGGGCCTCTTGTATTTTTAACCTTCTGTTGGAAGCCGTCCAGAGTGGCTGGGGAAACCCAGCCAGATCGGCAGGGTAGAAATAAATCATCATCATCTTCATCATCATCATCATTCTGATGTTACTGACAGGGGAATTGTTACCTACCTATAGACACCCTAAGAGCAGGAATTTCAATCCAGACCCAAACTTGACACTTAATGGTAATGGTAAGCCACAAACTATGCCTTATTGTGAACGACCAGCATGCTGGCGATCACTGCTCAGCTGCCCCCTTCACTTCCCTATGCCAAGGCAGAAGGAAGCACACCCAAGTGCTGCCTTAACATACCAGCACTCATGGTTTGTTTTGCTCCAAACAAACCATGAACAGAAGCCAAAGTCTGTTCCTGGCTTACAGCTTATGGTTTGTTTGGGGGGAAGCAAGCCACAAGTGCTGGTTTTCATGGAACGCTAAGCCAGCACTCTGGTTTATTTCATTCCAGCGCAGCACAGGGAGAAAAAGAACAGGCATGATTGAGCAGCATGAACTAGCACTTTGCTTATATGCAATAAGCCTATGTTTTAGTCGCTCAGTTTTTTATGGAAGTATTTTTGTATTGCCGCATCATAAAATATCAAGGTGGCGTATGTTACTAAAACATTAGTTGGAACATATTAAACAGAAAATCACTAAGTTGACTGGGTAATCAAAGTTAAACAGCTGCAAAGGCCTGTTGGTATAATCACTGTGTCTCCTAAGCCATGAAGATATTATGCATTCTGAAGAAATTCCAGAAAATCATAAAAGTGCAGAAGGTCTGCAACGACAACTTCAACACTAGCTGATAAATTCTGAGGCAAGAGGTTTCCTGGTTAGTCCACTTATTCTATCCAATTCTTCTCTTTCTCCTTTATGCATATTGTGAAATAGGCTCTGTGTTGACTATGAAAGTGCAAGCTGTAATGATATAGCTTAGTTGGCTTGATATCCTGGTTTATTTCAAAACTCATAACCATAGTTTCCTGGTTTGGATGAAACAGGAAACAATGGTTAATTGGATACATCCTGGTTTAACCACGGCTCGAGCGTGATAAGAAGACTGTGATTAGATCTTCCAACTATAAAAAATGATTATAAATTGATTAATTACATTTTATTTATATTATGCCACAACTATTTTGCTATTCATTATGCAATTATTGTTGTTATTCTGTTGAATGGCTGAATGGACGGCTCCACTGCTATCTAAGCAGCAGCAATTTGAAAGGGTTTTTTTAAAACAAAACAAAACAAAACAAAAACGTTCCTTTCATGCCATCTCCCCCAGGCTAAATCCATGAAAAAGCTATCCCACTAGGAAAGAATACAGGTGTTATGTACTGAAGTTCTCACCCTGGGCCAGCAGGGGGATACTGTAGATAGTTTTCACTCAGGTCCACATATGGAAATAAGGGATTGAAAGTGTCGTTCAGTGATTGGATAGTTACAGAAAATGGTTACTGTTGCATTCTAGTGGAGCTCTATATAAGCAGGCTGGCTGAACCCTGCAGTTCAGTTCTGTTCTGGCCTGTGAATAAACAAGAGCTGTTTGAAGAATCGCTGTGTTGTCTGATATGTTCACCCACAACTTAACAACAGGTATCTTATATGCAGTGCTAGAAACCCACGATATAGAACATAATCACCAAATGGCATCTTATACCTAGGTTACGGTTGCCATAATAGAATGTCTAGGCACCAGGGGCTTTTTGCAATAGAGATTGTTATTGTTGTTTTCATTAATATGTGGTCACAATTGGACCTGCGTCCGTCACCAAATGCACCTGGTGCCTGGCTAATTTCTAACACTGCTTTTCCAAGTAGTTTTTCCAAGAAGGGCTATTGGAAGTGTGTGTGTCTGTGTGCCTTAGACTGGGGAAACTACTTAGGAAGAGGTTAATTCCCCCTTTTTCCCAGCACCACTACTCTAATAAAAAGAATAATAATCAGATGTTTCCCATCCCACATCAGATCCTATAGTATTTCTCCTGGGTTCCATCTGTTTTGACCCTCAGCCAGCAGATTCACTGCACTTGCTGATTTCAGAAAAACTCATTCATTCCTCATATTTGTATGCCGTTTTTCCACACACAAAAATCGTGCTCAAAGTGGTTTACGGCTAAGAAAACAAAACATTTCAGAACCAAACAGTGCAAAAAGGATTTCCTAACAACAGAGCAAAACAATACAGCAGCAAATATAACATACAAAAAAGCAACGTGTCAGAACTGTAACTATAACAAGATTGCATGAACAACAACCGGCAAACAACAAAAATAAACAAGGGAACTTTACAGTTTCACCCTGGTCCTAGAGACACTTCTGCCATGACGTTAAGCACCAAAACATTTTAGCGGACGCGAGATGGCAAATGCACAGACTAAAAAATGGTTGTGGATTGCAGAAGTCAGTCAGGCAAAACTCAGTTAAACACGCCAAACTGCTGACTCGGGGGAAAACTTCCTCGTTACGGGAAACACGAAGCTGCAGCCCGAACATCAATCCAGCAATCTTGTGTCAAAGTCTTCCTCCTTCCATTTCTTTAATGTGTCGTCCAACTGACACCATGTCCCAAAGTCATTAAACCATGCGTTTATCACTGGCCTCTGAACCACGTCAACTAGTCATTTCTCTGAGCTGGTCAGATGACCTGACAAGCCATCATCATCATCATCATCATCATCATCATCATCTATGATTTATACCCTGCTCATCTGGCTGTGTTTTCCCAGCCACTCTGGGCAGCTTCCAACAAAATATTAAAAATACAATACAGCATCAGACATTAAAAACTTCCCTAAACGGGGCTGCCTTCAGATGTCTTCTAAAAGTCAGATAGTTGTATATTTCCTTGACATCTGATGGGAGGGCGTTCCACAGGGTGGGTGCCACTACCAAGAAGGCCCTCTTCCTGGTTCCCTGTAACCTCACTTCTCGCAGTGAGGGAACTGCCAGAAGGCCCTCAGAGCCTTGTAAGCTTTGATAAGGTGGAAGAAAAGGGGGTTTTGAGATCCCACAGCAGACTGCTTTCAACTTAGTGGGCCACACGTTGAGCAGGCCCTGCTTTAAAGGCAGCAAAAGCTAGGAGAGCTGTCCATCCTCTCAGCCTTTAGAGATTCTGGTATAGCTCAGCGAACAGAAAAGCTGGAATGCTACACTGGAATGTATCATGAGTCTCTGCGCCTCTCCCCAGATGTTCTTTTGCCTCTTCTCCCTGCAGCCAATTAAGCATGCAGAATCTGCTATGTCAGCCTTTGCCAACCGGCACTGGCTGGGCCTGATGGGAACCGTAGTCCAAAATATTTGGACGGCGCCAGCTTGGCAAAAGAGGTTGCTTATGCAAACAGTTAGAAGCAGGCACCTTTCCACCTTTCTGCTTAACCCCAGACACTTAAAAATCTGCTCTAGCATATCCTGGAAGGTGAGCTCGTTTTATGACTAGCACATGTTGCATGCCGTCCTGAAACCGTATTTGATGAAGGGTGGTAGAAACCTTTTAATAATAAATAAAATATACAAAGACTGTTTCTCTTTCCAGGGAAAAAGCACACTCTTCCCCCCTCTACCCAGCCTCTGTTCTGAGGCCACGTCGCAAATACTGCTGGAATCGAACCCAAAGATGTTGAGATTTTGCAGGCCTGAAACAGGCTGCGTTGTCTCATTGTGCCAAAGTGTTTTGCGTTTCGGCAACCCAAGCCACTTATTTAGAATGGAAGCAGATGTAAGAATGGCTTTGCTAGATCGGACCGAGGTCTATGTAGGTTTGGCATTCCATCTCCAAAAGCATCCAAGAGAAATGCTTTTGGGATGCTCAAAAGCAGGGCATCTGTCAGGGAACTGCCATCGGAGCTAGAGGCAAAGGGAAGGCTCCAGAGGGATGCCGGAGAGGGTCCCAGTAGGGAGAGAGGCAGCCCATCTGCTGGGGAAGGAAATCAGCGTAACACCAGTGGAGAAGGGGGGCAGATGGGGGAATCGGAGAGGAGGCTCCAGGACTCTTCACTGGAGACCAGCGGGGAGAGCACGGGTCCTCCGCTGCCCACACCCTCCCTGCGCAGAAGATTTCCGCACAGGGAGAGTAGGAGGAGACTTGGCATCAAAGAACTTCTTTGCTGGAAGAAGTTCAAGAAATGCCCACTGACGGATTCTGCCAGCGACTGAGACAGCCACGAAGTGAAGGGCTGTCCAGACAGAAAGGGTTCAACCAGGTAACCTAGCCAGGAGTGGCAGCAACTTACGCACGAGCAACCCCTAGAACTATTACAGCATCAATTAGAATAACATACTTAGAACTCCATATTAATTCATCCACACACACATAAAAATAAAAAACATTGACAAAGCACCATATCTCACTAAGATTTAAACCTAACAGGCCTGGCATCAGTACATGACCACTGGGCAACTGCCATGGGCCCAGGAAAGCCCACTGCTGAGTGTTAAGCTACGTTTTTAATTTCTCACAATCCAGAGCAATGGGAAATTTGGACAGCATTTCCCTGTTTCCACTGCGGCAGCAAGGTAAGCCTGCTGGCAATGTAAGATGTGCCCTGAAGTAAGATTCTACCAATGGCCTTCTGAAAGCTGCAGTCGGAGCAGAAACCTAGCAAGCTCCACAAGGAATGAGCTTCAAAACAGCCCCTCAAACTCTCCAGCTGTAAGGACCCTCAAGCAAAGAGGTTTGGTTAAAGCAAGGAATGTGTGAGGGAAGAACAGCTGCTGCCCTGATTTTCAGAGGCTATTGCTGCTGCATTGCATCATCTGCCACAGTGCTGTCACTGTGATGCTTCTGCCAAGTCCAGTCCATCGGATCCCTGGACCGGCACTGCGGCGGTACCTGCATTGTTTAAAAATAAAGGAGGGGAAGGGAGAGGGAAAGGTTTGCAGGTTTGTTCCAGCTCCAACGCTCTTGATTAATGCGTTTCAAATGATCCAAAAAGTTATCATCAAGAGTTATCTAGTTATCCTCAAACATCCCTTACTGCAGAGGTGTTTCCTGTCTATACAGAACTGATGGAGTGCCACTGCAAGCAGGCACTGTGGCTGCCAGCTTTATTTATCTTCTCCCCCTTCGCCATCTTACACTTTTGAGCGAGGATTTGTGCTGTTGAAGAAACTGGCAAGTAAAGCAATCAACTTATCGGCGAATTAGCCTAACTGAGCGATCGAACTGCAACGCCCGGAGAACGATGCCCGCCTTATTTATCGAGCGTAGAATGCGCTGCATGCTACTTTTTGAGAAGGGCATCTGGAAAAGCAGAGTTCCTTCCCTTGGTATATACTGGGGATTTACGAAGGCTTGACGCTTTGGAGTTACCATATTTTTCGCTCTATAAGACGCACCAGACCACAAGACGCACCTAGTTTTTGGAGGCGGAAAACAATAAAATCTCAGAAGCCAGAACAGCAAGAGGGATCGCTGCGCAGTGAAAACAGCAATCCCTCTTGCTGTTCTCGCTTCTGGGGTAGCTGCGCAGCCTGCATTCGCTCCATAAGACGCACACACATTTCCCCTTACTTTTTAGGAGGGAAAAAGTGAGTCTTATAGAGCAAAAAATACGGTAAATGTCGCGTAGTTCAGCTCTGCACAACTGGTGGCCCACCAAGCCAAACACAGCACACCAGACACACACACTGGGATTCACCATGTGTTTAATAAGAGTTCTGTTTCTGCAGCTGCCAGGCCAGTAGCACATCAGCAATGTTACAAAGCAGAGCCTCTCCCCGCAGTGGACTATGTTCAGCTTGGTGGATGCAAAGTTTTACAGTCGTCTCAAAGCGAGAGGCAGCCCCTCCAGAGAGATATTAAATGGGAGACACGGGCAGCACTCTAACATTCCACTTTGCCACCCAATGGGCTTCATGGAACTCCATGGACGGCCAAGAGATGCACAGCAGCAGGACCTTTTAACACATTATGCGTAAGCCCCACTTTCCCCAATTTTGTGCCCTCTAGACATTTTGGACTGCAATTCCCATCATCCCTGAGCACTGGCCATGCTAGCTGGGCCTGATGGGAGCCGTAGAAAACATCTGCTCCAGGGGGTAGGACTTAAACCAATGGATTCAAGTTACAGGAAAGGAGATTCCGACTAAACATCAGGAAAAGCTTTCAGAACTGTGTCCAATACTGGGCACCACAATTTAAGAAGGATGTTGGCAAGCTGGAACGTGTGCAGAGGAGGGCAACATAGATGATAAAGCAACAGTTGAGGGAGTTGGGTATCTTTAGCCTGGAAAAGAGGAGACTGAGAGGAGATACGATAGCCATCTTCCAATATCTCAAGGGCTTTCATGTGGAAGAGCGAACAAGCTTGTTTTCTCCTTCTCTGGAGGACACGAACCAATGGCTTCAAGTTACAGGAAAGGATATTCCAAAAAAACATCAGGAAGAGCTTTCTGACAGGTAAGAGCAGTTCGACAGTGAAACAGACTCCTACGAGAGGTGGTGGACTCTCCTTCCATGGAGGATTTTAAGCAGAGCTTGAATGGCCACCAGTCATGGGTGATTCTGGCATTGCAGGGGGTTGGACATGATGACCCTCAGGATCGCTTCCAACTCTACAATTCTATACTTCTAGGAAGGCTAACTCTGCCTCACCCTGTAGCACTTACTGGAAAGTACAGGCAGTGTTATGGGAAAGAGCAAGTATCATCTTCCCCCTTGGGACTCCCCCGCTTTCACAGCTGCCAACAAAAAGCCTGGGCAGGCCAGGGCAGCTTCAGAGTATTCCCACCTGCTTTGAGAGCACCCGCACGATCGTTTCCTATCTTGTTTTCTGATCCTTGATATAGTTCAGAAACTTCGCTGCCAGCAGCTTCTGCTCAAATTGGCCACAACTGAGACTCTCAGGCAACGGCATCAGATCACACCTTCCGGACCCCGAAAGCCATGAAACCCAACTGACAAATAACGATGTGGTAGCAAATGACTAGTCCAAATAACCTGGGAGGACAGCGAAGGCATTTTGGAAATACCAGAAGTTCATTTTAAGCAAGGTGCTGTTTACACAGGCGTTGTTCAAACACCGGGTTAGGTGGAGGTCACACACTGTGCTCAGATAACAAGATGTTTCAGAGAGATAAGATTAAGCTAATGGGCCCTTGTGCCAGTATCTTCAAATAAACTCCAGTGTTCTTCTTCTGGGGCAATAGGGACTAACCATCCAAACTCCTCCTCCTCGCTGGGAGGCTCGAAATTTTCCGTTGGAAAACAAAAACAAAAATCACGGTACAGGAGTGCTGTACAGATCCAAGAGAAGTAACCAAGACACACAAAGGGCTGGAATAATTACAGCAAAACTACTAATGTAGTTCAACTAACATACCCCAGCTGCCTGAATGTGAATTTAAACAACAACAAACACATTATAGGTAAAAAAAATAATGGGAGAAAAGAGAAGCAGCAACACACTGCAGAATTCAGTCTAACTAAGGGGTGCCTTAACCTGTGGCTTCCTTCCAGATGTTGTTGATCTGCATCTGCCATCATCCCAGACCAGTAGCAGCATTCGAAATTCGCCAGGTGCATTTTGCACCCGGCTATCGTCCACTCGCGACCAAGTGAAGATGCCTAGGCACCAAGTATGACACCTGACATCACTTACCATCTGGAGGTGAATGCCTGGGGGTAACTGGATCTGGGCTGTTCACACATACTAATATCATACCCTGTAGGAATAGCCCAATATTTACGTGGACTGTCCCTGGATCAAGTGACTTTTCTTCTTCAAGTTCTCAGAGTTCTCAACCCAGCTCTAAGTTGTCCTCTGAACTAATCAGATGTTGAACTCAGAATCAGTCACAGACAGTCCATCATTTGGTAAATAAGACTCCTGCCCCAAAGTAGCTACTAGACATTCTGTTCTGGTGACTGTAATCTTGGTTTAAGGAGCCTAGGACTTGCTGATCAGAAGGTCAGCGGTTCGAATCCCTGTGACGGGATGAGCTCCCGTTGCTCAGTCCCTGCTCCTGCCAACCTAGCAGTTCGAAAGCACATCAAAGTGCAAGTAGATAAATAGGTACCGCTCCAGTGGGAAGGTAAACAGCGTTTCCATGCGCTGCTCTGGTTCACCAGAAGTGGCTTAGTCATGCAGGCCACATGACGCAGGGAGCTGTACGCCGGCTCCCTCAGACAATAAAGCAAGATGAGCGCCGCAACCCCAGAGTCAGTCACGACCGGACTTAATGGTCAGGGGTCCCCTTTACCCTTTTTATACATATACATATACATATACGTATACATTCACTGGCCAAAATCAAGTCAAGTGGATAGCTCAGTTGGTCAGAGCATAGTGCTGACAACGCCAAGGTTGCAGGTTCAATTCCAATACAGGACAGCTGCATATTCCTGCATTGCAGGGGGCTGGATTAGATAACCTTTAAGGTCCCTTCCAACTCTACAATTCTATAAGGCTTTGGAAAGTGGGTCAGGAAATGGGAGCATCTCAGGATCGACTGGTTCCTCCAATTACTCAAGCTATTAGGATATATGCCATGTAAACCACAAAACACCTATCCAACTTACAATTATCCCAAAGCCTGGAACAAATTTGCTTGGCTAAGTAAGAGGACAATCATTTGTTTCGTTTATTTGTTGTTAACTACAAATTGCCCTTCCTTTTAAAAAGGAAAAGGGTTGCGGCTGTTGTTATGTTGGTACTGACTCCAAGCGGCGCCCGTTCTGTAAACAGGCTGGCTAGAAAGATTTAGCATCGTGGCCTCTCTAATTACAAATGTTCAGAAACAATTTAAGTTCCAGAGCCCGAGGGCAGCCAAAGAGCCACAACTTTGGAATATCCCCTCAACTGGAGATGTGAAATCATTGCTCTTCCCCACTCCCCTCCAACACTACTGGAAAACATCCATGTGAAACCGTGAAATCAATAATGGGATTTGCTGGGAACTAAAAAACAACAGCAACAAGTCTCTGCAGTTAAGTGCTTGCTCAGATTATCTCACTTTTGCATTGTTATGACTTAAGAGTCTGGGAGCTGGTGTCTGGTGAGGGAGGAAAGCAGCAGAGTTGTAAAGAGGGGGAAAACTGGGGTCTGTGTAAAAAGGAAGGGCAGCTGGCGGGGTCCAGAGACTGCAGTGTTCAAAATTAGCTCAAGGTTGTCGTCTGAAGTAGCCGGATGTTGGCCCATCATTTAAAAAACAAGACTTTAGAGCCGTCTTGCCCCCAAATGGCAACTGGACATTCCATTTTGGCGACTGTAACCTTGGTTTAAGGAGCCGTTTGGTGCCTAGCTTATCTATCTGAGTTTCTAACGCTGTTCGGCTATGTGCACACACTCCCATACAGTACACTGCATCCCGTGTCGTCCCACGGCGGATTTGCTGTGTACACACAACTCACATCTATCCTCTTGAGATATACTGAGTTTTGATGCGTCCTCCCCCCCCCCCCAATTTGAGCTCCATTTGAAAATGTAGGCCGTATGAAGGCATCCAGTGTGGTGTAGTGGTTAAGAGCGTTAGACTCGTAATCTGGTGAACCGGGTTGGCTTCTCCACTCCTCCACATGCAGCTGCTGGGTGACCTTGGGCCAGTCGCACTTCTCTGAAGTCTCTCAGCCTTACTCACCTCACAGAGTGTTTGTTGTGGGGGAGGAAGGGAAAGGAGAATGTTAGCCGCTTTGAGACTCCTTCGGGTAGTGATAAAGAGGGATATCAAATCCAAACTCCTCTTCTTCTTCCACTCTATGCCCACAAGTGCCAAGCAGGCAACTTGGGAACTTGTCCAATCAATCATATTCTGCAATTTGAAACACAGTGGGGGAGGGGAGGGGGAATGACCTTGCTGCATTTTAAGGCAGTGGTGTGTACAAAGCCTCCGCTTAGGTCACAGTTTCTAAACCACCACCACTACCGACATCACCGGTCCAAAGGCCTATGCAATGCAAAATATCCCACTGCCTCCTCCTTATTTCACTGCATGTTACACACCAGGCATGACCAAAAGGAGCAGGCAAGTGTTCAAGGAAAGCATGAGCTTGTTTCTTCCGATCAAAGATGCTCCTGGCTTCCAAGTTCTTTCACTCCCACTCGTTACCACCTTCTCTCCTGTTATATCTGGCCAAAACCTCAACACAATCTGCGGTATCTGCTGGCACACCCAAGGATATGCAGCCGTAAGCTACAGAACTGCAGGTACACATTTAAGACTCTTGGTCTGAATTAAAGACTAATGCACATCTTTATTAAGCTTGGCACATCACTTTTAAATGCTCGCCTTTTTTTTTTTTGGCTTATGCTTTTTAAAAAATTAAACTTTTTTTAAAAAAATCTATTTAGACTACCAATGACCCACAGAAAGGGAGAGCCAGCGTGGTGTTGTGGTTAAGAGCGGTGGACTCGTAATCTGGGGAACCGGGTTCGCGTCTCCGCTCCTCCACATGCAGCTGCTGGGTGACCTTGAGCCAGTCACACTTCTCTGAAATCTCTCAGCCCCACTCACCTCACAGAGTGTTTGTTGTGGGGGAGGAAGGGAAAAGGAGATTGTTAGCAGGTTTGAGATTCCTTAAGGGGAGTGAAAGGCGGGCTATCAAGTCCAAACTCCTCCTTTTCTTCTATCATCCATAGCTCTCTCTATATCTCTCTCTCAATGCACTGTGAAACTTGCTCTTCCATATCCCACCACTGTTGGAAGGGCAGTGCATTCCTTTAGGGACTGCTACCGTTGTTCAAAAACATAGGTCCTTCTGCACAGCCTGGGAGTTACTGCTGTCGCTGCCAAATGTCACTGCACTTTGTGCTTTTCCATACAATAATTTTTACAAAAGGGAAATAAAACCTAAGTTCCTTCTCTTGGAATACCCATTAGCCCGCTGCCTCACCAGCTAATTCTCCTAAGCTAACTGTGTTTCTGATCCTCGATTTTTAATCCATGTTCACATGACTCAAAATCCCAGTGTCTCCTGTAATTTCTTAGAGATTACTCTTTGGTGTGCCGTTTCTCAGACGAGCTTCTCTCCAGCTGGAGTCTTTAAGCCATTTATCTCTAGACAATATCTGCATAGGGTAAAGGCATAATGCCCACTTGGTGTATATATGCAAACAGGAACGAGTCTGACACTAATGAAGCCATGTTGATGTGAACAGCTGGGGGGGGGGAGAGCTATGAAACGCACTGGATATTTGCGGGTGGGGTTGGCAGAACAACTTCACTGACTCTAAGGTTGGAATGTGAGCATACGCTTGTTCTCCTGCTAAACTACTTGAATTTTACAGGTAACTCACAACTAACTTACATTTAGTATTACGTGCTATATATACATATATAGATATAGATGGATAGATAAATAGTCGGGGGGGGGGGGGGCTTTAGCAATCACACCCGCCATTGCACCCAAAGTGTTTTGACTATACAGTATATGATTTTGGCTTTATCCACTATCCCTGGAATGTAACTTTCATGTAAGTGAGGAGTCGCCTATAGTTCTGGTAGGTTTTTAAAGCATAGACAACTCTTTCTAAAGTTGGGTACTCAAAGTAAGTTCAGGAGTGTATCTGGGAGGAGTAAGGGGGGAAATCCCATAGCCTGGTTCAAATAGCCAGATGCAATTGACAATCATTTACCAGTATTTTCCATTAATGACTTTTTGTGACTACTTGTGGACCATCGATTCTCCTTATTCTTCACTGGACTTACTTGTAACTAAGGAGAAGGCAGCTCCTATCAACCTCTAAGAATCTATTTTAATAAATAAATACCGTATTTTTCGCTCTATAGGACGCACTTTTTCCCTCCAAAAATGAAGGGGAAATGTGTGTGCGTCCTATGGGGCGAATGCAGGCTTTCGCTAAAGCCTGGAGAGCGAGAGGGGTCGGTGCGCACTGACCCCTCTCGCTCTCCAGGCTTCAGGAAGCTATCTGCTTCCCGCCGGGCTCCGAAGCCTTGCGGATAGCAGGCTGCAGCCCAAAGCCCAGGGATTTGCGCAATCTCGCTGCCGCTCCTGGACCTGTTCTGGGGGCTGGGGTCAGGGGAAGCTCGGGTATCTCCCGCCCCAGCACCGCGGCTAAAAACGAAGCCAAGACAGCGAGCGGGATCCATCCCACTGGCTGTCTTGGCTTCTGCCAAAGCCGCGTGCAGCCTCTCATGGCTGGAGAGGTTGCGCGTGGCTAAAGAGGAAGCCAAGACAGCCAGCGGAATGGATCCTGCTGGCTGTCTTGGCTTCTTTGCTCTTTGGGGCTGGGGGGGGGGAACTCCTGCCGGGCTCCGAAGGCTTGCGGATAGCTGCCCAAAGCCCGGGGTGCGCAGCGCTGCACTCCCTAGGATTCGGGCTGCTGCTTGCTATCCGCAAGCCTTCTGAGCCCGGCGGGAACTCCCACGAAGGCTTGTGGATAGCTTCCTGAAGCCTGGAAAGCGAGAGGGGTCGGTAGACACCGACCCTTCTCTCACTCTCCAGGCTTCAGCGAAAGCCTGCATCCGCTCCATAGGACGCACACACATTTCCCCTTCATTTTTGGAGGGGAAAAAGTGCGTCCTATAGAGCGAAAAATACGGTAAGTACTTAACCTGAGGTACCACTGTATTTCCTTATATTTTAAGGCCCTCCACTGCTGCAGACATATATTGTGATATATCATGATATTTAGCTGGTGATATATTGTGATGCTGAAAACCAGATATTGCCCAGCCCTAGTACAAACCACGGTTTCCCTAATTCAGGCACCAGAGCAAACCACAGTTTAACAAATTCAGAAGTCTTCTATTTGGCAGAGCACAAAAAGGAAAGGAGGCGAAGGGACTGCAAAGACACATGGTGCATCAATAACTCAATAACTCATGGTTGCTTAGGCCCAGGAATGTGATGTCTGCACCGGGCCAACATTTTCCAAAGAAGTCTTCTCTGTCCACACTTTTGCCTACAAGTCATTAAACAAAACAGCATCAAGAGACGTACACCCACATCTGAATTGGCAGTGAGAGAGGCAAGTGCAGCAAAACTTCGCTAATTCACATTTCCCTAAGCCGTACACCCTATAATTGAAAAATAGGAATCTCTATCCTTTTCTGTCTGGTCAGCGAAGATTTAACTGCATATTGCTGTAATGAGGTTTCAAATTACTAGGGCAGAATTACTGTACTGCTATAAATATAACCATTTTCTGCAAAGAAGTAATCTCCAAGATGTATGAACGAAACAATGCATTTGCTATTCGGGAATAAAGTTAATTTCATCTCGCACGAGACTGCACTGACAACAGATCTATACCGCACCCCGCACGCCAGCAATTTAATAATATGGTAGTTGGTTAGGTAATTTAAAGTCAATCAAATAGTGCTATGAAAATCGTACATAAATAACATTAAGAGTTCATGATGGATTGAAAATTGATTTTTCCCATTTCTAAAATTAGCAGGGAAAGTATTTTAGGAGCATTAGGTATTTCACATAAAAGCAAGTCACTGGCTGAGGGTATCTAACGTAGGAGGGCAGTCAAGGACACATTTGGGGAAATGTGCAATCTAGTGCTGTTTTTCTGCTTGCACATGGAGTCAGTGAGACTTTGGAACAGTGGAACCTGCCTTAAACCAAGTCAGAACCTCTGTCTGTCCAGCTCAGGATGGTCTCTATTGACTGACAGGAGCTATCAAGGGTTTCAGAAAAAATGATTAATTTTTATTTTTTTAAGGGTTTCAGATGGGGGACACTTCCAGTGTCACTTGGAAATGCTGGGGTGTTTTGACTGCAAAGCAGCCGTCCTGCAACCAGTTTTAGAAACTCAAGAGATATAAGCTAGGTACCAAAAGGCTCCTTAGACCACAGTTGCAGTCGCCAAAATGGGATGTCTAGTTGCCATTTGGGAGCAAGACGGTTCTAAAGTCTTATTTTTCAAATGATGGACTATGTGATTCTCAGTTCAACATCTGGCTAGTTCAGATGACAACCTTGAGCTAGGTTAAGAACTTTTAAGACCTCGAAGAAGAAAAGGCACTTGATCCAGGGACAGTCCACATAAACACTGGGCAGTCCACATAACACACGTGTGCAGGAGAGGGGAACGAAACGAGAATAAAAAATAACACAAAGAAAAGGAAATTGAGCAGACGCCAGACACCCAGGCGAGAAAAGCACTGTCATCGCAATAAATCTCTTATTTTATCACTTTTTTTATTATGCCAAAGGAAATAGGAAGCCAGAAGTGGGTAAGGCCACCTGCACGTTGCAGAGAATGGTTAGTTGGGGCAGCTGTATGTTCAGAACGAGAAACCTTTTCAACTATCAAAAACAATATCTAAAGCTCCATTTCCCGTAGCGGCGGAATGCCGTTTTCTCCTGGCGCAATTTCCCCGCCAGCGGGGCCCACATGCGCAGCCACAAACCTCCACATGTGGGGCTGGCCTTTCCACATCTACATGCCACTACCGCCACCATCAGGAACAGGCAGAGTGTCTGCCCCCACCACAAAAAAAAAAAAACCCTTTCCAGTTACCTGCAGTAGACCAGGCACTCCATGTGGTTGATCTCTTGGTCGGAGCGGTACCGGCTGTAGTCTTCCCACAAGTCCTTGACTGCGGTGACCGCCAGGATGAAGAGGACAGGGGCCAAGGCCAGCTCAGGCTGGAAGGCGTTGACAGCCGGCACAAAGTTGAGCAGGGCGATGAAGACGAAGTAAACGTTGGCCAGGCGATGGAACTGCTCAAAGAGGTTTTTGGGCAGGAAGGACAGAGCCGTGTATTTGGTGGTCTTCAGCCTGTTGTCGGCTGGGGGAGGAGGGGGGTTCTCCGCTTCGGGCCAAGGTGCCAGCAAGTTGGAACATACCCTCCGTGTCTTGCCTGCATCTTTCTTCTTCTTCCTTCTCCTCTTCTTCCTTTCTTTTTCCTCCTTCTGCTCTGGAGAAGACTCCCTTCCACCTCCGCCTTGTGTCATGGTCTAATCCACCCCCACCCCCCCAAAAAACCCCACAACACACACACACACAGAGAGAGAGAGAGAAAAGCAAAGTTAGAACTTTTCCCGCACTTTCCACATGGAGAAAGCAGCCAGCCCTCTCTCCCTCCTTTGCAAGATGTGATCATCTTTTTGAAAACTTACTCATGTCCTTATTTTCTTTCTCCCCTCCCCTCCAAGCTGAGAGAGAGGTGAGGATCCTCCCTCCAGCACCCTTGAACCCTCCCATCTAGAAATTTTTGTTTGGAATAAGGATCTCACTCTTTCTGCCTCTCCCCTCCGAATCTAGGAAGATGCTCTCTTTTTTTCTTCTTCTTCTTCCACTTTCCCTCTCCTTCAAACTTCCCCCCGCTGCCTTGCCAGGGACTCCCGGGCGAAGAGGAGTTGCAGGAAGAGGAGGAGGAGGAGGAGGACTCGCACAAAGTAGTCCTTGTCTTACTTTGCACGTCGTTTCTCACCAGCCCACGGCTAGCTTTCGTTTCCGCTCCGCCGCAAAGAACAGGGGCGCTTGCTTACGGGAGGGAAGCGGCTGGCGGGGCGCGCGGGGAGGGGAAGAGAAAGTTGCACTCATACCGCGTGGCGCGCGGGGGAGGTTCCGGAAAACTTCCTGGAAAGAGATTGGGGGGGGGGCGGGAGGAGGAGGAGGCTGACAAGGCCGAGGGGATAATCCTACTACTCACCCCCCTCAAAAAAAAAAACAACAACCCACGGAGGCGGAAAAAGTAAATATATGAAGTTGAAGCGGGCGCAGCGTGGCTGTGCGCTTGGGAACTCCGCGCACCACGTGCGATCCGATCCTACGTCGGTTCGATCCCATGGGGCTGTCGCGTAAGGCTGCTTCAGTGGCGTAGCGTGGGGGTGCAGGGGGGGCCACCGCACCGGGCGCAACATCTGGGGGTTAGGGTTAGGGGGCGCAAATCCACGGGTTAGGGGGCGCAAATTACTTGCCTTGCCCCGGGTGCTGACAACCCACGCTACGCCACTGGGCTGCTTAATGGGGCTACCCTAGATCTCTCTCTCTCTCTCTCTCTCTCTCTCTCTCTCTCACACACACACACACAGAGAGAGAGAGAGAGAGAGAGTAGTGAAGGCTTTCCCAACTTTCGGTTTCCTCCTTTGTTTGGACTACAACTCCCATCATCCCTAGCTAGCAGAACCAGTGGTCAGGGATGATGGGAATAGTAGTCCCCCAAAAACAGCTGGAGACCCAAGTTTGGGAAACCCTGGTAGGGAAAGTATAGAGAGATGGTGCTTCTAGAGCAGGGGTAGGCAAACTAAGGCTGGGGGGCTGGATGCGGCCCAATCGCCGCCTAAATCCGGCCCACGGATGGTCCAGGAATCGGCGTGTTTTTACATGAGTAGAATGTGTCCTTTTATTTAAAATGCATCTCTGGGTTATTTGTGGGGCCTGCCTGGTGTTTTTACATGAGTAGAATGCATAGCTGTCAACTTTCAGATTTGAAAATAAGGGATCAGCAGCCTCACCTGTCCCAGGGACAGTCGACGGGATATCTAACAATCTGGGATAGCAGCTGGAATAAGGGAATTTCCTGCAAAAAAGGGAAGGTTGACAGCTATGAGAATGTGTGTGTGGAATATTTGTAGGGCATAGGAATTTGTTCATCTCCCCCCCCCCAAAAAAATATAGTCTGGCCCCCCACATGGTCTGAAGGACAGTGGACCAGCCCACGGCTGAAAAAGGTTTCTGACCCCTGGTCTAGAGACAGAAGGAAAGTGTGTGTGTATAGAGTATATATTGAGAGTGTCTATCCAGATATATTATTTCTGTGTTGCCAGGGGTTGGGCTAGATGACCCTTGGGGGTTCCTTCCAACTGTTACCTCTGTGTCTCAATCAGTTAAAGAGGTTTCTTCTCCCACCCATACTGCACGGCAGGCAGGGGTTGCCCCAGGACTATCCCCGGGATCCCTCGGGATGGAGGGGAAGGGATCCTTTTTAAAAGCTGTTTAAAATGGCATTTCCAGGCATGACGGCCTCTCTCTCTCCACCCTTGAACTCGCCACGTCGCATTCCTTCCACTTATGCACAGTCGTGGGGTGGTGGTTGTTTTTTTGGGTTTGTTTTGTTTTAACACTTTTTCTTTGTTGCTTTTTGGTTGCTTATATATATTGTTGCTTATATATATGGAGAGAGGCGGTAACCTGACATCAATTGCTTGGGAGAGGCGAGGAGATCGTTTTAGATGGGCACAATCCTGCATATGCCTCCCCTGCTAATGAGTCCCAGGGAGTTTAGTGGGGTCTTCAATCCCAGGGATGTGTGCACGCAAAGTGATTTTTGTTTGCGCGTGTGAATGAGCTATTAGAGCAGGATTTGCCAACCCCAAGCAAATCCACAGCTTCTCTACCGCAAGCAAGTGATGTTCATACCGCGTCAGTTTGATAACTACCTTGCTGGCAACCTGATTCACATAATATATACTGAAAGATGAGAGAAACGAGAAAAATAAGAGCTTCAGGGGCCAGCCAAAGTCACCTAGCCCATCCCTAGCTGATGAAGGAGATCCACTACTTTGTAAATCAAGCAATATCTAAATTTTAGGAAATAAATAAAATACGGTAAATATTCTCATCCCTGATATGTAGCCAGTCAATCTTTGCTTAAAAGCTTCCCAACTCCACTTCTCCCAAGGGAGTTCATCCCACTGTACAACAAAGATGGTTGAAAAGTGATCTGCAGGGCTGGTTTTCCTGTGAGCAGAAAGATTCCCATAGAAAAGGGAAGTTGGGCTTTTCAACTTAGATCTGCTCCTTAAAAATAAAAATCTGGCCGAACGCTTTTGCGTGTAAGCAGAAATTAAACCACAACGTGTGAAGTGACGTATAGCCACGATGCCCAAGAGATTAGTTAGCTAACACTTTGCAAAGAAAAATCACTCGTCCACTACAAGGTTGGAATTGTGCGCAAAACAAAATACCCTGGAGACCAGTTATGCCAAATCACAAACTGTCAGATCATATAATAAGTTATTCTTTAAGGTGCAAGGAGTTGGCGGCTTCCTGCATCCACAGCACCATTCTCTGGCCCACAAGCAGGAACACTGGAAGTAGCTGCACAGCAGGTTGAAATTCACCAGGTGATGCATGGAAGATACACCAGTTGAATTTCTGCCTGGCATGCTGCTGTCAATGCCCCAAAATATAGCCCCAAATCTTTAAAATAATTTTTAAAAGTGGCAAATGTGCAAGAATCTTTCTTAACTTTTCCATGGGGGTACCTCTGCTCACAAGCAAGTTATCTTTGTCAGTATTATGGGCTGGTGGAAGAGATGATCAGAGTGTTGTGCACTGCAGGGCTGGATTAACCATTAAGCAAAATAAGCACATGCTTAGGGAATCAAGGGAATGGGGAGGGGGACGCACCACAGATATTTTCCATGGCTGCATTTACCATGGCCCATATGGTGCAGCTGAACAAAAAAGTAAACATTATTTATACAACTAAAGAAAAATACACACTATTTTCCATCTTACTGTAGGTTTTGTTTCATTTCAAAAAAATAAAATTTATTTTACGGCTTATTATTTGTTTATATTTTGAATTAGATATATATGAGGGCACCAAAACAGGGAGGAATTTGACAAGGTTAAATGGAGCCAAATTTGGGACAAAGCCCCATTTAAATCTGTACCCACAAGAATTCATAAAAACTCAATAAAGGTTCTCCACACCACTTATACATGCATTCTCTTTTGCTAAGTAAAATTACTCAGATCAGTCTTGCCAATGGTTGGAGAAACTGCGGAAATTGTGGTTCTTCTATGCACATGTTGTGCTTTTTAAGTAAAGGTAAAAGTACGCCTGCCCGTACGGGCCAGTCTTGACAGACTCTAGGGTTGTGCGTTCATCTCACTCTATAGGCCGGGAGCCAGCGCTGTCCGCAGACACTTCCGGGTCATGTGGCCAGCGTGACAAGCTGCATCTGGCGAGCCAGCGCAGCACACGGAACGCCGTTTACCTTCCCACTGGTAAGCGGTCCCTATTTATCTACTTGCACCCGGAGGTGCTTTCGAACTGCTAGGTTGGCAGGCGCTGGGACCAAACGACGGGAGCGCACCCCACTGCGGGGATTTGAACCGCCAACCGTTGTGCTTTTTAAACCCATATATAAATTCGTGTTCATAGTTTTTCAGGAAGCAGGCATGAGAACAAACTAAAGCATGATTGCCTGACCCTAAAATTGTACAGTGGTACCTCGGGTTAAGTACTTAATTCGTTCCGGAGGTCTGTTCTTAACCTGAAACTGTTCTTAACTTGAAGCACCACTTTAGCTAATGGGGCCTCCTGCTGCCGCCGCGCCCCCGGAGCACGATTTCTGTTCTCATCCTGAAGCAACGTTCTTAACCCGAGGAACTATTTCTGGGTTAGCGGAGTCTGTAAACTGAAGCGTCTGTAACCTGAAGCGTCTGAAACCCGAGGTACCACTGTACTTCTCTCCATTTTAAACTTGGAAGCTCAGGCCCTTAGTCACAAATAACTTATCATTCACCTTACAACTGCCGTTAAGATTACAACAGCCAAACTCTTGAATACAGATCTCACCGCTTCCAGATCACTGGAATTTGGGTCTTATGGAAAAAATGACTGGACACGTACAAAGATGTAGAGAAGGTAAACAGTGAGACAAGTTTTATGCCCTTTGGTCGTTTAATTTCTTACCCTGCAGTGAAGGAATATGGATATAGACCACCTACCACTCATGGAGTTTTATGCAAAGATGCTTCTTTGACAGATTCTGTGATCTGGCTCCATATAGTTAAAGCCATGGTTTTCCCAGTAGTGATGTATGGAAGTGAGAGCTGGACCATAAAGAAGGCTGAGCGCCGAAGAATTGATGCTTTTGAATTATGGTGCTGGAGGAGACTCTTGAGAGTCCCATGGACTGCAAGAAGATCAAACCTATCCATTCTGAAGGAAATCAGCCCTGAGTGCTCACTGGAAGGACAGATCGTGAAGCTGAGGCTCCAATACTTTGGCCACCTCATGAGAAGAGAAGACTCCCTGGAAAAGACCCTGATGTTGGGAAAGATGGAGGGCACAAGGAGAAGGGGACGACAGAGGATGAGATGGTTGGATGGTGTTCTCGAAGCTGCCAGCATAAGTTTGACCAAACTGTGGGAGGCAGTGGAAGACAGGAGTGCCTGGCGTGCTCTGGTCCATGGGGTCACGAAGAGTCGGACACGACTAAACGACTAAACAACAACAATGATCTGGCTTGGTTTTGCTTCCTCGCCACTCCCTCCCCCCTCCGGGAATTGAATGGTATAATCTTCCTTTTAGTTGTTATATATAGAATTGTAGAATCGTAGAATTATATCAAACCTCTTTGGTGTTTTAAGGTAGAATCGGAGAATGGTAGAGTTGCAAGGGACCCTGAGGGTCCTCTAGTCCAATGCAGGAATCTTTTGCCCAACAGGACTCGAACCTACAACATGAGATTACAAGAGTCTCATGCTCTACCAACTAAGCTATGTGTTCCGTTTTGTTTCTGAAAAGTAATTAAAAAAAAAGAAAACAGCAGCTAGTGTTTTATAACTGGATCAGAACCACAGCACTGGAGTAGGGGCTTGACTATTCCCCACACCCCTCTACAGTTATTCCCATCTAAATGCCAAGGTGCTGGTTGCCCTATGGAGAAAAAATTGGGTACTTTTCCTTCCTGGGACAAACTGTAAGTGGGAGGTGGCTGACAGGCAACCTGGCTCAGAGGAAAAGGTTTATTCCCCCTCCCCTAGTGTTACAATCCTGATCACATTTGGAGGCTCCTAAGGCAGTATTTAAAAGGACTGGGCAATCTGCTGACAAATCAGCACCATTTCATCAAATATACCAGAGGCCACCCGGTGCTTAGCATGCTGGTTTGACAAAAAAACAAGTATGTTCAGAATTTACCCGGAACAAAGCCCTTAGGACCCTCTCGTATTGATTTCTTTGTTTCGCTGCTTGAAAACATCTATATGTCTTTAACTCGCTGTGCTTTCCCCCCCCCCTTCTCAAGGTCCAGCTGAATGAAAGGAACTCCCAAGAGGTGCATCTGGGTCCTTATGCAACGTCCATTAATTTATCCCGGCCATATGCAAGCGAATATATTTGTGTGTTGTTTCTCTGGTTGATGGTTTGATTCTGCAGTGGTGACAAAAAGAAAAGAACTCCCCTTTCTCCCTACACACACACACACACACACACACACACACACACACTGCTATTTTTCTAGAAAAAAGAGGTTCTGGAACTCACCATGAATGCTTGTTCTCTTATACAGTTGTACAGTACCTCAGAAGTTGAACAGAATCCATTCGACTTCCAAAACGTTCGGAAACCAAGGTGTGGCTTCTGATTGGCTGCAGGAAGCTCTTGCAGCCAATTGGAAGGCGTGGAAGGCGCATCAGACAATCGGGTTCCAAATATCATTTGCAAACCAGAACACTCACTTCCGGGTTTGCAGCGTTTGGGAGCCAAAACATTAGACTTTCAAGGCATTCGGGATCCAAGGTACGACTGTAGTGGCACTGCACCCCGCCCCCCTCCTGAGAGGTGCCAGAACTGAGATCTGGTGAGTTCTAGCTGAAAAATGGCCATATATATATAACCTTAAATGTGATGGGTTTTTCGCCCTCTGGATACCTTTCCCTTGCTGACTTCTCAAATATAGGATTTAATGCACAATTAAGACCCTGTCTTTCCAGGGTGCTTATCTTCTTTCCTGGCCCTATTCGGGTATTTAAATTCATGCATGATACTGTAGAAGATCTTCTGATTGCAGTAGCTCCTGTCCAAAGCTGCCTCTCTTCAATTTCTGTTAACTCCCTTTAAAAACTCTCGGCTCTTTCCCTCTGAAATAATAATAATAATAATAATAATAATAATACCTAGCCCATCTGGCTGGGTTTCCCCAGCCACTCTGGACTGCTTCCAACAGAATACTAAAAACACGATAAAAAAAATCAAACATTAAAAAGTTCCTTAAACAGGGCTGCCTTCAGGTGTCTTCTAAAAGTCAATTAGTTGTTTATTTCCTTGACATCTGATGGGAGGGTGTTCCATTTATGCAGAAGACAGTAAATTCATTCTGCTAGAAGCCATGGGTATTTTGACCCAACTTAAAATGGTTGTTTTAAAGCCTGCACTTAACAGCTTCCATTGTTAACAGGCATTAATAAATCTTATGCGTAGGACGAAGGGCATGCAGGAAGTGTGTGGGCAGGCAGTTTTTGCATATAAGATTGGGAAAGGGTAATATAAAACCTCATTATTCGAAATCTGAGAAGAGAACAATCTAAGGTGACATGGGTAGGTTTTTGCCAGCTGAAATGAAGATAAATAATGACATGCAATAAAACAACAACAACAAGGAGCTTGTCTAATTGCAATCATTATTATCCCAAAAGTCCTCAAAAAAACAGATTACAGAGAAACAGGTCATTGAACTAAACACCATAGATTGATATGTGGGCTGGTTGTTCACCAGTCCTATTATAGCCTATTGTTCCTTAATAGTCCAGCATGGACAGTAGGGCCGGATTTAGATGAAGAAAGGCCATAGGCTACTCTCTTGTGAGGCCCCTCCCCATCCCCCACCCTCACAACTAGAAGAAAATGGAAGAGTCTTATAAACAAAACTGAGTGAAGCCAAGCCAAGGATGATGACGGGTATTTAAAATTCTGCAATTCACAATTTCTCCTTTAAAGAACATAAGATATTATTGTTAAATACCATGGTGATTTTTAAAAATGCAAAAAATTAACACTGAAAAACTTTTGCAATAACTGAACCTTGTAAACCTTTTGTGACCTGGGCAGGCCAGGTCTTCCTGTTATATACCTGCTGGGATTAACAAGGCATCTGACCCTCACCTGAATCTCACAGCTCTCCTGACGAGTGCTTTGGTGGAAATAAAGGATGAGATTGCCCACCAGATACCAGGCACTCTACTATTCAAATTAGGCCCCAGTGTTTTGGTTACAATCCCCTTCTCAATTATGTAATCAATTTCAATCTAGAATTTAAATTCTCAAAACTTTCTTATTTGTTAATTCGAGCAAGTAAACTATTGCTCTCACTTCATTACAAACAACATTTCTTCCTGCAACACACTTGAGCAAACCTGCGCCTCTTCCTTTCATATATATATATATATGTGTGTATATATATATATATATATATATATGCAGGTTTTGGTGTCCTCGGGTGTCTTCCCGTGTAAAAGTTGGGGTGTCTAGGCGACGTTTCGACGAGGTCTCACTCGTCATCTTCAGGCTGGTGCTTTCGGCTTCTTGTTACTGGAACAGAGCAGGATCTCAGTGTTTGAGTTCCTATAAATACTGTTGAGGGGGTGTGGTGTATAGCCTCCAATGTTCTGGGCAGAGAGGAAGTTCCCAGGCTAGTGTGCCTTTTCTTCTTTTGTTCCTTAATTACTTGAGGAATATCTTGAGTGATTTCTTGAGTGATATCCTGAGTACCACTTAGGTGGGTCATTAGGTGTGGATTAGTTGCTAAAGTCTTTGTGTCTTGACCTCTTGAACTTTGTGAAGAGTTTTTCTGAGAAGATGGCTGTACTGCACTTAGTTGTGCTCTGGCTTGGCTTCGTGTATAGGGGCGAGCTGTGGTTTTGTGGCCTGTGTCAGCCAGATCTGTGTAGGGATTGCAGGGGGGTGCAGCATCCGGAGGTGCCACCATGGTTTGGCTACTGGATGGTGTCTGTAATTTATCTGTGGAGAGGGTCTGGGTTTGGGTCTGGTGTGGTTGATTGGTGATGGCGTTCTGTGTGCCTCTGGATCTGGTGTCAGTTTTTGTGGGGAGGGCTAATTTCCAGATGTCTGGCAAGCGGGATGTGTCGTCACGCTTGTTCATGTTGTGAGGGTGTTTCTCTATCTCGATGGCTTCCATGATTATTCTCTTGTGGTGATGTTCCATGTTAAAGAGCAATTTGGAATCTGCAAAATTAATTTCGTGTCCTGTTTCTTTCATGTGTTGGAAAAGAGAGGAAGTTTTTTCTTCTTTTTTGACGGCATTCTTGTGTTCTGCGATACGTGCATTTATTCGTCTGTTTGTTTGTCCAATGTACGTGGCTGGGCAGACTTTGCAGGGTATTTCATAGACCCCTTGGTTTTCCAACTGGATTTTATCCTTGGGGTTTCTGAGGATATTGGCTATTTTTTGGTTGGTGCAAAAGGCTGTTTTGATATTGTGTTTATGGAGGATTTTGCTAATTTTATCTGTAGTGCCCTTGATATAAGGAAGGAGGGCCATGCCATTGTTTTCTTCTGTGTCTTGGTTTTTGGGGGGTGTTTCTTTTTGGATTAGCTTCGTAACCCTGTTTTGCTGGTATCCATTGGCAATTAACACATTTGAGAGATTCTGTAACTCAGTTGTCAAGTGGTCTTTGTCAGCCAGGCGTTTGGTTCTGGAGATGAGAGTCTTGGCTACGGAGTTTATTTGTGCAGGGTGGTGGTGTGATTGTGCATGTAAGTAGCGGTTGGTGTGTGTTTTTTTCCGGTAGATAGTGTGTCCTAGGGAGCCATCAGGTTTTTTGTAGATTAGGACGTCAAGGAAGGGAAGTTGGTTGTTGGCTTCTATTTCCATAGTGAATTGTATTTTGGGGTGTAGGCTGTTGAGATGTGTGAGGAAGCTATCCAGTTTTTCCTTCCCGTGTGGCCAAATTACAAAGGTGTCGTCAACATATCTGAGCCAAAGTTTGGGTTTGTGTTCTGACTTGTCTAAAGCATTGGTTTCAAAGTGTTCCATGTACAGGTTTGCGATGACCGGTGAGAGGGGTGATCCCATAGGTGCTCCTTCTATCTGTTTGTATCTTTGTCCATTGTGGATGAAGTACGTGTTGGTTAGGCAGTGGTTGGTTAGGTCCAAGATGTATTCGGGGGGATTGTATTTGTTTTGAATGGCTGTCAAGGCTTCATTAATGGGCACTTGTGTGAAGAGAGATACAACATCGAAGCTCACAAGTAGGTCATTAGGATGTAGGTTTTGCTTCTTTATTGTTTCTATGAACTGGAAGGAGTTTGGAACGTGTGAAGAGATGGATTCTGCATAGGGCTGAAGTTGCTTGGCGAGAAATTTAGCGAGATTTTGTAGAGGTGAGCCTATGGAGCTGACTATTGGTCTGAGTGGTGTTCCTTCTTTGTGTATCTTGGGGAGGCCGTAGAGTTTGGGGCATCTGGATGATTTTTCTCTGGGGATGATTCTTAGCTGGATTTCTTCACTGATAGGAGAGGCTTTTATTTTGGATTTGGTGGTTTTTTCCAGATAGGTGGTGGGATCTGTTTTTATAGGTTGGTAGGTAGGATCTTGGAGTAGATTTGATAGTTTTGCTTGGTAGTCCGATGTGTTCATCACAACAGTGGCATTACCTTTGTCTGCTGGGAGAATGATTATGTTGTTGTCTTTCCTCAGGTTGGTGAGTGCTTTCTGTTCTTCTTTGTGTAAATTGCTTCTGGGTGGTTTGCTGGAGCAGAGGATGTTGGTGACTTCAAGTCTGATTTTATTGGCTTCATCTGGGTTGATTTTGGTTAGGCTAGCTTCGACTCCGCATATGATGTTTTCCGTGGGGATGCGTCTCGGGGCGACTGCAAAGTTGAAACCTTTGGAGAGTACTTTGGTTTCAGTTGTGGTGAGGATCCTGTCTGATATGTTATGTACTGTTTGTTTCATGGGTTGTTGTGGAGGGTGGCTGGGCTTCTGGCGTTTCTCTAGTTTGTGGAGTTTGTTGGTGTGTGTGTCTGTCTTATGTGAGGTCTCCGTTTCAGCTCTCCAGACGGCTAGTTGTTTGCATTTGTCCCAGAGTGCAGGGTGGATTTTGTTACAGAGTTTGAGGTGAAGAGTGAGCAGATCTTTGTTGGTTTGGTTTAGTAGGTATCTTTTCTTGTGTAGTTCGTTTCTGATTAGGGATAGTTCAGTTCGTTTCAGGATCCTTTCGGTAGCTGGGGTTTTAGAATGGAATTTAAGTTGGAAGCATGTGGGAATTAAGTTGTTGTCTCGGCAGTTGCGTAGGAACAAGAGATCACATAAGATGGTGGCTCTTCGGACTTCTAGTTTCTCGTAGGTTCTTGTCAGCTGGAAGGTTTCCTCCCCGTAGAGGTGAGATATTTGCTTTCGTAGATTTTCACGGGTACAGGAATGCAGGTTTTGGTGTCCTCGGGTGTCTTCCCGTGTAAAAGTTGGAAAAACTTTGAAACCAATGCTTTAGACAAGTCAGAACACAAACCCAAACTTTGGCTCAGATATGTTGACGACACCTTTGTAATTTGGCCACACGGGAAGGAAAAACTGGATAGCTTCCTCACACATCTCAACAGCCTACACCCCAAAATACAATTCACTATGGAAATAGAAGCCAACAACCAACTTCCCTTCCTTGACGTCCTAATCTACAAAAAACCTGATGGCTCCCTAGGACACACTATCTACCGGAAAAAAACACACACCAACCGCTACTTACATGCACAATCACACCACCACCCTGCACAAATAAACTCCGTAGCCAAGACTCTCATCTCCAGAACCAAACGCCTGGCTGACAAAGACCACTTGACAACTGAGTTACAGAATCTCTCAAATGTGTTAATTGCCAATGGATACCAGCAAAACAGGGTTACGAAGCTAATCCAAAAAGAAACACCCCCCAAAAACCAAGACACAGAAGAAAACAATGGCATGGCCCTCCTTCCTTATATCAAGGGCACTACAGATAAAATTAGCAAAATCCTCCATAAACACAATATCAAAACAGCCTTTTGCACCAACCAAAAAATAGCCAATATCCTCAGAAACCCCAAGGATAAAATCCAGTTGGAAAACCAAGGGGTCTATGAAATACCCTGCAAAGTCTGCCCAGCCACGTACATTGGACAAACAAACAGACGAATAAATGCACGTATCGCAGAACACAAGAATGCCGTCAAAAAAGAAGAAAAAACTTCCTCTCTTTTCCAACACATGAAAGAAACAGGACACGAAATTAATTTTGCAGATTCCAAATTGCTCTTTAACATGGAACATCACCACAAGAGAATAATCATGGAAGCCATCGAGATAGAGAAACACCCTCACAACATGAACAAGCGTGACGACACATCCCGCTTGCCAGACATCTGGAAATTAGCCCTCCCCACAAAAACTGACACCAGATCCAGAGGCACACAGAACGCCATCACCAATCAACCACACCAGACCCAAACCCAGACCCTCTCCACAGATAAATTACAGACACCATCCAGTAGCCAAACCATGGTGGCACCTCCGGATGCTGCACCCCCCTGCAATCCCTACACAGATCTGGCTGACACAGGCCACAAAACCACAGCTCGCCCCTATACACGAAGCCAAGCCAGAGCACAACTAAGTGCAGTACAGCCATCTTCTCAGAAAAACTCTTCACAAAGTTCAAGAGGTCAAGACACAAAGACTTTAGCAACTAATCCACACCTAATGACCCACCTAAGTGGTACTCAGGATATCACTCAAGAAATCACTCAAGATATCCCTCAAGTAATTAAGGAACAAAAGAAGAAAAGGCACACTAGCCTGGGAACTTCCTCTCTGCCCAGAACATTGGAGGCTATACACCACACCCCCTCAACAGTATTTATAGGAACTCAAACACTGAGATCCTGCTCTGTTCCAGTAACAAGAAGCCGAAAGCACCAGCCTGAAGATGACGAGTGAGACCTCGTCGAAACGTCGCCTAGACACCCCAACTTTTACACGGGAAGACACCCGAGGACACCAAAACCTGCATTCCTGTACCCGTGAAAATCTACGAAAGCATATATATATATATATATATATATATATATATATATATATATGCAGAATGCCCAGCAATGCCAGCTTTCTTGAGCACACCTTGGGTTCAAATGACTGTGTCACTTGTACAATTTTCCGTTCTCCGACTCTAGGTTCCCATTAAATCAGAACGTCAACACCACAGTTGAGATGTTTACTCAGAAATACTGTAAGTCCTACAGCATTCAATTGGGGGCTTACTCCCAGAGAAGCGTGCATTGAATTGCAACCTTAAGTCAATCCATGAAATGCCCAAATTCACATCTTTGTTGAGAAGTCTTGACTGTTCATTGTTCATTAGAGGACACAGGTTGCTCCCTAAATGTTCACCCCCCCCTTCTTGAAAGGTGGTTATGAGGATTATGATGATATATTGCATGGCCTGAGTATGGTATGAAATCCAAAGATTTTCTTGTTTATACCAGAACCTTGGCATTTAATAGCCTCTCAAGACAACTTTTTAATAGCCTCTCAGTTTTGCCTTGGATAATGAGTATTACAGAACGGCACATATGGGACAAGGGAAGGGTATAGACTTAGCAAATGCATTTACATTGCAGTGTCAGTGAATCTCCATGCTTGGAACGATCAAGGTCAGAGTTTATGACAGTGAAAACTTACTATCCGCTATATTTGCCTCTTTTCCAGGGGCATTCCTGGATTTACAGAGGCCGTCCTTGTTTCTGATTTGATCCCGGAATATCCCGCTTTCCCTTAGGACGTCCCTATTTTTATTGGAGAAATGAGGGAGGGTATGGAGTTATGTGGCCCCACTGAGCCAAGGAGATAAGTGACTATGCAACGTTCAGAACACCTTGGAAGGCAGCCCTGTATAGGAAGTTTCTTTAATGTTTTATTATGTTTTTATATATGTTGGAAGCCACCCAGGGTGGCTACGGCAAACCCAGTCAGATGGTTGGGGTATATTATTATTATTATTATTATTATTATTATTATTATTATTATTATATAAGGTGTCCCTATTTTCATCAGATAAATGTTGGAGGTTATGAAATAATACAATACTACAAACAAAAAACAAAATAATTAAAAGCAAAGCACAATATGAGGTGATAAAAGGACTCCCCCAGAATAAGATTAACTGCTACTGACAGTCCTCAAAGATCTGTGTGTAACCAACTACTGCAAAGAAAAACACTTAATGCCGTTAGTTAGTGAATGGGGGGAAGTAATGGTTTAAATCCTCTGGATTTCCCCTCCAAAATATGACTCAGAGCCAAAACAGATTTTGATGCGAGAGAGAGAGAGAGAGAGAGAGAGAGAGAGAGAGAGAGAGAGAGAGAGAGAGCTGTGATAAGATCTTCCGGTTTTTCCGCTCTATACTTCAAATGAGATGTGGGAGGGTTTGATTTTTAGGAGAGTCATGGTGCTGAGGGAGGTGATGTGTAACCCTTTCCCCCTGATCTGAATTCCCCCAGTTGCTCTTAGACCAACCTGGGGGAGGGATATAAAGTTACCCTTTTCTCCCATAGCAGGTTTAATAGCAGATTTGGCGGTGAGCACTTTACAATGGGGAAAAGAACGAACCCCACCCCACACCTCCCTCATGGCTGTTGCTCCAGTCAAAACCAGCACCCCTGATAAGAGGGTGAGATCTTTCTTTCTGCATCACGTCAGTTTCAGCCCTTCTGGAGAAACAGAAGATAGGATACACTAGCTTCTTTCAGGTTAGATTAGAGAGACTGTTCTATATCGCTGCTATTTCCTCATGTGATTCAATCAGATTGCAGCAAATGCATGTTGCACAATTGCAGTCAACTGGGAGGTCTGGCGCAATAAACCCCAATACAGACTTTTGGGCAAAAAGGAAAGCGACAAGGAACTTGCTTAACTCAGTGTCATCTAACTTCCCCGCAACCAGCCAGAATGGCTGTTCAGTGAACAGTCAGTGTTGTCTAACCTCCTTGAAAACCAGTCAGAATGGATGCTCAGTAAGTGAGTTGCCCTGAGGTCCCTGAGTGTATGTTTAAAGCGGGTTTAAATGTTGTAATGAAGCATGCTTACTCGGAAGTAAGTCCCTGTGTTCAGTGTGCAGTGTGCATAGGTCTGCCACAGTTGGCACAAAGCTGCTCAGGCAAACTATTCATCTAGCATTGGTTTGTGGTTTTTTAAACAGTAACAAATTCATATACATCTAATTTCCTTTAAACCTTTGGGCTATCAGATGCATCCTCAATCTTTCCCTTTCCCACTTATCTGCAGAGGCCTCACAGACAGCTCAATTACCATATCTGCCCCAAATCCTTTATGTACCACAGCACTGTTTGTTTCAAAACAAAAGGACCTGCTCACTTAACCATGCTAATTTATAGCCACGCTCCCTGGAGCCACTCGAGGCAGTGGCTAGAAATTTATCACTGTAAATTAGCTTTTCAAATCCATTGGAAGTAACAGCATTAAGGGGCTGTTTCAAATTTGAAATTCCACTTAATTTTCTACACCAAAGTTATATAACAGAGCCTCTACAAAGACCCAATTTATAAAAGCTTTAGGTGTTTGAACTTGTGTAGAGGGGATAGACAGGAAGTGTGGGAAACTTATACCTCCTGCTGCTGTTTTTACATGTCTACAGAAATGTGGGCTCATGGGAGATGAGTTAACATTGCAAAGGAATGGCTTGTCTCCTTTTCCTTGTAAGTTTAAATTTGCCAGTTATTCAAGGCTGCAATCCGGTTTACACTTTCCTGGAATACCCTGGGGATTTCCAAATAAACATGCAATAAACTTCTTAACTGCATATTAACACCTTTCCCAAGCACTGTATTAAATTGCTATTGTTTATCAATTTCTGGAGCAGATGTATGAGCTACAAGAAGAGTCTCTTAAACTTTTTCATGACTCCTTGTATGTTTTGAAAGTTGAGGTCAGGGATAAATGCATTATATGGCTGCAGCTACTTAAAAAACATCATGCCCCACTCACCACTCCCCCAATATATTACAGTGGTACCTCGGGTTAAGTACTTAATTCGTTCCGGAGGTCTGTACTTAACCTGAAACTGTTCTTAACCTGAAGCACCACTTTAGCTAATAGGGCCTCCTGCTGCTGCTGCGCCGCCGGAGCACGATTTCTGTTCTCATCCTGAAGCAAAGTTTTTAACCTGAAGCACTATTTCTGGGTTAGCAGAGTCTGTAACCTGAAGCGTATGTAACCTGAAGTGTATGTAACCCGAGGTACCACTGTATATACCCAGCCAGTTTTATATACAGTAAGCCTGCAACTTACGCACATTTAAGTTGTGCGCATTCAGCTTTATGTGTGTAGTAAATAAATAAAATAGCATTTTTAAAGGTTCGTAAAGGGTTTTTTTTGGGGGGGGATGATTTTGGCAATCCCACCCACCATGGAACCCAACGGGCTTTGACTATCTGCAATGTTGGCTTTAGGCATGATCCCTGGAATGTAACCCCCACATAAGTTACTGTATTTAGTGCTATTCTCCTAGAAAAAGAGGTGCTGGAACTCACCATGAACACTTCCTTTGTTCTCTTATAATGGCAATGGCACCCACCTGAGGGGTGCCGAAACTGAGTTCTGGTGAGTTTTGGCTGAAGAAAAAGCCCAGACTGTATTTGACCGGCACAACCTGCCCATTGGTATAGCAGTGTTCTTACATCCAGTCAGGGATAGCTCTGGCTCTCAGCTTCCTCCTCCCTACTTCTCAGTTGGGGGGGGGGGCCTGGAAAGTGAGGTCAAAATTAGCATTAGCTGGCTCTGCCTGTCATTGGCTCTGTTGGATTCTCTGCTTTCCGCCCCACCAGTTTCAATAGGCCCCAGTCACCACTGAACCCTGTTCCCTAATATTCTTTTAGACAAGACATGTCAAGAGTTGAAATTGAAGCCTTCTTTATGTGCGATGTAACATCAAAGAAGCAGTCAAATACAACATTTCCTGTTTGCCCAGAGTGGACACATAGGGGGATGTTGCCCCAGCCAGGAGGACTTCCTGTCACACCTGGTCTGGAGCATCCTCCCCCTGCGTGTGACCAGGTAGATGGGTGTGACCCTGGCAGACCCTATAAAGGGGGTAGTCACGCAGCCATCTCTCTCTTGCCTCTGTTGATGCCTTTTGCTGTGTGCTGTCTCTCAGCCAGCAGCACACGGGCTCATCCCTCACAAGAGGATGAGCCCACACTTTTCTCTGTAACTGTAACTACAAGATGAAGCCTGCCTTCAGGATCATACTGTGAGCTGAGTGGAAGTAAACCTTATCATTACTTTTAAAAGAAGACTGCTGCGTCATTATTGTTTCTAAGAGGGAACTAAAGGGGATTTTCCAGGAACAATCCAATCTGGAAAAGCCAGGCTGGATTGCGTAACTCAAATGGTTCTAAGGAATCCATCAACTAGCTTCCAGCAACGTGCAAGGGAATGTGCTCTGCTACTAGCTCACTAGCGTGAGTGAGGAAGGATAATATTTAATCGATATATCCTCTCCTACTATCTACAACATTCCCACACTTTACACTGCTGGTCTATGTATCTTCCCCCCATCTGCAGCCCTTCCTCTTATTTAGAAAGTCGGAGAAGACATCTCAGTATCTGGATTTTCACTCATGTCTCGTCAATCCATGCTGCATGCATGGTAACTGGATAATTGTGGACCAATAAGCAGAAAACCAGCAAATCTGCCATACAAGGATTTCCAGAGAAAAAATCAAGAGCATTGCAAAAAACATTTCAGTGGAATTCTGTGGAATGAGCTCAAGGGGTGGGAATAGAAGGTGGAAGCAAGGCTATCTATAAGACCTTGGCCATAATCTTTCCTCAAACATGAAGATTGCAGAGAAGGCCGTATGGGCATGAAGAGGCTTCTAGGGAAAGATTGCGCAGTGTTTCCTGGAACACTCTTTTTCAACTTCTTTAGCTGTCTCTGTTGGAGCATGCACTACTTTCCCACTGAATCTTCCACACCCAAGAATTGGATACAACTCAGAGAATGTGATGAAAATGATGTATAGATGGCACATTACACCAGTGAAGTTAGCAAAAAAATGATCACATGTGGTGGGAGTGTAAAAAGGTGAAATGCTTCTGGGAGATGGTATACAATGAATTTTAAAAAATGTTGAAATATACATTTATAAAGAAACCAGAAGCATTTCTCTTAGGCATTGTGGGAAGTGATATAAATAAAAAGGAATGTAAGCTTTTTTTATATATGCAGTAACAGCAGCAAGAATATTATTGGCCCAAAAATGGAAACAAGGAGAATTACCAATGATGGAAGAATGGAGAATGAAATTAATGGACTATGCAGAACTTGACAAGCGTGACGACACATCCCGCTTGCCAGACATCTGGAAATTAGCCCTCCCCACAAAAACTGACACCAGATCCAGAGGCACACAGAACGCCACCACCAATCAACCACACCAGACCCAAACCCAGACCCTCTCCACAGATAAATTACAGACACCATCCAGTAGCCAAACCATGGTGGCACCTCCGGATGCTGCACCCCCCTGCAATCCCTACACAGATCTGGCTGACACAGGCCACAAAACCACAGCTCGCCCCTATACACGAAGCCAAGCCAGAGCACAACTAAGTGCAGTACAGCCATCTTCTCAGAAAAACTCTTCACAAAGTTCAAGAGGTCAAGACACAAAGACTTTAGCAACTAATCCACACCTAATGACCCACCTAAGTGGTACTCAGGATATCACTCAAGAAATCACTCAAGATATCCCTCAAGTAATTAAGGAACAAAAGAAGAAAAGGCACACTAGCCTGGGAACTTCCTCTCTGCCCAGAACATTGGAGGCTATACACCACACCCCCTCAACAGTATTTATAGGAACTCAAACACTGAGATCCTGCTCTGTTCCAGTAACAAGAAGCCGAAAGCACCAGCCTGAAGATGACGAGTGAGACCTCGTCGAAACGTCGCCTAGACACCCCAACTTTTACACGGGAAGACACCCGAGGACACCAAAACCTGCATTCCTGTACCCGTGAAAATCTACGAAAGCATATATATATATATATATATATAATTGGATACAACTCCCAGCACATTTTGACACGGGCATCTTCATTTTCCATCACTGTCACTAATGGCATGAAGATGTTTACAGTCTAAACAACCCTCTGGAGGAGACAAAAGCATTTCTTTAGGATGAAGCTTTCTAACACGGCACAGCGCTGTTCGTGAAAAATATTGCTTCATATGTCCCACTGCATTCAAGAAGAGAGGTTGTTTGCTTTCCCCAAGGAAAATATGGCTCAAAACTTTACCAGAAAAAAGACTGCGGGGACAAATTCCTCTTTCCTCTCTTATGTAAAACGTTTTGCTCAGACGTGTTTTAACTCACTCTGTTTCCCCTGAAGGTGATGCTATACTCCTCCTAGTTTGGCAAGGCTAAATGTGACAGCGACACTAATTAGTACATTTCCTAGCTGAATGTAAACATTAGTTGGAGCTGTATTTTTACATACCCAAGCAGAAAAACAGATGATACAACAGATATATTCCATCGCCCAAGATTTTGCTATTCTATTATGCTATTCATCTGAATCCAATGTGGTTTCATTTGAACACATTCCCACCAACATGGTTTGAAATCTGCTCCAGAGCAGTTCATTTCCAACATGTATCCTAACTATTTAAATAAAGGCACTGTACCCGAATAGGCATAAAGTTCCCCAAATAGAGCATTTTCTAGAAATTAGCTTTCCCATTTAAATCAACCAATTAAGATAAACCACACTTTCATATAAAATATCACAAGGCAGTATACACATTAAAAAAAATAATATTACAAAAACAAAACATCCATAAGAGATGGTTGGCAAAGAATCTCAGCTTAATTGTGCTAATCACACATTGTAGTTGCAATCCCTTTATTTCAGCTACATACACTAAGTTAACATTTTCTCCACTTAACTTTCAGATTCAGACTGGTGCAAGATCTTATAAGTAGTAGATAGGAGACCTTCAAAATACTAGATCAGGCATAGACAAACTCCGGTCCTCCAGATATTTGGGACTACAGTTCTCATCAACCCTGACCGCTGGTCCTGTTAGCTAGGGATGATGGGAATTGTAGTCCCAAACGTCTGGAGGGCTGGAGTTTCCCTATGCCTGTACTAGATGATGCTTTCTCAAAAGAAGACCCGAGAGTTGCAAATTTGAGCAAACGAGAGATGTGATTTGGTAAAAGACTTGGGGGTTTTTTTGTGTGTGTGTTCACTGATATTTCGTCATATAAAATTATATATCACTCCTTTTGTGTGTGCCCTATTTTGTTTTTGTGTGGCATCATTTTCATTTTGAGGGCCTCAAAAGGTAGAAGAGGCTGAGGTCACTCTGGACCTCTGAAATGGAGTGTCCCTTATTATTGAACATGCTGTTCAAGGCTGGGAGTAGCACCAGAGGCCCTCAAAGGCTTTGCCAGTATTCTCTGTGAAATTGACTGCACACACACACACACACACACACACACACAAGCATGCCCTAGAACCTTTTGCGATTTGCACTTGTTCCATGGCATACACAAGACAATGCACAAAGAGTTCCTGAAATGCAGAAAATTTGAAATGTAAAGCACAATAGACATATAGCTTGTAGCAAAATAAGCAGTCCCGCAGAAGTGTGCAATGAGATAGCATTCTTTTTACTGCTAAAAATGATATAGCATGAAATCAATATCTAGATATAATAATTTGGTACTTTTCATTTATTTCCCCTATTTATAGTTTATCCTATGTTGCAATCATCCCAGGGTGGGATGTAACAGCATTCGGTGTAAAACAAAAATTCAAACAGAATATGCACAAGTTGAAATAAAACCAGGGTCCTCAAAATTTTTAAGCAGCGGGCTGGTCCACTGTCCCTCAGAACTTGGGGGGGGGGCAGACTATTTTTTTTGTGGGGGGGGGATGAACGAGGGATGATGAGCGGCACGCGAAAGGGCTCCGGAGAGGGGCTGCTTTAAATGGTGGCAGCTTGAGAGGGGTTCTCAGCCAACTGTGGCTCCTGTGTCTTGCAAATGGCAGGGGCTGGTGGCGGCGGCAGCGGAGGGACGACGAGCGGTGCACGAAAGGGCTCTGGAAAGGGGCTGTCACCAACAAAGCCCAGCCCCCTTCCTCCTCTAGGCAGGGCGGGGAGAAGCCGGAAGGAGGGAGGGAGGAGGAGTAGGCGGCACCGTGTGAGGGAGAGGGAAAGAATGCGTGCGCTGGCAGTCCACGTGCTGACAATCCACACTGCGATTCCCGGACCGTCTGCAGGCCGGATTTAGAAGGCAATTGGGCCTGATCCAGCCCATGGTCCTTAGTTTGCCAACCCATGGATAAAACCAACAAATTTGATAATAAATCTATACAGTGCCACATGCCAGTTCCAGGATTGGAGCCATTCCTAGCCACATCCCTGATGAGTTTGGCATAGATTCTATTTTCATATGCCTTCTATATCTCCCCCAAGTAGCGGGTTGATCTTCACACTTACGTTTCATAGTAGAGGCATCCTTCCTACACTTAGCCTCAGGAGCTGGGCTCTCACTTTCCACAATTTCAGGATCAGTAACAATTTCTTCCTTGGAAGTGACTCTTTCCCTGAATCTCCAGAAATACTTTTCACCAAGAACAAGCATTCCACTTAAGAGCTGTGAACCTGCAGCAAGGAACCCCACATAAATAGCAGCTCCAACACATTGCTCTTTTGGAACGAGAGGCAATCCCAAAACGTCAGGGAGCTTCATTCCTTCCTTCGCTAGGATGGAATACATATTCCAGGAAACAAAAATGAGCACAAATGTTCCTGCAGCTAAGTCCAGAATGACTCCAATGGAAAAAAAGTAAATCTCCATGTTTTCCAGGCTTGGAAACGTTATATAATGGAAAGGCCATACAAAACATGGTCACCGCATTCACAATGGAGGCTAATGGCATGAGGTCCTGAGCAATAACTATTTCAGAGGGAAGGGACTCATCATCAGCTAACTCTATGATCAGAACAAGCAACCCAGAGCCCAATCCCTGCAAGGCCAGGTCTGCTCCCGCCCATGATGTTGTCAACATGCCCCATTCTCCATTCTCCACTGGACACCGGCTGTGGAGCAGATGCACATAACGCAGCCAATAAGAGCAAAGACAAAGGCACCTACTTGGAAGCAAGACGCCCTGCACACCAACTGTACAGGAAGGGAGCCATAATCTGCCTGGGGTGGTGCTTTTGCATGCTGGAGAAAAACAAAGACAAAAGACAACAGTTAGATACTCAGGTACAATGTCTTATGGACATCCCCTTAACTCTGAGCAAATAGTGAGTGTTGTGCAGCCATAACAATGCCATCATTCTAGGGCAAATTCTACATTTCCCACCTTGAGATGTAGGAATGGGAAAGTCTACTGCATCTGCAATCACATGTGCCAGGAACACTGTGATGTTGGAGGACCATTGAGGAGCGCTGAATATATGTACCTACATGATATTGGTTCTTCAACCGGACTCTGGTACGCAGGGGCTTTTTCCAGGTCTTTCTGCATGTGTCTGATCTCAGAGAAGACCTGAGAAGACTGGAGCTCATCTGCACTGGTCACTGCAGCAACTGCCCCTTGGAATTCTGAGGCAGTTAGAATGCAGCTTGCTTTGAATGCTCAGAACAACACAAATCATAACTCCAAGGTACTGGCTGTTTGGAACATCTAGCAACCGGAAGTTTCAGGGAATTCCATTTTCTCCTTTACCAAGACAGACTGTATATTCAGAGAAACTGGAATTTTATTTCTTTCAACAATTTATATACCGCTTGGAGGCAGTAAGCTTCCGAGTACCAGTATGACTCTGGAACTTGAAAAAGACACTTCTTTGTTAGATGTAAGCTATGGGGAAGATGGGACACGGGTGGCGCTCTGGGCTAAACCACAGAGCCTAGGGCTTGCCGATCAGAAGGTTGGCAGTTCGAATCCCCACGATGGGGTGAGCTCCCGTTGCTCGGTCCCTGCTCCTGCCAACCTAGCAGTTTGAAAGCACGTCAAAGTGCAAGTAGATAAATAGGTACCGCTCTGGCGGGAAGGTAAACAGCGTTTCCGTCCGCTCCTCTGGTTCACCAAAAGCGTCTTAGTCATGCTGGCCACATGACTTGGAAGCTGTACGCCGGCTTCCTCGGCCAATAAAGCGGGATGAGAACTGCAACCCCAGAGTTGGCCACGACTGGACCTAATGGTCAGGGGTCCCTTTACCTTTTTATGGAGAAGATTGGATACAAAGTGTGGAAGTAAACATTCCAAACTGCCAATCCCAAAGGAATTAACTAGCAAGATTTTTAAAAAACGAATGGACAAACAAATACATTTCGTTGTTTCCTGCAGGTTTGAACACAACTTTGAATTACAGCAAATTTATTCAGTAGTACTGATGGATCACACCAAAGGTCCCATCTAGTCCAGCATCCTTTTTCTAAAAATGAAAAAGCCTTTTTGGGGGAAATAATATGCTTTAAATGTATGTGTGTATGAAGCCTAAAAAAATAAATTGGGTTGGCTGACTGAATTCAGGAATACACTTAGGAAAGAAATGCAAGTACATCGATTTGATTTTTTTTTTAATGTAACTTTTGTGTAAGATGCCTAAATCCAGTACAAGCTCATCCATAGTTTAATCATCAGTTAGACCTTGTTCATCTAAAATTCATTAGGAACCATAAGCAAGTATGGACTTTGGCGCTTATTTGTTTATTAAAATTTAATTTCCCTAATTGCTTCTGGAAGACATGCAATTCATTATAATCGTTGATTAGCCTGACCGCTTGCTCTGATTTTCATGAGACAATCCTACACATTTATAAAGGCAGGGTGCTTTATATAACATCCCCTGCAATTAGATTTGGGTTTATATTTCCAGCAGCGCTTCTTGCTTCCAATGTAATATTTTAATGCCAAATTGGATGCACAGCAAAATACCTCCCTTATAAAAGAAAGCATAATATGATGTGTGGGACAACCACCGCCATCTGTCAACATTTTGTCTTGGACTTTGACATTAGCATAGCCTCAGTCTATCCCACATTTTGTTTATTATAGATACTCTGTTCTTCTTCCAAGGAACTCATAAAGTTCCTACAGTACATATGAAGCATCTCATCCAGGCCAGTTACCCATAAAGCTTACACAAGAGTTCTTAGGAACCTCCTCATCAACCTGCCTAATTTCATCAGTAGAATGGTTTCGCCGTGTTTGGAACTCAATACACATGGTACACTCGTGTTTACTTCCCTAAGAAACCTAAAATAGTATGCACTCTGACTGAACTGATGACACATCCATCCAAACTTGCCACCCACTCTAACCAAAGAAACACATTTGCAGAGCAGTAGTCCTTGGTTTGTCATCACAGTGGACTGATGTCTGTAGTCATGGACTGGCTGGGTCCAGAGGAGTGGTGAGGCACCAGCTGGGGAAACCCTAAGGGAACCCTTGGGGGAAGAAGGCTCAGAGCCAGGGGATTGGTGGTGGGACGATGCTAAGTGCTCAGAGGGAGAAGAGAGAGCAGACTGGGAGGAGGAAGCTGAAAAGGACATAGGGCCTAATGAGCAGGAAGAGGCTGTGGCAGAGGGCAATCTAGACTCAGAGGTGGAAGCAGAGGCTGGAGAGGAGTGGAGGCAGGCTTCTGAAGAATCCAGGAGGTCTCCCCCTCCTGCTATGACCAGCTTTTCTCCCCACAGCCTTCCAGAACACAGAGAGGAATGAGGAAGGGGGAGGAAAGAGAGACAAGACCGAGGAGCCTCAAGTTGCTGGGGAAGGACCCAGGGGAGGAGTCATAGTGGGGGAAAGGTGCAGACCTTCAGTCCTTGTAACTGCCTCACTGGCGCAAGACCCACTGGGAAGAATTGCTGCAATCTCTAGGCTTGTGCTGTTTTGGTTCCTTTGAAAAAAGAGTTAACTGCACTAGATGTTTTATTGCTGACCTGCACCTGAGGGTGAATCTACACACGGGGCAGGGGGGGGGGAACCACTATAAATAAGTCAGAAATCAATTTAAGGATGAAAAAATGCATTCTGGCCTTACAGTCCATTTTCTGTAGTCCACAAAACTTTATGTTGGTACAGTTGTACCTTAGATCCTGAATGCCTTGGTACTCGGATGTCTTGGCTCCTGAATGCCGCAAACCCGGAAGTGAGTGTTCCGGTTTACAAGTGTTCTTTGGAACCTGAACATCTGACAGGGCTTCCGTGGCTTCTGATTGACTGCAGGAGCTTCCTGCAGCCAATCAGAACCCGCGCTTTGGTTTCTGAACGTTTTGGAAGAGCCAGTGTGGTGTAGTGGTTAATAGCGGTAGACTCGTAATCCACATGCAGCTGCTGGGTGACCTTGAGCTAGTCACACTTCTCTGAAGTCTCTAGCCCTCACAGAGTGTTTGTTGTGGGGGACGAAGGGAAAGGAGAATGTTAGCCGCTTTGAGACTCCTTCAGGTAGTGATAAAGCGGTATATCAAATCCAAACTCTTCTTCTTCTTCCATATGACTGTATAAAGTTGTTCTTGTTTAAGGTGCCACAAGACCCTTGTTGTTTGTGCTTTGACAGATTAAGATGGGTATTGTTATGTATTGAAGTTCTCACCCTGGGCCAGCAGGGGGATAGTGTAGATACCGTATTTTTCGTCCCATAGGACGCACCTAATTTTTTTGGGGGGGGGGAAATAAAGGAAAAATTTCCCCCTTTATTCCCCCCCAAACCAGGTCGGGGAACAGCGGGGTGGCGGCGCTGTGCCTCCCCGCTGTCCCCTGAGCTTGTGGGGCTGGCCGATGTCTGCCCGGCGCACGGGGCGCTCTGCTTCAGGGCATTCTGCGCGCCGGGCGGCAGGCTGCTATCCGCAGCATGGGGAGCCTTGCGGGAACTCCCGCGGGCTCCCCAGGCTTGCTGATAGCTTCTTGAAACCTGGAGAGCGAGAGGGGCCGGTGCGCACCGACCCCTCTCACTCTTCAAGCTTCAACGAAAGCCTGTATTCGCCCCATAGGACGCACACAGATTTCTCCTTCATTTTTGGAGGGGAAAAAGTGGGTCCTATAGGGCGAAAAATATGGTAGTTATGCAAATGAAGGATGGAAAGTGACTTTCAGTGATTGGATAGTTTGTATGCAAATGAAGGATCAAAAGTGATGTTCAGTGATTGGATAGTTTTAGAAAATGGCAACAGTTACATTGTTCTGGAGCTCTATATAAGCAGGCTGACTGAGCTCCGCAGGCAGTTCTGTTCCAGCTTACAAATAAAGAGCTGCTTTGGAAGAATCTCTGTGTTGCCTGCTATGTCTACCCACAACTTAACAGTTATCCCTCTGGAAGTAATTGCAATCAAAGTGCAATGGTCATGTATAAGAGCTAACAAACAAACAAACTGGGGCACCAACTTGCCCCCCACATTGAGGGGGCCCAGTGTCGCGTGATGTCATTTGCACGATGCCATGCACTTGGTGGGGGGTGCCAGGAGGGCTGTTGCACCAGGCATGCAATCTGGGGCATACACAAGCCAGATGGCCCCAGAGAAATCCCCATGGTGCCCTGACGGCTGGAGAGCACAGAGAGTAAGGATCACCCTCCATGCCCCCCCCCCGGCACACAAGCGCTTGCCCATCAGCAGTGGGGGATGGGGAGCACAGAGGATGTGTTTGCAGGTGGGAGGCCAATGTGCTTGGGGCCCCCTCAATATTGGGGGTCTCGGTCCCCTGCCCACAAATACTGAGGGGGGCGAAGCTCCTTCCGCCCCCTATAGTTGGCGCCCCTTAAACAAACAGCAAGTTGCAAGAGCCTTACAAAATTATCCAGCCTTCTGAATCCAAACATTTTATCACATGTGTTTAATTATGCAGACTAACTACGCTCTGGGCCATTGCATATATTTAGGGAAAAGAGAAACAAAAGTTTGAAATGTTCCAGGAAATGTTTTACAGCTCTCCCAGCTAAGAGAGTTCTCCCAGCCTCAAAGGAGGCCTCAGATTTGTTCATAAAGCACTGAAGAAGTTAATCAAATGTGTGCTCTAGTAGACTGAGTCGGAAAGGTAGTAATCGAAAAGTGGATGTGAGTTTGGCTACCTTTTTCAATTGCAGCTGTTAGGGCATTTCTGGGGCACAGGGTCAAAAATCTTTAGACCAGCCAGGAGCTGAACTCCTAGCATTTAACTCAGGCGTGTGAAGTTCCATTACTTCCAAAAGGCACTGTAGAAATCAATAGATAACAAGCATGCGACTCACAGCACACGTTTTTCCCTCTAAGGGAGGCCTTTTAAGGGTCTTCATTAGTGAGCTCGTTCCTCAGTACAGATGTCAGAGATTTCCGACCAAATCAGAAATGGGAGCGGAAATTGCCGGTGTTTGCTTATTCACCCCATGTCCTGAGTGTAAACGAATCCAGCAAATACGATCAGTATTTGCTGCTGCTACTGCTGCTCTCAGTCCGCAAATAAGCTGCAATTGATACCCTCCCCCAACTCATCTGCATTGTGTTTCCTTTGCATTGAAATGAGTGGGATGGAATAATGTAATCTCAACATAATTTACGTAATAAATTATGTCTATAATGCAAGTTATGTAATTTCACCACAGAAAGGTGAAGAATGCCGTATTTGGCAGGAGACGAACTGCATGCGATGAATGGCAGGTGAAGTGGAAAATGGTGCCTTCTTGCATCCCAGCCTTTGATTTTTCTTCATAAGCTATACAGTGGTACCTCGGGTTAAGTACTTAATTCGTTCCAGAGAGCCATTCTTAATCTGAAACTGTTCTTAACCTGAAGCACCACTTTAGCTAATGGGGCCTCCAGCTGCCTCTGCGTTGCTGCTGCACGATTTCTGTTCTCATCCTGAAGCAAAGTTCTTAACCGAGGTAATATTTCTGGGTTAGCAGAGTCTGTAACCTGAAGCGTATGTCACCCGAGGTACCACTGTATGTATGTACATCTCCCCCACCCTCCCAAACACAACATATGGGAGCTTCTTGATGAGGAGATCTTTGGGAAAGTCATTGGGCTGTGTCTTGGAGCCTTTTCAGATCTTGAAGGTGGGAGAAGGGAGCTTTGGATGTTATTAAAAGAACCGTGATTCAATGCCACTGAAGGAAGAGTCTTTCTCTCCATATTGTGCTGATGATGGAGAAGAGGGATAGCCCTGTTGCTGAGATTCCCCACCCTGTTATAGGGTGGGTTGATTTGAAAGAGTCTTGTGATTCTTATACGTGGTTCCTCACGTTACAGACGCTTCAGGTTACAGACTCTGCTAACCCAGAAATAGTACCTCAGGTTAAGAACTTTGCTTCAGAATGAGAACAGAAATCGCATGGCGGCAGCAGGAGGCCCATTAGCTAAAGTGGTACCTCAGGTTAAGAACAGTTTCAGGTTAAGAACAGACCTCCAGAACGAATTAAGTTCTTAACCCGAAGTACTACTGTACAATGCAAGCAACATGCCTGTCCTTGAGAACATAAGCCATGGGTGCTCCTAAATTACATCTGATTTCCTTTTGGTACAGTGTCTCCCTTTCTGGTTTGGGCCCTTAGCCTTGAGAAGTAGTCATTTTGAAACATGCTTCTCTGGGCCTTGATGCTGCGTTGTAAAAGGTTAGAAAGGGCATCACCATCATCTGAGACTGCTTCTTCACCTAAGCTTTAATCTTTTCGTTGTTGCATCCTTTTCCTAGAGCCTCTCGCCTCCCATTTGCTGGAAACCCTTCAGAGAAAGTCACCAAGTTGTTCAGCGAGGAGCCCTTAACTGATACTTTGGTCTTTGTGTAAAATGGGGCCTGGGATGTCTTTTGATTTGTGTGTAGAGAGAAGGGCAAAGTGATTTCAGGGTTGCAAGGTTCCTAGCCTGGCTCAAAAGTCTGTTTTTTGATATATTCAGAATTTAAACAGCAAAACAACCACCACTACAAAGCAGTGTACAGTGGAACCTTGGTTCTCGAACTTAATCCATTCCAGGAGTCTGTTGGACTCCCAAAACCATTCAAAAACCAAGGTGTGGTTTCCAATTGGCTGCAGGAGCTTCCTGAGCTCAATCAGAAGCTGAGTTGCATGTTCAGCTTCTGAAAAACGTTCGAAAACTGGAACACTTACTTCCAGGTTTGCGGCATTCGGGAGCCAAAACATCCGAGTACCAAGGTGTTCGAGAAGCAAGGTACGACTGTATTTTAAAAGATTTTTTTGTGGTGAGGATTTTTTTGCCGCCCGCAAAAAAGTCAAACTTTCCCCATCAGCCTTTGATGTCACTCTGCAGTGTATTGTGAGCAGACTGTCAGAAACCAAGTCTTCAGACACGTTGCTTGTGGGAAAGACTCCTTTCAAATTACGCCCTGTTGTTTCCATGTGATGAACTTTGTAGGCCACACATTAAACCTGAAAGTTCAGACCTGCCTTTTCTGCCACCGGTGTTCAACAGGCTCGCTGTAGAAACAAGCCTCCCCCTTTCACTCGTGGTGCCCTCAAAGGTAGGGCTTTGGGACCGGGTTCTACAGCCCTGCTGAGAAGAATGAACTGGAGAGGCCCCTAACACCCCAGTGCTGCCTTTCCACATATCAAGTAAGTGAAGCAATGCACATTGTCATCCAATGAGAGGGCTGCCAGGGTGCCCAAATGGAGCAATCTTGTCGTCTGGTCAGAAACAGCAGGGCCAAATGGAGCAGCAAAGCTGTCATTGCATCTGGCCAGGACGGAAGGTGATAACTTCACCAATTCTCGCTTGGCCCATTGAAGATATCTGAACTGCCTTGAGATCCACTGTGTATCCTTGGCCAGCCCAGCCCAGCTCTGCCCCTCCCCAGCCCTGAAAAATCCCATGGGGTATGTCAACTATCAACTACCAGCAGTAGTCGTTCCCAACCATGCTTTCCACAGGTGCAGTGGGGGACTTTTATGGCAGCAGAGCCCTCACCCCCACCAAATGGCAAATTCTGGCAGAGCTCAGCAGAGGGAGGCACATCCTAGCCCCTCCAGCATGGTGGATTATGGGGTTAGGAAAGCTCTGTAAAAGTGCTTAACCGCACCACTACTGCCCACTAGACAGTCTGCCTTTTGCCTTTTGCCATCCAGTGATCACAAGAACCATCTAGTGGCAGCAAGAAGGTATCGTATTAGTGCACTAAAATATTACGTTGCATGGTGCAGCCATTTTGGGTAGTGAGCTGGAAACAGGTAATTGTTTTTGAGAGAGTTGAAGAATGCTTGTATACCAGGGGTAGGGAACCCTTTTGGCCCAGCGTGGTACAGGGACAAGAAAGTATGTTGGACTTGAATGTGGGGAAGCTCGGGTCCAAAGCCCTGTCCAGTTACGTGACATCTGCAATGATGCTCTCGCACCATGCAGTTGCAAAATATATCGCACAGTGGCTTACAATTCCGATGCGGACTCTGCTTTCCACAACCCTACAGACAATCCCATTGATAAATGGCAACACTTGCCTCATCATTCATCCCCACGCTCCCTCCCAATGTTCTTTGTCCCTTTATTGCTCCACTTTAAAAAATAATAATAATTGTTCGGTGCATTTGCTGCAAGTTCATACCCAGCTCCTCTTTCGGTAATAGGCTATGCACCATCTCGAAAGAATGCCTCAGAGGTTATACACATAATCTATCATTTGTTCCACCTCGGCCAGCGTTGCATTGAGCAAGGCCAGCATATTCGTAAAGGTCCATTGTATAATGTATCGGAGACAGGAAGATTACAAATGAAGAAAGGGACACAGAAGGAGATCAGCAGTTTTGTGTCCTTCCCTTATTAATATTCTGTGACAACCTCTAATCTCAGGTTGGGGTTCTATAAATTCTCACATTTCCCCACTGCCAAGACTCCAAAGCCAGTTTTTTTGCAGAAAAGAGCAGCAGCTTTGCAAAGCCATGGATAGCCATTCATTTGCCATTCATTCTTAAAATGACTTGCGGTGAATTGAATTGCTAAGAAAAGAAGTCTGCCTAAAAGTCCACCAATGCCAGTATTCTGTTTCTAGCAGTAGTCTTAAGAAATGCACAAGCTTAACATAAACTTGGCCCTGGATAGCTCAGCTGGTTGGAGCGTGGTGCTGCTGATAACTCCAAGGTTGCAGGTCAATCCCTGTATGGGACAGCTGCATATTCCTGGAGAATTGGATTTAGGTGATGCTCAGGGTCCCTTCCAGGGACGCGTGTGGCACTGTGGGTTAAACCACAGAGCCTAGGACTTGCCGATCATAAGGTTGGCGGTTTGAATCCCCGCGACAGGGTGAGCTCCTGTTGCTCGGTCCCTGCTCCTGCAACCTAGCGGTTCAAAAGCACGTCAAAATGCAAGTAGATAAATAGGTACTGCTCTTGCGGGAAGGTAAACGGCATTTCTGTGTGCTGCTCTGCTTCACCAGAAGCAGCTTAGTCATGCTGGCCACATGACCCGGAAGCTGTATGCCGGCTCCCTCAGCCAGTAAAGCGAGATGAGCGCCGCAACCCCAGAGTCATGCACGACTGGACCTAATGGTCAGGGGGTCCTTTACAGGGTCCCTTCCAACTTTGCGATTCTATGATTCTATAAAGTTGGTGGTCCTCTCCTGTTGTTTGTCCTTAGCATATGGTTTTCTGATTGAATTTATTTGTTGCATTCATACCTGACCTTTTTCTCCAAGGCTGGCAAGGCAGTGTATTTAGTTCTCCCCTTCCTCATTTAATACCCAGAGCAACCGAGTGATGTAAGTTAGGCAGAGAGGCAGTGACTGGTCCAAGGTCACCTAGTAGCTGAGTGGGAATTTGAACCATGATATCCTAGGTCCTAGCTCTATGCTCTAACCAGTACACCTCACTGGCTCTTATACACACTGCTTCCTACATAGAAGCTCCACTTAGCCAGAACCTGTGGCCATCCAGATATCAACAAATTCCAACTCCATTCTTGGCCATTGGCCATGCTGGGTGGGTTTGTTCAGAATTGGAGTCCAACAACATCTGAAACGCCATGGGTTTTGCATGCCTGCACTTACCTATCAGAGCTAATACCTATCCTCCATGAATTGGTTTAAATCTGATAAATCTGGACACTATAATTTCCTAAAAAATAAAAAAAGAATAACCCACTTGCTCAAGGAATGGATTGGCTGATATTTCAACCCATATCTCCTAGTTCCCACTTGAGCACTCCAGTCAACATTGACATCTGCACAGGGCAGGCCATGCCCAAATAGGCTTTTTGACTCCTGGGGCTCAGTTCTAACACATTTTGTCAAGTCAAAACACATACACAGAGCAATTGTAGGCATTTGCACACTTATTTCTGCCCACATGCCAGTTCAGATGAAGGTAAAGGGTAAAAGTAAAGGTAAAGGTAAAGGACAGTCAAAGGTGACTATGGGGTGGGCACTCATCTTGCTTTCAGGCTGAGGAAGCTGGCATTTGTCTGCAGACAGCTTTCTGGACAGCATGACTAAACTGCTTCTGGCACAACAGAACACCATGACGGAAATCAGAGTGCATGGAAACGCCATTTACCTTCCCACTGCAGTGGTACCTATTTATCTACTTGCACTGGCGTGCTTTCAAACTGCTAGGTTGGCAGGAGCTGGGACAGAGCAACGGGAGCTCACCCTGTCGCAGGGATTCGAACTACGAACTTCCAATTGGCAAGCCCAAGAGGCTCAGTGGTTTAGACCACAGCACCACCTGCGTCCCCGATCAGATTAACCATGGGCTAGCTAGCATGAGGGTACAGTTTGGACAGGGGGATGTTGAACAAAGAACCCAATAACATGCTCTTTTTGTGAGGAATTCTTATAACACTGACTCACTCCTCTCTTCCTCTAAATCCTCTCCATTACAGTACAGCATTCTTACAGCCTTTTTAAATGTTCTTGTCCAGGTCTATATCATCACCACCCAATATACTGCCTGCCTATCACCAGCAGATCCCAGGGCAAATTGCACCAGTTTAATTTTGCATTAAAAACAGTTAAAACATATTACAATCACAAAGGAAAAGGGTATATAGGAGGCCTGCATGTCATAATGGAAATAAAGCTCCAGCAAATATCTGTCAGCTAAACTATTCCAGAAAGGCTATAAGCATCATAGCTGTTTCTGTTTGGCAATTCTATTCCTTACCCCGATATTTTCTCATCCTCCCGCTAAGTCAAGTGTATAACATCAAACACAGTGATGCATCAGTCCACGAAGTGCCACTCAGAAGCTCCAGAGTGTTTTACAAAATTGCAAGCCATATACACTTCATTTATAACGAAAATTCAAGGACCTCTGGGTTGGAATCCGACAACCATGTAATAGCGCTAGCAGAGCTATTCATCAGGTTTAGGAGATGGAGGGATGAAGAATACATTATCTAGGGGTTTTTAACCACTGTGGAAAGAATGTAATTGTCTGGGCTGGAAGCTGGCCAGGATAGCGGGGTTAACATCCCTACTTTGGAAAAAGAAGCGCTTTTGGACTCAAGGATGAATACGGTTAATTATGCTTCACTCAAGGAATGTTGCTTAAAACAGCTTTCATCAACACATGATTATCCCTTTCATAGCAGCTGACTGCATTCTGAAACAGAGGGAAATAATACCCTTCCAATATTAAAGACAGGCTTCTGATATTACTATTTAGAAGCAAATGGGTGAAAGAGATAGAAAGCTGGGCTAAAGCCTAGTTTACTGTTACTTAGGAGCAAATCCTGTTGAGATCAATGGCACTAATTATTATTTATTGAACTGATATACCCTGGGGTCTCAGGGCGGTTCACAGAATAAAATCAAGATATAAAAACATCAAATACATAATAAAAAGGAAAACAACAACCCAATAGCCCCCCCCCCAAAAAAAACCACATTTTAAAAAGGCATAGGATGTAAATCAGATCAACCAAAGGCCTGGTTTAAAATGAATGTTTTTGCCTGGCGCCTAAAGTTGTATAATTCCTGAAGATAAGTGCATTTAGAGTTGCAGTTTAAGCGTGCAAAGACAATTTTTTTTGGGGGGGGGGGAATAAACAATTTAGCCATTTATTTATTTCTGAGTGAACATGCATAGAATGAGTGCCCAGATGTAATCCTGAGCATGCTTACCTGGGAGTGTCTTTCTGAAAATTATGGACAGGTTTTTGTTTTTGATTTTTGTTTATGTTTTTTTTTTTTTAGCAGCAACTCAGAGGAACTAAATTTCCTTACCGTTTAAAATTTAATAATAATAATAATAATTTTTTGTCTGGTGGGAGGCTGGAACAGGTATACACCCAATGCCTGGACCAAAAATCTATGTATATCTCTAATCAAGTTGTGGCCATGTCTAATCCAGATCATTGTCTGCTTGAGTTTATTAATCACATCTTACATTTAGCCACTGCATGTGGGATTGTGTGTGTGTGTGTGACATAATGACTGCGCCCACAACAAACAAACAAACAAACAAACTTCATGGTGAGTTTCCCCACCTTTTCCCCCCAAAAAGGAGAACAGTCTGTGGAAATATAATTTAGGAGGTTCAGAGCGCAATCTATCGTGAATGTTTCCTGAAAAATTCCAACTGAAATGGATAAAAGCTTCCCCAAAGCACAACCTCGCACAGATTCCATTCATTTTTACAGTCTTGTGCTGAATCCCACAACAGTATCAAAAATGCCTGCTGTCCTGCTTAAAACCGAAACCCGCTGCCTTAGAAAACTTTACTGTAAGATCTTGCTAGGCAGTTAATAGAAAGGGTCAGCAATCTTTCTGTCCCTGCGATATGATGATATGTAAACCAGAGCTTTATTTTATTTTTTGAAAATGAACCACTGTTTAGTTCTGCCTTCACAGAAGAAAAGCAAGCCCACTTATTGCACCCGCCTAGCTCTGGGGAAAAGCAAGGGTATAAACGCAGGAGCCCAAGGCTCATTAGCTCTTCTAAAATTCTACATCTGCAGTGGAGTTCTCTCACTCTATATGAATCATTAACCTGAAGCCTTGCACGGATGAAAAATTAAAGTGTATGGTGCAATCCCATCTTTGAAAGCTATTTACAGCACAAAACCCATTTCGAGTCTCCAGGGTTATATTCATTATTACAAAGTGCTCAGAGAAACATGCTTCCCACCCCCAGACTACATAGCTCAGGGACAGAACCCCAGCACCCCTTCCAAAACCCGAGAGGCCGCCACAAATTAAGAAATACCAGGAAATAAATTAGCAAACTGGTAAGGATCTGCCATTTTTTTTGTTCTTTCTCTGTTTCCCCTTACCTCCAGTCACAGGTTCACTTCATCCTAGCTCTGCATCAGTTTTTGCGACTTCTTTTGAAAAACATTCCACACGGAAACTTATATGTATTTTCATGAATATTTTTGCTTAACTCTGCAAGCATTCTCTCCACCCCCCCCCAATTTTATGTAGTTCTGGACATTACTATCACTAATTTGCACAGTTCTGTGCACTTTTCTTTACTGCACACAGCTGTAGAAAAAAATTCACAGAACTGCAGATTTCAAACGAGAGCGGCAGTTTTAGTTTGCAGGTTCATTCGGGAGGTGTCCATTGGTGTAGCTCACAAGTCTAAGATCTCTTTGCTTCTTCCCCTCTCTCCCTTTATCACCCCCCTCCCCGCAACACAGGCATGCAGCTCCCAAAGGGTCTGGCCAAGAGTGAATGCTGCTCCTTGTTGAAAAATGGTTAGGCCATAGCTGTCAAGCATCCCTTATTTGGTGGGACAGTCCCTTATCCCAGTGCCATGTCCCTCTGCTGTCCCTTATTGATGATGTCCCTTAAATAAGCTACTGAAGGTAATCGGGCCCTTTCTATGTCCAGCTGTCCTTTGTCAACAACAAATTGTTGCTGGTTTTTTTGTGTTGAATATATGCTATATGGTAATTTATGGACCAAATAGGTATCTAAAGCCATTTGCATGCAACAAAATATGTATTTTATCAAAGTAACTGTTGATCCCTTATTTTGGCTGCTGATCCCTTATTTTTGAGGCTGCTGGTCCCTTATTTTCAAATCTGTAAGTTGACAGCTATGGGTTAGGCACACCTGGGCTAGAACTCCTTGTTCCAGCGGTTCTCAACCTGTGGGACCCCAGATGTTGTTGGACTACAACTCCCATCATCCCTGAGCTCTGGCCTTGCTAGCTAGGGGTGATGGGAGTTGTAGTCCAACAACATCTGGGGAACCACAAGTTGAGAAAGGCTGTGGGCTTGTTCTTTCCAATGTTTAGAACTTTCCAAAATCAGTTGATATAAAATTCACAGCTTGCATATTATTAAGAGAGAATGGCATGAAAATGATGTATAGATGGTATATCATACCAGTGAAAAGGGCAAAGATGTTTAGGAAAGAAAATAACAGACGTTGGAGATGTAAGGAAAAGGAAGGAACATTTTGTCATATGTGGCGGGAATGCAAATGCATTAAAAAATATCGGGAAATGATATACAATGAATTGAAAAAAATGTTTAAAATGAATTTTGTTAAATACCCTGAAGCCTTTTTGCTAGGTATCCTAAATCAAGAGCTACCAAAAGAAAAATGGACATTATTTATGTGTGCTACAACAGCGGCAAGAATCTTGATTGCACAATATTGGAAGACGGAAGAAATACCATCAAAGGAACAATGGCAAGAAAAGCTGAAGAACTATGCAGAATTGGCTAAGCTAACAGACAAACTATGAGAGAAGGACAAAAAGGACTCCAAAAGAGTCTGGGAACCATTTGCAGAAACAACAGAATGGACTGGATTCACTGGCAGGATTTGAATAAACTTTCACAATTTCATTTGAGTAACAGATATTTCAGAGAAATGATAAGGGATATTATTTTTGTGTAGGAAAAGCAGGATACGATAAATAAAACTAAATAACTCAGCAGAGGGGGAGTTGAGGGAAGTCCAGAGGAGAGGAGGCAGAATAATTGTAAACAGCAAGATGAATGAGATTTGTATCATTGTTATAAAATTCAAAAAATATTCAAAAGAGAAAAAAGAAAATAAAAAGAACTGATTCTGAGCGAGTTCTGTGCCAAGAGTGGCCAAATAACACGAATATTATTTACAAAAACACAGCAATCTTTCTGTGTGTTTGGGTCCTGCCACTGATATTCTGGGGCAGCAATTCTCAACTTGTGGGTCCCCAGATGTTGTTGGACTACAACTCCCATCATCCCTGAGCTCTGGCCTTGCTAGCTAGGGGTGATGGGAGTTGTAGTTCAACAACATCTGGGGACCCAAGGTTGAGAAAGGCTGTTCTAGGGGGTGGCTCCATCAACCTGCCTGCTGCTGAGTGGAGCACCTGCCTCAATGAGAGAGGAGACAGGATCTACCCAGGTATCCCTGAGGAAAGTGCAACTAGGTCACTGAAGTGAAGGGATGAAAGAGCAAGTGAGCCCTTGTACAGGAAACTCTTACGTCTTCTAGGATTGTCATACATCCAGAATTCCCCAGACATATCCGGAATACTGCAGTTGGAAGCAGTGTCCAGGTGGACATCAGCAAAATCCCGACATATGGCAGCCCAATTTTCCATAAAAATAGCTCAAAAATGGCAGTTGGTTTTGTGATTTTGCTAAAAAAAGCTCAACAACTTTTCTGTCTGTATTTTTACTGTTTGAAATATGGCAACCCTATCTAGTACAGTGGTACCTCAGTTTTTGAATGTAACCCATTCCGGAGGACTGTTCGAGTTCTGAAACGTTCAAAAACGAAACTCATCAGCCAACAGCTAGGCCTCAGGGTCTCGCACTTAGAGGAAGCCGCATTTCCTGTTCAACTTCTGAGGCGCGTTCGGAAACCGAAGCAGTTACTTCCGGGTTTACGGTGTTCAGAAACCAAGATACCACTGGATAAGTGACATAGAGATGTGTATCTTCCCACGGGAAACAAATTCCTCAAGAATTTCAAAATTCAGAGTTCCTGCAGACGATTGCTGCATACAGATGGGAGAAGTCAAAACGAAGAGATAGAAAAAATGGTTTTGACGAGGCATGGCTAGAGCTAGCTCTATCAATTAGTCAAAGTGAGGTGGGTAATGTCAGCAAGATGTTAGGAGGACTAAGCTGTGTGCACCTCATAGCCTTCTCTGTGCTAGCCTATGGCCCCACAGGTCATACCACCACCAGGGTTGACGTTGTCCTCACCTGCTCACCAAAGAGGTGTGCTGAGGAGGCACCTGTATCATCCTGGCTAGACACTGTTAAGATATTATGAGCCTGCCTGGGCTCTCCACAGTCTCTCCACATCCTCTCTCATTGGTTGATTGTTTAAGCACCCCTTTGCCAAGGAGAGCTTCTGCTAAACCCTCTCCCTGCCCTTAAGGCACTTCTCTTTACTGTTATATTATATTATATACTGTTATATTATAAGGACCTAGGCCTCCACTTGGGGGAATAAGAACATTGTTGCCAACAGATCCAATATTTTCCACTTATAGACGCAATATTGTACAGTGCTGTAGAGGAGGAAATCGACAACGTGGGTGCTGGCTATTTAGAGGAAAAACACGTCCGTTAACTAACAGAGGCGATGATTCATATCTGGACTTAGCTACTCTGCCTTGGGAACATTTCTATAACACTCTTTCGATGGGAAGGAAATTCAATAATTCCCCACAAACAGTTGGCACCAATTAGGTGACATTTCTGGCCCCTCCTTGCTTTCTAGGACAAAATACAGCTTGCAGGTGCAAATCCTTCTCCATCAGCCTGGGCAACTCTGGTTAGCGCTTTTCTTAAAACCTTCTATTTCCGCTGGAGACTTAATTAAGGAACGATTCCCATTAGAAATACCTGGTTCAGCCACACACACAAATGTATTTTTAGGTAATTAGCTCAGATCTCAAATCTCCACCTCAGAGTTTTCTTTCCAGCAGCCAGCAGGGTAGCTAACTCACTCGTGGGGTTTTTTTGGTGTGTGTGTGTTTTTTTTAATAAGCAGTTATAGAAAATGGATACTTTGTTCTCCTGTTCTTTAGCTGTGTAGTGCTTCTAATTATCACTGTGTAGCTAGGAGGAAGGTAGGTTCTGGAACGGCTCAGGTAAATTTCTCATACTTTTCATTCCAAGCTGTATTCAGTTTTTATTCTGCAGCAAACCTCATTTCCTAGTGTTTATTGCCAGGATATAAACCATGCGGCGCTCCTGAACAGGCTATGGAGCCTGGCCCTTTGCCTAGCTTGTAATTGCTTGTCAGGGAGTACCATGGATAAAGGAAACTGATGTAAATTAGGCCACTGTTTCCCCAAACTTCTGATAGCTGCAGCACACTTTCTTTTTCAGGTTGCTGAATTAAAAATGAATTATCCACCCATCCCTGTGCACACCCTTTTAGAGTGTGTCAAGATAAGCACTGGCGTTGCACTGGGATGGAGGAGAGATCGATCAAGTTCACAATTCAAGGCAAATCTACCTAATTCATACTTTGTGAAACAATACACACAAATCATGCTTTGAAAAACACAGTTTTCCTGCATTTTGCAATGCAAGTTCTCCAGCTGAGCAATGTGTACAAAAATTCCTGTACCAGGGTGAAGGGTGCATCAAAATACATATATTTGTGAGAATTACAGATGAGCAAAAAGCACCAGGGAAACTGCTTTGCTAAAATGTGTATATTTGGCAAAAATGCATACATCTCTGAATTTCAGAGAAATGCGCACTCAAATTCTCAAGGGATTTTCTTTTTTAAAATAGCCGTTTTCTGCAAAACACGGAGAACTGGAAGAATGTGAAGCCGAAAGAACCCAGATTGACTGATCTTTCCATTCCTCTACCTGAAGATGCCAGAGACTGAATCTGGGAACATCTGCAGGCAAAGCACAGATGTTCTAGCAGTGGAATCAACATCTTATTCTGTTTTTCCTTAGGGGAAGGAAAGCCAGTATCTTCTTTCTAAACCAAGTAGGCTAGCATGCCTCCATCTCCAGTAGTAACGCTTAACAACAAAGAGAGAGAAAATTGTACTTGAGGGGAGCTCAATAGGATACTCGTCGTATCTAAGGCTGAACACATGGGCTGAGCCCACGTCTAAAAGGCCAGGTAGGGTAAGCTGCCTGCTCATCACAATGTTGCTGGCATCTGTCGTGGTCCTCAGAGCTACTCCCTGCCTCTTTCTTCTTCTTCCCTGACAATCTAAGCAAGTCTTTTATGACACAATTCATTTTTAGAGGCTTCCGTTTTGTGTTTCGTACTTAGCGTGTTTTGTATGAAACTGACAAAATTCAGATTCATTCAAATTCTGTTCACCAGCGCAAAAAGCTTGAATGCACAGTGGTACCTCGGGTTAAGTACTTAATTTGTACCTAATCTGAAACTGTTCTTAACCTGAAGCACCACTTTAGCTAATGGGGCCTCCCACTGCTGCCGTGCTGCCAGAGCACGATTTCTGTTCTTATCCTGAAGCAATATTTCTGGGTTAGCAGAGTCTGTAACCTGAAGCGTATGTAACCTGAAGCGTATGTAACCCGAGGTACCACTGTATTAGTTATGTGGTGGTTTTTAAAGAGCACACACTGAAATGAATGCATTTGGGATGCCCTTTCCCCTTTTAACTTCCTTAATAATAAAAAGAGAGAGAGAGAGACAGCAGAACAGAGAAACAGCCCATTGTAAGGGCCTGTGTGGGGCTTTACTTGGGTAGAGTTTCTGACAGAGAAGCATCAGATTATGGTACCAGCTTGTTGTGACCCAACCCTGTTAACAACTAGTCTGCCAATTGACTGGAGGATGAGAAGCTACTGAGGAAGATCCTCAGTCCATCAAGCTCAGCAGTGCACACTGGCAGCAGATCTCCAGGGTTTCAAACCAAGAGGCTTACCTGGAGATGCTGGAAATTGAACCTGAGACCTTCTGCATGCAAAGCCAATGCTCTAGGTCTGAGCCACAGCCCTTCCCCAAAAGTGTTTGCTCTGCTCAGGGGTGCCAACCTGAATAAAATAATCGATCACCTGACGCAATGCATGCACACCATTTGAATGGCAATGCCTATCTGACTATGCAGAATTAGATAAACTAACAGGAAGGATTCGAAACCGGCGAGACCAGAAATTCATGGAAGACTGGAGTAAATTTACGGACTATTTGGAAAGTAATTGTGAAGAACAGACGGCATTTGTAGGGTTGCAAGAAGTTTTGTGAGAAGTATTATTAGAAGTATTGTAAAAATGGACAAGGGGGAGGATGATTTGTTAAGAGATGTAAAGGCAATATAAAGTTAAGAAATGCATAAGAAGTGGTTAAAACAGTGGATCATCAGAGGTGCTGATGGAAGTCTAAAAAGATTGTATAAGTGATAAGTTTTGTGGTACATTTTATAATTTATATGTTAAACTTAATAAAAAATATTATATAAAAAAATGAATGGCAATGCCTATCAACTTGTGAGGGGGCAGCCCCTCAAATATTTTATGAGGGAGCGTGAAAACCCCTCGGCCCCTAGGAGTTGGCTGCTATGCTCTGGGTTAAGCTACACTGCTTACTTCTGCCAGTCTGCTCGACAGTTTATGATGCCTTTATTCTGGCTTTCAACTGGTTCGCTGTAAGTCTTTCGCTCCCCCCGCCACCTCTTTCCCTTAAGATCAATGTTAAATATAGATTGCCCATCTGCAGCAGGGAAGGGTGAGCACGTGACTTGTTAGGGACGCATGCAAGTATTCTTGGCAATTGACTTCCCGCTCCAGGAAAGCACACCATCTGTGGTAATGGAAGGGATCCAAAAGGGTGTGCGTGAAAGGGAACCCAAAGGAGCCCACGTCCGTTTGCTTTCTGTGGTGGTGGGGAGGGAGGTTGCATGGGGAAGGTGCCCCCTCCGTGCCTCCTGCTACCTTTGGTACCTCCTTTAGCATGCCAACTGCAACGACCGTTTCCCTCCTACTGTGTTAACAGTCAGCTCAGGCTCAATGTCTTCGTGCTGCCGAGGAATTTCCTACCAAATCATAAACTTTTTTTTTTTGCAACCTTCTGTTCCTGCTAGATTAAAATGTCTCCAAAGTCCTTGACAAACCCTAAATCACCAGCACTGAGCTGTGAACATTTTTCTGCTGAGACTTTACTATTAATATCCCTGCTGCCTTATTGGGATGCAGCTGAAAAAGAGCCTTGGCTGTATTTTACAGTTATGGTCTGCTTCTTCTCCCCTTTTTGAAACGAAGCAGATTTTGTAAAGCTTCTGACTGGAGAAACTCTTCCTACCCAGCAGCCTTCGTGTCAATTAGCAAGCTGATTGTGGACGTACCTCATTTGTTTTCAAATTTATTTCTGTTAATGGTTATTATTATAAAATGCATAGGAGAAAAACAACAACATTTATATCCCACTTCTCTTCTCAGGAGCTCAAGGTGGTGTACATAGTTTGCCCCGCCCTGTTTTATCCTTACAACTGCCCTGTGAAGTAGAGTAGGCAAAGAGCCAGTGATTGGCCCAAATTCACTCAGTGAATTTCATGACTGAGTGGCCGCCGCACCAATTCTATGGGGCTGAGTCCTCTACAGCAGTGTTTTTCAACCTTTTTTGGGCAAAGGCACACTTGTTTCATGAAAAAAATCACGAGGCACACCACCATTAGAAAATGTTAAAAAAATTAACTCTGTGCCTATATTGACTATATATAAAGTAATTCTCTTGAATAGGAATCAAATAAACACAAAGAAAGTACTTTATAATTACTTTATTATGAAATAGTAAGTAAACAGAAATATGAAAAATTATAAAATACTTTATTTTTAAATCTTTCGAATTTTTCAGTTTTTCCCACGGCACACCAGGCAACATCTCTCGGCACACTAGTGTGCCGCGGAACAGTGGTTGAAAAACACTGCTCTACAGCCCACCAATGTCTTCTGGGATGGGGCACAGCCCCCCCCCAAATCTTGGCTCTTCTGGATAGGCTGAGAATATTTTTCTCTTAAGTCATGGGGTCACCAAAATGCATGAAAAGGGACCAATCAGGGAAAAGGGACCAATTAACAGGAAGAGATCAAAGGGAAATGGTGGCAGCTTGATTCAGAATTGATCACAGCTGGACAGGTGAAGTGATAGAAATGAGGAAGGCATAAGGGAGCTATGGAAACCAGTATAAGGTGTAAACCAGTGGTTTTCAACCGGGGTGCCTTGAATGATGGTCAGGGTGCCATGGGCAACACTGTCTCTCTTTCCTTTCCTCCCTCCTCTGATGCTCTCTGTCTTCCAAAGACGTGCACAGCTGTTTATTGCAGCAGCCCTGGCTATAGGTTCTGCAGGCGAATGGTGCCTCTGGAACACACCTCTACTTGGGGCGGGAGGGGGGAGCTCAGAGGCCAGGGGCGGAAGCAGCAGGAGGCTGGACTACTCCCAAGGAGAGGAGAGGAGGGTGAGGGAGCACTCCACAAGGGAGGGTGTTGGAAAAAAGGGTGAGAGGCTGCCATCTTTGCAGGCAAGGGGTGACATAACTGGACTCCTGAGCCCCACAGGGGTGCCGCACAAAGAATGTAGTTGGCTAAAGGAGCCATGGATTCAAAAAGATTCAAAACCTGTGGCATAAAGGACTGGACAGTTTCCTAAATTACATGTTTAACACAATTTAGTCTAAATCCCCATATAGAAGGTAATTTTCATTTCCAGAATGATATGTGAATTTTGGTCTGTTCCTAACAGGCATAAACAAACTGGCTTTTCTTAATAAGTAGGTGCACACGTGATAAGCTGAACAGGGATAGGGATAGGTAACATGGTACCCTTCAAATGTTGTTGGATTCCAGCTCCCATCAGCCTCAGCCAGAGATTATGGGAGCTGTAGTCCAACGGCATATGGAAGACACCACATGGGTTACCCCTGCTGTGAAAGAACGATGGCTTACTAGACTAATGCCAAGTTCAGAATTATTTCTAAGCCATTCCCCCCCCCCCCTGGAAATCAAGTAACACAGGGCATTGTATCTTCCCAGGTAATAAAGACAAACCAGCCAGATTCTCCCTTGGGTGTATTGTGATCAGAGCAAAAGTGGGGGAGAACAAACTCCTCTGTGGGAACATGATCTGTGGCATGGTCCCTCCCGCCCCCGCTTAGCGACTCCATTCTGCCGAGTTTCTCAAAAGCCTGCATATAACCCACTCACAAAAAAAGATGCCAGTTCAACCTCTTCTTTTTAATGAACTCTTTGTTGTGGCTTAGTCTAATGCAATCAATAACAAGAAAAATGGCCAGATTCCATTATAAACAAGTTATACAACATCTCCCTCACATTCTTCTTCATTGTGTTCCAAGGCCAGGCCCTGAGTAAGTTGTAGCTGCTGAAATAAACATGGTGATGGAGCACGGAAAACAGAGGAAAGAGAAATAGCTCAAGAGTGCAGGTTCTATAACATGGAATCTCACTGAAGCTCATCCTCTCTGCCTCTCCCTCCCACCGCCCAACAATGAAGTTTTTATTGAAAAGGAGAGCATTTTCACTACAAACACGCTAAACATTTAAAGCAGATCGAAAGCACGTAACTCAGCCCTAGCCAAGAATCGTGGGAATTGTAGAATGCTAAGAGTTAGGGTTTTTAAAACAACAGCAGCAGCAACAACAAATTTAACTATATAAAACTGAATATGGGTAAAACCTCAGAATGGCCTAATAATAATAATAATAATTTATTATTTATACCCACCCATCTGGTTGAATTTCCCAACCACTCTGGGCAGCTCCCAACAGAATATTAAAAATACCAAACACTGAAAGCTTCCCTAAACAGGGCTGCCTTCAGATGTCTTCTAAAAGTCTGGTAGTTATTTTCTTTGACATCTGGTGGAAGGGTGTTCCACAGGGTGGGCGCCACTACTGAGAAGGCTCTCTGCCTGGTTCCCTGTAGCCTCACTTCTCGCAGTGAGCGAACCTCCAGAAGGCCCTTGGTGCTGGACCTCAGTGTCTGGGCTGAGTGATGGGGGTGGAGACGCTCCTTCAGGTATACAGGGCTGAGGCCGTTTAGGTCTTTAAAGGTCAGCATCAACACTTTGAATTGTGCTCAGAAATGTACTGGGAGCCAATGCAGGTCTTTCAGGACCGGTGTTATATGATCTCAGTGGCCACTTCCAGTCACCAGTCTAGCTGCCGCATTCTGGATTAGTTGTACAGAGTGAGCAAGGTTTTGTGGCCATGGAGTGCTGACTAATATTGGAGGGGAAATGTAAGCCCAAGGGGGGGTGTAAGAGGGGTTGAAAGAGGTTTATTGACAAGGAAAGCAAAATGCAGGGAGGAGGAAGAATTGACTAGAATACTCCAGAAGGGCATCATTGGCTGGTTGGAATCCTGAACAGAAAGCACAGTCTGCACTGCAACATTTTGTTGCAATTCCTATTAATAGCACATCAAGATGTAATTAATGAAACATGCTGGGCAAGAAAAAGAGTCTGCATATCAGGGCCGATAAGAAGGCAATGGCGTCTGAATGGAGGCTACTGCAAACTTGTGATTCAAAGCCTGGGCTTTGCCAGAAGTGATCAAACTATTGGTCACAACATCCTCAGGTTCCCTGGGGCTCAAAACAATGGGGTATTTTAAAATCTTTCCATATTATTGAATGGGGGCGACACAAAGCTTCATTTCTCTGATAGGAGATTCGGATTCCTACCCGAACCAAACAAGGCAGCTTCCAAAGGACTCCAGACTAACTCGGGCTGCTTTCCAAATCTTGTGGCTGGTACACGCCCCTACCTTATATTATTATAAGAATTTAGATTTCCCCTCTTAGGACTTGAAAGGCAAAAATGTCTGAAAATATTAGCATTTATTCCTGGTAGCATCTGATGGAATACAAGGCACTTCTTTCATAGCGTTAGAAGAGGAAATGGGGAGCCTCCCAGGGCAATTTAAATAGAGGCAGAGGAGAATGTTGCTCATTCACATATATTTATAAAACATTGTGGATCATTTGGAAAGTGGAAAGGAAAGTATAAGACCATCAGTGAGTTCCTTTCTTGAAGGGTATGCTCACTCTAAGCATTTGTCGTTATGCCATGAGCATTTATCAAAAGCATTATTTTAAAGGAGCAAAATATATGCACTAAGGGAAAAAATGGTATATGTTAGCGACTGCTGTGGAACTGACACTAAGCGTAAATGGATGCAAATGTGTTTGACATTTTAGATTTTATGCTACTGAATGGCAGCTGCCTTGGTTCTGGTTTCGAACAGTCTGGTGCACAGCCAATAGTGTGGAACGTGTCTCTGTGCAAGGCTAATACGTTGCATCACTGGGCTGAATATGGGGAGCTGGCTGTGCGTTCATATCTGGTCCAGCAATTGTGTGGATGAATGTGGCACTACAACGAGCCAAGGTTTCCAATGTATGGATCAGATCTCATTCATTTTTTGAATGAATCAGGTGTGGGGACCCTTTGGCTCTCCAGATGTTGAAGAACTGCAACTCCCATCAGCCCCAGCACGCATGGCCAATGATCAGTGATGATGGGAGGTGTAGTTAGGAAACATCTGGAGGGCCTGCACTTGCTCTGAATGTTAGAATTGGTTGTAATTTGGTTGCTCTCTGCAAGCTAAGACTCTGATTTGAGATTCATACAGTGCATTCTATCCAAACAGTACATTGCCAACAGTAGTTTATTTTTAGCAAAAAGGGTTATTTTATTTTATATTTATTCCTAATAGCTTATGCGTGATTGAATACCTCAAACGTTAATATATCCATGGTTACCTGTTTCATCTCTCTTTTACTGATTACAATACATAATAAACAGTGTCCAATTCTGTTGAAAGGTCTGTATTGACTGAGTCTTCCATCCCATAACTAATTCTATCTGGTGATTCTGTTCATGGCCATTATATCCCAGATCTTCCTTCTCCATTGATTGTTGGCAAACTCCATGCCTGTGCATCAGAATTCATGCTGCAGTCAGCATATACATGACTCAAACGATAAACACAGAAATGTAATGGTAGCTGGTTTGGCCCACAAGGAAATTTTGAAATTCAAATTAGGGCAATTCGTTTATGAGGCCAATACATATATCACAAAATAAGTGTGCAAGCTTTTCAGTTCTCCAGAACTCTTGCTCAGGCTAGATGGTAAAGCCAAGCCAGTAATTGTGGAGCTCGTTCCTCCCCAGAATTTGTCTAGTATTGAAGTCCATGAGTCTGCATCTGGTCACAATATTAGAATGGAATAGGGAGGAGGCAGTGGAATTTCAAATCAAGCCATTTAGGTGCTTTTAAGGTATCAAATTGCACCAAGGCCTGCTGGAAACCAGAAGAATAAATGTGGCTGATTCTCTGCCTCTAGAATGGACTGTTACCCTGGTCTTCCCTTTATGTTTCACTCAGGGATGAGGACAGCCTGCAAACTATTTTGTGACATGGATTCCAGAACAAAAAAACTTCTCCTTATCTGATCTTTTATTTTCTCAGGGGTGTTATCTGATATAGCTGGATATGTCTTTTATTGAGCCTGCAGCCTTCCACATGTAAGGTACATGTAAGGTACAACTAGGAGGCTCTCCTTTCGGCAGGATAAGATGAAGTTGGGCACGACACCATACCACTACCAAGGCAAGGACTAGGTCCGTTTTTATGCACAAACCTTTGGAAGAAGTCACAGATTAAAAGGCACCGTGTTCAATGAGGAATGTCAGTGAAATGTTTCTCTAGACCAGCGGTTCTCAACCTGTGGATCCCCAGATGTTGGACTACAACTCCCATCATCCCTGACCACTGGTCATGTTGGCTAGGAATGATGGCAGTTGTAGTCCACCAACATCTGGGGACCCACAGGTTGAGAACCGCTGCTCCAGACCCTACACCAGGGATCAGCAAACTTTTTCAGCAGGGGGCCGGTCCACTGTCTCTCAGACTTTGTGAGGGGCTGGACTATATTTTGAAATAAAAAACAATGAACGAATTCCTATGCCCCACAAATAACCCAGAAATGCATTTTAAATAAAAGCACACATTCTACTCATGTAAAAATACCAGGCAGGCCCCACAAATAACCCTGAAATGCATTTTAAATAAAAGCACACATTCTACGCATGTAAAAACACGCTGATTCCAGGACCGTCCACGGGCCAGATTTAGAAGGCGATTGGGCCGGATCCGGCCCCCGGGCCTTAGTTTGCCTACCCATGCCCTACACTATTTAGTCAGCCCTCCATATCTCAGCAACCCTCAAACTGAGAGAACATTTAGAGAGGGGCACACAGTTCCAGGAAGGAGTAGGATCCTGAGATGAATGCAGCCTGTTCTATTCATCTTCTAATACTGTAGCCCCAGCCGGTAGATTCCTGCATGCACGCACAGTCTAAAACTACAATAAGAACATTGCTGGATCAGACCAAAGATTCATCCAGCCTAGGCTTCTGTTCTCATAGCGGCCAACCAAATGCTTTTAGGATGCCTACAAGCAGAACTCAAGCACAACTGTGTTGTCCCCACTTGTGATTCTGAACAAGTGGTATTCAGGGGCAGATTGCCTTTGAAAGTGGAAGGAGAACAGGGCTAGTGGTTCCCAACAGCCTTATCTTCATTGAGAAGGTTGTTGGCCACCATCACACCTTGTGGGAACGAATTCCATAGATGAACCATGAGTGCTTTCTTTTGCCTGCCCTGAATTTTCCAACATTAATCATACACAACTGTCTATATGCGACGTCTCTCGCATATGTTCTCCTGAAGAACGGATCGTTAATGCTGGGTTGGGGCCACCCAGAAAGTAAAGCCAATTTTGACACACACCCTCCCAAGTTCAAAAAAGGTTGCAAAGACTTGTTTATATCTGTTTTCACCACAAGCCAAATTCCTGCAAAAGCAATGGAAAAATGTTTCGCATTGTAGCATCCTGACTGCAGCACCAGTTTCCAGAAGAGTTTAGAACTAGGTTGTCAGGCTTCATATTTCTCTCTCTCTCTCTCTCTCTCTCTCTCTCTCTCTCTCTCTCTGTTTAGCAGATGCAAAAGTTAATCAGTTTCAAAGGGTCTCGCAGCAGGGATAACCTTGTAAGTAAAGATCACTTGTCCCAATTAATGGCCAGACTTCATTTTGCAGCATTTTCTTTTCTGCTTTAAGTGCAGAAAAATGCTCGTTGCTCTATCCAATGTGAAATCACACACCTTGGGGGACCCTCCTTGCAGATCCTGTTGTCGTTATGTGTTTCATGTTTTTGAACCAACCTCAGCTAAATGCCCCAATGCAATTTCCGTTCTCCAAACTGAGAAATAAGGTCACGTTATCTGAAAAGCCTCTAACATCACTGAAGCGCCACTCTCCCAATCACTGACTTCGGAGTATTCCCACTGACCTCAGTGGAAATCTTTCCAGAGTATGCTGACTTTCTTTGGAGAATGCACTCCCTAAGCCAATTCAAACAGCCGTGTCTCAGGCAAAGCTAACATGCAGCGTACCTCCAGACTGTCAGGGTTTTGTGGGAGTGATTCAATCAAATTCCAGAACTTTAGATTTGCAAATTTAAAGTGGATGGAAGGGTGCTGTTATGCGGGTGCAGTCTGCAACAGCTTCTTGACACAAAAAACATGCTTTAATGGTGGATTTCTGCTGCTTCTGGGGTGCACGGGATGTTAGGGGAGGGCTGATATTTCTGCTGGGGGACACATCATACTCCTTTTGAGGTGGTTTGTCCACCTTTGGGCCCCACCCTGCACTCAGCTTTCATCTGTGGCTCCTAGAAGCTGTTGATATGCTAGAATGGCCGCAGCCTGGGAAATGGCTTTGACTATACCCGGAGAGGTAGTGATGTATGGAAGTGAGAGCTGGACCATAAAGAAGGCTGATCACCAAAGAATTGATGTTTTTGAATTATGGTGCTGGAGGAGACTCTTGAGAGTCCCACGGACTGCAAGAAAATCAAACCTCTCCATTCTTCAGGAAATCAGCCCTGAGTGCTCACTGGAAGGACAGATCCTGAAGCTGAGGCTCCAATACTTTGGCCACCTCATGTGAAGAGAAGACTCCCTGGAAAAGACCCTGATGTTGGGAAAGATGGAGGGCACAAGGAGAAGGGGACGACAGAGGATGAGATGGTTGGACAGTGTTCTCAAAGCTACCAGCATGAGTTTGACCAAACTGCGGGAGGCAGTGGAAGACAGGAGTGCCTGGCATGCTCTGGTCCATGGGGTCACGAAAAATCGGACACGACTAAACAACAACAAATACCCGGTGAGGGTAGTCAGTGGTTCTCAAACCCCTGGTGAGTTAGGAACTTCCCCTGCGTGTGAAGACAGGCTCTGGTGAATTGAGCAGACAGGACCCATAGGGGGTCCAACCTTCATGAAGGTGGCTACTGCACGTGCTGTAGAGGGAAGTATGAGGCAGATGGGGCTTGTCAACCTAGCCCATCTAGGAGAAGGAAAATTCTTATCCTAAAGCTCTGCTGCTTTGTAGCATATCTTTGGGAGAAGAAAAGGCTAAGGAATAAACCCTACACAAATCCAGAGTGGAGTCCCTAAGATGATTGGAGGGTGCCTTGTACGCCTCCTTCTGGCAACTCCTGCAGCCAAGCTGGCGCCAAATGCATTGTTCTGCTTTCCTTTGGGCAGCACTGGCAAGGCTGAGAGCGGTGGGTGGGTCTTGCAGCCCAGGACCTCCATACACCCTGCCCAGGCTTGCGCCCCGGAGAGGTCACTAATGTAATGGTTTATGGTTATTATTAGTAATTGAATTTATATACCACCCTATACCAGGAGGTCTCAGGGTGGTTCACAGAATAAAATCAAAATATAAAACCACAAAATACATAATCAAAATATAGTCATACCTCGGGTTGATTGTGCTTCAGGTTGCACTCCGTGGCAACCCAGAAGTAACGGAGCGCATTACTTCCGGGTTTCACCGCTTGCGCATGCACAGACGCTCAAAATGACATCACGTGCATGCGCAGAAGCGGCAAAATGTGACCTGCGCACGCACAGATGCGCCGTTGCGTCTTACGTTCCATTCAGGATGCGAACGGGGCTCTGGAACGGATCCCGTTCACATCCCGAGGTACCACTGTAACAACAACCCAATAGCCCCCCCCAAGAAAACCCACCACATTTTAAAAGGGCCTAGGGTGTCCATCAGGCCAACCAAAGGCCTGGTTAAAAAGGGACATTTTTGCCAGGCACCTAAAGGTGTATAATGAAGGCGCCAGGCGAACTTCCCTGGGGAGAGCATTATGGGGAACCACCGTAGAGAAGGCCCGTTCTTTTGTTTGCCTTCATCCCCAGAGACACACTCCATTGTCTCTTGAGAAAGGCAGATGCCAACAATATTCTGCTTTGGTTTGTTCTGCAACGCATCCCTAACGCTGCCACAATATAGGTGGTTGCAAGGAAACTTGCTTTCCATGAATTTCCTTAAATGAACTTTTCTTACAATTCAAACCGTAGGGATGAGAGAGATGGCACAGGTGTGAGTCCAGTTCACATTCTATGCTGACAGCGCTGAGCTAGATGAATCAAGGGTCTAACTTGGTAGAAGGCAGTTTCCTGTTTTGCTAACCCTTTAGAACCAAGTTCATTCCTGCTGACACAACCCATTTCTATGGGTGGCTATCTGATGCCACAGAGCAAGTTTCATGGCTGCTTATGTCTTGAAATTCCTCTCCCCATAAATCTTCCTGTTGCGACTTGCATTTAATGGCTCGTCAGACGGGGGACAGGATGTGTCCCACAGAGCACAATTTGCTGTTTTTGGAAACAGACTAACTAATCATGTGTGTCATCACCGACTTTTTTTTGCTTTTGTAAAATGCCACCCAATTTCTTTCAATAAATAATTCTACTCCCGCGGCAATATATCACTCCGAGAGCTCAGCTGGCACAAAACCCACATGGTTTAATGGAAGGGAATATAGCTACAGAATATTAAGAGTGGACATTTTAAAGATTAATTTAATTCTTCTTTGGCCACCTATTAGGACTGTTTGCATAAAGCATAAAATGCAAATATAAATAACCACATGATGCAATTCCACAATTCAGGAATAGAATATCACGTTGTTGTTGTTGTTGTTGTTGTTGTTGTTAACTCGCCCACCTGACTGGGTTGCCCCAGCCACTATGGGCAGCTTCCAACATACATAAAAACAGAATAATAATAATAATAATAATAATAATAATAATAATAATAATATTTATACCCCACCCATCTGTCTGGGTCCCCCCAGCCACTCTGGGCAGCTTCCAACAAAACACTAAAATACAATAACCTATTATACATTAAAAGCTTCCCTGAACAGGGCTGCCTTTAGATGTCTTCTAAAAGTTTGGTAGTTATTTTTCTCTTTGACATCTGGTGGGAGGGCGTTCCACAGAGCGGGTGCCACTACCGAGAAGGCCCTCTGCCTGGTTCCCTGTAACTTGGTTTCTCGCAGCGAGGGAACCACCAGAAGGCCCTCGGCGCTGGACCTCAGTGTCCGGGCAGAACGATGGAGGTGGATACGCTCCTTCAGGTATACTGGACTGAGGCCGTTTAGGGCTTTAAAGGTCAGCACCTTTAAAGATTAAACATTAAAAAATTCCCTATGCAGGGTTGTCTTCAGAAGTCTTCAAAAAACACCATTGAAAGAAAATGGCTGGAGCAGGAAATGCTTAAGATGTTGACCTATTGCTACCAGACACCTGATTTGTACAGCGGGCCCTCATTTCCCTTGAACCTGCCTCACACATTTCAGCGCCATCACAACTTTTTCATTTTAGAGCATGCAGGTAAAGGAGTCATGACCTATCAGTGAGATGGCCCACACAAGACAGAATCAGTACTCCCAGGGTTCTGAAACAGATAGGAAGGCAAGCCATGCAGAGGTCAGGGCTGTGTGTGAGAAAGAAGAACCACAATCCCTCATCTGAGTCATGAAATACATGGTGTCTCAGCAGTGTCTTACAGCAACTGGCAGAATTTCATAATCTGGGCTTGGTAGTCAAGATGGAAGCCCCACCCCATGGGGGCTGCACGTGGAGAGTTAAAGGACCTGTGCCTTTTTTTTAAAAAAAAAAGCCATGGGACTTTTCTAAGCAGTGATGTTTCAGGATTTTAGGGAAGCTCTTCAGGGCTTTCTTGAACTTCTGAGTAGTCTCTGGTCATGTGGCAGGACTCCTGTGGCAGTTATATCTCTTGGGGGTTCAGGAGACAAGATACAAATTCTGTGCCGGTAGCTCTACCTAAGAAGGACTGGGGATGTGGTGTTGAAAGGGTTGTTTGCGGGTGGTAGGGGCCAGGGCTAGCTCAAGACACTTTGTTGCCTGAGGCAAAGGGCAAGATGGCAATCCCACATGCAGAGGGTGGCTAGAGTTACTTCAGCACTAGGAATAGGAGAGTATCTCCACAGCACCTCATGTGAGCAGGCTAGTTTAGAGGAAATGCTGCACCTCACAACTTCTGCAACCTGAGCTTGTTGCCCAATGATAGCCTGCTCTCTTAGGAGCTGGTCTGCTGTAATTTCCAGGGTAACTGAAAGGGAAGGGAAAGAGTGACTTTCAAAACATTAACAGCTATGAAAATATAAATCAGGAACAAACAACTTTCATGTTGTTGGGGCCTGCTCTATGCTGTAGCTAATGGTGCAGCGGTGGAAATCTATTTTGCCACACACACATGCAGATATCTGAGCTAGGGTTTGCCCACGCTAGATATGTTACAGTCATCCTCTGTTCCCCCATAGTTCTGAGATTCTTACGGGCTAACTATATTTAGCTTGGTTTTTTTTTTCTTTTTAAAGAATGGACACTGTTTGAGCCAGAGCCAGTGCTATTTTAATTTGCTTAAAGTCCATCACTCGTTGACAGAGACTCTCTCCTTTTTGCATTACTGGGATATAATCAGCTGACATGCTATAAATAAATGTTTACCAGTGACGTGAAATGATGTTCTGGTGTTGTTTCTTCAAGGGGAATATTTATCACGGCATTTGTAAAAGGGAAAAAAGTGAGCAAGAGAGAGAGAGAGAGAGACTCTCTTAAGGTCTTACTTTCCACCCACCCACTCCGCCTTTATTTTAAGTGCCACAAATAGGTCTAGGAGAATTATAGAAGCACAAGGAGGACTGGAATGTATTTAAATAGAAATACTTGTGTTCTACAACATACAGCCTTCCGCACTATTTTTTAAACCTCCTTCTGGGTTCATCTGTTTAACAGACGTTACCTTTGGTACTGCTGAGGCAATAATATCCGGCCATCAGCTGAAATTAAAATGTTGGTTCCTCACATTCACTTTATAAAACAAAATATTCTCCTTCAACTCCTTTCCCTGTGACAAAGAAGTTTCTATAATATCTACCCACAAGTCAGTTCAATTCTGCAAAGTCCTCTCTAATGTTAACTGAAAGCTTCCTGCTCAACCCATGTTACTGCTTTCCTGCTCAGCACAATTAGTGCTAACTGAATTGTCTCTTAATTGTTGCCTGTCAGATTTTGTTACCATGGATTACAACAATTTTGTTATCAGGGAAAGAAGCCGGCATTTAAATCTCCCCCCCCCCCCCGGAGAATAATTTGACTCTATCCAAGCAGCAGTTCAGCCCCGATGCAACAACTATGCTGATAAGGAAAATGGGCTGAACCTCTGAACAGGAAGCTTTCAGTTTCAAGGAACATTTACTCAGGATATAGCCTCAACTGCATTTTGCCCATCCACACTGAACAGGTTGGTGTTGCAACTCCTTTGTTCAGCAAAGCCATTGCCGCAAATTAGGTCTAAAATAATATTGGAAGACAGCGCAGAAAAATTAACAGCGCAACAGTTAGTCAATGACCTTGGGTGGGATTCCCATAAAAGTGAACAAAGGATGGGAATTCCAGAGCAACATGGGTGTTATGTACTGAAGTTCTCACCCTGGGCCAGCAGGGAGATACTGTAGATTGTTTTCACTCAGGTGCACATATGCAAATAAGGGACTGAAAGTGACATTCAGTGATTGGATAGTTACAGAAAATGGTTACTGTTGCTTTCTAGTGGAGCTCTATATAAGCAGGCTGGCTGAACCCTTTAGTTCAGTTCTGTTCTGGCCTGTGAATAAACAAGAGCTGTTTGAAGAATCGCTGTGTCGTCTGATATGTTCACCCACAGGTTTCCCCAGACGTTACCAGGATTTCAAAGGTGGAAATGATGTCTGGCGGGGCGGGGCAGGGGGGGGATTTCCGAAAGGCGGTGCTTTGCCTTGGATCCTAGGCAAGTCAATCGAAAAATCAATTGTACATTTTGAAATATGGCAACCCTACCTGAAGTACCATGGCATTCTCCTGGCATCACCCAACCTGACCACCTAGTAACATGCAACACACATACAGCCCATAGCTGTCAACTTTCAGATTTGAAAATAAGGGATCAGCAGCCTCACCTGTCCCAGGGACAGTCTACGGGATAGCTAACAATCCAGGATAGCAGCAGGAAGCAGTGGGAAACAGCGCTGGAATAAGGGAATTTCCCACAAAAAAAGCGAAGGTTGACAGCTATGATACAACCATTTCCTACTGCTAACTGCAGGGAATGGTGAAAGGGCTCGCTTTAGGAGCTTCCAGCGCTTCTGTTTCTAGGGTACAAATAGCAAAGCTATGGCATAGATAGGCATGTTCAGGAACACGACTTTCTTATTCTATAGCACTGGATCCTCAAGACAAAGCATTTCCCCAACTTCAGCTGAAAAGTGTTTTGCACTCTTCGTCCCCCTCCCCACTGCAGTAGGGAAATATGTTTGTTGCTGTGCAAACATGTTATGTATGACTACAGTCCCATAGTGGTTACAACCATGCAATGTAAATCCATCATCAAGGCAACACAAGCCTAATAGCTTACAATCCTCTCTCATTTCCGGTATGGTATTGGTTTCATATTTCACTATTTTGCATAGCTTAAGAGTGTTGGATTATAGGGATGCCCACTAGAAGCAGCCAAATGATTTGTTGTTTTTAATTAAATCCTCTTACATTTATCATCACTTTATTTTAATCTGGAATATTGTCGTGTTTGAGAAATGATGGATTTGACTTCATAAAGGAACAAGTGAAGGCCTCTTTAATATTAAAATTGAATCAGCTGGAATGTTCAAACATTAGTGACACCCGGAATGAGATAAAAACCTCAAAGTGCTATCAAATTAATACCCCCCCAAACTTGTGATGGAAATAGAGATCCCCTTATACCTAAGCTATTTAAAACCTTTTATGGTGGTTCCCTTTTGGGAAATGAAATACAGTATTACTAATGGCATGAAGCAGAAAAGACAATCCCTTACCTCTATCATACTAAACCTTCTTGCTGTATTGAATGTCATGTAGGCATAAATAACTATTAAAGCTATTCTACATTGCTTCACACACGCAAATTGTTTGCACCTATTTTTACTACTACAGTGGTACCTCGGGTTACATACGCTTCAGGTTACAGACTCCGCTAACCCAGAAATAGTACCTCGGGTTAAGAACTTTGCTTCAGGATGAGAACAGAAATCGTGCTCCAGCGGCGTGGCAGCAGCAGGAGGCCCCATTAGCTAAAGTGGTGCTTCAGGTTAAGAACAGTTTCAGGTTAAAAACGGACCTCCGGAATTAATTAAGCACTTAACCTGAGGTACCACTGTATGTACAAAACTGTATGTATAGTAGGGGGTGTGAACAGCCCCCCAAATCCACCTTGTATCAGTAGCTGCACATTAAGAGAAGAATTCCAATCACAATAATGAAGGGTCTAAAGATGGCTAGAACTTCCCCCCCTTTTGGACAAAGTGGATGGAATTTATGGGCACAGCAGCTGCTCCAGATTGGATAAAACCTCCTGCCAAACTGTAAGCAGATACAACCAGGGGTTTTCATTCAGAGCACGTTTGAAGGTTGATTCTTTAAAAAAAGCAAAGGAAAAGGCTATAACTTTCTGATTTTCTTATGGAATTTGATACAATTTGCAGGCATTGTCACCCCTTCATAGAAGACAAAGCCTCTCATATTTCACACTGACATCTAATCCTCTGTTAAAGTCATCCAGGTTTTGGCCCATAATTACACCCTCTGAGCATGAATTCCATTGTTGAACTATGAGCAGCATTGGATGTTTGGCTTCCGAAAAAGGTTCACAAACTGGAACACTTACTTCCGGGTTTGCGGCGTTCAGAAACCGATTCGTTTGACACATAAGTTGTTCGAGAACCAAGGTACCACTGTATAATAGAAATGAACTATGGAGAGAGACACTGTTCCCAACTGCCGTCTTCTGGTTATGTCCGGGAAATTCCGGGCATATGGTAGCCCTAATTTAAGGTAGCTAGATCCAGTTCCTGTTCGATTCTGATTTTAATCTTTCAGGTATATTGAATAGCTCATTCATTATCTTGGAGGGTGGTGGAGAACGATTCCCTGATGCAAAAAGGAAGGCAACACAGTTCAATTTAATCTCTTTTGTTAATTAATCACACTGATGTGGTTCGATGAAAAACTGCAGGGCAAAAATATGAGCAGACACTCTCTGCAGGTGCATGAAAGGTAGTAACAAAGTCTCCTAGTCTTTTGTTGCCAGAGCAGTATCTTCTTCCACCATCTACTTCAGGTGACAGACATGTCCCACACTTCCACATAGCCTTTTCTTCAACAAAGTAGCTAATTGCAATACCGTTTTATATTATTTACCTTTGGTAGAGAGATAGCAGAAACCGGTGGAAGCTGGAAAATATTTATCTGGGTTGTAGTTATGCTTCTGTAATGATCTCAGAATTGTTAGGCATTTTGCAGCGCACTGCAGTTTCAAAAGATCTGTGTTTTGCTGTCTCCAAATTCCAGATCTTCACAGTCTGAAAAGGTTAATGGGATCTTTGCAAGATCAAGTGTTTATGCACTAGTGAATTAACCTTTGCGTTGCAACTGCTTTCCCCCCCTCCAATCTCTCAAGTGTAAATTATGTCCAATAGCAGATGCAATATTGCAATACCGTGACGCCCACATGTCCTTTATAAAGTAAAGATTCCTACTATCTTACCTATTAGCTCGCACTCAGGAAACTGCACATCGGTCTCCTGTTTACTTCTGCTGCGACAACGAAATTTCGGATTAGAGTAGCCACCTTCGACTCTAAGGGTTCCATAGATGTCAGTCTTCAAGTAAACAAACTTTCAAGAGGGGAGGATGCAGAAAGACGATTTGGAATCAGGACTCAGAAATGAAGTTGTGGAAAGGAATGAAGGATTGGTTAAGGCAGAGAAGTCCTCCCTCCACTCTCCTAGAGATTTGGGGAAGGTGGGCATGGATGAGAACCATAAAGGAACTGCATGAGCATAAGTTATGGAGTAGCAATGAGGTGGATCAGGGATGGGAAAGCCCTTTGCAGAAAATCCTTTTATTCCCCCCCCCCAGCTGTTTCCCTACAACCCCAACTACAGCTTTGTATACTCCACGCACAGCATGCAGACTGCAAATTGATGACCATTGCTGCCTCCTGTGAGAGCAAGTTATCTTGTTTAACCATGTGCTTTTATTGGTCCTGAATCTTCCAACATTGAGAGTCTCTGGGCCTGCACAAGAACTATTGCTCTGCAGCTCCTGAATGTTCTGGGTGAAAAACAGGCATGTGGGAACTGAAACTCTGGGTAAGAATATCTTTTCACTCAGAATAGATATATTCAGCATATTTCAGCAGCAAATTCCAACCCATCCATATGTTTTAAGTAAGCATCTTCTGTTGCAGGCATGAGGTCTCTGGGTTGTTGGTGTTTTTTTTTTTGGAGGGGTGGCTTTCCCCCATAATTAGGCCTTTGATGTTAGGTTGCCATGGTAACTGCTCCACAAGACAACGGAGGGTGGGGGGAATCTCTCCCAACAAGAACTTATGGAAAACAAAGGCTTGAAGATTCTGTTTCATCTCATAGAACTCATTTTTTTGTGTTTTTTGTGTTTTTTGTTTTAAAGAAACGTTAAGTTCTTTATGCTCTTTGTGGAGCAAGGGGTAGGAGAACATGCAGGCTTCCATGTTCATTCACACTGCTATTTCCTTTATTTAGGGATTTTGTATTCTAAATTAAAAACTGCAGGCATTAAAATTTCATGATTCACTTCGCGGAAAAGTGGAATAATTAAAAGCCTGAATGATCAATGCAGCAAGAGGCCACAGAGACCTGAACGAGAAGGCAGTGAGGGAAAAATATGTTTGCCTCTTCAACCAGTTGGGATCTTCTCTTAGGAGACCTGGTAAAATCTGGCATCCGAAAACACTTACAATGCAGTTCCATGCAGCTATTTTGAATTTCATATGCTGGAATCAGGGTGGGGAGCTCAGTTCACAAAACATCAAAAACTTGCGTGAGCAGACCTGTGAGATGGACTTTACTTCTTTTTGCTAAAACCCCAATGTCCACCACCAGGAGCCAGTTGCAAACAGTTAACTTGGGGGTGGAGCTAGATGATGATGATGATGATGATGTGGCTGATGTGGAAGCCTTCCTACACCATACTCCAAGGCTACAATGCTAACCCCACTTACTTGGGAATAAGCCCCACTGAATTCAACAGGAATGCTTTCCATATACATGGTTAGGCTCACATTGTTAGTCACTATGCTGTACCAGCTCTCTAATGTCATTCCAAACCAATTTCCCTGCACAACCGCTTCATTTGCAGATGCTTTTCTGCATATCATATTTTCAGCTTGATATTTATATATTCTTCTGCTTTCAAAAGAACGTTTGAGGCTGAGCTATGCTTCTATAGGCTGATGAAATCCTGCTGGCGTTAACCATTCCCAATGACAGCATTTTTTTACAACTTCCATTGGGTTCCTGAAACGCCATCTTCCAAACGTCCCAATGGAGTATATCACATATTGCAACTATAGAGGTAGTGGACTATGATTGGCTGAGCTGTTGTGATGGCACGGAATGCTCAGCTGCTCATGGAACTAAATAGCCTGCAGTCCAATTTCTGTGAGGGAGGGGGAAGTTGTCGACATGAATGACCCCTTAATCATAGTATATATAGAGTGGGTCATAAGTATGAGTAAATTATCTTATAACGTGAGTGGTTTACTTTCAGGATTTATGGTTGTTGTTTTTTAAATCAATCTGAAACCAGCAATCCCTTTGAATGACAGTAATGAAAGCTGGTTATTCATTAGGATTCTATAGGTCATGTCTGCTTTCTTGCATAATTGCAAAAGTGATGTACATGCAGTGAGAAAAACAGTTTGAACAGAGCCCTAAGCTGCTTTTTTCATGCAAAATTTATCACTGACACTTGCTGTGTAATTGCTGTGGGCAGTGCACTACATAACCGAAAGGTCTGGAACTATACCTGGAATATATTGATGGAGTTTATGGGCAAGTTATTTATGCCTCGCTTAAGGGAAACGTAACTGATAGAACTATTTCCGATGCTTGAATAGGCAAGTGTCCCATTAAGCAGGTTACAATGACCCAGAGAAGATGAATTCACTGACATCTTAGCAATGGCCCTCAGCACTTTTCTGAGATAATTCTTCATTTGGAGGCACCAGAAGGCCAAACCACACAATGTGGGAGGTCTGTGATGGGAACTTCTGAATATATATATATATATATATATATATATATATATATATATGTATGTAAAGGTAAAGGGACCCCTGACCGTTAGGTCCAGTCACAGACGACTCTGGGGTTGCGGCGCTCATCTCACTTTACTGACTGAGGGAGCCGGCGTATAGCTTCCGGGTCATGTGGCCAGCATGACTAAGCTGCTTCTGGCGAACCAGAGGAGCGCACGGAAACACCGTTTACCTTCCCTGGGTTGGCAGGAGCAGGGACCAAGCAATGGGAGCTCACCCCGTCGTGGGGATTCGAACCGCTGACCTTCTGAATGGCAAGCCCTAGGCTCTGTGGTTTAGACCACAGTGCCACCCGCGTCTCTCTCTCTCTATATAAAACAAAGGCAGGACATAGAATCATAAAATTGTACCACAAAAGACCACAAGGGTCATCTAGCCCAACCCCCTGCAATGCAGGAATATTTTATCCAACCCGGGACTTGAACCTATGACTCTGATATTAAGAGTCTCATGGTCTACCGGCTGAGGTATGCTCCAAACCAAATTTGATTGCAGCTGAGGTTCCTTCCCTCTGATGCACACCTGATCTAAAATGCTCATCCAGCATTTCTACTAGATAGATTGAGTTTATTTATATGGCACCTTTCCACGGTGATCTAGCTGCCCAAAGTCAAAATATAAAGATATAAAATATAAAGATATAAAACTGCAGGACAGGGGGAGAGAAATCAGCTTATGAAGCATATGTATACAGTGGTACCTCGGGTTACAGACGCTTCAAGTTACAGACTCCGCTAACCCAGAAATAGGTTCTGACCATGCATATCAGTAACATTCGAGTCACAATCCCTCTCCGCAAATGAACTTGCCTTATTTTTGCTCCATGGCATCCTGGCGCTGAAGGATTATTTCCTTCCATCCACCAGTTCACTTTCTCCAAGCAGGGGAGGGCTTTGGACATCTTTGGTAGTATGGCGCCCTGAGCAAGCCCAAAACCTGGTGCTCCCAAATGAATCTTCTCAATGATGGATGTTCTCAAGTTTGCACCCCCTTGGCTTAGTGCCCTGTGCAGGGGAACCACCCACACAACCCTAAATCCGGAGCTGCTCCCAGTGGAGACACTGCTGAACATCACAGTCATCGCCAGCCGTGTCCTGCTGGGGAACAGAACAAGGCTTTCTCCTTGGCCTACCTTGCTAGCTACTCAGCTGCCAAGTGCTTTTGTGACATCACAAGCTGTCTGCAGCCAATGGCAACCGCGGGGAGGCATCATCTTCATCTCATCAGACCTCACAATTGTGGGTGCTCCTCAGCAGTGATTGAATAGGGTTCTTGTTTATTATGAAATCTATATCTATCTATCTATCATCTATCTATCTATCTATCTATCTATCTATCTATCTATCTATCTATCTATCTATCTATCATCTATCTATCTATCTAATCTATCTATCATCTATCTATCTATCTATCTATCATCATCATCTATCTATCATCTATCTATCATCTATCTATCTATCTATCTATCTATCTATCTATCTATCTATCCCACTCTGCATCTGTATGCATAATAGGCAGGGGGGCATCATAAAACTGGTGTAGGGAACATCTTTTAGTGCAAGGGCCGCATTTCCTTGTAGGGAATGTTCTGGGGGCCATCTGCCAGTGTTGGGTAGGGTCAGAAGCATAGGGAAGTAGAGAAATGATCATGGCTTTTATTGTTGTACCATGGACTCCATTCCACCTGTGCAAAAAACAGGTTTCTATACATCCCCCCACAATCTCTCAGTCCAGGTAATCACAGCTCAGAGAAACTTTCCAAACAGGCAAAAGAGTGGTACCTCGCAAGACGAAATTAATTCATTCTGCGAGTTTTTTCGTCTTGCGGATTTTTCGTTTTGCGAAGCACGGATTCCCATAGGAATGCATTGAAACCAAATTCCCATAGGAATGCATTGAAACTTGCAAGACGTTTTCGTCTTGCGAAGCAAGCCCATAGGGAAATTCGTCTTGCGAAGCAACTAAAAAAACGAAAAACTCTTTCGTCTTGCGAGTTTTTCATCTTACGAGGCATTCGTCTTGTGAGGTACCACTGTATTCAAGGAGAGTGCAGAGCAAAGCTGGTGAAGGACATGGCAGGGGGAACAGCCCAAGAACCAGACAGAGCAGCCTGGAGGGCTGCATTTGGCCCACAGGCTAGAGTCTCCCTACACCTGTCATAAAACAAATGATAGCTGTAGCTTGGTTATGGTGCTGAGAGTCATTGGGAGACCCCCTTTTCACCTCACAGAGCTACATTTCCCAAAGTCCCTTGGGAAGAGGGATTGATTGCTAAACCAGTGTTTCCCAACCTTGTGCCTCCAGCTGTTTTTGAACTACAACTCCCATCATCCCTGACTAGCAAGACCAGTGGCAAGGGATGATGGGAATTGTAGTCCAAAAACAGCTGGAGGCACAAGGTTGGGAAACACTGTGCTAAACCACTCAGGGAATTGTAGCTCTGGGGTAAGAAAAAGGGTCTCCAATAAACTCTTAAGCACCCTTAATAAACTACATTTCCCAGAATTCTTGTGGCAGCTGGTGGGATGGTACGACCACGACCGTTTCAAATGAGATAATCCTGCTTTAAATATATGGTGTGGGTGTGACCTAGGTTGGAAGGGCAAGGTTCTGTAAAGGGAATGTTCCAAGAAGTGTTTTTGAGCAACTTTTCTTATTAGAATGCCTTCAAATCATCCGTTTATCTCCTTTTATCACAAGGACAGCTTAGTGTGTGGTTATCTGACTCTGCTATGACTTAGAGAGGGGGAGAGAACTAAATTCCCCAAACATCATTAAAGAGAACCATTTTCTCTTTGATCAGCAAACCATAGAAACCTGCTGACTCCTTTCAGGCATTAAAGCTCTTTTAATTAACTTACTTCTAGCTTTTCTATTATACAAAATTAAACCCCTAAAATGTATGCTAAATGATATCAAGCATAGCTCACTTCAATCCACCAAAGGGCTGAGGTCAGGAACGTGGCCAGGACTCAAACTGCACCTTAGCAGCTAGTCACTTCTCAAGTGGGACTAGAAATACTATTGACAGCCCGTCCAGGTGCCCAGGTTGTGAGTCAGAGCATCCTTCTGCTTAAATAGAAGAGGAGGAAGGTACAGCATCTCCCACCTGGCTTCCCCCCAATTGCATCTGGCTCCTTTACCTAGAGCAGAGGTGGGGCCCTTTGGCTTTCTGTCTAACTACGACTCCCATCAGTCCCCACAAGCATGGCCAATGGCCAGAGATGATGGGATTCGTAGTTCATTAACATCTGGAGGGCCAGAGCTTCCCCCACCTCTCAGCTCGAGTCCTGCTCTCCACAACAGGGAAACAGCTGTCTCCCAATCTCCTAACTTACAGGGCAATCCTAAATGTGTTTACCCAGGGGTAAGACCCACTGAATTCAATGGAGCTTACTCCCAGGGAAGTAGGGTTGAGCATTGTCAGGTTAGTGAGTTGTTTACACAAACTCAGTGGCAAGTGAGACTTGACATGATTATAGTTGAGCAAAATGACACATCTAGCACAGCTTCCTGTTCTCACAGTGGCCAACCTGTGGGAAACCCGCATGCCAGATTTCAGCAGAAGAGCCCTCTCTCTTCCTAGGTTTCCTGGCAGCTGGTATTCAGAAGAATTACTGCCTCCACTCTCTCCCTCTCTTCTGGGTCTATGCCCATAAGACAGAACAAAGTTATTTTAAGCCTCACAGATCCACCTTGCCTTTTCTGTTGCAACACCCCTCACCGTGAGATGGGTGAGCTCAATACGCATCTGGTTTCTTTTCAGTGAAAGATGTATAGCTTCCTCCTTTGAATGTCACACCAAAAGTGCAAATAGCAGATGCGCCAGCCACCGACACATCTAGTTTCAGGGTTTGAGCTTCATGTTCCAAGCCATGCTTTAGCAATACTGAACTGGAACATCAATGGGTGCTGGCTTCAAGCTTTAAAAGCACGATCAAAACTGGCCTGCGCAAACAGCCCATGCACACCCCTAAACTTGTGCAGGTTCCTTTTTCGGAAGTCACATCGCCAAACTTTCCTGAGTTCCAAAAGCTGTTTTGGATTTTGAGGTGAAAGCAGTTCCCCTAGAGAAAGTACTTCTGACACATGTGCGCAGTATTTCCCCACTGGGTTTGTAGCAGTCACTTTGAAATGAAGGTCTCTCTTTCAGATCCCACAGAGAAATAAGGGAAGCATTGCAGCTCATTGGTAAAGTGCACATTCTGCATGCAGATGGTCCCAATCCCTGGCATTTCGGGAAGACAGCTGCCAGAAACCCTGGACAGTTCTTTCTGCCTGGCAGAATCAGGGGTTCAATCTCTTTGGGGAAGTTTTCTTGAGAAAACATATTTTCTTAAGTTGCTTCCAATTTATTGAGTATTCATCCTGATTTGTTTGCAGGGAGTTTAGATGACACTGGTGTGGTGATCACACACAGGGCCCCCGGACATTTGACGGTCTATTGACCCTGTGCCGCCACTGCGTTTGCTTTTTTCGCTGCCACCACCCGTATCTCACGGGGACACACAGAGTCCAGTCAGTTGTTAACATAAACAAATAATCAAGTTTATTTTTAAATGCAGGAACAAGCTTATGGTTTCAGTTAATTTTTCTCTTGTCAGTTTCTTGTTCTTAGTTCCTAACAACTGCAAACTGATTATTCCAACTATCTATCTGACTCCACCTAATAATTCCTCTCACTCTCTCACAATACAACTCTACCAACCCACAGCTAATCCTCCCTCTTCGTTCTTCAACTCCCAAGCTTCAACTCTCCCAAACCTCAACTCAACTGACCTCAACCCAAATGTCAACTGACTTTCAAAACCTCCCACTCTAACTTTTACTCCTCCTCTTGCATTCTCACTGGCCAATCACATCACACCCATTTTAACCCTTTCCTTATGACCCATCCTAGGAGGCAAATGCCACAACTGGCTATTTATGCCTGGGATTTTTGTTCAACAACACTGTCCCCCCCCCCCAAAAAAGGTCAAAAACTTTGAGTTTCCTTAAAAAAACCCCACACCTCAACAACTTTTGTGTGATGAATTTTACTTCTGGAAAAATGGCAACCCTGGGTTAGATGACATTGCATCAAGCAAACATCACCCCAGTGCATTTTCCACTACTTTCCTGCTCATAAGAAGCCTGATTTTGAGCAGCAAGGTGGGGGCAGTGTGTTTGTTTAACAGCGGCTCCAGTGTGGGAATTTACTGGGGAGGGACAAATTAAAACACTGTAAGGGTGGTGCACACTAATTTCTAAGAGAAAATGAGAAGAATTGTGTCTGTACATTTATATCTTTGTTGTTGTTGTTTAGTCGTTTAGTTGTGTCTCATCCTCTGTCGTCCCCTTGTCCTTGTGCAGGAGATCTTTCCCAACATCAGGGTCTTTTCCAGGGAGTCTTCTCTTCTCATGAGGTGGCCAAAGTATTGGAGCCTCAGTTCAGGATCTGTCCTTCCAGTGAGCACTCAGGGCTGATTTGCTTCAGAATGGATACATTTGATCTTCTTGCAGTCCATGGTACTCTCAAGAGTCTCCTCCAGCACCATAATTCAAAAGCATCGATTCTTTGGCGCTCAGCCTTCTTTATGGTCCAGCTCTCACTTGAACCAATCAGTTGTTCCATATCCAGTTCTAACTGTAGCTTCTTGTCGCACATAGAGATTTCTCAGGAGACAGATGAGGTGATCAGGCACTCCCGTTTCTTTAAGAACTTGCCATAGTTTGCTGTGGTCGACACAGTCAAAGGCTTTTGCATAGTCAATGATTTATATCTTAGGTTCTACAAGTTATAGAAGAGTCCTTTTTTTGTAATGAAAGATAGGGAGTTGGGGATTAAGGTTCATCCCAGACGCACCAAGAAAGGCTTTGGGAGTGCCATGGCACCCATGGGTGCTGAGTTGGTGACCCTTATTGACGCCATTGCAAATGCTGCAATATAATGCTCTATGGTGGCACACGAAATGGTCAGGATCACTGTACCATATGCCTCAAAAGTCATCATGGACTGAATGCAGAAAACTCCAATAGCAACCATCAGAATTCGCCATGACTCTTTGGGAAGTTCATCAAAGACGACACACGAGGGAAATGCTTCTTTTCTGAAACAACGGGACTCGTTCGTACAAAATGTGATGACAGTTATGTGGCTTATAAATCTGGACGCTCTGTCGTATATCCAAAATGTGGCTTGTTTGAAGCCATGCTTATATGAAATAGGAGACCATAAATTAGAAGAGAATCTGAACGGGTGTTAGCCAAGGAGAATGCTTGATAGAGGCTTATGTTGAAAGAAGGGACACAGGAGCACTCAGAATTACAGTCCACCTTGTTTAAAAACTAGAAGGGGTAGATTATAAAGATACCATGGGGTGGTCCTGTCATTAGAAGCCACATAGAATGGGGACGCAGGTGGCGCTGTGGGTTAAACCACAGAGCCTAGGACTTGCCGATCAGAAGGTCGGTGGTTTGAATCCCCACGACAGGGTGAGCTCCCGTTGCTTGGTCCCAGCTCCTGCCAACCTAGCAGTTCGAAAGCACGTCAAAGTGCAAGTAGATAAATAGATACCGCTCTGGCAGGAAGGTAAACGGCATTTTGGTGGGCTGCTCTGGTTTACCAGAAGTGGCTTAGTCATGCTCGCCACATGACCCAGAAGCCGTACGCCGGCTCCCTCAGCTAATAAAGCGAGATGAGCGCTGCAACCCCAGAGTCGGTCACGACTGGACCTAATGGTCAGGGGTCCCTTTACCTTTACTTTAGAATTGGGTGTCAATGGCAGATGTTTTGTCCAAGATACCCTAAACTGCAAGGTGAGGTCTAAGTCACAGCACTCTGAGTGGTTGATTTTCGGAAGTTTGTCTTATATGAATTTACTGCAGTTATGGAGGGAAAGGGGGGGATGATTATAGGCTGTGAGTGCGCACAGTATGCCTCTCTATTCAAACTATAAAAGGAAGATTGTTGTTTTCAAAATTAGATACCGCGGGCACCATCATTATTATTATTTCTGTGGCTTTGCTCAATTGAATGCATGACGGGACTGTCAAAATACTGCCAGTCTTTTGTGCTTGCGCAGACATTGTGTAATTATTAATAATATATTATAATCATAAAGCTGGGCTTTAGAAGAAGGCGCAACAAACACCTCAACGCAAATGTCTCTTGAGCTGTTCTCTGGCGTCTGGAGCAAACTCGGGACAGCACACTGGTATGCAAACTTGGGCAAGGATGCTACGTTGGTGACATAAAAAGCTGTAGAGCAGCTTTGGACATTATGCTACAGGGAGGAAAGTAGTTGTGGAAGGGATGCATCTCAGGAGCATCACAGGAACATAGAAAGAAGCCGTTCAGGCCCTTTCAGGTGAGGCTCTCTCACAGCCTTGCATGGAGATAATGAGGACGGAGCCATGCAAAAAATTTGTTCTGCCACTCAGCTTCTCCCACGAAGAAAGCAGAAGGGCAGCCGCCTTGCCCAGTTTCATACCCTCCAACATTTCTCTGATGAAAATAGGGATGTCCTATTCAACAACAACAACAACTTTATTATTTATACCCCACCCATCTGACTGGCTTGCCCCAGCCACTCTAGGTGGCTTCCAACACACCATATTTCCCCGTGTATAACACGACCCCACGTATAAGACGACCCCTACTTTGGGGAGCCCAAAATTTAGAAACCATTATTTTAAAGCTGTTAAGCTTTCTTTGGGGAGGGGGAATTGCCCAAAATAGTTGTTTTTTTTGGGCAATCCCACGCTTGATCCACTGCACCTTGGTGTGGCCTTGCCTCGCCTCTCCAGTCTGGCTTCACCTCACCTCAACTAGTGTGCTGCTGCCAAGCTCCCTCCTCACCTCAGCACCGCCTCACCTCTCCAGCCAGCTCCGCGCCCTGAGTGCCCTGAACTCGGTGACTTAGGAGCCATCAGAAGCTGCCAGCTCACCCGAGACTTACCATATAAATTCATGTAAAAGATGACCCCCAATTTTGACCCCAAAAATTGGGGGGGCAATGTCTTGTACACGCAAAAATACAGGATATAAAAACATAATGAAACTATAATAATAATAAAAATAAATTTTATTTATACCCCGCCCTCCTCAGCCAAGACCAGGCTCAGGGTGGCTAACACTAGATATAAAACACTTGATTAAGATAACTTAATAACATGATTAAAATACAGCATTAAAATGCAGCCTCATTTCAATAGAAACTCAAATCAAAAAATTTTGGGGGGATGAAAACGTCAAATCTTCACCAAGGCCAACTATTCTGACTGGTCCTATGTGGACCAGAAAAAAGCCAGGGAAGTCTCCAAATAGGAGTTCCATCACAGAAGGAGAAAGGAAAGAGGTGGAGGGGATCAAGTTGCTTCGAAGCCAAAGGCCAGGCAAAACAACTCTATCTTACAGGCCTTGCGGAAAGAAATCAGATCCTGCAGGGCCCTGGTCTCATGAGACAGAGCGTTCCACCAGGCCAGAGCCAGTGTTGAAAAGGCCCTGGATCTGGTTGAGGCTAATCTAACTTCCTTAGGACCCGGGACCTCTAGAGTGTTGATATTTATGGACCTTAAGGTTCTCCACGGGGCATACCAGGAGCCCATATACAGGGCTGTCTTCAGATCTCTTCAAAAGGTTACATAGTTACTTATCTCCTTGCCTTGTGGGGTTGAATAACTCCACACCCTCCAACATTTCTCTATGAAAATAGGAACGTCCTAAGGAAAAGCAGGACATTCCACGATCAAATCAGACACCAGGACGGCTGCTGTAAATCTGGGACTGTCCCTGGAAAATAGGGACACATATATATGCCCTAAGCCATGAGCCCAGACCTTGCAGGAAGACACCTGGAACTCCGTGTGGTTCATTGGGGAGAAAGCAGCATAGCCTTAGCCTTTGATAAGCCTTTTTTGGGGGCGAACTGTCCTAATAACAGCTGCCCCATTTTCTTAAGAGGAGCACGAGGTGACGGTTTGCAAGAGTCTCGCTACATAAATTGTAAGATTTGTCACAACGGATGCATCATTGCTGCTACACGTTGGGCAGAATGAGGAGCGGGATGTAGGTCAGTGAACAATTAGTCTTAATTTGAGTTGAAATTAGAAGGGGAATTACAGGGCTGGAAGGAAGGAAGTAAAAGGCCATCTACTCCAAAAGGCAAGACTGGGAGGCCACCCACCGCGAGTCTGCCTCTCATAAGAGAATATGCTCCACATTGCAGAGAAACAGAAGCAAGGAGCAAGGTTGCTGCAAAGTGCGCAACTTCCAATGAAGTCAGCAAGGAACGCCAAGCCATTTACTCCTAGGGAACGTGTGGCCATGGTATCAGTTTTTCAGATCCAACTAGCCTGTGAGAAACCAGGAAACACCTTTCCATTGTGTTACTGCAGACAATGGGCCTGGTTCACACATCACAGGAAGCCAAATTATGGCTTCCTGGGACTGTAGGAACATGTAGCTTTTTGGACTGGAGCTTGCTCCTCCCAGCTCCTTTTTGCTCCTGGGCCACACTAAACCAAGGTTTGGCTTAATGTGTGTCATCTGAATCTGGGCTCAGGGTTACGCTCCCTCCTCCTCCCAACCCACAAGCTGCAGCTGAGGTTTTTTTCTTCGCTACCACTCAGGGGTAGCAAGGTGAGAGCGAAACCCTGCCCCCCAAGACACAGTATGGATGACATGCTAAGCTGTTGTTCTTGTTGTTTAGTCGTTTAGTCGTATCCGACTCTTTGTGACCCCATGGACCAGAGCACGCCAGGCACTCCTGTCTTCCACTGCCTCCTGCAGTTTGGTCAAACTCATGCTGGTAGCTTCGAGAACACTATCCAACCATCTTGTCCTCTGTCGTCTCCTTCTCCTTGTGCCCTCCATCTTTCCCAACATCAGGGTCTTTTCCAGGGAGTCTTTTCTTCTCATGAGGTGGCCAAAGTATTGGAGCCTCAGCTTCATGATCTGTCCTTCCAGTGAGCACTCAGGGCTAATTTCCTTAAGAATGGATGCGTTTGATCTTCTTGCAGTCCATGGGACTCTCAAGAGTCTCCTCCAGCACCATAATTCAAAAGCATCAATTCTTCGGCGATCAGCCGTCTTTATGGTCCAGCTCTCACTTCCATACATCACTACTGGGAAAACCATAACTTTAACTATACGGACCTTTGTTGGCAAGGTGATGTCTCTGCTTTTTAAGATGCTGTCTAGGTTTGTCATTGCTTTCCTCCCAAGAATGCTAAGCTAACCCCATGCAATTCTGGGGCAGGAAAAGGAACCTCCAAACAAACAATTGGAAGTGGGGGGAGGGGGGACACGGCTATAGTCTTGCACTTTTGGTGTGTTTATTGGGATTTGCGGCATCCCTGGGCTTTAGAGGCACTCCGCTTGTGCAAAAGGTTTTTCTTTTTTTTTTAAATGATCAAAATAAAACAGGCAAGGGAAAATGAGTTTTGTCATTCATTTTTCGAATCTCCTGGGAAGTAGTCAGCTGATGAATGCTCTACTTTGCAACCACATGCTGTGTGTGTGGGAAGGAGGGAACTCACCCCCTTGCATTTTCAAGTGACAAAACGTTGCAGGCTGCAGGCTGCACTGCACATCATAAGCGCCTAAGAATCTCACTTGCGCAGCAAAGATGTGCTTACATACAGGGGGTTCCTCGTCAGAGAACTGCACCCGTCTTCCATTTCCTGTTGAGCATATTCTCTGTGCCAAACCCAAGTGTGTGAAATCACACTCAGTGCTGGGCAAATGCAATTTTGCGGCAAGAGGCATGCTATGATGCTAGTTTTGCACAGGGCAGAGAATATGTGGACGCCCCCCCCCGCCAGCTGCTAACTCAAGGCTGCACTTTTATTACCCAATGCCATAAAATATGAAAAGGGCCTCTGGAAAGGCATGCATGCACGCTCACACAAAACCATTTATTGTTGTTCCTTTGCTATTTTATTATGTTTCTGTGTGACTGGACGATGCCAACTAATATATGCGTTCTCTGTTAGCGATCTCAGAACGGTTTTTCCGGGGTTATGCCTGTGCTGAACTGCTGCCCACTCTCTTATTCTCAAAGTTCTGTAGGAACTTTGCCTGAGGCACGATTGCTGCGGAGAGGCAGAGAGCGCGAGCGAGCTGAGGAGCGGGAAAGGAGGAGGTGAGAGGAAGCCCTGACTGATTAAATAATGTGGCCTGAAAGAAAAGAGAGAGCGAAAGAGAGCAAGGCTCTCCTTTGTACACCTTGTTATTTTCAGCTCCTGTTCCTGCGCTCCTGGGTGTCTTCTAGGTACATAACAACATTAATAACAGCCCATTGCCACCAGCTGCTTGCAAGGAAGAGATGTCACTCTGAAGCCATTTAGTGGCTGGCTAGCCTCTTTATAGCCAGATCTACCTCAAACAGAAGAAAAGCTGCAACAAGTGTATTTATTTAGCTTCAAATCAGAAAAAGGGGACCAAGGATGCAGTCCTTCAATGCAGGGTAAGTCTTGGCCACAGCGAGGCTAACTTAGGCTGGATCTACACTGACCTGTTTAACGTTATTCCCCCCATAAGAATGATATTAGACATGTCCTTCTAACACGTCACAGGGCATAGGTAAAGGTAAAGGGACTCCTGACCATTAGGTCCAGTTGTGGCCGACTCTGGGGTTGCGGCACTCATCTCGCTTTATTGGCCAAGGGAGCCGGCATACAGCTTCCAGGTCATGTGGCCAGCATGACTAAGCTGCTTTTGGCGAACCAGAGCAGCACACAGAAATGCCTATTTACCTTCCCACTGGAGTGGTACCTATTGATCTACTTGCACTTTGACGTGCTTTCGAACTGCTAGGTTGGCAGGAGCAGGGACCGAGCAACGGGAGCTCACACCGTCGTGGGGATTCAAACCGCTGACCTTCTGAACGGCAAGTCCTAGGCTCTGTGGTTTAATCCACAGCGCCACCCACATCCCTGTCACAGGGCATACTTGTTGATTAAAACGTTTTTTACCTTGTTTTTTTCGTCCTATGTAAGTAATAACCGGCCACACCATTTTCCAAAGCTGCTGGTCGATGGTTGCTTTGTTTCGCCCTCCGGTGTCACATTCCACTGTGTCCTTTGCTGAAACTGAACACTGCCCCTCAAATACCACTGGAGAGGGGATTGGAGTTTGAATTCAGTAAAAAAAAAAAAAGCTACCTTTTAAAACTCCCCCCCCCCGATATAGCAGCACAAAACAATTACACATTAAGCGATTAAAAAAGACTAGGCATTAACACATTATGGACGTTAAAAAGTAGGATGCCTTGTGTCCATCTACATTATCAGAACCATTTATTAACCCTTCCTTAATGTTAAAAACCGTGAGTGTAGATCCACACCCTACTCTCAAGATAGCAGGCACATAACTGAGCTATGCGTCAGTTTGAAGGAGTCTGGGAACACACCTGTTTGCATCTTTACAATAGTTAGCACTATCTAAGAATGGGATTATTGGGGGTCCTTCTTTGAGGCTAGTGGAGCTGATCTGTTAGGAAGAATGGGGCACTGCCTCAACAAGCCCTCAGCCAGCCCCCATCCATTTACCTCCTTACTTACAGCCAGTTCAGCAGGTGGTGCTATCAGCTTCCTCAGCCTTAGTGCCAATGTTGCCACGGTAGAACTCAGCAGGAAGGGGAGGGGGAAGATATTTGTTGCTTGTCATTGGTTGTGGCGCCACCTACTGGTGACCTCCTTGCCCTCCTCCTTACCAGTCTCACTGGGTATCAGTCACCCCTAACTGGCACCCTAACACAGAACTCATTTGGGTTTCTTATCCAGCTTTCAGGAAGAGTAATTTCAAGACTGGAGCCAACCCTTTCAGCCCGATTTTATTTGAATAATTTGTAGGCTGTGTGAAAAGAAAACACTTCCAATTGGGTTGTGGGTTTTTTTTTTTTTGGGGGGGGAGGGAGAAATTCTGAGAAATTTTCAGAGGTGAAGTTGTTTGGTTTACCTTACTTTTTAAATAAGTTGATCGAAGGGTTTTTATTTTAAACACTTGCAGTTGCTGCAAGATTCTCTGCAGCATCTGAGTCCTGGTGCAGGGAGGGATTTATTTATTTTTTAGAGCGGGGGAGGGGGAGATCTTTCATTCACCATGTCTAAAACTACAGCAACCCCCAGAATGGCTCAGTTTATACAATTGGAAATTGCAGAGTATGGAGAAAATGAGAGATAAAGTGCGAGATTGGCTACATTACGCTCAGATTAAGGAAGTTTTTAAACTTGACAAAAAGTTAGGATTCCAGGTGGAGAAATCAAAGTTGGAAACAGAACTGTTAGAGCCTAAGACTAAGGTACTTTCAAGAATGTACAACTTGCTGTTAAAATGGAACACACAAGATGAAACGGTAAAATCGGCCATGATTAAGTGGGCACAGGACATTGGGTACAATATTATGTTTGAGGACTGGGAAAGGTTGTGGACTACTGGTTTGAATTTTACTGCATGTAATGCTTTGAAAGAAAATGTAATGAAAATGATATATAGATGGTACATGACCCCAGTCAAACTTGCAAAAATATACCACTTGTCTGATAATAAGTGTTGGAAATGTAAGGAAAATGAAGGAACATTCTTTCACCTCTGGTGGACCTGCCCTAAAGTGAAGGCCTTCTGGGAAATGATATATAATGAACTGAAAAAGGTATTTAAGTATACCTTCTCTAAGAAACCAGAGGCCTTCCTTTTGGGGATTGTCGGCCAAGGGGTGGTGAAGAAGGATCGAACATTCTTTATGTACGCAACAACAGCAGCAAGGATTCTTCTCGCGAAAAACTGGAAAACTCAAGATTTACCCACACTGGAAGAATGGCAGATGCAACTGATGGACTATATGCAACTGGCTGAGATGACCGGCAGAATCCGAGATCTGAGAGAGGAGACGGTAGAAGAAGATTGGAAAAAATTTAAGATTTATTTGCAAAAGCATTGTAAACTGTATGAATGTTAAGCAGGATGCTTGATTATAAACAATTTGGCACCATCAAAATAGATGAAGTGGAGTAGGAAGATAAGTTAAAATGTAAGAAAAAAACAATTTTTCTTTTGGATAACTATTTGGCTAAAGTTAACTGATAACCAGACAGTAAGGATGGAAGTAAGGTGATAACTTGCTGGATTAATTTTTTTAACATGGAAGGTAGGGGCGGGAGGTGTGAGGAGGTCACAAGAAGATGAGAAAATATGTTATGTTATGTTATAACTTTGTTTGTTTGTTACACTGTTACTTAAAAATTTCAATAAATATATATATATATATATATATATATATATATATATAACAGAATGGCTCAGTTTCCCCTACCCCTCTTAAAGCAAACCCAGATCCTCCTCTGATGTCCTTCCTCCCTGGAAGTAGCCAGGATTTCCTGCATACCTCCATTCGATTTCACATATGCCTGTTTCTCATTTAAGGAACACAACATCAAATAGTGATTTGCATGTGTGAAATAGCCGTCGCAGATCAAAGAGACCAGTTAAACCTTGACTTAAGCTAGGGATTCTCTTTGGATTCCAGTAGGCAATGAGAGAAATGCCAAGCTGATCTTTTTACAGAGTGTATTTGGTAAACAAGAATCCGAAGAAAGTCATTAAAAGCTCTTTGATTCACTGGGAAAGTTTCCCCAGAACAGCAGTGCATCCTCCAAGCGCCTTGCTCTATGGCTGCCACCAGGCTCTCCAGTGAAGCAAGGGAACTACTTGGTGTGTGGGAAGACGTGATCACCCAACAGAGTGGGTTCTAAGCCTCAAAGTACAAAAACTAGGAGTGAAGGGGAAGGGATGCTGCAGCATGAAGAGAAGAGCTGTAGCTCAGAGGTAGTGCATCTGATTTGCATGCAGAAGGCACTGGGTTCTATCTCTGACATCTCCCCACTTCCTGCCTGAAACCCTGGATACCTGCTTCTAGTCAGTATAGACAATACCGAACTACGTGAACAAATGGTCTGACTCAGAACAAGGTGTAGGGGAAACGCGGAAGACCATTGTAATTTCGAGGAGTTAGATGACATGTCTCTTTCCCTTTACGTCCCCGGTTTAAGGGTTGCTGATTCATGGTTCGTATAGTTTCCTGGATCTCCTGTGTTCTAAGTGCTGAATGACTAGTGGGGAGGATACCCAGTTGCAGTGAATTGGGTTGGAGACACTCAGCTGCTCTGCATTCCTGTTGGGTCACACCCCGTGTCCCGGGCTGATCAATGAGTGATGCCTGCTAACCAGGTGCAGTCAATCAAAGTTGGCTATAAGAGCTGTAGGTTGAAGGGGCTCAGAGAGCTTCTTGACAGGTCAAGGTACCCCAGATGCTGTGAGACTGTTGGCCGGGGTCTCTCTTGTGTGTGACTTCTGTCTGGTTTGCTATCATTTGTGTTTTGTATGCCTGCTGCTATCTGTTAGCCTTCTGCAGATAAAGCATTACTTATTCTTCATCCACTGGTGTGCTTATTGGCTCCAGATCTGGAAAGAATCCTGCCCTTGGCAGAACACAAGGCAGCTTCCTTTGTTCCTGGAAAGGAAGGTTTTCAGAGAGGATTGTGAGTGGGCTAAGGGAGGTTGTTGTGAAGATCATCCCGGCCAGACAATTAATTCATTAGATTTCAATGGTGTGTGTGTACATGTCCGGACAAAAGCTGGATCTATACATGTCAAAGAAGCAATTCAGTTAAATGCATTGTATAATAATATTAATAATAATATATTATTTATACCCCGCCCATCTGGCTGGGTTTCCCCAGCCACTCTGGGCGGCTCCCAACTGAATATTTAAAACACGATAAAACATCAAACATTAAAAACTTCCCTAAACGGAACTTTCTTCAGATATCTTCTAAAAGTCAGATAGTTGTTTATTTCCTTGACATCTGATGGGAGGGCGTTCCATTGTAAACTCATACAGGGAAATCCAGTAGGGAAAGACGGGATTTCACATTGCCATCTAGTGTCACAGTGCTATATCACATATATACAATGCATATAAAATGATTTTTTCTTTACCAATCTAGCTGAGTCCAAATTCTCTTTTCAAAAGCTGCAAATCCATGTCTATATCAATAATAATTACAGATTATTATAGATAAGAATTGCAACAAGCTATTGTTGGGTTCTTGTGAAAATCATCCCAGGGGGATGAAATCATTTCTATTCATGGTGTTTTTTTAAAAACAAGCAAGCATGTAAGTACCTCATATGCATTAAAAGGAATTAAGTTTGGCTCCGCCCCTCCACTTTTTAGCAACACCCACTTTGGTACTGGGGAGAAGGCAAGGGCTCAGTGCAAAAGAATCAGCCTTCCTGGACGACCCCCTATAAAACCCCTTGCTGTTTAGGAATCTCCATGTCTGCTGCTCTTGAGATCCATGGGCAAAAAGACAGAGTTATATAAGCATGGTAAATAAAACCAGCCTCTTTCATTTACGTGAATGGGTCCCTTCATTCATTGCAATGCTTGACTTGGCTGGATTGTGCCCGGTGCTTCTGAATGTGTACGAATCACCGGCTATGGAGAGTAACTCCAAATATCCCATAATGCCTGTGCTCCACAGTCTCATAGAACAAAGGAGCAAATAATACGGGAGCGTGGCACCCGTTTATTAGCCACAAAAGACCATTTGAGAATTGAGTCTGCATTCTCCAAGTGCGGCATAATGAATACCATAAAAGCGCTGCAGACAGAAGGCAGGTTTACAGTCAGGCTGAAATTTCTAGCAATCATACATTTAGAAGAAATGCTTTCAGGTTTCCTTTTCTTTTTCATTATTAGCTTTCTCTGAAATATAAGGCTGTACTCTTGCCCAGAAAAAAGAAATACGATTCTACAAATGCCTCTCCGAAATCATAATTGGGGGAAAAAAGATTGTGTTGCAAATGCAACCATATAGCTATCCCAAACACCCGCCACAAAGGACTTCCGAAAATAGCTTGAATTATGCCACTGTGTAATCTTATAAGGCGGCTGCCTGACTCAGAATTTCATAAATGAACAGTGAGCATTAGATATGATGTCTATGTTTTCCACACTGGGGATAAGTTAACATGTGAAGGCAGCTTTCAACTCCCTGGCGCCACCCCATCAATGGGAATTGTAGTCCATAATATCTGAAGGGCACCAGGTCAGCGAAGGCAGCGTTTGAGCATAAAGGATGGTCACAACAATATTAAAGCAAAATAACGGGGCAGTTCATAAGAAAAACAGGCTGCCTGCTTTGAAGAACAATGCATCATTTCCCATGTGCTTTAAGGCTTGCCAACTTTTCAACAGACGACAGTAGCTGTACCTTTTAAGATGAGCAGCTGATAATCTCTAGCCTTTGCACGTGGATTTCTTCATATCAGGCTGGTGTCAAACGCACAAGAGCAGACTGGGCTGTTTGTCAGATAAGCTGGCAACTAGGTATCCACCTCCTGTTCTGAAGACAGCATGTGAACATAACAGCATATTAGGAAGAGCAGAGGCTAAAGAAATAGGAATCTCTGGCTGCTTAATTAGCAAGTGGTCTAGTACATTATAATCAACCCCCACTTCAACATTTCACCAGTGATGACAGGGGCATCCTATTCAATAATAATAATAGTTGTTGTTGTTGTTACACCCCAAACATGTGACAGGGTTGTCCCAGCCATTCTGGGCAGCTTCCAACATAAAAAACCACATTAAACATTTAAAAAACTTCCCTATACAGGACTGCCTTCAGATGTTTTCTAAAGGTTGTATAGTTACTTATCTCCTTGGCTCTGGGGTCACATAATTCAACAACAACAACAACAACAATAACAACAACAACATTATTTATACCCCACCCATCCGGCTGAGTTCCCCCATACCCTCCAACATTTCTCTGATGAGAAAGTTTGTGGGTGAAAGGACACCTATAGTTCCTGGAATCAGGAAACATTAGACTTGATCAAGGTTTGGTTGAAACTGTGCCAAACACTGATGGTGGATTTCTCTGTCTTTAGACCTAAGCCTGTTAAGACCATGGAAGAAGTGAGAGTGCTTATTGGGGTGTAATGCAGGAATGTCCTTCCACAGTACTCTCAGGTTGAATATATGTGTAAATAAAACTATATGCAGTGGTACCTCGGGTTAAGTACTTAATTCGTTCCACAGGTCCGTTCTTAACCTGAAACTGTTCTTAACCTGAAGCACCACTTTAGCTAATAGGGCCTCCTGCTGCCGCCATGCCGCTGGAGCACGATTTCTGTTCTCATCCTGAAGCAAAGTTCTTAACTCGAGATACTATTTCTGGGTTAATGGAGTCTGTAACCTGAAGCGTATGTAACCTGAAGCATATGTAACCAGAGGTACTACTCTATCATCAAGACACCATAGTCTCCATCAGCGGTGGACCTCGGAGTCTCAAATTTCATTGATGCCCTATGCAACACCAAAATTCAGCAGCCCCTGCCTCTTGCCTTACATTGCACATCATAGCTGCAGCTTCCCCAAGGCTCTGTATCTAGTGTGACTGAATTGGCTCCGCTCCCCTAAAACTGCCAGTGTCTCTGTTGTGTTTTGTTCCAAAGGAAACACGAACCCTGGTTAAGGAGCAAAGCTCCTGGAACATCGTTATGAGACCATCACATGGTCCCCACAATGTAAGCGCTGACTGAATAACACACAGGGCATGCATTGGGGGTGGGATTGTGGGGAAGGGCTTTCCCTTTCTAATATTAGGAGATTGCTTCTTTTCATGCATTATTGAAGAGTTCCTTGCAAGGGAGGCATTCAAGTGCACCGCGGTTGTGCAAAGCAGATCCACACCACCGTTTCTGCAGAGGATGGTTAATATTCCAAAATGATATTCTTTTGTCAGGAAAATACAGCTAACTCTGACAGCACAACAGCAATGCAAGTTTCATGAGGCATAAAAAAAAGATTTAGATGCTTCCCAGGGAGACCGGCTTAATTATTTACTTTCAAGCTTACTGTCCTTTAAAAAAAAATAAAAAATGCAATGTGTTCAACAGCACCAAGACAATGCATAAATAAGAGGAATAAATCTGTAATGGAAATACTGCTTTTTCATACCCCTTTGCAGCATGAATAGACATTAAAAGGTATTTTAATGAACTGGGAGATTAAATGAAGTGCAGCAGATCCTGTAAGGTAGGGCAGTCAGACCATGCACCCTATTTTTGCAGAGGATAGTCCTCTATGGGAAGAGCTGTCTGGTCCAAGCTCAGTTTAAAGATGAAGGACCATAAGAACTGGGAGCAGGGGGGGGCTGTGCAATCCCTCCCCCACACCAAGCATGAGCACAGTCTTGCTTCTCACCATGGTGAAACATATCACTATTTAAATTACAGTGGTACCTTAGGTTACAGACGCTTCAGGTTACAGACACTTCAGGTTACAGACTCCGCTAACCCAGAAATAGTACCTCGGGTTAAGAACTTTGCTTCAGGGTGAGAACAGAAATCATGCGGCGGCAGTGGGAGGCCCCATTAGCTAAAGTGGTACGTCAGGTTAAGAACAGTTTCAGGTTAAGAACAGACCTCCGGAACGAATTAAGTTCTTAACCCAAGGTACCACTGTAGAGCAATTGGTTCTAAATTTCCACCAGTATGTATCAATTAGCACATTCAAATTTAGGAACATAGAAGGCTACCTGATACTGAATCAGATCATTGACCTATGTAGCTCAATATTGTCTACACTTACTGGCAAGAGGCTCTCTGGGGTTTCTGCCCAACCTCGAGATGCTGGGAGTTGAACCTGGGAGCATCTGCATGTAAAGCAGATGCTACACCATCAGGGTACAGCATATCTGCACCCACTTTTTTGGTGTGTGTAAATAGCCACCCTAAATGGATGCTTGTCTGTTAGTGAAGTCTAAAAATAGATTGGAATGACCTTTGCCTGGTTTTGCCCCTAGCAACAGGTTTTCTCCCAGCAACAAGTCTTCCCTAGCAACAGGGTTTCCTTATCAACAGACTTCTTTATTAGACAGGCTCTGAAGGAGAAGTGTGGTGGCAGTGGCGGGATTGGCACCTGCTGGTGTCAGGGAATGACAAGGCATCTGACCCTCACCTGAATCTCATAACTCTCCTGACAGGTGATTTGGTTTGCAGCCACAGTGTGGAAATAAAGGATGAGATTGTTCAACAGATATCAGGCACTCTACTATTCAAATTAGGCCCCAGTGTTTTTCTTATAATCCCCTTCTCAATTACATAATCAATTTTAATCTAGAATATAAATTCTCAAAACTTTCTTAATTGTTAATTGGAGCAAGTAAACTACTGCTCTCACTGACAAGTCTTATCAGTCACTGACATATGAGTGGATTTTATTTGCTGCTATTGTGGGCTTCTGGGGCACCAGGGTTTACACCAGCATAATAGAGTTGGCCAGGATGCCAGAAAGGATACAATTTATGAGATTTCTCCATTATCTGCACAGCAGGGGATGTTCAGTCAACAGTGCAAAGGCTGAAGCATTCTCTGCTGGTTACCTGCTTACAACAATAGAGGTCGCTGTTTGGTAGTACCCAATTGGTTAGCTGTCAGATTCTAGAGCTCCCTATTGGTGGCTCTTAGGTAATTTACAAAATACAGAGTCCATTCATAAAACACAGTGTTTATTCATAAAGCAGTAACATAAATCTCCATTACTACATTTTGTGTGTATATTTCAGCTGTTGAACGTACAGGCTTATGGCCATGCTGTAGTGTAGTGCTTATGTGACTGTGAATAAAAGCTGGTTGAGCTCATTGTCTTGGGGTTTGGGGGGGAGAGGTGACAAAGCTGATTTGCAATAAGTGCCCCTCCTTTATTTCCATAACAAGTCATTGAGTCTGTACTCTGAATAGTGACACCAGGGACCTAGAAGGTGCAGGACTTGTCAGTCCAACCCCTGCACAGTCTCATCAGGGCTGCCTTTAAGGCAATTGGAGCAATTTAGCTGAACTGGGTCCCACTTGCTGCTCCTAAGGGGGCCCCCACATAAGAGCAATCTAGATGGATTTTATTTATATCTCTAAGATTTTGCAGACTTTGGCTGTGAACTGGGACCCTACAAAAAAAAAAATCAAGTTGTGCCCCACTGCTTTAAATTGGGCCCCACTGGCTAGCTCTGAGTCTCATAGTTGCTTGGCCCAAGTTGCCCTGCCCTTGCATGAAGTCTTGGGCTTGCAGTTTACAGAGAGGGGAGTCTGCCCGCTGGGGAGCGGGCAGGCTGGTAAGGCACCCTAGATTTAGAGGCCCTAGGCTTCAGCCCACTTAGCCTATACATAAATCCGGCACTGCCTGCAGCCCTTTCTAAACTCCTGGTTGAAGAAGGCAGCTGCTGAAAGGGTGTCATGCCCTGGGCGATGGTGGGGAGAGAAGGAAGCGGGATTAGCACCAGCCTCTTTGGAGAGAATAACTAACGGGCAAAGCTACTGTTGTCCAGCTGGAACTCTTTGACATGCCTCTCTCCTACACTTCTATGGGAGGAAGAACCAGCAACATCCCAGACTGCACTTGTGTAATCAACTTTAATAATAATCAGATAGTCATTGATGTTTACGTGAGAAATAGGGGGTTAGATGAATGTTTAAGGGGTCACAAAGAATCATGGCTTCACGTAACACACATACCTTGCTGCATAGAAAAACCCAGCATGGTGAAGAGACACGCCAGTGAAGTCGCCTTTATTGCTTTTTTCCCATTGTCGTAATTTGCCTTTGCCATTGGCCCTACCTGTCTGGGTACTTTTTCTGAGCAGCTTACATATGTATGATGATGACTGTCAGCCTCAGGATTGGTTTTTTTTTTTTTGGGTAGTTCAGAAATAAATTACAACAGACAACCAGCAGGGGTTAATTTTCCTTCCTCCCACCAGCTTTTTAGGCATTCTCCCTGATCTCCCCTCTGCAGACACTTGCCAGCTCTGAGTCCAGCACAGTGTTTGTGTTCTGGCATGAGATTGTCCTGGTTTCTCCCACTTGACGCATAGCGTGGCTTTGAAAGATGGAGTGCATATTGTTTCTCCCCATATTGCTCTTTGTTTTGCATGATGGCTGGCCCCAGAGAGAGAGAGAGGGAAGTGCATTAGGTTGGGGAAAACAAGATGAGCATTCAAAGCACAGGCACATGCACAACAACTGAGCATTCAGATCTCCCTTGCTGGATGAGGGTGACAGTGGTCAGTTTGGAGTTTGGAGCTCATGACAAGCCCTAGAGAGTTTTGCTTATAAACGTCACACATCACAGACACCCATTTCTTAACTGAATACAATCCCTTGGATGCAAGCTAAGTCTTTCTCAGAGTAGGCCCATTGAAAATAATGCACCTAAGGAAGAAGAAGAAGAAGAAGAAGAAGAAGAAGAAGAAGAAGAAGAAGAAGAAGAAGAAGAATAGTAGTAGTAGTTTGGATTTGATATCCCGCTTTATTACTACCCTAGGGAGTCTCAAAGCGGCTAACGTTCTCCTTTCCCTTCCTCCCCCACCACAAACACTCTGTGAGGTGAGTGGGGCTGAGAGACTTCAAAGAAGTGTGACTAGCCCAAGGTCACCCAGCAGCTGCATGTGGAGGAGCGGAGACGCGGACCCAGTTCACCAGATTATGAGTCTACCGCTCTTAACCACTACACCACACTGGCTCCCATGTCCTTCGATGGATCTATTTTGGACATGCCCATGCCCTTTGATGGATCTATTTTGAGTAGCACCAGTTATGAAGACCACCCAAGGTTAAGAAAAGACAAATGGCTTGGGCTGTGTGTGGATTTGCTCTATTTTAGTTTCACACACTTTCTCAGACTTTAAGGTCAGTTCACCACATTTTCGCATTTTTTCATAAATTAAGAAGAGGTTATATGGAAAAGTCACCAGCATCGTAACACGTGACTCCTAATATATCCTTCCTTCCTTTTTGCAAGCAACCACCCCATATAATGTGTGTCTGGATGTCCTTTTTACTTATGTAGACATTTTAAATGCATGCTTTCCTTCAATCTGTGCATTTTCATACACATTTTTTTGCTTGGAGAATTGAGTTGCAAAATTCAGTGAAGTATGAATTTTGAAGGGCCACTGTTTTTTCAGTTATATCTTGCTTTGGGAAAGGCAACTAAGCAGATTTGTGTTAAAATGTGTGAACTGAACCAGGTCCCTCCCCCAGTGGTGGACTTTGGGCTTTCAGATTTCAGCGGTTCCCTGTGCTATGCCAAAATTCAGGGCTCCCACCTCTTGCTTTCTGTTCTACAGCTTTGGTGCTCAGTGGGAGAGCAATGTGGCCCACCAAACTTCTCAATCTGGTCCATGGGACTCTCCCCAGGCCACTCCCCTCCCAAGGCACACCCTCTCACTTCCCAGGCCACACCCCTTAAATCCTCCTTGACGTTTTTGTGTCAGGAAATGTTTTCTTGAATTCTGAAAGTGCCTTTTGATGGCCTGGAATGATGACCAGTCACAACAAGGTCCAATTTACATCTGCATCCCCTCTAACATGAAAAAAAGGATGTCCTATTCCATAACCACTTCATCCATTTGACTGGGTTGCCTCAGACACTCTAGGTGGATTCCCACATATATAAAAGGTAAAGGGACCCCTGACCATTAGGTCCAGTCGTGACCGACTCTGGGGTTGCGGTGCTCATCTCGCTTTATTGGCCGAGGGAGCCGGCATACAGCTTCCAGGTCATGTTGCCAGCATGACTAAGCAGCTTCTGGCAAACCAGAGCAGCACACAGAAACGGCGTTTACCTTCCTGCCAGAGCGGTACCTATTTATCTACTTGCACTTTGACGTGCTTTGGAACTGTTAGGTTGGCAGGAGCAGGGACCGAGCAATGGGAGCTCACCCTGTCACAGGGATTTAAACCGCCAACCTTCTGATCGGCAAGCCCTAGGCTCTGTGGTTTAACCCACAGCGCCACCTGCGTCCCATACATATATAAAAACATAATAAATAAAACATTAAATTTTTTTAAAAAAATATTCTCTATACAGTGCTGCCTTCAGATGTCTTCTAAAGGTTTCCCAGCCACTCTTGGCAGCTCCCAACAAAGTTAATAATGATGATGATGATGATAATAATAATAATAATAATAATAATAATAATAATAATAATAATAATGCGATAAAAAACCAGACATTAAAATCTTCCCTAAACAGGGCTGCCTTCAGATGTTTTCTAAAAGTCAGATAGTTGTTTATTTCCTTGACATCTGATGGGAGGGCGCCTCTACGAAGAAGGCCCTCTGCCTGGTTCCCTGTAACCTCACTTCTTGCAGTGAGGGAACCGCCAAAGGCACTCAGAGCTGGACCTGAACAATGAGGTCTGGGCTGAACAATGAGGTGGAGATGCTCCTTCAGGTATACTGGGCCGAGGCCGTTTATGGCTTCAAAGGTCAGCACCAACATTTTGAATAGGGACATCCTAGCATGCCCTCCAACATTTCTCTGATGAAAGTAGAGAAGTCCTAAGGAAAAGCGGGACACTCTGGGATCAAATCAGAAACTGGGACAGTTTCTGTAAATCTAGGACTGTACCTGGAAAATAGGGACACATGGAGGGTCTGCATTTGTTGCTCTGCCCACTTCTACTGTATCTCTGTTCCTGCCCTGCCAATTTCACACGGCCACAGGATGGATGCTCAGAAAGGAATGCAGTCCTCAGGGCAAAAAACCAAAAAGTTCCTTCCCTCTGCATTACCAGATCCATATTTCTCTTGTTAAAGCTGGAAGCATTTGAAACATAACCCCCCCCCCCAAAAAAAAATTAACACAGAAGCATCCCATAATAATATGTTGCAGTTGTCAAGCATTTTTTTTGTGTTTTACAATTTGGAGCTTGTAGCTTTGTGTCTCGATCTGAAGATTGCATTCATTTTAAGATTGGTCTTTCCAGCAGGGGGGTGTAGAATCCCAGTTTCAAATGTTGCACGATGTACGCACAGAAGCATACACAGAAGTAGGGGTGGGGGGAACGCGGGAATGTAACAGTCACAAAGAAAGCAGGGTGGGTGACGAGAGGGGAGAAGACAGACTGAAGAATTACGGAGCCACTGTGGCTGTAAAATGTTTTCATTGCTTGTAGCCTGAATAAATTAGGATGTTGAACGCTGTTAGGCTAAATGGCTGATGTATGCCCAGCAAACACCCAGGGCAAGGATCCTATGGAGCTGTTTGCACAACAAGGTAATGATATGTGAAATTATGGGACAACTATTATATCAACTTCCCGTCCCCTGCCCCGACCCAAATCATCAATGAGCAAAGCCAACTGAACGTCACATTTGGTAGTGTTTGCTAACATGTCGCACAATATTTTGAAACAGACTGGCCACAGGAGCCAAGCCAGCATGCTTAACTGTGTGTGGGTCTGAGGCTAGGAGGACGCAAAGTCTGTCCGTAAAGCACACAGATTTCTCGTTTCCTTCTGGTTCGATATTCCCCTTACCTCTCCCCTCGCAGTAAACCAGGAAAGAATCAGTTCCGCTCACAGGGGGAACATGGCATATCAATTCAAAGACAAATTGGGACTCAGAGCCCGCTGTTATCTCTAATTAGGATGGTTCTGGCATTGTTCCGTTTAAGCCAGCGTGAAGCCTTCCTCTCCACCATTTTTCTTCTCTCTCTCTCTCTCTCTCTCTCTCTCTCTCTCTCTCTCTCTCTCTCTCTCTCTCTGTCCTGTCTCCCTATTGCAACCATATATGTCCCTCTTATGCATACTTATGACTGCATGAGCTGAACAAACATTCTATACAATTAAACTGGGAAAATGCTTCACCATCCAGTTTGACTAAATTTCATGTCAACAAATCCCAGAACTGTAATAATGTTACTGTATTATATCTGTTTATTGTGACCATTTAAAGGTACTATTTATGAGATTTTCATGAGGATACATGTACTGTTATTATGTTGCATTTTGATGTTAGAACCTGATGCATTTTATTATTGTTTAAGCACATTGCTTAAAATGTGGCATTATTACTATTAGTGGTAGTAGTCATAGCTGTCAACCTTCTCTTTTTTTGCAGGAAATTCCCTTATTCCAGCGTCGTTTCCCGCTGCTTCCCGCTGCTATCCCGGATTGTTAGATATCCCGTAGACTGTCCCCGGGACAGGTGAGGCTGCTGATCCCTTATTTTCGAGGCTGCTGATCCCTTATTTTCAAATCTGAAAGTTGACAGCTATGGTAGTAGTGTTTTGATGCTGAGGGTGGAATTTGTTTTATTGATTTCTTTTTCAACTTCATAGACAGGGGTCGGCAAGACTTACCTTGCCTGGGCCAGTTCAGTGCTGCGGAGCCCCCTCTGTGAGCCAGACCGTGTGTGAGAGAGAGAGAGTGAGTGAGTGTGCGCGCCCGCAATTTCCATGGTTTGCGTCTGTGCAGATGCAATTTCTGGCGCCATGAAAGCGAGTCCCCCCCCGCTAAGCCAGTTTGGCGCAGTGTGCAGGGACTCGCCAAGTGGGTGGCTCAGTTCAGGGGCGGCTCGTGTGCCGGTAATATGACCCCCATGGGCCGCTTGTGGTCCATGGGCCTTAGGTTGCCGACCCCTGGCCTAGAGACTTCTGTTGACATGTGGAACAAGATAAAAATTAACTAAACAATGGCAGGTCAGGATAAGAGGTGCCAGTCCAGAGAAAATCAGAAATATTTGGAAGCTCTCTAATAAAGTCAGGACATTTTCACTGCATTAGGATAGTTTTGCTTACTGGTTTCACCTAGCTTCTGTCATGACCCAGATCACAGCACCATTTTTGGAGGGGAAGGATTCATTTCAGTGGGAGCCTGCATATCTGGTGTCAGGGATTGAGTCGGACGCAGGTCAACAATAAAGGAAGCAGAGCTCTTTATTCAAGGAAATGAACGTACAACTTGGCTTAGTGGTCTCAGCAACACTTTTCAGTAGGTCTTGCCTCTATGGAGCAGTTGCCAGGATTGAAGACTCCTGACTTCCACCCTCTCTAACACTTCTCTCTCAGATGTTTTCCATGCAGTCTCAAACTGTGTCTATACACCTCTACTTCTGTTCTGCTCTTCTCATCACTCTACAAGTTTTGGAGACCAGGGGGAGGGGATTTTGTCACAGCAGGAGAGGGAGACACCCTGGATTCTTCAGCAGTCCATTGACACAAACACCCTCCTCGCTCTGCTTCAGCCTCAGAGCCTGAACTGCTGCCTGTCACCTACTCCTCCTGCTCACTAAACCCTGTTGCCCCATTAGCATTCAACCCTCCTCCCAAATCTTCTCCCTCTGACTTCTCCTCAGTGTCCCAACACCAATCCCCTGACTCTGAGGCTTCCTCTTCTGGGGTTTCCTGGGCTGCCATCTCCCACCACTCCTGTTCACCCAGCCAATCCCTGACATGTGGGTCCATTACAGGTCACCCAGACCACCGTTGTAACTAAATGGTGCTTAGCTCTAACTGGCCCGGAACATAGACCTGAACCAGAGAGCAGGCGACGGTGCTACAGAAATGTAAGCCTGAACTCAATCTATCCTGTGAACTGCCCTGAGACTTGCAGGCATAGGGTGGTATATAAATTTAAGAAATAATAATAATAATCCTACTAATTTAGTTCTGCAAGTGTCAAAAAGTGGAGCCTGTTTTGGAATATTTTCAGAATGATCACATTGGGTTGTTTTTTTTTAAAATGCAGTTCTACATCATTCTTCTGTTGGCTTCTTCTCCTCAGTGCTGCTTTCCTTCTCGATCTTTTAGAAGTATTCTGATATTGCTCTGATCTGGGGGAGACCAGATAGCACCATAGCATTAAGAGCCAAGACAGAGGTCTTGAGATCTTGTCCATCATAAGAACAAGTTGGGAAAGGATTTTAGCGCACACAGTTCTGAAGCTTCTTTCACTTGTTATTCAAGTGAGGGAATGGAAGCTGTGAGCAGGTGTCCATAACAAGGGCAGGGGGTCAGGAGTTGACCCACAAGAGCAACAGCTCAATGCCAGCAGATCAAGTAGCTATTGACCGGCTTCCAAAACAAAGGTTCTAAAGGAATACAAGTTCTTAAGTGGTGAGATGAGAGGGCTTGTTGTGCAAGCCCAGTATTTCAACTTTGACTCATTACTAGTTAGCTCAGCTTGCTCCTTCATTCTGCCTCTTTATGCAATGGAACCAAATGTTGGAATATTCTGAAGAGACAAAAGGTAGCCCTTCTTCACACAATGCCTAGTTGCTCCCACGTGATGCAGTGGGAGCATGCAATTTGGCTCCTACCTGTGGTAGCTATTCTTCTACTATATGTCTCTGAATACCAGTTCTTGGGAACTGCAGGTGTGTAGAGTGCTGTTGAGCCCATGTTCTGCTTACAGGATTCCCATGGGCATCTAGTTGGCGATGGTGAGAACAGGATGCTGAGATAGATGGACCTTTGACCTGATCCTGCAGGGTTCTTGTGATGGTCTTTATTGTCCCTGGGGGGTCAGCCTCTGAATCATTAGCATTTCCACTCCTCTTTTCTCCCCTTATGCAAGCTCTCATGGGTTGGTTCCTGACTTGTTGCTGCTTTTGTTTACACCTGTTCACAGTCCCTATGCCTTCACTTGACTCACAAGTGAAAGAGGCTTTGACACTGCAGACACCAAAGACCTTCTTCTGCTAGTTCTTACTATATCTAGTGTAGTGCAGTGGCTAGATTGTTGAGTTCAGATGTCAGAAACCAATGTTCATGTCCCTGTTCAGCTATGAAGCCTACTGGATGACTCTAGGCCACCCCAGAGTCATCATCTCTCAACATGAAGAAGAGTTTGGATTTGATATCCCGCTTTATCACTACCCGAAGGAGTCTCAAAGCGGCTAACAATCTCCTTTCCCTTCCTCCCCCACAACAAACAATCTGTGAGGTGAGTGGGGCTGAGAGACTTCAGAGAAGTGTGACTAGCCCAAGGTCACCCAGCAGCTGCATGTGGAGGAGCGGGGAAGCAAACCCGGTTCCCCAGATTACGAGACTACGACTCTTAACCACTACACCACACTGGCTCTCATGAACCTGAAGTTCTTGGAGGATGCCAATGTAATGGTCCACCTGGATTCCCCAACATCACCATGCTACTTTATGGTCCAACACACTCACTTACTCAGTCCTCCTACCATGATCCACTTAGACCAATCAAGTCCTTACCAGCTCTTGCTTATGACATTAAGACGAATCAGCATCTATATTGAAGAATGAAATGTTCAGAGTGATTCAAACCCACAAGGCTCAGTATTGTTATCCCTACATTCCATGTTTAGGGGCAGATACTGATTGCTTATCACGCTTGGTGAGATTCAATGTGGACACTTTCTGATTTGTAGCTCCGTTTCTTCACCACCGTACAGCAGCTGCCAAATGATTCTGTTTAGTGAATTGGAATAATGATCACCAAGACCAGCCAGTGAAATGAGTAAACTAATATTTCAGGGAAAAGGAAAATTATTCTTCAACACATCAGTGCCAGTTAGTGAGTCCAGCAATGGAGCATTTGTCCTGCTGTTTGTGGTGATGGCAATGGCAAACATTCTACTTATCTAAGGATCGAATGAGATGTTCTTTTGATCACATAGTTTACCCATGAGTACGACGTTTCATTCACAAACAGCCAGTGCAGATGTGTTTGTGTGGTGTAGGCTTGGACACTTGTGTGGAGGGGGGGATGGGTTTTTTTAACCCTTTGCCTCCTGCTGTGACCCCAGTCTGCCTGCTATTTGCATGTTCGATTTGATCCCATTTCCTCCAGTGAGAGCTTCCCTCTGCAAATAATGTGTGTGTGTGTGTGGTGCAAATCACCAAATCAAGATGTTCAGCTGCGATGGGGGGCGGGAATCACATTCTGCATGGAAAGCCATCACACCATAGGAGCCTGTGGAAACAGGCAATTAGGGAAGGCTCAGGTTTTCATTTGAGCAGCCTAGAAGCCAGTCATTGCATAAGGAAAAGCTAAATGACAGAGGTAGTAACCCAGATCAATAACGATGGCTGTGAAGAGCAGGCTGGTTGAGAATTATGCCCTCTTTATAAATTAAGGGGGGTCCTTAGGTGCTTAATCATGTGTTGAGTTATACCATCAGAGATTTTATTGATTTCAGGAGGGTTACCAGGAGTGCAAATCATGCATTAGGGGCCTGAGTTCTCTTGGAAGCCAAAGAACAGATGAATCCTTCCTAGCAAGGGGCAGTCTCTATGGCCAGGGCTGGTGCCAGATGGGAGTTGGCCCTTGGCATGGTACCAACCCAGATGGCTCCCCCTGGTACTGCTGCAGCCTCGATCGCTACTCTCCCATTACTATGACAGGCCCTGTATGGTGGGGTGCAGCTGATTAGCACTGCTGCCAGTTGCTCGTGTTTCCTTCATAATTTGGTCGAGGAGAGGCATTCATCCAGCTTTACCAAGGGGGGCTGAGCTGGTACTTTGGATCCATACTGTTTGATTCCCCCACAATGCTGTGTCTGGTGTTAATGCAGAGCCAAAGCACAGCTGCCTCTGGGCAAATGCGTCTGTGGGGAAGCGGGTGAATGGCGAGGGCAAGCAATGATGCCACTTTGATGGCTGCACCAGGACACCGAGAATGGGCTCCTAATGGCAGAAGGGACAGTGATGGGCCCTTTTGAGCCCCTGTGCCCTTGGCAGCTACCTGGCGTGCTGGCATGGCCCCATGACTGTGGGTGCGCAGAGATGCTCACACCGCAGGGGCACATGTGCCCAGCAACAGCACACCCAGCGGCATGCGTATCTGACACTTAGCGACCTGACAGCTGAAATGTGTGGCTGCCCTACTCCTTCTTGGGCAATTTTCTGGTTGCTCAGGCATCCAGGGCTCTGGGGAGTTGGCGCCTATGACAGGTACCCAACGCTACCTGATGTCAAGCTTTCCTGAGTGGGTAATCTAGATAAGAAATATCCATAGGGAATTTGGCTGTAGAGGAAGTTCCTACTGATGTTTCAAAATACTCTTGCATTCAGCAGAGGCTGGGCAAATGGGTTCACTGCCCCACCAATCTCAGCCTGAGCTTCGCCAGTCCCTGGCTGCCTGCCTTCCTTCCTATTATCACACAGGGGCTGGGACTATCAGCTTCCTCCTCAGTGCTGCCCTTGTGGGGAAGAGGATTGACACAGGGCTAGAATTTGCTTCTCATTGGCTACGCCTCCATCTCCTGTTGGCCTCCCTACCTTCTGCCCTACTAGGTCCAATGGCCACCAGCCCCACAGCTTGCACATGATATATATATATTCCAATTGGGCTGTTGGAATAGGGTTCAGTGCAGCTTTCGCTTATCTGAGAACATCTGCAGCCTGCTGAGGTGGGGAACAGGTATTGTGAGAAACAAATCTGCATAAGAGCTCTTTGGCTAGAAACAAGTGTGTTTGCACTCAGCGCATGCCTACATAATTGTCACGCTGTTGTATGCCCCTTGTGCCGCTCTTTCTGAATTCCCACAGGTCCCAAAGGAGGAGCAGCCATTCTGGTCCTGGGGGCCAAATTGTGCTTCTGAATACCAGTTGTTGAAAACCATGGGAAGGAAAAGTGCTGTCATGCTCAGGCTTCCCATGGGAATCTAGTTGATCACTGAGACAACAGGATGCTGGATTAGATGGGCAATTGGCCTGATCCAGCAGGCCCTTCTTACGTTCTCATGACTTGATCCTCATATTTTTGATATCAGATTTCGCTGGCATTTTGTTGCAGCATGTGGTGCCCAAGGCAAAATATGATAATTCCCCATTCTCTGTATGCTGCGACACTTATCAGTAGACTTGATGTGGTATTTGTCACTAGAGACAGATGAGTGTGTCATTTTCGGTTTCTCTTTGGGAAAAAGAAAGTTCAGTTTGCCCCCTTGCCATTCAAGACAGGAAAGATCAAAGAACAAGAGGGAGAGTGACGGATTCAAAGATATTGCAGGTGGAGTTTGCCTGTTCATTCCTCCCACCGTTCATACTTTAAGAGTTCACGCTCTTCAGCTGGAAATGTGTATGTATACAGGCATGAAAGTATAATACTATTTACTGTAACCTTTCCATCTTAATTTGGTGGTAATAGCAGAAGTAAGGTAGGAACTGGGTATGCTTTCATACCTGCATCCAGAGTGAGGCTCCATTTGCATCCAGTGTGTGTGTGGGGGTGCAGAACATGCATCGTACGTGTGTCTTTCCTCCCCCCACAAAGATGCATTGCATTCTCTTCTTTGGTCCCTGGGGGAATGTGAAGTCACAGGACAACTTTGGTTGGAAGTGAAATGGCAAGAGCTGCTGAATCAAAGGCTGTCTCCAAATAGCAGTGGATAGTAGACAATTTGCTCTGAAATCTCACAGCAGGGAAAGATAATTCTAAATGCCCCCCCCTCCCTTCCATTCCTATCATCACCCATATTCAGGATAGCAGGCATTTGCAAGTGCATAGGCAATGAATGATGAATCTCAGAAGCCACTGGAGGACCGAGCAGGCTCTGAAATAGTCATTTGGCATCCTCAAGCCGTATCCCACATCGTTCTGACTCTTTCCCCATGACTAACGAGAGTGCTGCTGCAGCCATTCTGCTGTCGACTCTGCTTTAACTTGGATTGTGCATTTGTACATTAACTGGTCTTCAAGATTTAAGTGAATAATGTTCTATGTAAAATACATAATTCCTTTGTGGTTTAAACTATCATTAAGCCCGATTATTCCACTACATTATTAGCTTAGTCAGAGGCAGAAGGGAAAAACACATTGTCCTTTGACAAGAGAAAGGGAGGGAGGTGGTGAAGAGATTGCATAACTGGGGGGGGGGGGAGGGAGCCGATCCTACTTCAACTTGTCTGTATTTATCACTGTAATGCCATACACTTTTACTCCGAGTTTTGTCGCTGTTACCAAGGGCAGAATTGGGCCGCCTGCGTACGAAATCTGCATCCCTGCAGTTGTTATAGCAACCAAAGCTTTAAAAAGAGGATGCAAAGCAAAGGCGAGGCTGTTGCACACATTATTATTATTATTTTAAAGGTGAAGAGTTCTCTCCCGGTGGCCCATTTTCGACTGATGATGGGTTTTGTGTGAAAATTCCACCCAGCCGATTGATGCCATTAAAGCAGGACTTTGCTGCAGCTACTTTGCTGCTTTGACATTCTAATAGCCGGGGAACGAATGGGAGGACAGAGCCGGCCCCCTCTTATGCAACGAGAGGGGCGAGAGTGGATCGCTTGAAGTCATGTGATAAACGTAGAGGCTGTTGCGCTCTCATTGGTTTCTGTAGCAGCTGCCAAGTTCCAACAGAACTAATCAACATAAAGCAAAAGCTACAACGGTGACACCTCGAAAACTCTATTTTTAGTTTCCTCAGCTACATGGGATTTGGAAAGGGATGTGTTTTTCTTTTTCTTTTTTGCAATGGAAACATTCCATTGCCCAAGCTGAACGTCCTTTGGTAAGCATTTGCAATGCCGGGGGCCCTACGAACCTGCTAAGTTGCATAGGTCATTTGCTTATGATTGATTTCCTAACCTGGGCGGAACAGGCATTGGGCATCCAGTAAGTATGCTGCTGTAGGCAGGGAGGAACAGGGAAATATAAATGGAGAGTGTTTGCTTACCTCAGGGGTCAGCAAACTTTTTCAGCAGGGGGCCGGTCCACTGTCCCTCAGACCTTGTGGGGGGGATCGGACTATATTTTTTTTGGGGGGGGGAATGAATGAATTCCTATGCCCCACAAATAACCCAGAGATGCATTTTAAATAAATAGACACATTCTACTCATGTAAAAACACGCTGATTCCCGGACCATCCGTGGGCCAGATTGAGAAGGTGATTGGGCTTTCGTTTGCCTACCCCTGGGTTAGCTACTTAGTTCCTGCTCTTTGCCCTCATTATCTGAGACAGCCTTCCCCAACCAGATGTTTTAGACCAGGCATAGGCAAACTTGGCCCCTCCAGATGTTTTGGGACTACAATTCCCATCATCCCGGACCACTGATCCTGTTAGCTAGGGATCATGGGAGTTGTAGTCCCCAAATATCTGGAGGGCCGAGTTTGCCTATGCCTGTTTTAGACTGCCATGCCCATGGGACCCTGCCAGTCGATGGTAGCTATAGTCCAAAATATCTGGAGGGCAGCAAGCTGGGGAAGGCAGAGATAAGATCTTGATCTTACATCTAACTCTTTGTAATGTGGCATCCACATTCGACAGCAAAATGAGGAAAACAAGGGCCTGCTGGAAGGGCAAATAAAAGGCTTACCCTGTGCCAGGGCAAATGAGGGCTGAGTCTTGACACCCTGGAAACTAATGAAGCATAAATTTCAGGGCCCCTAACCTTGAAGGAGCCCCAGAAGTAACTTTAGTCCACATTGCTTAAAATTTGTAGGTCTGGCAGATGCAATTTGAGTCACAGGACTCAAATGGATTGATTTTTTATTGTATATATTTTAAGAATTCCAAAGTTTGAGAGTCAGTAGTACAGATGTTATAAAGGTTTGGTGGTCTGTCTTGGAGCAACCCCACTGACAACCACAACAGTGGTTACCCAGATCTCATTGCTGGTTGCAAAGGGCCCCCCCATAACAGTTCAAACTTCAGGGCCCCCAAAATGTGGGTCCGCCACTTTCAGCATCCACTTTCAATACCAGAACTCAAGCTGGTAAAATATGAAGTATGAGTAGATGAAATGAACTTTGAGGCAGTGCAGGGTACATTCCTCTCACCAGAGACACCAAGTTTCGACCAACATTGGGGTGGAGCCCATCACACGCATGTGATGTCATGTGTGCAACAAGTGACACACAGCCCTGTCAGGCATGCTGCTGCCATGGCAAGGCCTTGCGAGGCCCAGTGAGGTCTGCCACCACAGCGCGGCCCTGAGAGACCCGCCACCACGACGAGGCCCAGCGAGACCATCCGGCGTTGAGGCAAGGCCCAGTGAGGCATGCTGCCACCACCGCAAGGTCTGCTCAGAGGCTCACCACTGTGAAGCCCAGCCCCTCATGTTGGGGGCTCATACCCATCTCAAGAAACTTTGGGGGGCTCAAGACACGTCAACCCTATGGAGTTGGTGTCTATGTGTCAGGGACTGGGCAGAGGAGGAGGATGCTGGAGAGGGGGGGATGATATCAATGGCTGGGCAGAGCAGGAGGAGCGGTGGAGACCGCTTCCCCATCCTGACCTTTCCAGGGAGGAGGAAGAGGAGGACAGCATAGATTTACAACAGTGGTTTGTGGGAGGTCACAGTTCAGAGGCAGATGAGGGGGAAAGTTGGGAAATAATGGGAGAGGAGGAGCAGGCAGAGACAGAGTAGCAGCTGGCTGACACGTTGTCACTAGAAAGCATTCCAGACCCACCATCTCCCAGAACCTGGTAGGCCTTAAAAGTAGGAGAGCAAAGAGCTCGAAGACAGAGGGCACTTAGTGGCACCCATAGAGGAGATGATGAAGATGACGAATGAGGAACTGGGAGAGATTGGGGGTGGAGATTCACTCAGGACAATGCCATTATCCAAGAGGCTGGGTTCTATAGCCTCTCTCTGTAAAGTTCGAAATTAAACAAAAGGACTGTAAGAAACTTTTCCTTGTCTTTATACTTTCCTGGGCAACCAGCCAGGAGCCACTGACAGCCTGCTGACACCATGTCTCTCACCATTGAGTGTTAAGTCTCCACAGAAGGGTTCAGGCCTATGCTGGAAACCCTTTTCATTCCCTTCCAGGCAACCTCTTCCTGTCACGTGCCGACAGTGAGCATGGCCAGAAGCAAAAGTGAGCAAAGCAACAAATGTAAATACAGTGGTACCTCGGGTTAAGTACTTAATTCGTTCCGGAGGTCCGTTCTTAACCTGAAACTGTTCTTAACCTGAAGCACCACTTTAGCTAATGGTGCCTCCCGCTGCCACTGCGCTGCTGCCACACGATTTCTGTTCTCATCCTGACACAAAGTTCTTAACCCGAGGTACTATTTCTGGGTTAGCGGAGTCTGTAACCTGAAGCGTATGTAACCCGAGTTACCACTGTATTGCTTTTGTTGAGTAGACTAGTCTCTGCACACATCCTCATGCACCCCTCTCTATTCTCTGTACAGAAAAACAAGAGGTGTTATCAGAGTCCAAGGACACTTTCCAGGAAGGTAAAAACGCTCAGGGTGTGATGGAAGACTGCCAACTGTTGTGGCCTGGGAGAATTCCAGGGGCCATATATAGAGAGGTTCAGGATCATTCCTTGATCTGAGGTACCTCACCCCTGGTTTAGGGGAAAGAGCTGTTAGGTCAGAACCTGGCCTTTCTAGGCAGCCCCAACATTCCCCCTTGCCCCCGAGCTGAGACCTGGGAAAGGTGAACACGCAACGTTATTTCATGACAGGCTTGGAATGCAATTCCCCCATCAGACTTAGCTAAGAGTGGAGATGCGAACATGTGTTTATCGTTTAATAAAATGATAAAGCGAAGACTCTATTTATCACATCTGGTCATAACACAGAGTTATGCAGCGAGAACACTGCAAAACACCAGGGATGGTAAAATTGGAAGAACAATTAATGGGACAGAATGGAGAAGGGATGCTCAGAGACTTTGGCAGTCGGCTCCACCAGCTTCTGCACCAGCTTCCGTAGTTAACGCTTTCACAGCCATTCGATCTGCCACAATTAGGAGGTGGCAATGAAAAACTTCATCTTCCTATGTCTGCATATCAAACTGATGGTAAAGACTGAAAAACAGGCTTGTTTGGTTTAGTTTAGTTTTTGGCCAGTTGAGAAGGCAACCCTACTTTAATAGTCAGCTTTCAGAAGAACCATCATGGTTAGAGAAATACCTGTCAACCCAATGGATTCACAATCAAAGATTTAGCTCATTGTGTCAAACTTACATGTAAAATTCAGGCCTCTTTCCTGTCAATAGCTTACAGCATCTTTGTTTTAGGTCCTGTGTGAGGAACTAAAATGCTCCAATCCCTGTTTTAAACCCAGTAGACCCCATGGCCACAACACCCAGCCTATTTTTTTCCTATCTGCTATTTTACCTCATCCAGCTGCCCTGTAATAGCTTTCTTGAAATAAGCATTTTGGAGCACTCCGAAGCTTGTCACATATTTGTGTCTTTTGAGTTGGTCCTGCTAAAGGTATTACCCAACTCTTGGTGTGTGTGTGTCCGTCCCTAATAGCAATAATGCCACTTGCCAGCAAAGCAGCATTTATGACTCTGTAGTTTGAAGAATTTCAACTTTTTCTTCAACAAAAATGCTGCACTTACCTTTTTGTCGTTCTTATATGTGCTTTAAAAGTGGTAATACACCTTTTGGCTCCCTGGTCCCAAATGCATTACTTGGAAAAGCTTTCAAGTGCTGTTTTTTTCCCCCTTCCCCTTTTCTTTTTTTAAGGTTTGGGGCATTAGTAATTGTCTGAAGCTATTCTCCTGTGCCAACTCTTTTCAGAAGTATGTATCATTGCCGTTTATCTGTCTTTGCAAGTCCTGATAATCAGCTTTTGCACATCGCACCAAAATGCTTCCACTTAGTAGAAAGGACACAATTGAATTATAAATGTGATTTCTCACAGCTAGAAGCACTTCATTTTCTGATTTCATCAGCCAATTAAGGATACAGATGAGGGTCTAGGATGTTTTATTTACTGAATAGTGCTCTTTCATTTGAGTCCTACAAAGCACTTGAGAGCGTCTCAGTTATATTAAGACTGCAGTCTGTAGGCACACTTGCCTGGAATGAAAATCCCATTTAACTTGGTTGATTTTTGTGTCTGTATAGGACCAGACTGCAAAAGTATGAACTGGACTGCAATTCTACAGCAGGAGTGAGGAATCTGCAGCTTTCATCAGCCCCAACCTGCATGGCCAATGGCAACTGAAGATGGGAATTGTACTGCAGCAGTTTCCCCAATCCTGTTCTCCTTATAGCTTAGTCCTGTGGTGTAATAGGAAGAGCTTTAGTCTTAGAGCAGGAAGGTCCAGGTTCACATCTGGTTTCCACCAAGAATCTTACTGCCTGATCCTGAATCACTCTCCCCTATCCCTTAACCCTTACATAGGGTTGTTGTGAAGATAAAATACAGAGCATGGCTGGGGATCTGGTCTCCTGCTACATGTTCTTGGATTTCTGCACTTATCATCCCTGACTGTTGCCCACATCTGGAGGGCCTCGCAGGTTCTCCACCACAACTATATAGCAGGAACTGCATACATCTTCCTGAGGTTCTTCAAGGAAAGGCATAAATAAATACATGTGGGCTCAGAAGAGGCTTCCAGTGAGCTCTGTATGAATTACGTCTCAGAAAATGTGCAGTTTGTATGAAGGAAAATCTTGACTGCAACCCAAGGATTCTCTTTGCAGACGCATAAGGAAACTGCACGCAATCAAAGTTTGCTTTCCACTTTTTATATCAGTACAACTGAGAGAAATAGTTTCAACAGGAGTTTGCGTCTTAAGCTGTGGAAGCAGCAGCAGCAATGGCTGCAGAAGTTGTTCCTTGATACGTAAAATGTTCCATTGGTGAGGTTTGCTCTTGTTATGAGCACTTTGCTTTTGCAAGATGAAATATTCCATGTCGTCTTTGAAATGATTTTTGGATAAATAAGGACAAACAGAAATCATACCCTCCAATATTTCTCAGATGAAAATAGGGACTTCGAACAGCTCAATGTCAGAGTTGACTGTATCATTCCAGACCCAAGTTTCTGCACCGGGCAGGGAGTGGGGGTGGAAGAAAGGAGAGGTTATATCTAGGGGAAGTTTCAATACCTTTAAAGGGGCAGACATGCACTCAAGTGGTTTTCATGGTGGTGTTTGCCTGCCTTTGGAACAAGGAAATCAGGAATTGGGACTAGTGCGTCAAGTATTTTCACTCAAGGGAATTTCCTATGCAAATAAGTTTACTGCAATGAATGTGTTTGCAGTTGCATCTTCCGCTCACAGTAAACATCAGGCCAAAGGTCAACATAATTTTGTTGGATGCTTATGGGAAGCCCACAAAGAGGGCACAAGTTCACTAGGCCTCTCCCACAATCATTCCACTGTGACTGGTACTTAGAAGCATGATTCTGCCTTTTGGTTCTGGAAGGAGTTTAGTAGATAGCTACAAAAGATGGTTCCTTGTTCTAAATCTGCAGTGCTATTATGGGTAGTTTATTTTTTGGTTTTTTAAAAAAATGTATACAAATATATATGCACAAATGGAGCACAGAGCCAACTCTTTCTTTCTTTCTTTCTTTCTTTCTTTCTTTCTTTCTTTCTTTCTTTCTTTCTTCTGGAAGAAGTAGATCAAGGAATCAACATGAAATATTGCCTTGGCTTGCACACATACTAAGCATTGGAGTTTGCGCAGATTCTTCTGTTGTGAGCACAGGGACAAGTTCATTTATCACAATAGGTAGACACAAACTGCAACACGGCCACAAATATAAAAGACTTTGTATATTACTTGCTTTCATCTTTGCAAAGTTCCTCAAATATGCATAGCCCAATTTACAAGAACTTTGTAAACAAACTCCAAAATGTATTTTCATGTGCGTATTTGCCGAGGAGTTATAATTCATAAGTTTAAACTGGAGGAGACAGTTGTTATAGTGTACAATACTGGAATGGCTTTGTCTTCTTCTTTCAGATTTATGGGAAGCTATATAGAGACAAGGCACTTGTTTATGCAAAGAGTAAGGTTACCATAACTTCCGTCATAGAGCTTCAGTATGCTGATGACAGCGTAGTGTGCACACGCTCAGAGGATGACCTCCAAACCATCCTAAATATCTTTGTAGAAGCTTACAAAAAGCTTGGTCTATCACTCAACATCCCAAAAACCAAAGTCCTGCACCAACAAGTACAAAATAACCCTTCTGCAGCGCCACAAATCCAACTCAATGGTGTAACGTTGGAAAATGTCGATCACTTCTCCTACCTAGGCAGTTATCTTTCCACAAGGGCCAACATTGATGCTGAAATCCAGCATCGCCTGAGCTCTGCAAGTGCGACTTTCTCCCGATTGAAGTGCAGAGTGTTTGAGGACTGGGACATTCGCAGGGAAAACAAAATGCTTGTTTACAAAGCTATTGTACTACCAACCTTACTATATGCTTGTGAAACATGGACCACTTATAAACTCCAACTCCTCGAAAGACTCCATCAATGGTGTCTCTGAAAATTTTTACACATCACTTGGGAAGACAGGCAAACTAATATCAGTGTACTGGAAGAAGCAAAGATCACCAGTGTTGAAGCAATGATTCTTCAACATCAACTTCATTGGACTGGTCATATTGTGTGGATGCCTGATAATTGTCTTCCAAAGCAACTACTCTATTCCAAACTTAAAAATGGAAAGCGTAATGCTGATGGTCAACAAAAGACTGTCTCAAGGCAAATCTTAAAAAAAGGTAGTATAAACACTGACAACTGAGAAACACAGCGAGCGCTCCTGTTGGAGAACAGCCTTTACCAAAGGTGTCATGGGCTTTGAAGACATTTGAACTCAGGATACAAGGGAGAAATGTGCTAAGAGGAAGGCACACTTGGCAAATCCACACCATGATCAACTCCCGTCCAGAAACCAATGTCCCCACTGTGGAAGGGCGTGTGGATGCAGAATTGGCCTCCACAGTCACATACGGACTCATTGTTAAAACCGTGTTTATGGAAGACAATCTTACTCGGTTACGAATGATCGCCAAAGAGAAAGAAGAGAGTTATGCTATAAAGCTGCTCCTTAAGAACTAATGAGCTGTCCCTGGAAGGCTCAGTGTTATGCAGCTCCAAAGCCATACAAAACCAATAGCAGTCAGCAACCTAGTTTGTGTTAAGGTTGGGGGAGAAATTTGATTTGCTTGCATTTTAATGAGAAAACTACCTAATTTGCATTTCTTGAACCAATATGTGACTGAGAACCCATATATCCTTTGAAGTCTGTGCTTCTCTGAATATTGCGATGCAGTTCTCCAACCAAGTAATGTGTAAAAAAATAAAATAAAAATGCATATGTTAGGGGGAAATGTGTATAAAAATGCTTTAGTGAAAATAATGTACAGAAAGCATTATATTGGGGGACATTGCTTGCAAAAAATTGAGCACATTTGCCAAAAATGTGTTTATAAGGAGGCATTGTCATCAAAATGCTGATGAATTTTCACCATGATTTGTAAAACAAAATGCAAATTGTTCTAGAAATATGGAGAATTGGATTTAAGATTGGAAAAATGAGGAACTTGAGAGCGACTGAAATTGGTAGACTCCTCAGTTGCTAATCAAGGTGAACGTGGATAGTTCTTTCAGGATTTTGCTCCTCTTTATAAGAAAACGCTAAGCGCTGTGCAATACAATCCTAAACATGCTTACTCAGAAGTAAAGACACAATAAATCCAAGGGAACTTGTCCTGGGCAAATGGGTAAAGGATTTGCATGGCCATTCAGTTCTAGAAGAGAGCTTGAAGATATCATCACCTGGAAGACGGGTGGTGTGGGGAAAAACCCAATAACATGGAAAGGTAGATCAAAGAGAGTGGTGGATGTTTACAAGGTGGCATGTCTGCACCAGCAATATAGTCTCTATCGTCAGTGGCTATGACCTCTGAAAGGACCCTGTGTGATCCAGGTCCCCTTAGGCCGTTTTTGTCCCCAGCATCACTAGTAGTCAAATGTGTTATGTGGTACTGACCGGCAGAGCTGAGGAGTGCAGTGGCAGCAACTGACACCCTTCCCCCTTACTCCCCTCCCCTTGCTATGGGTCCTGCTGAGCCATTGTGAGGGGCCAGGCCACTGTCACCTCCTCTCCCTGTCCCCTGCTTCCCCACTCCCTTTTCCTGCTTGCGGGATTTTTCGGGACTCTGCGTGACATAGTGAGAAGCTGTGATGGCTTAAGGGTTTTCGTGATGGTCCTGGCATTGCCAGGGCAATTGGAGACTATACGTATCTCCAGAGCTTCAGACAGCAGTCTTTTCCTGGAGATGCTGTGGATCAAACATGAGACCTTCTGCATGCAAAATCAGGTGCTGTACCACTGAGCTACAGTTCATGCTCCTTTTCCCAGAGTGTCAGCAGGGCAATTCGTGACTTTCAGCCTCAGTTGGCTAGGATGAGTACACTGACAGGAGCAGGTGTCCAAGGTGGGAAGAGAAGGAATGGCCCCTTTGATGCATTATCAGCTATTTTCATACAACCAACCCCTCACTTGTCTTCTGTTTGCTAAATACAGTGGTACTTCGTTCCGGAGGCCCGTTCACAACATGAAAAGAACGCAACCCGCAGCGGCGTATCTGCGCATGTGCAGGTTGCGATCCGCTGCTTCTGCGCATGCGTGTGACGTCATTTTGCATGACTGCACATGTGTGAGTGGCGAAACCCGGAAGGAACCCTTTCTGGTACTTCAAGGTCACCGCAGAACGTAACCTGAAAGAACGTAACATGAAGCGGACGTAACGAGAGGTATGACTGTACAGTGGTACCTCAAGTTACAGACGCTTTAGGTTACAGACTCCGCTAACCCAGAAATAGTACCTCGGGTTAAGAACGTTGCTTCAGGATGAGAACAGAAATCGTGTGGTGGCGGCACGACGGCAGCAGGAGGCCCCATTAGCTAAAGTGGTTCCTTAGGTTAAGAAAGGACCTCCAGAACGAATTAAGTTCTTAACCTGAGGGACCACCGTATGTGGAATAAAATAGTCCATGCTTATCCGCATGGTATACCAGCCACTTCCAGTTCCGCAGTGTCTTACCAGTCTCCAGAAGAACCATGAAATAAGTAAGCCATCACTTTAATGGCAGGCGTATTCTTTCTTTGGGCCTGTCATAATAGGAAACCTTTTGCGAGTTGGTTTCAGCAGAGCGCCCGAGGCAAGTCTTCTTAGCATTTGACAAGCCGCCTTGGAACAAAAGCAAGAAGTTTTCCTTTTTGTTCTCTATAAGCTAAAGGTGAGCACAGCAATCAAAGCATCAGCCCATGGACGCAAAGAGTCACAGTAACCACGCACACAAAAAAGCGAAGGTAAAAGGATCACGGACAAATTTCAAGCTTTCTAATCAACAGTTTCACTGGACAGAAATATGGAGCCAGCCAGAGTTTGCTGTTTTCTTTCTGGCTTTTCTTTCTGCCTAGCACTAATCCAGCTCAGCTTCTTTGGCAGCTTGCCTTCTCCCACTGCCAGTACATGATTTAGCTTGTGATCTCATATTTGCTGAATTAAAGCAGCCTGAAGCATCCCACAATGGCTGCACAGACTTGAGGGATGGCAGCTCCAATAGCAGAGTGAGGAGGAGGTTTGGAGGAGGCGTGGAGGACCGTGAGCTCAGGCAGAGAACACATGCATGCAGAAGGTCCCCCAAGTTCAGTTGAAAAGATCAGGTAGTGGTTGATGTGAAAGACGACCCGGAGGCCCCAGAAAGTAGAGCAGACAATAGCAGCCTAAAAAGATAGAAAGTCCAATTTGTTTTTTATGTTGATTATGTACAGATATGATCAGCTGGCAGAGGACTTATCTGAAGAATGTCAGGAAATGCCCCTGCCTTTACAGGGACAAATTCCTATGTTTCTTAACAGCTCGGTACCTAAGTCCCTAAAGGAGTGGCTTCTCCAAGATCAACCATCTCAGGCTCTACAGATGACAGAGGAGGCCTTGTTGGTGGTACTGACTCTGGCTGGTTGGTGTTGACCCAGGACAGGGCCTTTTGGGTGGTGATTCCCCATTTGTGGAATGCCTGTCCCTCTGCTGAGGTGCATCTGTCTCCCTCGTTACTGAGCTTCAGGAGAAATGTAAAAATCCTGTTTACCCAAATATTTGATGGCTGAGAGATATTGGTCAGGGTAACAGTGATGTTAATAACTTTAAGGGTATGTGATTGTTTCTAAATATTTTCAGATGTTCTAAACATTTTACGATTTTCAATAGGTTTAGATAAATTGATTTTCAATTGTATTGTTTTAACATTTAGCTGCTTGTAATTTTGGTGTCCTTTGGGAGGAAGGGCTAAGTTAGGGCTGCCATAGGTCTGGAATTTCCTGGACATAGCCAGGATTTGTCTGTCAAAAATGGCGTCCGGGTTCAACAACTTTGTCCAAAAAAAAAGCTCAACATGTTTTGTGTCCGGATTTTCACTTTTTGAAATATGGTATCCCTAACTAAGTAAACCTTCACTTACCTTTGAATTTGGAGTATGGGAAGGTATAAGGAAGAATGCATGTTTTTGTTTTTGTTTTTCTTTTTTTCTATAAAAAACCTGGGTTTTCCAACATCTGGATTTTCAGATATAGCTCAAATATACAATCAGTTAAGGAAAGCAACTACACCTAGGAACAGAATCCTCATATGAAGGATGGTACAGAAATTTAATTACTTAATTTAATGATAATAATAGACTCTGCTCAATTGTTAAGATGTAAACTCCGTTCTTCCTCAAACTACAGAGTAGGATGAGAACTACTGACAAGTTTATGGTCTGTTATGTAAGAGGTCAGTCTTGATATGCTAATTGTTCCTTCATCTTGCTTCTGATCTGTCAGACTTCATCATCCTTGATTGTCTCTGTTGTACCCATTTGCAACAACTAGGCTGGTATTGTCTAATGCAAAATTTAGTAGATTCATCCGAATGTAACGTGATGCACAGCATCCTTCACCATGGGTCTTCTGCTCCAACAGGGGAAACTGATATTTTGCACGGTATCTTAATGTTGAAAGCAATGATAGTCACATTCCGTTATCATGCATGTGTAACAGTGGGCATTCTATTGCAATGCAGTCCACCGAAAGGCCATCCATTCAAAACATCTCCTACTGCAGTTTAGCCTTTACCAGACAGTCCAATGAGAGCTAATGGCCCCAACACCCTGAGCAAACTGTAATTCCCAGGCTGCTCCAGGGGATGTCATGTACTTTAAGTGTATGGTGCGGATGTGATTTTAATCTAAAAGCTGAGCTTATGTCAATATTGACCCTACTTTTTGTGTACTATTCTGCTTTGCATTCTTCTTCATATGCCCCTTCTTGCTTTGTGTAACATCTTGCTTGATGAAGGGTTCTGGAGAACTCAAAAACTGGACACTATTTTGTGATTGGTCCTAATAAAGGTATTGTCCAGCTGTGGGTGATCCAACAGCCATGTGCAAAACTTGCACAGAATTTTATGGAATTCCCTCTGGCCTTGAAACGGCACATTGTAATATGAGCTACCAGAAATGCCATCAACCAGAAGCAAGTATTTCTGAATGGACAATCTTTGGTTCCCATGCAACAGAAGTTCAACTGTGCATTTCTTGCAGAAGTAAATCGATCATCCAGAAGGACCATAAGACAATTTCTATGATAACGGAAGTCAGTCCAGTGCACAGTAAGCAAGAATGCCAACCAATTCTCCGGGGGGATTTTACATACAAGCCATTTATTCTTATAGTGCAAATAAAAATTAGCCCTTCCTCAGGTTCTTCATTGGCCCATTTGAAGGTTGCGATGTTTAATTAGAAACATCAATAATCTTCTCAGCAGGGAGCATGCTTGCAACTTGTACCTCTGATACTACTTGTGGCAAAGAGAAAGCACCAATATCATTAAGGTTAATAACCTAGCAGTTTACCAGTGTAGCTCTGTGTCTTAATTTGAATTGATTATCTGAGCAGATTCATTTGGGAAAGGAGGCTAACTGCATCCAACTCATTGGTTCATGAAACCTGAGACTAATGCATTTCCTGTTCGTTGCTGATGGTGCAAATACTTACGAAGCAGTTTGCTACCACTGGAGCGGAAACCAGTTTGCCCCCATAAATCTCCTCGCCGGAGGTATCCAACATTGTATGCTGGTGCTTGATATCCAGCTGCATCTCCTATCTGAACCGGGTCAGGGCCAAGTGCCCCCATTCCCAGAAAGCTGCCCTCCTTCCTTGCATTTGTCACATTGAGGATTGCCAACAATCTTTGGCGGCAGCATTTTACTGCAGGATTTTATTCATCTATGTGCTGCGAAAAAGCTTCACCAAGGAGATCATCTCAAACTGCAGTTAAAGGCAAGAGGAACATCTCAGTCTATTTATTCACCCATCCCATCCAGTCTGTTGACAATCCTAGGCAGAGTATGCCGATGCAATAATAGGAACAGACCCATAGCTCACCTACAAGGGGGCTGCTGTAAAACAAGGTGGTTTCATGCCGTGGGAAATAACAATAATAAGTAATATCCAAAGGCAACACGATGACCAAGTACAACAATGCAATGTCAGTATAAACTCTTTTTATAATCTATACAGAACATAATCTCTAGGAAACATAGAACCAAATAAACATAAATCTATAGGTCTATGAAGGGATGCGGGTGGCGCTCTGGGTTAAACCACAGAGCCTAGGACTTGCCGATCAGAAGGTCGGTGGTTCGAATCCCCGCGACGGAGTGAGCGCCCGTTGCTTGGTCCCTGCTCCTGCCAACCTACCAGTTTGAAAGAACCTCAAAGTGCAAGTAGATAAACAGGTACCACTCTGGTGGGAAGGTAAACGGCGTTTCCGTGCGCTGCTCTGGTTCGCCAGAAGCAGCTTAGTCATGCTGGCCACATGACCCGGAAGCTGTATGTCGGCTCCCTTGGCCAATAAAGCGAGATGAGCGCAGCAACCCCAGAGTAGGTCATGACTGGACCTAACAGTCAGGGGTCCCTTTACCTTTACCTATAGGTCTGTGAAAGTCTTGTGGGCATTGCATGTCTCTGAAAGAAGCAATGGGAGAAAACAATTCTTATCTGGAGAAAACAAGCTGTGAAGCTTTGTTTTATGACGTCCAACACTGCTGAAGTGGTCCGCAAACAGACGTAGTGAACAGTGATTTCAGATATACCCACTGTTTCATGGAATTCTTTCTGGAAAACACCAACTCAAAGAATGACTATATCTTAGGGAACTGAGGCACCACACGCTTCACCACTCTAGCAATAAAAATCAGGACAGTGGCCTCACATCTCTTTCCTAAAGCACAGGGAGCTTCTGCTTGGCTTAGGGAAGGAGGCACAACAATCAAACAGGGTGCAAGAGCCCTCCCACCACTTTCCCAAAGCTGGGCAAGCACTTGCCAGCTTTGGGAAGGATACAGAAGGGCTCAAGTATCATGACAGAGCCCTGTCACCTCCTTCCCAAAGCCTGGGAAGCTTCTGCCCAGCTGACAGAGGGAGGTGCTGTGGCGTTCGTACGGAGTCCCTGGTCATCTCATGGATTATTGACCCGTACACCATTAATCCGCTGCCACCAACCAGGTCCTCCCTGGTAAATTCACTTCAGTCTCAGTCAGCTTCTCAATTAATAAAGAAGAGTATATTTTATTTCAGACACAATCAAACTTTTACGGTATTCCAAACGTGGTTGCTTTTTACTTTCTTAGTCTTATTTTCCTCTCTCTAGCTCTTCTACCTCCCCACACTCAAGAACGCACTGCCCTAACTGTCTCTCTATTACCAACTGCCTTTCCCAACCAGCCAACCCACTAAAACCAACCAACTACCCACCAACAACTCCCAACGAACTCCTCCCAGAACTGGTTTTCTAGTCCTCCAACTCCACCCCCTCTGGGTCCTGACTGGGCAACCTGTTTAACTATTTCCCCTCCAGCACTGTCTCATATATGTTAACGTCACAGGTGCAATGCTCCGACAAGGTCCAAGAGCCCTCCGGCCATCTTCCCAAAGCCCCATAACTGCTGGCTGGTTTTGGGAAGGTGGCCGGAGGGCTCCAGAATCCTGTCAGAGGCTCACAGCTTCTTCCCAAGGACCAAGAAGAACTCCTTTACAATGCCACTGATGCTACTTCCGCAAGCCCTGTCCGCAGGTGGTGAAATCGGGGTGCCCTGGGATGAAGGCAGAGCCCGGAGCACCTTCAAAGAAAGTATGGTTGTCTTTGATAAATCAGGCCTCTTGGGAGGTGTGCAGCATTTGAGGTCCAGGGAGAGGGGCAGGGAAGGCAAACAGCTAAACACCAACAGGAATAACATGCTGAGAATGTGGATCAGAGTGACCTATTGCACAGGCCAGGAGCTTCAGGCTTTTTGCAGATGCGGTGCATGTCTAATAGAATGAGACTCCGTTCTCTCAGAGCAATATCTCTGCCATTGTCTTAAGGACTGCTATCACCTTCCCAACCTGGTACCTTCCATGTGTTTTGAACTCCCATTCCCATGAGCCTCAACCAGCACAGCCATAGAAGGCTGATTCGCTGGTTTGTTCATTCACCTTTTCCCTCAAGGCAGAGGAGGATGCCTGATTTGATCTCATTCTTCAGTTGCGTCTTCTCATTGGCCCCTCAAATGCACAGTGTGGAAGACACAGCCAGTGTGGCCTGGTGGTTAGAGTCATGGATTATGACTGAGGAGACCAGGGTTCAAATCTCCATTCTGCCATGAAGCTGACTAAGTAGTCTTGGGTAAGTAACTCTCTTCAGCCAAATTTACCTCATAGGGTTGCTCTGAGGATAAAAGAAAATTTGTATAGTATCCTGAGTTCCTTGAAGGAAACACCGTATTTTTTTTTATTAAAAACACACACATAATCAATGAAATATTAGTACCAGTATATGATTTTGGGCAAAGGTAGAGCCACTCATTTTGGCCATTTATTTATTTGATATCATACCTGATACCATTCTGTGCTTAACAGCCATCTCCTTTTCAGTTTCCAAATCACCTCTGGGATTTCAAAAGGCTGCTTGGTGACCTGCTGCTTGTACCATATTTAAATTATAGCAATTAAAATGCCCCAATCACTAGGTAAAGTCCCCATGATGCTGAAAGTTGTCTTAATGTTATTGTTCCCAAGATTATACAGAAAGCCTGCCAGCACAAGGCACCCTAATTATCTCTCGGAAGGTGCAGAGGGCGTCATATGCAAGGACCATGGCTTTCTGAGACGGATCGTTTGCAGTCATAGAACGGGATTTTAAAAGCACAGCAAACGCAATTTTAACACTTGATGGGTGGCCCTGTAATTCCATCAAAGGTTCAATATCTCCCTCGGAGGCCGTACTGCGATGAGCTGAAACTGTTCTTCCATGGCCTATATGCACATAGGAAAACCCACAACATGGAAGGAAGCCCCACATATTTGAAAGGAGGCTACATTTGCAGTCAGTTGCTGCCAGTCAAATAGTTGTCACACGTATTAATGCTTTGGCATCTTTCACAAGTTTTTCTCCCTCAGTCGCAGCACCATGAGCTCATTCTTCACTCCAGCCATTACAGTTTCTCTAACTGTTGGTGAGTCTAATAGGTTTATGTTTGCAATATGCAGCCCATTGTGTGTGTGTGTGTGTGTTTTAAAGACAGGAAGAATGGGCACTTCTGGGAAGAGGTATAAGTTGTTGAACCACCCTGAAAATTGTAGCTTCGTGAGGAGAACAACTCTCAGCGCCATTAACAAACGACAGCTCCCAGGATTCCTTGGAGGAAGCCATGACTGCTTTAATTGGTATATTACTGCTTTGAATATATGGTATGGATGCGGCCTAGGTCTTGCTCTTGCTAAACCTGCTTCAAGTTGCAAGGAGACTCAGCTGGGCAATGTGGCCGGGTGGGAATGGGGGAGAGAATTGAGTGCCGATACGGTGTTCAATTTCAGTGTGTGCCTAAGGCAGCCTACTTTCTTGGAGATTCTTCTGCCTTTTGAAAAAAAAGGGCAAAAATCAATTGGGGAAAAAATAAAATAAAATTCCCAGTATTCTTCTTTAAAAATGTGAACAGCAGTTCACAACCAGAACATAACGTATTTTAGATTACAGAGCACAATTGCAAATGTCAGGAAGCTGCTGACCCCTCCCTGGGGGCTTTGTGTTGTGTGTGTGTGTTTAGAACGACTCAAAACAGATCTCAAGGACATGTTTCATTGCCCTCTGTGTCAGCTGCAAGGGAAACAGCAACCTTGTGATATAAGGGAATAATGAGAAGGTGGAAAAGTGGGAGGGAGCCGTAAGATTTCGTGAATGCTGTTTCACAAAAGCTTGTATAAAAGGACGCATACCCTCCAACATTCCTCAGCTGAAAATCAGGACATTTTCATCTGAGAAATATAAGGTGTTTCTGACTGGGGGAAGAGCCAGGGTGGGGGAGGCACTTTGTACATGCTCAGAGGCACTACCGACACATCTTCATTACCACACATGTTACCAGGCAGGACCCTAGCACTGGGCATCAGCCCTCCTTCCCTTCACACCCGTCCTCTTCCTCATCCTGAGCTGCTCAAGTCTCACCCACTAGCACTGCTGGTTCCAATCTGCACCACAGCCCTTTAAAACTCATGCTTCCCCTGCCTCTGGCTCCCAGTGGTGCCTTGGTGAATGACATCATCAGGCTGCGCCACCAAACTCGGAGCTGCCTGCCATGTTGAGAGGAACAGAGAGGTAAGGATCCATGTGGATCAGATCTGAAGGTCCTACCTTGAAGTGTCCAGTCCACTGTGTGGCCAGCAGGTGAGCCTTGGGCTTTGCATGGATTCCACAATGTGCCACCACCACCTCGCTCTATCTCACTGCTGGGGCGGCACTGGGGGAGGGGGGCAAACCTTGAAATCAGGACACCCAGATTTCAAGTCAGAAGCTGTGATGGCTTTACCAATTATGGGACTGCCCTGTCAAAATCAGGGCAGCTGAGGGGTTTGAGGATGGAGCCTTTGATTCTATGAAACACCTTGGATGGAAGAATAGCAAAAAGACCCGATACTTGCAGGAGAAGTTGGCCCATGAGGGCAGATGTGGCCCTGCTCCACCATGTTCACTCAGTCTGCCCTGAGCCAGCCACCACCAGAAAGCCCCCAGTGGTGAGCCCATAACAGGAAGGTTGTGGAACACAAGGGAAATAGGGGCAGGAAGCAGGATAACAGAGAAACACAGGGCAGGCACCCACTGATGAATAGGTTGTATGAGCTCTCATGGCAACTGCCTCACTCAGAATACTCTGATAGTAAGAGTGACACTCTGGGAATTTTCAACAAGGTGAGAGATGATGAACCAACAGGAAAAGTACACACTGTTAAACCAATGACTTCCCATCAATGTTTTTGTCAGGGAACTGCCATCAGTGCCAGAGGGAGAGAGCAAAATCCAGAAAGATTCCAGAGAGCGTCCCGGGATTGGGAGAGGCAGCCCATCTTCTGGGGAAGAGAATCAGCGTAGCAGCAGTGGAGAAGGGGGGCAGATGGGGGAAGCGGCGAGGCGGTCCCATGACTCCTTGCTGGGGATGAGCGGGGAGAGTAGGGGTCCTCCGCTGCCTACGCCCTCCTTGCGCAGAAGGCTTTTGCACAGAGAGAGTAGGAGGAGACTAGGCGTCAAAGAGCTTCTTTGCTGGAAGAAGTTTAAGAAACGCCCACTGACGGATTCTGCCACGATTGAGGCAGCCACGGGTGAGTGGCTGTCTGGACAGAAAAGGTTCACTCAGGCAACCCAGCCAGGTGTTTGCACCAGCTTACGCATGAGAAACCCCTAGAACCATTACAGCAATCCGTCAGTCCCTGACGTTGCTAGTGCGCAGCCCTGGAGAGGCAGCACGATGAGCCACACAGGGCCGGCCGGAGAGACAGAGCAAGAAGCCATGGTGCGAGGTCTGGTCGAGAGGAACTGAGACCTGGAGGCGCATGTCACTACCCTGTCTGCGCGGCTGGAGGAGAGACGGGCTCAGGATGCACAGGTCAGAGCCACCCCGATAGGGAGGAAGGTCCCGGGGCTGGTACACAGGTTTGGTGGAAAGCCCCAAGACTACAATGCCTTCTGAACGGAAATTCAATACGCTTTGGATTTGCAGAAAAATGACTTTGCGGATGACGGGGAGAGGATGGCTTACATTGTTGGACATCTGCAGGATGGGGCACGCGAATGGATCAGGCCCCTAATGGCGACGCAGAATGATGCATTGAAAGATCTTAAGAAATTCTACCAGGCAATGGACGCAATGTTCTCCAGTGAGGTGGAGCAAAGCGTGACATGGAGGGAGCTGATGGGGTGCAAGCAGGGGGGCCTGTCTGTCAGAGACTACTGGTCGCGTTTTGCGATGTTAGTCCACAAGCTCGGGTGGGATCTGGACTCTGAACCAGTACAAATGTTGTTTGAAGCAGGTTTGGACCCCGAAGTGAAGGACGAGTTGTCCCGAGCGCCCCGCCCACGGTCGATGGATGAACTCACAAAGGCTGTGCTTGCGATTGGTGTACGCCAGGAAGCGTGGGCTCAGGAGAAGCGGGAGATAAGGGCAGAACGTTTCCATAGCAACTGCATTCCGGAGATGCTGAGAGAGCCTTCCCAGGCAGCGGAGCCGATGGAAATTGACGGCGCGCGGGCGAAGTTTCAAACACTGGCGAAGGCCGGAAAAGGGAGGGAAAGGAGTGGAAAACTACCAAGAAGTGTTTCCTCTGTCAGCGACCGGGACATTTTGCAAAGGTCTGCCCTCAACGGAAAGCCTGGCAAGGCATGATGGGGACTACAGGCCATGACGAGAAGGGGGAGGAAGGGCCGGTGCAGGGAAACGACAAAGCCTGGCTGCCAACCAGCAGAGGCAGCAGCCAGGCCAGCAACCAATAGAAGTGCCGCAGCCTGACCCTTCCAAGGCAGCTATAGCCATAGAGGTGGTGCTAGAACTCCCAAATGGGCACCCCATCAAAGTGGAGGGGCTGCTAGATTCTGGCAGCTCGTGTAATTTCTTCAGCAGAGACTTCACTCTGGAGCACCAGCTCCACCTGTTGCCACTAGATTTTCCCTTGCAGGTGACCACCATCGATGGCAGGGAACTCCTGGGAGGGGAAGTGACACACCAGACACCGCCAATGCGAATGAGTTTTGTTTGTTTTTTTTAAAAAAAATAACTGATACATAAATGTGGTGAATCGAACTAAAGACTGGAATATTGTGAAACCCAAATCAATGAGATTCACCCACCCCTCCTTCTGAGTAGACCAGCCTCAGACTGCATTGACAGCTTTCTGCCTCTGTGGATTCGCTCCGGCAAAGGGGGAGATGATAGTAAGGGGCAAGGAATCCTGGCCACACTTTCTTCCTGAAGAGGTGAAATGATATTGCCAGAGGGTGTTCATGGTAGTGCAATTGCAAATAAGTCCTTTGGAAATCCCAGGACTGCTTCTGCAGCAGTTGTACGACGTGTTATTAGAAAGTGGACTGTCTCTGTTCCTTTAGCACTCCCCACGTAGCCGTGGGTTTAATTGTAGTGGGCTATGGGTAGTGCTTACACCCCACCAGAGAGTAGAGATTATCACAGTTCACAGAAGCCTGTAATAGCTGTCTTACGTAACAGCTGAACTTTTCATTTTATCTGCTAAACCAAATCTTTCTTCCCAAAGCCTTCTTTGGGGCTTTTTATTACGCCTCTGTTTAGATTTATGCAATATTTTCTTTTCATTGGTTATGACCGCAGGCCATTCTTAACTTTCCTTTTACGGGAAACACTTAAAGCAAAAATGTGTTTACTGCATGGCAAAGGTTAATTGGAGGATTTCATGCTGTCTAATTGATCATGTAATTGTCCTAATCAAAGGCGCCGAAAATGAGGAATTGCCGGTAAACATATGCTGACAATGTACCTATGAGTTGCTTTCGTTTATTGATGAAGTGAGTATTATACATAAAACATGTACGGCAAGAGATTCTGGGCTCATCCATGCAGTTGTTTAACATGGAAAGTCAGCTTCCTCTATCACCATTAATTTATTTTTGTCTGCATGATGTTCTCCTGGCTGGATGGATGCAGAGGAGCAGTGGAAACTGCCTGACCAAGAGTCCCCCAGGGAAAAAACAGAGGAAAAGGATTTGGATTCTGGTTCCTGGTGCTGGAAAACCAGCCACACCCCAGAGGATATGGGCTGCTGCCTACCAGGAGCAAGAGAGGGAGGGTGAAGTGGTAGGGAGGTCAACAGTGGGAGAGCCAGTGTGGTGTAGTGGTTAAGAGTGGTAGACTCATAATCTGGGGAACCAGGTTCGTGTCTCTGCTCCTCCACATGCAGCTGCTAGGTGACCTTGGGCTAGTCACACTTCTCTGAAGTCTCTCAGCCCCACTCACCTCACAGAGTGTTTGTTGTGGGGGAGGAAGGGAAAGGAGAATGTTAGCCGCTTTGAGACTCCCTAGGGTAGTGATAAAGCGGGGTATCAAATCCAAACTCCTCCTCTTTTTCTTTTTCATTGAGCCAGTGTTGTGCTCCTTCTGACCTCCCCATCATCTCAACATGCCCAATCTCTCTCTCTCCTGGTAAGCAGCAGCAACTCAGCAGTTGGGAGTTCAGGTGAGCATGGACGCCCCACCACCCAGGCCTCAATTAGCAAAGATGTTCCATGATTTTTCATTTTTTTCTGATTCCAGTTTCTCCAGCACGGTGCTCCTAGAGCTTACCAACATGTAGAAAAGGACCCCTTTTCTTCCTCATTTTCACTACACAGAGCTGAACAACTCAAAGTGTTTTTCCTTCCACATTTAGACCACACAAAGCTCTCCGAATCCTTTTCTTTTTCCTTCCTCCTTAGAACTTCCCTCGTCTCTCCAGGATAGCCTTCCCTTTGCATTTTCGTGGATTTACAAGCCTTTTGATAAAGCGTGTATTAATAGGTCCTTTGCAAATGGTGTGCTTGCGGGGGTTTCGCTTTAGATGTCTTGTCTAGAATTTAATTGCTACAGTGCTCCTGCTTGCATCCACAATGCCTCCAGGAGCCATTTATCAAGGGACATAATAGCGCTTCAGCTTTTGGCTGTATCTGAACCCCGCGCGGATTCCAGGGCCTTCCGTTCCCAACGATGGTGCTCTTACATTTCAAAAGGTTGTCCTTGTAGTGATCATTCCCTGGAGAGAAATCTTTCAGGCAATGGGAAGGCTCCACATTAGGGCATGCAAATGCTTAAATTATGGCATGCAGATCAATGACAAGAAAAAGGCCATCTATTTCTGGAAACATGGGGAGATTTATTGTTATGAGCCAAGGCGAATGCAAGGTGAACTCCTCCCTTTAGAAGCCTCTCCACAAACGCATTAGCTCATCCGCGAATGTAAAGATCGACCTCCAGACGGTTGGGCAGCCGCAATCTGGCTCCACCGTTCTGAGTGGCCTCGGCTTGAGCCAAAGGAACACCTAGCGCTAATTGAACACTAATAATCCCCGCAGCTTTTCAGGAATTGAGAGTTCCCATCAGCATCAGCTCTTGAATCATTCAATTTTCTCAGCACTGAGAGCTGTTTATTGCTTCTGACTTGATTTCCTTCTTTGACACAGCCAAGGGACAAAATGTTTCCATTGCAATGCTTCGAGATGCTTGCCTTGTTCCAGGAATTGTATCTGGGCATCGGTGGGGCATTGCAGTTCGGCCCCACATGAAACCTCTGGATCTGGGGCAACTGGCCAAAGTGAATTCCTGTTTAGGCCTTTAAGACAATTTAATTGTGACCAAAAGCAATTCATCAATAGCCCTGTTTGTGTGCTCTGTCTCCTAACACGGAAACAAACATGCAAGGAGAAGTAGTGTGGGTAGCCAGCCCCACCAACACATCATTTTTAGCTGGTTTAGAGTCCTCCATGGCTTAGAATGTGAAAGAAGCTTTAGCAAACTCTCAAAACAATAATAGCAACTTTACGCATCCTAAAAGCAATATATTCGCTTATGCAATTGTTCTGTAAGTGGCTGGGTCAGTAAATGTGTCATTTTAGGGGGTGAAACTTAATTTTTGCAAATTTCTTCAGTGAGGGATTCTTAATAATATGTTTTGGGGTGTCAATAATCTGCCAGTATTTTTGTGATTGGAAAACCAATAAATGTTGACTTTACCTTCTGCTAGGTAATGTTTGAAAGCAGGCCAAAAAGTGCAAGTAGATAAATAGGTACCGCTCTAGTGGGAAGGTAAACGGCGTTTCCGTGCGCTGTTCTGGTTCGCCAGAAGCAGCTTAGTCATGCTGGCCACATGACCCGGAAGCTGTCTGCGGACAAACAGCGGCTCCCTGGGCCAGTGAAGCGAGATGAGCGTGCAACCCCAGAGTCGTCCGCGACTGGACCGAATGGTCATGGGTACCTTTACCTTTACCTTTAGGTAATGTTAAATAATAACAATAATAAATAACATTAATATGTAATATAACGGCAAGTACTTGGCTATCAATTTTAATGATTTCTATGCAATCTGACACACATTTCACTTACCAAGCAAAACTAAATTATATTATATTAATTCCCAAATCATTTGAAAGTTGAAAAATTCAGCACACCCTATTGGGTCACAACTCAGGGAAAGCCTTCTTAAACAATAATGAAACTACCCCGGCCTCAGGTATGTACAGAGGGGTCACCCCTACACTGCTTTCAAACAGGTTTCAAATAGCTTTTAAAACTTCAACCTGTTTTTAGTTAATGACTGGGTTTCTAATTTTCACTGTGGTCTGTTTTGCATCATGTCAAATTGTTGAATGTAGTTTATTTTGGCTGGAAAAGGATGTATTTTGTGCTGTCATTTTAGCTTAACATACGAAATATTTTTAGAGGTTTGGGGGTTGGTCTGAATGACTCCTCGAGCTCTCATCAGATCCAGTTTTTCTTGAGCCTGTAACTAAGTCCTTGGTTTTTCATTCATTAAATTTCATGTGGGTATGCAATTTCTACCATACATGGTGAGGGGAAGCTACCCTATTTCCTCCCCAGTCGTGACCAGAATGGAAATAGCCCTTTGTGTGGCTAGGTGCTGTAAAACAACAACAACCCATCAACTTTGAATAGATTGGGCACAATTAGCAAGGTGAAGAATAATGACACATTTCTATAGCGGCCACACACAGAGGCTTACCTCTGAGGACATAAGCAGTAACATATAGCCTCAAAGCAGTAGGATACGGTCTAGAAAAGGAGAAGGGAAATTGCATGGAGTTCTGGATGACTGCATGCTCAATGAAGAGAACATTCCACCTGATTACTATGTGTTAAAGCCATGCACATAAAGAGAACCCTGGAGCAAAAGCCAGACATGTCACCTCCACAAGGCAAAAGCAAGAAACAGATATTGTGTTAAAGCAAATGATGCTTGTTTCCCCCCGCACTTGGCCTTTGTAGAGGAACAGTGGATGGCTAGTATGTGTGTGTGTGTGTGTATGTGCTTGTGTGAGTTTTCCTGACATTTTTCTCTATTTCACCCTGGGTTTTTGGTGCAGGTGTCCCTTTCCTTTTGCTTGGATTTTCATACACCAGATCGTTGAGTCACAAAGTTGGTGTGGGGCCCCATAGGCTATCCTACTCTACTACTACTACTACTACTAATTTATTATTTATACCCCGCCCATCTGGCTGAGTTTCCCCAGCCACTCTGGGCGGCTCCCAATCAAGTGCTAAAAACAGTGCAGCGTTAAATATTAAAAACTTCCCTGAACAGGGCTGCCTTTAGATGTATTTTAAAGATAGGATAGCTGCTTATTTCCTTCACATCTGAAGGGAGGGTGTTCCACAGGGTGGGCGCCACTACCGAGTAGGCCCTCTGTCTGGTTCCCTGTAAGCTCACTTCTCTCAATGAGGGAACCACCAGAAGGCCCTCGGCGCTGGATCTCAGTGTCTGGGCTGAATGATGGGGGGGGGGGGTGGAGACCCTACTTCAGGTATACAGGGCCAAAGCTTGATGCCATGGTGGGTGGTGTTAATTCAGAGACATACCTAGGGTCCCTTACGCCCTTGGCAAGGAGCTGTATTGGCAGTGGCGTAGTGTGGGTTGTCAGCACCCGGGGCAAGGCAAGTAATTTGTGCCCCCTAACCCGTGGATTTGCGCCCCCTAACCCATGGATTTGTGCCCCCTTACCCTAACCCCCAGATGTTGCGCCCGGTGCGGCCAGCCCCCCCTGCATCCCCACGCTACGCCACTGTGTATTGGCGTCCTCCTCCTAAAAATCCATTTTCCACAATAGCCCCATTCAAAATGACTAGATGTCCCGAGTGCTTGAAGCGTCCCAAGCGAGGGAAGATGAGAAGGAAGGGCGAAAAAATCCACACGCCTTTGTGCCACGGCGCAAGAAGGATGGGAAGCTTCTATTGTGACAGAAGTGGTATGTCGCCGCGCACATATACAAGGACTCTGCAAATTATGAAGCGGCTGAGATGTATTCATTGCATGCAATACCGAAGAATTCACACGGCGCTAAACGGCTCTCGTTGGCTTTTGACGAAGATGCTTGCAGTATTCCCTCTCCTTCAATCTCAAATCCAAAATGGGAGCAGCAGAGCGATTCTGGAACGTAAGCAGTACAGCAGAAAACTTGAAGGCTTTTAGAAACTCAAAATGAAATTGAGCTGAAACTATTGGCTCACAATTTCTTAATAAATATTCATGCTTCAGTAGCAGACTATTACAGTTTTCCCATAAATGCGTCATGTGCGTGAGTTGGCATTAACAGGTCCTCTTTCAGAAATGCTCTACATCCACTTTAGCCATCAGGCACATAAATATTTAACTTGCATTTGTTAAATAGCAGAGAGAGAGAGAGAGAGAGAGAGAGAGAGAGAGAGAGAGAGAGAGGAGAGAATGCAACATCAATAAGGCAATGAAACAAGGAAAGAAGGCACAAAGTTAGCCAGTTGAGGGATAAAAATGAAGAAGGAAGAACATAACCCATTCTACAACTCGTGCGTTTCTGGCGAGCAAAAACCTTGGCACTGTCTTAGCCATTGCACTGGTTAAGTATCTCTGACAAATCATGACTGTTGCTGTCATTTGGACCCAAGCCAGCACAGCTGCATTGCAGGAGCAGAAATGGGCAGCCTCCACCAGCCTTGTCTTGTGCTCTTGCTGCAGTGTCACTCCATCACGCAAGGGCAGGTATGCATCCAGTGACAAACTGTTTGATTGAATTTTCATAAAGTTTTCTCAAAACCGTTGCTTGCACTGCTGCAGCGAGCTTCTCTGTTTGAGAACTAGGAACTGTGAATGCATGTTGTGGGACAGAACAGAATACAGTGTCCATGATGCAATGCATCTTTGAGCAGCATGCACTAATAATAATAATAATTATTATTATTATTATTTATAACCCGCCCATCTGGCTCGGTTTTCCCAACTACTCTGGGCAGCTCCCAACAGAATATTAAAACAAAATAAAACATCAAATATTAAAAACTCCCCTAAACAGGGCTGCCTTCAGATGTCTTCTAAAAGTCAGGTAGTTGTTTATTTCCTTGACATCTGATGGGAGGGCATTCCACAGGGTGGGCGCCACCACCGAGAAGGCCCTCTGAAATGACATACGGCGTCTCCTGCAATGAAGAGAGGACCAGCCAGCACAAGCAGGCCTGTCCAAATGCTGATGAGACTCACTGGAATTCAATGGGTTTAACATTATTGTTGGCTGTTGCTGTTTTCCACAGCCTGTCATGAAAGTATCCATTTGAATTATCAGATTCCTTTGAGTCAATTTCACACATCCCTAGTTTAAAAAGAACCAACGCAGATGCATTGCTTAAGGGATGCATCCACAAAATAACTGCAAATTTGGGAGAAGATTCTCCCTGCTCCAGTTGATACAGTGAACTTCAAGAGAACCACATGCTGACATCTCACCTCGACTCACGAGGGCGGGTCACAGCAACAGACCATAAAGCCAATGTTGTGTCTCTTTGTGGGAAACCCCTAAGGGAATCTGGTAAAAGGATAGACAATAACTGAATGTGTCCTTAATTATTTGGCCTCGTCTTTTCTGCAATGATCTTCAGATTCAACATAGTTTATATATTTGTGCAGAGTTTTTCCTCAGGATTAGCTTTGGGTTTTTTTTTCCATTTTGGGGTTTGATTGTTTTTTGCCAACGCTAAGGGAGGTGATTTCTCGCTCACTTTTAACAATTAAAAATCCATTATAGGAAGAGAGGGTTGCATTTGTTTCCATCAGTCTTTTGACACACATCATATTGCCGTTACATTAAGCCAAGAGATGAAATCTGACATTCTCTGTAACTGTACATTTAGAGCAGTGACAGTAGAGCTAACAAATACGTAAAAATAACTGTGGAGCCTCTCATATGTTAAATTCAATTCATGGACCTTAGCCAAAAGGGGAATTAATAAAAAATCAGGGCAAGCACAGATGAGAAGGTGTCTAGTGGGATAGATTTCAAGGTTCAAATACGTATTTCTGGAATGGATTGACCATAGGTCGGTGTAAAAATTCAGTATTTCTAGTGAATCCATCATCCCATCACTAATGATTCCTCTTGTTTTAGAAAGCTGATGAAAAAGCTTTTCTGTCAGCTAGCCTACCTTGACATATAATTTAGGTATCTAGGCTTTAAACCTCTAAGAAACTTGATCTGTGTATTATTGATGACTATTTTGTTTTCTGGTTTGGGGTTGGTTTTGTTTTTTTGGAGCCTCTTGTTCCTCTCCTCTCCTCTCTTTTCTTTTTTTCGTTTCAGAATCTCAGAGGTAGTACTCTGTGCTCTTTAATATGCTATTTGTCTCTATCCTATATTTGTCACAAGGCTTCTGGTCGCAACTTTTGTAAATCAGCACACTGTGAGCCCCTTTTCTTTTTAAACATCTTTCTTTGTAACCATGCTTGCTTGAAATTATATTTTCCAGCTACCTCCATGTTTATTTTTAGTAATCTAAAGCTCCGAGGTAGCTTCATGTGGTGTCGGTTTTGTAGTTGAGAAACCTGGTGCTATCTTTGCCAGGTCCAGAGGTGTTTCGCAGACAAGAGTGCATCCAGTTTGGCACTGAGGTTCCTCTGCTTCCTTTCACACTATTAAAGTATTGGTATTTAATCAGTGCTGGAGTTGCAGAAAACCCCTTTTTCCTGTGCAGTTGTGTGCATTCAATGGGATACCTCCTTTCCATTTTTTTCCAGGGGGGTGAATGTCACCCTCACTTCCCCTCTCTCTTGTTCTCACGACGGGTGTTCTCAACCGGAGCAGAGCACTTTCCCCAAGCCATTCATAAGAAGCACCAGGCTGGAAGTGCCCACATATTCATATCTCAAGGCCAGTCCATAACAAGCTTCCTAAATACTACCATGATATCACATAGATCGGACATCCAGAAGCGTATTACCACTGCTGCACTAGGATATCTTCTCGTGTGGTTGAAACCGGGTGACTTTTTGTTTCGAATGCTTGTGCGATAAGCTTGTGAGCACGTGCAACACTTTGTACACAACAAAATGGAGTCCGTACCTCTCAACCATCCCAAACTGAGCGGGGCATCCTGGAATTACAAAAGCCACCCTTGGCTTCTGAGGGAACATCCTGTTTCTTGGTCCCATGCTCTGGTGAGAGTCTGCTGGATTGCACCAGACCAAAATATACTTTTTTTGTTGTCTCATGCTCTGCCACGAATTGGGACGTGGGTGGCGCTGTGGGTTAAATCACAGAGCCTAGGACTTGCCGATCAGAAGGTTGGCAGTTCAAATCCCTGCGATAGGATGAGCTCCCGTTGTTCGGTCCCTGCTCCTGCCAATCTAGCAGTTTGAAAGCAAAAGTGTAAGTAGATAAATAGGTACCGCTCCGGCGGGAAGGTAAACAGTGTTTCCGTGCGCTGCTCTGGTTCACCAGAAGCGGCTTTGTCATGCTGGCCACATGACCTGGAAGCCGGCTCCCTCGGCCAATAAAGCGAGATGAGTGCCGCAACCCCAGAGTCGGCCACAACTGGACCTAATGGTCAGGGGTCCCTTTACCTTTACCTGCCATGAATCAGCTGGCTTGCACCAGAGTGCTGGACCAAAAGACATTTGTTTGTTTTTTGGTCTTACGGACTTGTGTGAGGCAGCTGGCTCCTGCGAGAGCTTGGGACCAAAAAGCAAGCGTTTCAATTTGGTTCAGTGGGATGTTGGAGGGTATAGGAGTTGTATCTTTCCTTTTTGATTTCTGTTCCACCTGGTATTCTTCCATCCTCTGTACTTGCAAAAATTAGCTCAAATCTTTTTTATTTTATTTCTTTAGCTGCTACCTGCTTAGCAGCTGACATGATACCCACATAAAAAAAAAAAAGATAAAGGTAAAGGACCCCTGGATGGTTAAGTCCAGTCAAAGGCGAGTATGGGGTTGTGGCGCTCATCTCGCTTTTCAGGCTGAGGGAGCCGGCTTTTGTCCACAGACAGCTTTCCAGATCATATGGTCAGAATGACTAAACCACTTCTGGTGCAATGGAACACCTGACAGAAGCCAGAGCGCACAGAAAAGTCATTTACCTTCCTGCCACAGCGGAACCTATTTATCTACTTGCATGGGCGTGCTTTCAAACTGCTAAGTTGGCAGGAGCTGGGACAGAGCAACGGGAGCTCACTCCATCACGGGGATTCGAACTGCTGACCTTCTGATTGGCAAGCCCAAGAGGCTCAGTGGTTTAGACCACAGCACCAAAGAGATCTGTGTCAGCAGAACAGAACCATCCCCTACTCTCCACAGTTCTCTATGTGCTCTCAAAATCAGCTTCAGGGGGTTGGGGGACTATCTGGAGAAGATTTTGGGTGTGTGCATGCACAGGGAGAGGAGAGGTAATGGAAGCACTGCTGCTTTGGATGCCGCACTTTCCAATACATGCTAACCACCCAGCTTGAATTTTATCCTATCATGTTTTTGACCTTTCCCCCATCATAGACCAGTGCACCCCTTCCCTTTCTCCTTCCAAATTCTCCCTGGTCTTTCTTAATTTAGGTCAAATTTTGGCTCGTTAGCACTCTGATCTAAGCTGATACATTCCACTATATCCCCATACGGGACCCCCTCTCCTGGTATGTCCAACGGAGGACCTTACGGTCTTCAAACAAAAACATCTTGGAGGTCCCAGCCACAGGGAGGTTAGGCTGGCCTCAACCAGAGCCAGGGCTTTCTCGGCTGTGGCTCCAATCTGGTGGAACGCTCTGTCACAAGAGACTAGGGCCCTGCGGAACTTGACATCTTTCTGCAGGGCCTCCAAGACAGAGCTGTTCCACCAGGCCTTTGGCCAAGGCACAGCCTGACCCCCTCCTTTGGTAATCCCCATAGAACTCTACCCCAATGGTTGCCACTAATCTGATTCTGATTTGATTTTAAATGTATTGATTTTAGAATGCTGTGTTATTTTTATTGTTGTTAGCCGCACTGAGCCCAGCTTCGGCAGGGGAGGGCAGGATATAAATAAAAATTTATTAGTATTATTATTATTTTTTGTTAACTGCAAATATAAGCATAAAACTGCGTATAGATCCACAGCAAAAGCTTAGCTTGGGTGAAGCCACTTTGAACCAAGCTGGGGGTGTTGAGGGTAAGGACCACCTGCCCCTTACACTGTCTTCATGAGTTCTTAGAATGCCCAAACCCAACTCATGTCATTTGTTTCCAGGATGAGAGTTGTTGTGTGTATCTGTGCATTTTTTGTGTGCTTCTCTTTACTCCAGGGGCTTCTCTCCCAATTACCTTGTTTTGTTTAGTTTGTCCTTTTTTATTGGTGTGCTCAGCACGGCGTACGGAGCTTAGTGGTTTATTGTATTTGCCCTGCAGCCAATTCGAAGTCAATCTCATCAATGGTGTAATTAGAAGAATGCACCACTTTTGGGTGGTAAACCCCAAGATTTATTTATATTTTAGGAGTAATCAACATTTTATTATGCCCTGATGGATGTAGTTATTCACGCCATATACAAAGCCCTGTGCACCAAGGCACACTTTCTCTTCCTGCTTCCCACAAATCAATTATAATTCAAAGTTAATGCAGCAGAAACCTGCAAACTTGATTTTCTTCCGAATGCTATTCTGTAAGAAACGTCGTCCCTTTGTATCAGCTGTGTTTTATGACATTTGTTATAGAGTGAGAATATTTGTATTTATAGATATTGCTAAAACATCTCTATTCTTACCAAGACAATCTTCTACTACATTTTCCTCCTACACAGAGTCTTTAGAGAGAAAAAAATATTACACAAGTACTATTATGTACATTGGGGACGGGGGGGGGGGGAATTTTTGTACTACTACACAAGCACAAAATGTTCACAGAGCAGTCCTGTGCATGCTTTTAGAAGTAAGCCAGCTGTGTTTAATGAAGTTTCACCCTCTGGCAAGGGTTTTAATATTGTAGCCTTAGTTATTCAAGATGAGTAGAAATGCCATCTAGGGAAAATGAGGGGCATGACCCTAAGTTTCATGTCTTAGAAGGATTATTTCCTATGGACACTGTCAGGGACTGGACATCAGAGGAGGAATGGTGGAGACCACCTCCCCCTTCTCCTGGACCTTCCCAAGGAGAGGAGACAGTATAGATTTAGAACAGTGGTTTGCAGAAGGTCATAGTTCAGAGGCTGCAGAGGGGAGAAGCTGGGAAATATTGGGAGAGCAGCAGGAAGAAGAAGCACCAGGGGAGAGACAGATGACAGACTCAGTGTCTTTAGAAAGCATTCATGACCCCTCCTCTCCCAGGACCAGGCGTGCCTTGGGAGTAGTAGAACAGAAAGCTCAGAGGCAGAAAGGACAGATCACCTGATGAAGGGATGACATAGAATAGGAGAGATGGAGAGGCAATATCCTACACCCCTCTCTGTGAATATTGAGTAAAATATATTGGTAAGAGCTTCTTGTTTTTCCATTACTGGCATGAGGGAGGGGGACCAAATTCCCTGAAGCCTGGCAGAAAGCAACAAGCCTCAGACATGGCGTTGCTCCAAACTGGGCTCCTCCCTGCTCTTTCCTAGCAACAACACCTTCCCTTACGGTGGCTGCTTATGGTCAAATGTCTCTGATTCCGTTGTTCCTGCACTCTTCACTAACGTCGCGTTTTGGGAGAAGGGGGGTCAGAAATACTCTCCAGTGACAGGGTGTCATCAGGCTGCCCTGCTGTAGTTCCTCCCATTCTTCTAACACTGCCCAACTCCTTTGTTCACCTGTCTCTGAGCTGTGACTTCCCTCGAACTCCTCAAAGCCCTGTTGTAATTCAACGCTGCTTCCCCCTTCTCCTGCAGCGTCAGGAGAAGGGACAGGATCTCCACCACTCCACCACTGCTCCTCCACCTCGCCCTCTTGAGTCCAATCCCTGACAACACAGTAAACTATGGCATTTGCTTCAGAAAGATGGAGAGAGCCACAAATCCTTGATGGATAAAGCTAACAGTGCCTGCTATTCAGAATGACTTAAGTTCTATCTGCACTGAATACCAGCTTCTGGTGAGGAGAGTGCTGTTGCATTCATGTTCTGCTTGCAAGTTTTGCAAAGGAATTTTGTTGGCCACTGTGAGAACAGGAAGCTAGACTAGATGGGCCCCTGGCCTGATTCAACAGAGCACTTATTATGTTCTGATGATAGACTTCCGGTCGGCGCCAGCGTCTAATGGCGGTCTCAGCCTCGAGCTCCGAGGAGAGACTGCTCCGCAAGTTCGGGTCTTACCCGCTACGGCGAGCGGGGGACCCCTAAAATCACAGGCGCGGAAGCCTGTGAACAAGGAGACTCGGTGGGCACCTTTGCGCCCCCCGGTACTGCAAAAGAGCCTTTTTAAAGGCTCCGGAGCGGCATCGGGAGTGAGCGCGGTGCTGAGAGTCGCAACCCAGCCCGCGGGGCGAAGCCGCGTCGCCATTGACGGAGAGCGCCGATTCCTTCCTGAAACTACAATTTGACAGTAACACCCGTGAGTAAGAACAACTTTTAAGACATTGACGGGACTAAATTCTTGATTTGGCTGAAAACGGGCAAGGCATTAAATCAAGGAAGTCTGCCTCCCGAAACTGCATGATCTAGCAAGCAACGAAAAACCAAGCTGCATTTAAATGTAAAGTGCTTTTGATTAAACTCAACCCAACATTGAAAGCGACCTCCCCCCCCCGGGCAGGAGGAGGGGGGAAGAGAATATAGACTGTATTTTAACCTGCTATAGACAATATTAGAAGGAAAACCCTCCATCGTTAGTCCCCCCTGGCAAGGGCTGCCGGAGCTACGTTGTATCGCCTGAAAAAAAGGACCTGTCAAAAGCTGTCAAAATTGAACTGTGGATATAAATGACTCTATCTGATAGAAAATAACGACTTGGGCTTATTGGGAGTACCGTTACACCCCTGATTGATACAAAAGGGGTCTGTGTTGAACTGTTGGATTATTTTGCTACATGCTTAAAGCTCCCTTGTAACTTTGAGTAACCAGACATGTTTCACTGCCTCTAGAGGGGAAGAGAGACATTGTTTCAGTGTTCCATTGAGGAGGAAACAGTGGGAATTTCCACTTTAAAATCTTTCCCGTGAGAACGGCCTTGGCTATGAGCAATCCGCCAGAGGAAATATCAACAAGATCTAGAACTAAACAAGCTCAAGCACAAGCACAAAAGAAAAGAGCCTCTACGGCAGGACTACCAGCTGCACAGGAGAGAGTAACAACAGCATCAATGGAATCCATGACACAGGCACTACTTAAAATAAATCAATCTCTAGAGGCATTGACAAAGCAGTCTACAGATAATTCTAAGAAATTGGCAGAGAACTCTAAAAAGTTAACAGAACTCACAACAAGACTGGATTTAAATACAAATACATTATCATCTCATACTGATTCTATAAATAGATTACTTGAGGAAAGCGTAGAGACAAGAAGAATTGCTGAGAGTGCCCAAAGTACCGTAGAGGAATTTAAAGAGAAATTTACACCAATTGAAAGGAAGGTTGGGGAACATGACGCAACTTTGGCTTTAATGGAATTAGAGAGAAAAGGGAAAAATCTGAAGCTGAGACTTGTTCCTGAGGAGGAGGGGGACAACCTAAAGGAATTTCTTACAGAAAATATTCATGAATTCTGGCTTGATGAATGGGAAGGAGAAGAGGACTTTGAGATAACCACAGCTTTTCGGCTGGGCAGGAGACAAGGTAAAAAGCCAAGGGACTGTCTAATCACATTAAGATCCAGAGAAGAGAGAGATAGAATTTTAAACCTACATTATCAGAAAGCATTGGTGATAAAGAACTCTCAAATACAGATTTTCAAGGACATCCCTCGTTATATTCTGCAAGTAAGAACTTACTTTAAAGATCTTGTCGACCTGCTGAAAAGAAACAACATCCCATTCAGGTGGGAATTCCCACAAGGATTGTCCTTCAACTTCAAAGGGAAGAAGATAAAGATCAAAACAATACAGGACAAGGACCAGTTTTTGGACAGATTCTCAGAGGATTTACAGAAAGGTACTGTGAGTGTAAAAGAACCAACTGACATTGCTAACTTATCATTTGGACTTGTCTCACTACCAACGGAAGAAGAACAACTACTTGGTGCGGTTGGTGGAAAAGATACCCATCAATAAAAATGTCACTGCAGCTACTAAGTTGGAATTGTAATGGCTTGAACCTTCCCCGAAAAAGGAAACAAGTTTTTCACATTCTAAAGAAAGAACAATTGGACCTAATATGCCTTCAAGAAACACACATTGCTAGGATACACAGGAAGCTTCTGATAAATAGAAGATTGGGCCTGGAATTCATATCATCAGATAAAGTCAAAAAAAGAGGTGTAGTGATGTACATTAAAGAAAGACTAGCTCCCAAAATGATATTTAAAGATGAGCAAGGAAGATATTTGGCAGTGGAAATTCAATTACAAGGGGAAAAACTTTTAATAGTAGGAGTGTATGCTCCCAACGAAGGGAAGGCGGAATTCTTCAAGAAGCTGCATGAGACTCTAACAGACTTTATGGACTACAAAATTGTGATGATGGGCGATATGAATGGAGTAGTCTCCACGAACATGGATAAAGCACAAAGACTTGTGATATCCAAAGATGGGAGACTACCAAATACCTTTTTTGAAATGACTGACACCATGGACCTTATAGACATTTGGAGAACAAGGAACCCTCTAGAAAGAGAGGGAACCTTCTTCTCCGAGGCAAAAATGACATGGACTAGAATTGACCAAATTTGGATTTCTAGTAATCTGGCATCAAGAGTGAAAAAAATAGAAATCTGCCCAAAAACCTGCTCCGACCACAATGCTGTAAAGATGGAAATGAAACAAACAACAGCGGGAACATTTAGATGGAGAATGAATGACACCCTCTTAAGAGATGAAGAAATTTACCAGAAGGCCCAAAAAACACTAAAAGATTACTTTGAAATAAATTTGAGAACAGAAGTGGAGAAGAGAATAATCTGGGACGCAAGCAAAGCCGTGATGCGCGGTTTCCTTATTCAACAGAACTCTTTAAAGAGGAAAAGGCAAAAGGAGAGGGAAGAGAAAATTTTGGAAAAGATGAAAGAAGCAGAGAAGAAACTGAGATCTAACCCAAAGTCACAACAGATATTGAGAGAAATAAAATATTACCAGATGCAATATATGGAGCTGATGAATCAGGAAATAGAATGGAAAATAAAACAGATGAAACAAAAGACTTTTGAATCAGCAGATAAATGTGGGAAACTGCTAGCATGGCAACTGAAAAAAAGACAAAAATTGAACACTGTGACATCCCTTGAAGAAGATGGGAAAACTATCACCAGACCAAATGAAATAAGCAATTGCTTTCAGAGCTTCTTCAAGAAATTGTATACACAAGGGCCAATAAATGAACAAAAAATAGAGGAATTTATCGGAAAATATGGATTATCAAAAATTTCAGAACAAAGTAGGAGGATCTTAAATGGGAAAATAACAGAACAAGAAATAGAGGGTGCCATTCAGAACATGAAAGTGGGGAAATCACCAGGACCAGACGGCCTAACGGCAAGATACTACAAAATGTTAAAGGAATGGTTAATTCAACCATTGAAAGAGGTTTGCAATCAAATTCTAGAAGGGAAAAGGGCTCCCGAATCGTGGAAAGAGGCATTCATCTCACTCATACCGAAGACAGAGACTGGGAAAAACCAGGTTAAAAATTACCGGCCTATATCTTTATTAAATGTGGATTACAAAATTTTTGCAGATATCTTAGCAAAAAGATTTAAAGGAGTATTAGCAGGGGAGATTCATAAGGACCAAGCAGGCTTTCTCCCAGGAAGATATATGTCAAACAACGTGAGGAACATTTTAGACATTTTGGAATTGCTGGAAAGAGACATTAACAGAAAAGTAGTTTTGATTTTTGTGGATGCGGAGAAAGCTTTTGACAACATTTGTTGGAGCTTTATGAGGAAGAATCTCCATGGGATGGGGGTAGGCCAGGGATTTGAAAACGGTATTGGTGCGATATATTCTGAACAAAGAGCCAAACTAATTGTGAATGGTATGGTTATGGATGAAATTCCAATAGAAAAAGGGACACGACAGGGATGCCCAATATCTCCCCTTCTTTTTATATCGGTCCTGGAGGTTTTGTTAAATATGATTCGAATGGACCCGCTGGTTAAAGGAATTCAGGTCGGAGTGAAACATTATAAACTAAGGGCTTATGCAGATGATCTAGTGTTAACATTGCAACAGCCAGATGAGAGCACTAAAAGAGTGTTAGACTTAATTGAAGCATTTGGTCAAGTGGCAGGATTTAAACTGAATAAACAAAAAACCAAAGTGTTGGGGAAAAATTTAACATTAGAAGAAAAAGACAGATTTCAGAGTGTAACTGGTCTGGAAATAGTAAAGAAAGTGAAATATCTGGGGGTAGATTTAACATCAAAAAACATTAACTTATTTAAGGATAATTATGAAAAATGTTGGACAGAAGTGAAAAAGGATCTAGACACATGGTCAAGGCTGAAATTTTCCTTGTTAGGCCGTATTGCTGTTATCAAGATGAATGTACTGCCAAGAATGCTGTTTTTGTTTCAGACATTACAAATTCTGGACAAGGTGGAGTGTCTCAAGAGATGGCAAAAAGATATCTCTAAATTTGTCTGGCAGGGCAAAAAGCCCAGAATCAAATTTAAGATCTTGACAGATGCGAAAGATAGAGGGGGTTTTGCCCTGCCGGACTTAAGGCTTTACTATGAGGCAGCAGCTTTCTGCTGGCTGAAACCATGGCTACTTCTTGAGGACACTGATACCTTGGATCTAGAAGGATATGACAATAATCTAGGTTGGCATGCGTATTTATGGTATGACAAGGTGAAAGTTCATAAGGGTTTTAAAAACCATATGGTCAGAAAGGCATTGTATAATGTTTGGATCAGATATAAGGATTTACTTGAAAGTAAAACCCCCAGATGGCTATCTCCAATGGAAGCAAAAGCAGTCAAAAAACTTAATATGGACTCTGACTGGCTAAAATATTGTGAAACTCTAGAACATGATGGTGAAAAATATAGACTTAAGAGTTATGATAAGCTAAGGTTTAAAGTTCGAGATTGGTTGCACTATCACCAGATAAATGAAGTATTTAAGCAAGACAGGAAGATAGGATTCCAGAGTGAGAGGTCTAAGTTAGAAACAGAACTATTGGAACCCAATACTAAGAATCTTTCTAGAATGTATAACCTGCTGTTGAAATGGAATGTACAGGATGAAACGGTAAAATCAGCTATGATTAAATGGGCACAGGATGTAGGTCATGACATTATGTTCGCTGACTGGGAACAGTTATGGACCACCGGCACCAAATTTACGGCATGTTCTGCCTTGAAAGAAAACATAATGAAGATGATCTATAGGTGGTACATGACCCCAGTCAAGCTGGCTAAGATTTATCATTTGCCCGAGAATAAATGTTGGAAATGTAAAGAGTCTGAAGGAACCTTCTATCACCTATGGTGGACCTGCCCAAAGATTAAGGCCTACTGGGAAATGATCTATAATGAAATTAAGAAAGTCCTTAAGTGGACGTTTCCTAAGAAACCAGAGGCCTTTCTCTTGGGTATGGTGGGCCAATTGGTACCGAAGAAGGATAGGACATTCTTTATGTACGCTACCACAGCAGCAAGAATCTTACTAGCAAAGTATTGGAAGATGCAAGAACTACCCACTCTGGAGGAATGGCAGACGAAGGTGATTGAATACATGGGACTGGCAGAGATGACCGGCAGAATCCGCGACCAGAGGAAGGAGGCGGTGGAGGAGGACTGGAAAAAATTTAAAGTGTATCTTGAGAACTGTTGTCAAATAAAGGACTGATAAGATGTCGAGGGGTAAGAAATAAAGAATTACAGCTGTAAATTATAAATTTCAGGGAAGAAATTTTAAGGAGGAGAAATATAGAAACGGACTGAAGGGTTGCTAAAAAATTGTAAAACAAGGATGCAGAGTAGGAGAGGTATGGGGAAGTCTTTTAGTTTGTAAGATTTTTTCTTTTTTTTCCTTTTTTTTCTTTCTTGTGTAAATGTTTTGTCTTTCCCTTTTGTTGCGTTGTATTTTTTTTATGCTCTTTGTTGTGAAAACCCAATAAAAATTATTATATAAAAAAAAAATATTATGTTCTGATGATAATGTTGATATAATGATTAACACGGTATAATACCCTGCTTTCTGCTCTGCTTTTCTGCCTTAGCCCTGTATACCTGAAGGAGCATCTGCGCTTCCATCATTCAGCCTGGACACTGAAGTCCAGCTCCGAGGGCCTTCACTAAGAGATATGAAGCTACATGTTACCAGGCAGAGGGCCTTCTTGGTAGTGGCACCCACTCTGTGGAATGTCCTCACAGCAGATGTCAAACCAGTGGCGTAGTGTGGGTTGCGGGCACCCAGGGTGGGGCGAGTGTTGCACCCACCTGGTGGACTGGGCAGCTGGGGTGAGGGTGTGCGCCAGAGGGCATGTGCAGAGAGTGAACAGAGTCTGCCTCCAATAGGCTCATCACCCACTGCTTCCATCTACCTGCCCACTAGACAGTTGCTGTGCTTCAGCTGTCAGGGCTCTGTGCCTGTCATGGGGACGCTTGATTGTGCCCCCTCAAAAATGTGTGCCTGGGACCACAGCCCCCCACGCCATGCCTCTGTGTCAAACAGATAAACAACTATTTGGCTTTTGGAAGACATCTGAAGGTAAGCCTGCTCATGGAAGTTTTAAATGGTTGATGTTTTGCTGTGCTTTTAATATTTTGTTGGGAGCCACCCAGAGTGGCTGGGGAAACCCAGCCAGATGGGTGGCATATAAATACAGTGGTACCTCGGGTTAAGTACTTAATTCGTTCTGGAGGTCCGTACTTAACCTGAAACTGTTCTTAACCTGAAGCACCACTTTAGCTAATGGGGCCTCCTGCTGCCGCTGTGCTACCTGCTGCTGCTGCTGTTCTTATCCTGAAGCAAAGTTCTTAACCTGAGGTGTTATTTCTGGGTTAGCGGAGTCTGTAACCTGAAGCGTATGTAACCTGAAGTATATGTAACCTGAGGTACCACTGTACAACAACAACATCTTAGAATCATATCTTCAACATGTCAATTTTGTGTTTGTTACTGAGAAACTTGTCTGTTCTTGAAATCTACCCCTCACTATTTCCTGACATTTCTTGCTTTCAAAGTGGTTTGTTTTTTTTGTAATGTTGCCTTTAGTATAAGGGCAACTCATAAATGTATACGTTAATAAATAATGTGTCAGTATGGTCTCCTCCCTCCTTTTCAGATGGATTAATCAGGGCTTTCACATCAGGGATTAACAAATGCAAATGCCAGAGAATATTTGTGTGACTCAGCCATCCGCTCTGGCCTGGTGGCCATCCATGTTCATGGCTAAGTGGTGTAAAATGTTATGTGCAAAACCGAATTTGTCGCTTACTGTGAAAGAGAGAGAGAGAGAGAGAAAATCAATTTGCATGAAATTGACCTCTTTTCTCCTCCAAATCAGAAATTCAGTTCTAATAAATGATATCATTTGTTTCCACTATTAGCAAGATTAAAGCACACTTAGGCAAGCTGCTGCCCACCAATTAGATGCGGATAAACATTCTACGTTGTGTCATAGCTGTTCTGCAGAACTAATTAAAAAACAAAGTGATGAATTGCCATAGCACCTTAATCTCCCCCAAATAATATTAACCTATTATCCCAGGGGTGGTTTCAAGGTGGAGTTGGGTAGCAAATGTGCATTCAGTCTTGTTTGTACTGCTCTTTCTTATTGCGCTAAGATGGCACCAAGGAAATAACTGACTTGAGTTTTCTTTCTTTCTTTCTTTCTTTCTTTCTTTCTTTCTTTCTTTCTTTCTTTCTTTCTTTCTTTTTGTACTTCCTCGAAGGGCAACTGCATTATGAGGAATGAATATCCTGGGAACGGGCGCCTTCCCCAATACAGTGATTAGTGCTAACTCACATGAAGATCTGGATGAGATCATAGATAGCAACAGCTTCCTGGGTCTGGATGAGTTTCCACAGGATCTTTTCTAGGACTTCAAAGGTAAGCCCTTACAGCCTAATCTTGTCCGTTCTTTATGGAAAATATTTTGTGCGTGAATGTAGCCGCAGAAATAGCAGAGGGCTTGCTCTTTAGCTGCCTGGAAGAAGAGACGTTCGCGAGAGGAATGCACAAGACCATATGGTATCTATGTTTCATAAGGGAAACCACATACCCTGAATAGGTTTTGACATCCTGCTCCCAGAATCCATGCAACTCTAATTTGAAGTACCACTACGTTGGCTGCACATGGTTGAAACATCTGGATTTATCAAACATTTAAAAGAAGAATGTACTGCATTAATAATGAATGAAGAGTTTGGGAATGCTGATGGAGCTTTTCCAAAGAGCCACCCTGGGTTTGTAAACTAGAATCAGAGGAAAGGATGGGAACGCTCTACACTGAGTCAATTTCCGGGCGTTGAACTTGTTACCCAGAATGCTGCGCTCTCTCAGAGGCCGGCAACTGTGGAGATAAAATGCAGAGATAAAATGCCACAATTGTGCATTCGTGCTTTGTGGAGCATCTGGTACAAGCTAAAATAGGAAGATACCAAAAACTTTGTAAAACTTACTTTAAAGAGCTGCCACCATCTCAGTCCCTGGAACGGGCCTCTGAGAATGCCTGTATGTGCCCAGTCAAAGGGCTCCAAGGCACAGAGACCCCGCCCTCAAGCCATCCCAATAAGGCTGAGGTTTCCTTAGCACAGGAACTAAGCAGGTATGGGAGGGAAAGTGGGGATGAAGCCCAGACACAGAATTAGGGTAGTCTAACGGAAGTAATTTAAGGGAACAAGAGGTGGTATGGCATTTGAAAACTAGAAATGAAGAACAGGTTTAACAGAAAGTAATGGAAGTTTCTTATACCCTTAATCTATGGTGTTGGCTTAGCTAAGCGAGTCCTGATGGCCTTGGTTGAAGGGGAGAAAATAGCTCTTCTGTACAGTGGTATCTTGGGTTACATACGCTTCAGGTTACAGACTCCACTAACCCAGAAATTTTACCTCGGGTTAAGAACTTTGCTTCAGGATGAGAACAGAAATTGTGCTCCGGCAGCACAGCAGCAGCAGGAGGCGCCATTAGCTAAAGTGGTGCTTCAGGTTAAGAACAGTTTCAGGTTAAGAACGGACCTCCGGAATGAATTAAGTACTTAATCCAAGGTACCACTGTATAACTCATCTGAAAGATGAAGTAATGCATGCCAACCATGGAAATCCACAAGTTTGGGGGGGGGGGCAGGCAGGAAGGGGAAGAAGCAAAACACTGAAGGGAGGAGCAGGCTAGTTTTATCACCAAAACTGAGAGGAATGGGGCCTATCTATTTTGCCTCCTATCTCCAGTTCTACAGATGCTAGAAACCTGGTCCCGTATTCAACTAGCCCAGGGCACTAATGGACGTCATCTAGTGCTTAAAGTCTCACTCGAGAGATTGAATTGAATGCAGCTTTCGGATCAATGAAAGCTGAATATAGCACAACCCCTGGTTTCTTAACATACTTATCTCTAAAATGGGCTGGTACAAAGCAATGGTCTATAGTGCATCTAAAACAGAAATTACCCCACCCAGAGGCTGTGCTACCCTACTGGTAGTGGAAGTGCTGCTGCTCACCATGACTGGGGTGGGGTGGGGCAGTGGTGATTTCAGGAAAAACATCAGGCAGGTTGTGGTGGGCACAGATCTTCACTGCTCCAACCACCTCCAGTGTTCTGCTAGAACAGTCGTGGCAGTACTTCTGCTTGCTGGAACCAGGATGCAACAAGGCGGCAGCTCTGGCAAGAACCCCCCCCCCAAAAAAAACCCCTGTGACTGTTTTACTCTTCCACAGCCACACTCTTTCCATACACCTGGGCCTGGCTTCAAACAGCTGGTGTAGGCGGGGAGGCAAACAGCTTCAGCATCTCCTCCAGCCCCATAGCATTTCCCACAATGCTCCAGGGTGATGTTAAGTCAGGGGCATTCTGGGGAATAAGATGGCGGCCAGAACAGGCATAAACAGGGCCCCCTGGGAATAGCGCCAGGATGGCAGGTGTGCAGGTGCTCCCAGCAGCCAGCCTAAATTCTGTCTTTGAGACTACATCTTGGCCCAGACGCTTAAATTATGGCTTTTTCTGAGTTGATTTTTTTTTTAATTTAAGAAAAGGCGTTGAAAAGAGAAGTCTTTGCATATTCAAGTTGGTTGGTGCGTCGTGATGCTAACTGATGAATCTATTATTCAGTGACTATTTAGTATGACACATCAAGGGACGTGTTGAAAGTGCTGGAGCTACACCTTATTTTAAGATTCCTTATTAACAATTGCCATTAACGACAAGGAGTGTGGCACCTTGGGAGAATAATTCTTGTTTAAAAAGCAACTCGAATAACTAATTTGTTCTTTGTCTTCTCCAAAACAGCAAGACAAGAAAACGTAACTATAGGGGATCCTTGAATGTCTTACATTTATTTGCTGTTGACTGCAAATTATACATTAGAAGGTTGGGAGAATATTGCCAAAATTTAAATAGCAAATGCTATTTATGACCCATTTCTTAGACAGCCCTTCGTCTGGACTTGATTATATAATTCCATTTTTAAGCAATTATGCGGGACCAGTCCTACCACTGGGTAGAGTGAGGAAGGCAGATTCTTGGGTTGGCAGCAACAGCAGCAGGGAACGGGAGAGTCAGCCAGTTTCAGTTTCTCTCTCATCATTACAGTCCCAAATTCAATTCTCCACGTTTCCACATCTGCTTGCAATTAAGAAACAAGCACTCCTCATCAGCAATTTATTGTGGGTTTTCCCCAGTGTTCACATTTCTGTATGCAATTTCGTCTAATGTGGATACTTTGTGTAAGCAATTTCCCCTAATGTAATGCAATTTTGTTTGTTATCTTCACAAATACATGCATTTTTACGTAGATACACAGCTCAGCAGGTAGAGCACGAGACTCTTAATCTCAGGATTATGGGTTTGAGCCCCATGTTGGGCAATAGATCCCTGCATTGCAGGGGTTGGACTAGATGGGCCTTGTGGTCCCTCCCAACTCCACAATTCTGTGATTCTATCTAGCTACACAATACTTTTCTGGAGAACTGCATCGCACAATTCGGAGAAGCGCAAATTTTCACAGATTGTTCTCTGCTTGTTTCAAGCAGTGAGAATTAGGTGGGCTCACCTTCAAATGGCAATTGAACCAAACTTCTCCCCCATTGCTTGTGGCAGCTCCCATCCAGCCATCCTCTACAGGCCTGCTGGCTGTTCTAAACCTCCTCAGATATTTCCTCAACGGCTTTGATGCTTACTTTTTGCTGGTTTATACCAAAGCACAAAACCAAGAGAGCAACTTGCTTTGGTTGCTAAGGGACCACCAATCAAGCTGAATCGTTCTTTTCTCCATCGGTGCCAAGTCTCCAAGTCATTAGGCTGAACTCCGCAATGCTGTCTAGCCAATTTGGATGAACACACTTCTTCTTCAGACTGGAATAGATGTTGGCCACCAGCTCGAGTCCCCTATGCCTCGCTGCAAAAGGCTGTTTAAATCAACAAAGACCTTCGCCAATACTTGAGGCGCCGAGTTTCTTCAAAACATTTTGTCAAATCTAGCATGTAGGAGACCCAGGAAGGGGGAGGCCAAGGAGAGGAGGGATGTGTCAGTATTCCTTGAAATCGTTAAGAAAGTTGATCACAGGCATTATCACCGTGAAGATGAACATCCCTCCTGCCTGGCCATCTGGATGGAGAATAGAAAGCAGTAAATCAGAAAAGCGAAAATTCTAGTAACCGTTCTGTCATCAATTTTCAGAGAGTGCTAATAACAGCCGTAAATTCAGATGCCAAAATTAAATCTTGCTTGCAGCCTGAACCACTTTTTCTTTCAGAACATCCAGGGGAGTGATCTTTAACTGAACCCGAGCTTTGGAAACTCTGAAATTGAACAGCATTGAAAGCTATGAAAAAGCCTGCATGACAATTTATGTTTTTAATCAGTAAGGAATCATAGAATTGTAGAGTTGAAAGTGACCTCAAGAGTCATCTAGTTCACCCCTCTGCAATGCACTCTTTTCTTATCTTTCTGTTGTTGTTGGCAACCGTCTGTCTCAAGAGACAATGGAGTGTGCTTCCAGAGGTGAAATCAAACCGCTGGGAAAACACAGCACCTTCTGTGGCTGCAGAGACTGGCAACTTATAACTCTTGCCTCCTGTATTTTTTATTTTTGCTGCATTAGCAGCACTGAAGTAACCTCCCTGGGGCGCAAGCCTGAGCTGTGTGTATGGAGGTCCTGGGCTCCCCAGACAACAAGACCCCCCTCTTGGCCTCACTGATGTGGTCCAAAGGAAAGCTGAGCAATACATCTGGCACCAGCTTGGTTGCAGGAGTTGCCCAAAGGGGCCATACAAGGCATCACCCAACCATCTTGGGGACCTCACTCCAGATTTGTGCAATGTTTGTTCCTTAGCTTTTTCTTCTCCCAAAGAAGAGGCAGTGGGTACAATTTTTTCCTCTGGGATTGCTCCTGAGGTCTTAATCATGAATGAGTATAGCCGTAAGGCAATGGGCATTCAGGATCAGAGTTTTCTTATCCTACAAAGTGTAATAATACTTCAGAGGTTCTTATTATGGGGCTTGGGAAAGGGTACAGCACAATTGTATGAACCTTTACTCAGATGAAAGTTGCCCTGTGTTCATTTGGGCTTATCCATAGTAAGTTTGTTGAGGTTGCAGCTTTGGGCTGGGATTCTATTGATGAAAATAAGAGTACCAGATGATCTGAACCCTCATGCCTATTCAGAAGTGTAACCCTGTTAGGGTCCGGTCTACGGGCGATCAAAGTCTCGGCTGACGGCGTCGGGACTGGGGGTAAGACGGCGGGGTGGGAGCAGGAACGAGAGTCCAGAAGCCAGGGGTCCAAGGGTCAGGAAGCAGGGAGTCAGGAAGTCAAGGGTCTGAGAGTCAAGAAGCAAGGAGTCACAAAGCCGAGGGCCAAGGAAGTAAGAAGCCAAACACAGCAAGGCAGGGAGCCAAAGGGGAATGCTGACCTTATATCCCTTCCCGGCTCTTGCCACCAGGTGCAGTGAGTTACCAAGCGGCCTCACCTGTGCGGCCGCGCCTTGCCTCTCCAGAACAAACTTAGAAAGGCCCCAGTCCTGCAAACCCCTACTGCTCACAGGGCCCGGCTCCTGCACGCACTCCTGGCAATCCCACTGAGTTCAATAATATTGAGTATTCATTGTGTTTAGAATTGCAGCCATACAATCCAACCCCATGCATGTTTACCTGAGAATAAACCCCACCGTTTTCAGTGTGCCTTGCCTGTGTGCAGAGGCTTAATCTTACCAGGCTTTTAAGTGGAAAGTTTAATACATTTATAAGCAGTAGAGGAAAGCATCCTGGGGTAGTGGCACTCACCCAAGCAACTGGATGAACCCCAGAGTCTAGTATCTGAAGGGGACGATCTGTAAAAGCAACAAAAGATTATTGGAAGAATGAGATTGCCTTCAAACATCAGCTCCAAGGCTAAAACAGGACCAAACTCTGCCCACATGCTTGCGGTCTAAGAGATGTTACACCTTAAAATGCTATCGGAAATATTAATAGAAAAAAATAACACCTTTGATTCTTCTATAGAAAGAAAATGGTTCCATCTCAAAAGATGGGAAGGGTTATTAGCTTTCTGCAGTTATACGCAATTTCTGCCTAATGTTTCATGACTGAAGTACTTGTTGTTTAATGAAGTAAAGGAAAATATTAACAAGTCTTGATGGCTAACGAAGTGCTATTTTTACAGCTCACGATAAGGAATAACGCTAATAGGCTCTGTAAAAGCATTAGAGACCTGAGCAGAGGAAGCAAAGCAGCTGAAGCTATATTAGGTTAGGGTAGACAAGGGATGCGATAATTGCAGTCAAATGACTAGCGGAATAATAACAATAATAAAAAAAAGTTCACCAGGGAGGCCACTTTGAGATCATGACAAGTGGCAACACAGGACTAACGAGCGAGTCTCCGATAAGAGTCAGCACTATTTAGCTGCAGAATTGAGATTAATTTGCTTTCGTCCTCAAGTGGAAGTTATTAAAATCCTTACTGAATAGGTAAAGAGCTGGCTATAGGACACTGGAAAGGAAATTATATTTATCACAGTGATGAATGAGGCCTTTGTCTGACTAACTTAAATACAGAGATTGATGACTGAAAGTCAAAGGCAAAGAGTGCGCCCCCTCCTCTGAAAGACTTGTTCTGTCTCCCAAAGAGATCATAATCTGCGAAGCATCCATTCGCGAGCTTTTGTTCTTGCCATAGTGGTCTTTTTTCTTCTGTTTTTAACAGGGTTGGAGGAGGACGAGGAGGAGGAGGATGGAAAGCTAGTTCTCAGGATGCTTTTTTACCACAAGAGGTGAAAAAGCAAGTGAGCCATATATCTAAGAATTTAAGAACATCAGAAGAGACTGGCGGATCAAGCATTTTGTTTTCACAGTGGCCAACCACATAAAAAGGTAAAGGACCCCTGGATGGTTAAGTCCAGTCAAAGGTGACTTGGGGTTGCAGCGCTCATCTCACTTTCAGGCCGAGGGAGCCGGCGCTTGTCCACAGACAGCTTTCCGGGTCATGTGGCCAGCAGGACTAAACCACTTCTGGTGCAACGGAACCATGACGGAAACCAGAGCGCACAGGAACGCCGTTTACCTTCCCACCACAGTGATACCTATTTATCTACTTGCACTTTGACATGCTTTTGAACTGCTAGGATGGCAGGAACTGGAACAGTGCAACCGGAGCTCACCCCGTTGCAGGGATTCGAACCACCGACCTTCTGATCGGAAGCCCAAGAGGCTCAGTAGTTTGGACCACAGCGCCAACCGCATCATCCACCAACCACATATCTATAAGCAGAACCTGAGCAGGAGAGCACTCTCCCCTCTTGTGGTTTCCAGCAACCAGTATTCAGAAGCATTACTTCCTCTGATGGTGAAGACAATGCAACCGTTATTTCTAAGTTTGCATCTTAGAATGGAAGCCAGTGTGGTGTAGTGGCTGGAGCGTCAGCCTAAGACCCGGGAGTCTGAGCTTCCAAGCCCCACTCAGCCATGAAGCTCACTTTGGGCCAGTTACTGCCCCTCAGCCTCACCCACCTCAAAGGATTGGAGAAAAAAGTGACATATCAACGCAATAAATGCAGATAAATTAAAAAACCCCAAATAATTCTATACAATATCTTGTGCATGTCTAGCATAGGCTCAGCATCTTTTAAGAAATAAAATATAATTTCAAACAGATCTAGAAGCAAAGGTCTCTCTCCTTACAGCCTCCAGTTTGCCTGGAACTGTTTTCTCTCCCTTCTTGCCGATCAGAAGGTCGGCGGTTCGAATCCCCACGACGGGGTGAGCTCCGATTGCTTGGTCCCTGCTCCTGCCAACCTAGCAGTTCGAAAGCAAGCCAAAGTGCAAGTAGATAAATAGGTACCACGCCAGTGGGAAGGTAAACGGCATTTCCATGCGCTGCTCTGGTTTCGCCAGAAGCAGCTTAGTCGTGCTGGCCACATGACCCGGAAGCTGTACGCCGGCTCCCTCGGCCAATAAAGCGAGATGAGCGCCGCAACCCCAGAGCCATTCGCGACTGGACCTAACAGTCAGGGGTCCCTTTACCTTTTATTCCCACTAAGCCTGGGAACAAAGGACCAACTACCCGAGATGTACGGGCAGGGGTACCTTTACCTTTACCTCTCATGTGGTCTAAATCAGGCACACGACAGAGCAGAGAACAACAGTTAATTATCAACCCATGCAGATGCTTGGAGCAGGCATAGGCAAACTCGGCCCTCCAGCTGTTTTGGGACCACAACTCCCATCACCCCTAGCTAACAGGACCAGTGGTCAGGGATGATGGGAATTGTAGTCGCAAAACATCTGGAGGGCCAAGTTTGCCTAGGCCTGTCTTAGAGAGTGCTTCTTGCTCTTCTTTAGCTTCAGTGGAAACCCTTTTGGTAATATACACAGACATTCTCCATTTCAGCAGGAATTAAACAAGTAACACTCCAGGTTCCAGTCCCGGGTCATCCAGGAAATGCAGTGAGTGGACTTGGGCCAGCCACTGTCTCAGCCAATCCTTCTTTGCAGGGGCATTGTGCGTATAAGATGGTTGAGCTTTATGGAGGAGAGGCAGGAAATTGTGTAATAAATGAAATCAAAGACAAAGAAAGTGGTTCTTTGTGCCGGAGGATTAACAAGCACCAGGATCTGATTTATTGACCAAAATTCCACATTGTTTCCATGAAAATAGCATTTTAGTTAAAAAAGAAAAGAAAAAGAACACCGGCAATCTAAACGGTAAGTGATATTGTTATGTGCTGCCCCTGTCGTGCAATATCTATCCAAGGATTATTTTAAGCCTTTGTATACAAAGTATCCCCCCCCCCAATTCCAATATTGCAACTTTGCTCTAGTTATGGACCCCCTGCAGTTTTTTGTTTTTTTAAAATAGATGCCTAATAATTAATCACTGCACTTCTCTACAAAGTACGCTAAACGCACTTCAAAACACAACGGGATTGTATCTTCCACCCTAACAGATGAAAGATGCTTTTGCTGTCCTCTCCGCTCCCATCAGCCATGAAACGTCTTACATAATAGGATATATAGGTACATTCCATTCTTTCTTCTCTTGTGATTAGAGTCGCGATCATCTCATTATACAGTTCAGTGGAGCCAGAAGAGGCTCTCCACTCCTTTGTGCAACGGCCCTTGCAGCTGGAACATTTTTTTGTTTTCAGATCTCTATGTAAACACACTGCAAGACACCTTGTAAACCCTCCATGGTGAACTGCGGCGCTTGTCAATCCGCTCGCGCAAATGAAATCTGAAGTTGATGGTAAACTATATGCCGTCAATTCAGCTTTCCTCTTCCTTTGACCATTTAAGTTAGTGGTTCAGGGACGCAGTTGGGCTTCCTGTTTTCCTTCTGCTGTCAATGGATCTGTGTAGAAAAACAAACACAAAACCAGCACCAACAGGTGTTTTGTTGCAAGACTTAAGCTCACATCTGCACCATACATTAAAAGCAACCTGATAAGTTCCCCATTCCTGAACGAAGGACAAATCAGGCACATTTCTCTCTCTTACCTCTCTTAAAGGTAAAGGGACCCCTGACCATTAGGTCCAGTCATGGCCGACTCTACAGTTGCGGTGCTCATCTCGCTTTATTGGCCGAGGGAGCCAGCATACAGCTTTCTGGTCATGTGGCCAGCATGACTAAGCCGCATCTGGCGAACCAGAGCAGCACATGGAAACGCCATTTACCTTCCCGCTGGAGCGGTACCTATTTATCTACCTGCACTTTGACGTGCTGTCGAACTGCTAGGTTGGCAGGAGCAGGGACCGAGCAATGGGAGCTTACCTCATCATGTGGATTCGAACCGCCGACCATCTGATCGGTAAGTCCTAGGCTCTGTGGTTTAACCAACAATGCCACCCGTGTACAAAAATCCAGTGGAATAGCATGGAGGGAGCCCACGGGGTGGTTGCCCCAGTGCAAAATTGTTAGGAGCCCAAAAAATTCAGCACCCAGTGCTGCCTCAATGCAGCTGCACATTTCTGTCACTGAGCTCCATTGAAAACAGCTTCTCCATGAGAACCAGGAAGTGACCTCCCCAGGCAATGGAACAATTCTTTTTTTCTTATCCCTGTGGCTGCAATCTCCTGGGTATTGCAGATGCTGCTAGGCAGTTGGATGAGCATGCGTGCTTCATCTGTTTCCTTCTCTTCCACCCATCCCTCCATGCAGCCCTGGGCACTGGCAACGCACGCAACACCACTGCAAAAAGCCACAGGAGTGCTCACGTTGTTTGTTATTATATTCAGACCCTGCCTTTCTCCCAAGGAGCTCAAGGTGGTGTACATGGTTCTCCTTGGCCTCGTTTTATCCTCACAACAACCTTGTGAGGTAGGAAAAGATAAGAGACAGTGACTGGGCCAAGGACACCCAGGGAGCTTTATTGCCAAGGGATTTGAACCCTGGCCTCTCTGGTCCCAATCCATCCTTTTAACCATTGCTCCACACTGGCTATCTATGCAGGAAAATGATTTCAGATACCAAGAATCTGAGTCTCTTTAAACATTGCTTTTGGTTTTAAATTTTGTTTTAGCTCTGTCTGGAATGACCTCAGCTTTGTAACACTTTCTCACTTTCCCATTTTTTGGTCCAACTACAGGAGAAAAAGCTCTTTTTACAATAACCCTGAAGTGTTCGTGTCTTGGCAGAATATTTGATTATATTTTGGGAGGGTAGCAGTCATCCTTCATCCAACTGAGGAAAAGAAAGGGGAAAGGAAGTTGCTTCAAATGCGTTCTTGGTAGAAATGTGAGCTATAAATAGACTGAATACATGAATAAACAAACAATGTGAATTAATATGCATTTTTGGCAAGACAAAAGCCTCAGCATTTCCCCTGAGTTTTTTTCCTGTACCAGTGTTCTTCAGGGATGCAAACTGAAGGAGGGATACTGCTAGATTTGACTCTGTTCTAGTTATTCACTGTATTCTGTTGAAATTTTTAAACTACATGGCTTTGCAGGTTTCCTAGGAAGTAAATGCCACTATGTTCAGTAAGGTATATGCTCTAATATGTGGCCTTCAAGATTGATCCAGGACCAAAATTGCAGGATCATCATCCTGCAGCAAAGCCAGTTTTACCACAGTGTTTATCCATCAAAAGATAATCCCTACGCTTGAGTTGTGAAGACCCTCTCACATGTATTCCTAGAGTTTTTTTGTGTTACACTAGATTTCCACATTTTACTGTATCAGAATGAAGCAGAGATTCCACATATTACATCATGCTATTCTTTTCATCAAGAAGACAATTCCATGAGAAGAAGAAATATGTGCAGATGGAGAGATGTGTGCAGCCAGAACACAGCAGCACCACTGCCTACCGCAGAAGAAATAAGCCAGCCTCCAATCTGAATACAGCTTCTCTCCTCAGCAGTGGGAATGGCTGCAGAAACATCCAATGGAGCTCCAAACATCCATGTGTGCTTTTGCTCTGCACGTTCTTATCGCTTCATTGGATGGCAGTCAAAGATAGTTTTACCAGTAACTTCAATGGGATCTGAATTACACTCAGAATCAGGCTCACTGTTTGCATAGCTGCTTGGTTAGAGCCAGTGTGGTGTAGTGGATAAGAGTGGTAGACTCGTAATCTGGTGAACCGGGTTCGCTTCCCTGCTACTCCACATGCAGCTGCTGGGTGACCTTGGGTTAGTCACACTTCTCTGAAGTCTCTCAGCCCCACGCACCCCACAAAGTGTTTGTTGTGGGGGAGGAAGGGAAAGGAGAATGTTAGCCACTTTGAGACTCCTTCGGGTGTGATAAAGCAGGATATCAAATCCAAAATCTTCTTCCTCTTCTTGGTTATTAGGAGTCATTGCTGCAAATGATATTTATTTGCTTCTAGCTGAGCAGCATCTTCAGATTACTTTGAAGCACTTTCTTTCCTGTGTAAAATGTTCTAGGAAGAGAAAGAGGGGCGGTAGTGGTAATGGAAGGATCGTTTGAAATGAAATTGCCAAAGTAGTTGAATTTTTTAAAAATAATGCATCTGTGAAGTCCATAAAAGGGAGTTGTTTTTTCTTGCAGCCTGCAGAGCATAATGGACAAGGTGTCCTAGATGAAGTTCATTTAACAGGATCCAATCTTAGGCTTGCACCTTTCAATCTCTTAGAGAACGGGATCTGAGGCCCAGGGCCCAACTGCGGCCTACTAAGCCTCTCTCCCTCAGGACTCTCCCAGGCCACACCCCTCATCAGCCCTGCTCTTTGCCTTCCTTGACTGTTTTTGCCTGGCTGGAAGATGCCCTCTAACTTTGACAATGCCTTTTGCTTGCCTGGATGGAAGCTGAATTTGTGTGTGGGTAGATATGTGTGGGAGAAAAGCAATGACAAACCTAGACAGCATCTTAAAAAGCAGAGGCATCACCTTGCCAACAAAGGCCCGAATAGCTGAAGCTATGGTTTTCCCAGTAGTGATGTATGGAAGTGAGAGCTGGACCATAAAGAAAGCTGATCGCCAAAGAAGTGATGCTTTTGAATTATGATACTAGAGGAGACTCTTGAGAGTCCCATGGACTGCAAGAAGATCAAACCTAACCATTCTTAAGGAAATCAGCCCTGAATGCTCACTGGAAGGACAGATCGTGAAGCTGAGACTCCAATACTTTGGCCACCTCATGAGAAGACTCCCTGGAAAAGACCCTGATGTTGGGAAAGATGGAGGGCACAAGGAGAAGGGGGCGACAGAGGACGAGATGGTTGGACATGAGTCTGACCAAACTGTGGAGTCAGTGGAAGACAGGTGCCTAGCGTGCTCTGGTCCATGGAGTCACAAAGAGTCAGACACGACTGAATGACTAAACAACAACAACAAGAAGAAGATATGTGTGGAAGCCTCTGACTTTCATGTGACTGTAATGTAGCCTTCTGTATGAAGTTCAGAGTCACAGCTGTTGCCCTGTCCACTTTTCCTTCTTCTGCCACTTCCCCCCTGGCATGCAGCTCCCAGAAGGCTGCCCAGGAGGGAATGCAGCCATCAGATTTGAAAAGGTACCCCACTTCTGCTTTATGAAGTGGACACTGAGGAGTGGTGGCTGGATGCAGAGGAATGGTCACTGGTAGAAGTGGGGTTGGAGACTGCCTTGTAAGAAGGAATCAGTGATCTGGGGGGAGCCTGTAAGAGCCAGGAGATGAGAGTGAGAGGCAGGAGAAACTGCAGGACTGGAGAGTGAAGAACAAGTGCAGGAAGAAAGAGATAGGTCATGAAGGTGTGGAGTCAAGGGCTTCCATACCTCCTCCTCCTGCTGCTCCACTGTCTCCCAGGACCAGAAGAGGACTGAAGTGGGAGGAGCAGAGGGAGGCTACACAAAGGCGTAGTCTACACCTGCTTGCGTGAAGCTGTGGGAGTGGGATAGGGAGTGATACATAAGCCGAATTGGGGGGTGGGGCCTCTCTGTTGCAGCAACTGCCTCATTGGGTGCCCATCTATTATTATTATTATTATTATTATTATTATTATTATTATTATTATTATTTACATTTGTATACCACCCTTCATCAAAAGATCTCAGGGCGGTTCACAGAATAAAAACATCTAGGAGTAGCTAAGAGACGTAGGACTGATAGACATGCCTTTTCCTAACTCGTAAGCATAAAGGTAAAGGTACCCCTGCCCGTACGGGCCAGTCGTGACCGACTCTGGGGTTGTGTGCTCATCTCGCTTAAGAGGCGGGGAGCCAGCGCTGTCCGAAGACACTTCCGGGTCATGTGGCCAGCGTCACGAAGCTGCAGCTGGCGAGCCAGCACCAGCGCAGCGCACGGAAATGCTGTTTACCTTCCCGCTATAAAGCGGTACTTATTTATCTACTTGCACTTAGGGGTGCTTTCAAACTGCTAGGTGGGCAGGAGCTGGGACCGAACGACGGGAGCTCACCCTGCCGCAGGGATTTGAACCGCCGACCATACGATCGGCAAGTCCTAGGCGCTGAGGTTTTACCCACAGCGCCACCCACGTCCCCAACTCGTAAGCATACTTTTGACAATAAAAAGTTGATTCCTCACTCTGGTCATTCCTTGCCTGACAGTGCCCTGAAAGCATAGAGAAGAATAGGAAGCTGCGGCTTATGACACATGTTGGCTGCATTTACACTTTCCATTTTTAGGTATACTTTAAAGCAGCTGCTATGTGTGCATAGCCCCATAGACCAGGGAAGCTAACTTCATGCCCTGAATATCTTTGTTGGAGTACAATGCCCCTCATTGCTGATGATTGGCCATGTTGGTTGGTCATCTGAAAGGCCATTGGCTACTGCCTCTGCTGAAGACTAAATCATAAAACAACCTCCTAAATGAGTCTCCATGTTCCTTGTAAATGATGCAAAGATGGTTGAATGCACCACAATTATTTGATTGCATTGCAAAGGTATTATTAAAGTGACAGGATCATTTGGGCCTCTTCTAGTCAACTTGCACCATAACACACAACCTTTGGTTTCAGGTAGATTTACTTTGAAACAGAAGACGGAATTGCTTGGGAAACAATAAAATATGCAGCAAAATGTTTGGTCTGGCCCTTCAAAATGATATATGCAATTCAGCTCATTCTCTGCTACAAGGATGCTTAAGAAATTTGATTCAGTTCATACTCAAAGGTCAACCTCGTTAATTTTCACTTTCCAGAACAATATGTGAGCCAAAGCACAGCATCCTTCAAAATCCTCATTTCTCTGAATTTTGCAATGCAGTTCTCCAGCCAAATACAGTGTACAAAACTTCATACACTAGTGCAAAGTATGCATAGATTAGTGGAAATAGCATACAAAAAAATGCATTATGTTTAGGAAATTGCTTTGCAAAAAAACATGTGTCTTAGGCCCAATCGCATACAAAAGTGTGTACATTGGGAGAATTTCTCGCTAAAATTGTGATAAATTTTCATAAGGGCCTTGTCTTTTAAATAAATAATGATGATGATCACAAACTGATGTGGAAACATGGAGGATTGAAGTTAAGATTTTTAAAAAATGAGAGCCTTAGAGAAACCAACACTGACAGACTTGCCCATCCCTACCTGCCTACCTTTGGTGTCTCTTGCCTCAATCACTTTTCTTATGTCTTTTCATCTCTTCCCTCCCAGTCAAAAGCACGCTACATGGGTCCTCCGTGAGGTTACGCATCCAAGCTGACCTTTAATTCCTTCGCAGTATCATTTGCCAGTGCTATCGGACACACAAGCCAGTTTTTAGTCTACTGTGTGTACAGTGGTACCTCGGGTTACATACGCTTCAGGTTATAGACTCCGCTAACCCAGAAATAGTACCTCAGGTTAAGAACTTTGCTTCAGGATGAGGAGAGAAATCGTGCTCTGGTAGCGCAGTGGCAGCAGGAGGCCCCATTAGCTAAAGTGGTGCTTCAGGTTAAGAACAGTTTCAGGTTAAGAACGGACCTCCGGAACGAATTAAGTACGTAACCCGAGGTACCACTGTACGTAAATTAGAAGCAGCTGACACCCAGCTACACCTTGGCCACAAGAGATCAGCTGAGTCTCTGGATGCCAAGCTGCAGACAGCAACTAGATGCTAATGTCTTCCTAATCCCTCAGCTGGCAGAGGCTGTTTGATTGCAATGTTGCTTGGCACCATTCTTTCTGCAGGAATTATCCGATACTCTCCAGTACTGAAATTGCAAAATCCACAGAGCTGGGATTATATGGCCTCTTTACAACATCTCCATTAAAAGGAGATTAGCATGCATGCTTCCCCCCCGCCCCTGAATTGGATGTGGACTGTATTGCGCAGAACACATTTCTCAACAATTCTGGAACAAACGCACACACATCATCACCATCACAGCAACTAGACCGACATATAAAGGGAAGAACTGAGCAGATTTGTATACTGATGACACCCATTTAGCTTCCATTTCTCAAATGATGCCATATGGATGGTTCCTTTATGAATGTTATGACTGATGACATACTCTGAAGGGCCGCAAAACAAAACAGGCAAATTCTGAAAAATTGAGTCTCTCTGATCTTGCCGGTTTCTCCGGCAGAGGCAAGCAGCTGTGAAATCACTTCTCCCCACTACCTATAACAAATAAGAAAGAGCTGCACTGTCTGTAAATTCAATTGACAGCAGTCCACCTGATCATTTTTGTAGTGCTGCCGCAGCCAGGAATCTGTGGGGAGGCTTCTGACACCAAGTTCTCTGTCCTAAGTATCCTTACACCCCCCAGCACTCTCTGTGGACTAACTTTGACAAGTGGGTGGGTCTGCCCATTATGGGGAAATCTAAAGGGTGGCTAGGTCCAGTTGCCCAATGCTGCTCAGTACACAACAATTGTGGTTAGATAAGCCTGTCAAGGCCTACTGGCACCGGAAAATATTTTCATGGGGGAAATATTACAGACGACAGGGGAACACCTGGTAATGGGGATAATAGTTTCACTGGTGCACAGGAAACTGAGGTGCTAAAGGGCAAACAAGGAAGCAGCTGGAGGGTATGGCCCATGGTTTGAGTAGTCTCTATACTAATACACAGAGTATGGGAAACAAGCTAGACAAATTTGAGCTCTTAAAACAGGACGACAAATATGACCTAATTGGCATTACTGAAACCTGGTGGGATGAGACTCATCACTGGAATGTAGAAATTGAGGAGTACAACCTATTCAAAAGGAATAGGCCAAACAGGAAGGATGGAGGAGCAGCATTATATGCAGAGGATGTGTTCACTTGTGAAGAGATCCATGACTTGGAGCATGGAAGGTAGATTGAGAGTATATGGGTAAAAATTGTAGGAGAGGGAAACAACAGCAACCTTACTGTGGGTGTCTGATATAGACCACCAAGTTAGACAGAAGACTTGGATGAAGCCTTCCTAGAGCAGATTGCTAACCATTCTAAAAGGAGATATACAGTAGGCATGGGAGACTTCAACTACCCTGATATCTGCTGGAACTCAGACTATGCCAAGAATGTGAGGACCAACAAATTCATCAATTGCCTCACTGACAATTTCATTTCTCAAAAGGTGGAAGAAGCAACAAGGGGATCATCTGTCTTGGAGTGGTCATCACCAAGAGGGAGAAACTGATTGATTTACTGGAAGCGATCATGTCCTCTTGGGTTCCATTCTACAGAGGCAAGGGTATGCTGAGTGTAGTTGGACATCTACTCTGGACTTCAAATCTGATTTTAAGAAGCTTAAGGAACTACTTAAGCTGGACATGGTAGCTTAGGTTTATGGTTTATTTGTAGCTGGTTGACTAACCGAACCCAAAGAGTGCCCACTAATGGTTCCTCATCATCCTTGGCGGGGGGGGGGGGAGGAATGGTAAGTGGGAGCAAGAATTCCCTCCCATGCTACTTTAATATTAAATCCTTCACAAGAAGCTCTAAGAATTGTAGCTCTATGAGGGAAACAATGGTTTCTTCACAACTCTCAGCACCCTAACAAACTACAGCTCCCAGGATTTTCTGGGGGAAGTGACTGTTTAAAATAATACCATGGTGCTTTAAATTTATGTTATGAATGTGGCCTAAGACTCTCCTCCCCCCCCATGTGAGAGATGGGCCTCAGGGGCCTCATTGCTGCGTCACTTCATCTTTAATATATTTCAGAGCAAATTTTTTTCCTCTGTTTCATAGGGCTATTCATTGACAATTCTCCCTGTCCTTCTATTTGTCCTACAGAATTGAAAGCCAATGGCTTGCTTTGAAATACAGCCAAATATGGGAGGGGGTTGTTTTTTTTCTGTCAGGAGGAATGAAATGGAAATGAGGAGGTGGTGTGTGGGTGTACGCACACGGCTGGGTCAATATATGAGCTGAAACGCCAGTCTTCCTAACGAGCTATTTATTTTGCCTTCCTTTAAAATGAAGGTATGCCAGACCTCTGTCAAAGGAGGGAAGCGACATTCTGGAACTGGAATCAGAAATGGGGACTGTTTGGAGTCTCAGGGACAGGCATGGCAGAAAGAACAGCAGTGACTCATAGAAGGCTGAGTAATGGAAAGAGACTTCTCAAAGCAAAACCTTTATTTGCCTTTGCCTTGTCAGACAGGAGTTCAAATCCATAATGAAACAAAAGATTTTCTATCTCTTTCCTTTAAAGAAGCCCTCGGATGCCTCCTGGAAAACTTCGAAGGAAAGTCTGCAATGGGGCCACAGCTGATTCAGAACCTGTGTTGGCGATGCAACATATTGCCTTCGAAAACATTATCCAGGGGATATTCCTAAAGGTGGCTTTCCCTCCCATCCCAGGACTTCCAGATGTTTTGAGCCACCGCTCCTGTAAACCATAGCCAACATGACTATTCATAAAACTTGGTTGGGATGCCAATTTGCATGGTGTAAACCACTCTTCCAATTCTACTCTTTGTTACAAAACATATGTGATAACCCTAGTAGTTTAGAGTTGCTGATGAATTTGAGTAGCATCCAGTAGGTTCTTCTGTCTATAAATATCCCACCATAGAAAATGGCAGGAGAGTGACATTGCGTGATTAATTGTCAACCGCCCTTAATATTTCCAACACAGCTGGGGTTCATTTTTTAAAAAACCCCACTTTAAAAGGCAATAGTAAACAATTTGCCTTGAAACAATTCAACAGGAACACACATTGCTCCAGCCTAGAACATGATTGGGCTGAAGCCATACTGTTAGTTCCTCTAGTACCTCAGGGGCGCCAGTTGTTAGACCATGGTCCCTGGTGTCGACGCTTCTTGAACTGTCTGCTGCCAACTCCTTGTTTGAAATCGAGTAGCCAGTTTGGGGGGCGAGATGGCTAGGAGTGAGAGCATCAATGGGAATGTGCATCCCAGAAATTGTTCCCGGGGGTTCTTCTTCTGTTGAGGTGTCCTCTAATGCCGGCATAACCAAGTCAGCATTTGCGAGGCAAGGTGAAGGTTAATGTACTAAGATATTAACTTCTTGCAGATGGGCTTTGAGGCGTACTGTTAGTTGCACCATTGAATCAAGTCAAGTCAATGTTTATTTACGGCAAACAGCCAGCATATTAAACCAGAATTTCTGCATAATTCTTAATTGCACTTAGTTCCCATTTAATCAAGTCATCGTTAGCTTGTCCCCAGTGCTTTTTGTTTTTTGTTTTAAGGCGCCGGTACTCACCATGAAGTTGTTACAGTAAGTGCCACACATTTAACGTTTGAGGGGGGAAAGGTGCCAGAACTGCATATCCTTGAGTGCCTCCCCCCAAAGCACTGCTTGTCCCATTGATTGCAGTGGGACTTAACTTCAACTCTATTGGTTTGAATACAAAAAAAAAAACCCTGTCAAAGTTATGTATAGCCAGGGGCAGCCTGCCACCTGAGGCAAAACAGGAATGTGCCACCCTCTGCCCCCAACTTCTGCCATCCCACTCCACCTCAGCCAATCCACTTCTGCCACTTCCAGAACTCCCCGTCTCACCAAAACTGGTGAGAGAGGGTGTTCCACAAGGCCTTGACATTCATCTTCTCTGTCCCAGAGGTGGGGAAGATGAGTGGCAATGCCATCCTCTGGAACATTCTTGGTGAGAGGGGTTGTTTTGCCAGTGTTGGGGCAGGCAGGATGCCTCTCGCTCTTTTGTCACCTGAGGCAGCCACTTAACCCCACCTCTCATGGGCAGGCTGGCTCTGCATGTCGTCAATCTACATAGAGAATTAAATTGTGAAATATTAAATAATAATATATCAGGGTATAATCAGGAATTTTGGTAAATATAGATGGGGAAGATGAGTTCACCCTGCATCTTCATTTGATCAGAAATCAAGAGAGCCAGGGGCATAGTAACCACATGGGCAGGTGATCTCTCTCTCTCTCTCTCTCGCTCTCTCTCTTTCTCTCACGCGCGCCCACACATTTTCAAAGATCATGTTGACTCAGGAATAGGTAGCTGTGGCTCTCCAGATGTTGTTGGTCTACAACTCCCGTCATCTCTGGTCATTCTGACAGGGGCTGCTGGGAGTTGAAATTCTGCAACCTCTGCAGGGCCTCAGGTTCCCTATCTCTGTGTCAAAGCTTTAGATACAGATAGCAATTTTCTGTAGCCATCCACTGACATCTGCATTCTCTGTTCAAGCCAGTACACTCACCCTAATGAAAAACATTCACACTTAATCGATTCCATTTTCCTCAGGCCAGACACAGGAACTAGTTAGACATGGAATGGAAATGTGTTTGTTTAAATGATGCACATGTCAGGAAGAGATTCATTTATCTACCTCAACAGTAGGCAAATATTCTTCATCATTTGCAGAGTATCATTCATTTGGCAAAGACGAAAACATTCCATGTTCATTCATGCATCAGTATCATAGGAGACATTTTCCTTTACACTTTTGATGTTCATCCATACATTTGAATTTTATCATGGCCTTTTCTTCTGTTCAGCTTATCTGCTGTACAGTCTGACACAAAGCAATATAAAAAAATTAATTTAAATAACACCGGATAGGTTGTCATCAGCAAGTACCTTTGGAGAAGAGCTATTCTTAAGCGGAACTGAGCACATTCAACAACAGTAGCTCCACCCATTGATGTGGTCCTACCTGAGAAGGACTCCCATAGGGGGAGGGCAAGAGGGCAGCCTCCCCCCAAATGACCCATAATCTCAAAATTCCCAGCTTTTGTTGTCAAAAAAGAGATTGAGTTTCTAGCATTTGTGGAACCTGAAACAGGAGGCATTGTTTTGTTGTTGTTGTTGTTGTTGGCATTAGTCTGTCTTGGGAGATAATGAAGGAGAGCACCTTTGGAGTTCAAGTCAAACCATTGGGGAGTTACAGCGCCTGCTGTAGAGACCGATATGGGAGAGACATTTTTTGTTGCAGCTGCGGCAGATGAAGGTGTCCGGTTGTGCTGCTGCAGATGCATCATGGCGTTTCTTCTCTCATTCTTCCTCAGACCACTGCTGTGGATACGTGACCTGACTGTCTACAGACACTATTAGTCACTTTTTTTTTCATGTGAGAAACTCGCTTGCTACTCCTTTCCATGTTGTACTTGCTTCCCAGGCAGAGGGCCTTCTTGGTGGTGGCACCCATCCTGTGGAACGCCCTCCCATCTGATGTCAAGGAAACAAAAAACTATCTGACTCTTCGAAGACATCTGAATGCAGCCCTGTTTAGGGAAGTTTTTAATGTTTGACGTTTTATTCTGTTTTTAATCTGTTGGGAGCCACCCAGAGTGGCTGAGGAAACCCAGCCGGATGGGTGCGGTATAAATAATAAATTATTATTCTTGTTGTTATTCCCCTGGAAAAAATCCCACAGAACCCCATGACTGGACTCTGGGGAACGGCTCTTCCTTCCTTCCCACCCCTCTGTGACGAGCTAAAGGCCACATGTATACGATACACTGAAAGTACAATTCATCACTTTAAACAGTCATGGTTTCCCTAGAATTCTGGGAACTGTAGTTTGTTAAGAGCATTGGGAGTTGTTGGAAGAGCCCTATTCCCCTCATAGAACTACAAGTTCCAGAGGTCCCTGTGAAGAGGGATTGATTGTTAAACCACTCCTCACCCAGGTACACGCAGCATTTAAAATCAAAGCCGCCTTTTCTATTTAACCGGTGCACTTCCAAATCCTTAGGCAGCAAACTTTCATAAAACCACTTCACCCTGCAAAAATGTACCTCGTGATACATTTCCATCCTAAACTGGTCCTGTAGTTCTTATCTACAGGTTATTTTCAAAAAGCGGAATAACTCTGCCTAGTATATAAAAAGGGATTCAATTGCCCAGACAAGAACTTCTCGCCTGGCTTCTGTGTATTTAATGTGGGGATCTTCAAAGAGCCCTAGCAGGCAGCTTTAGTCATACCTCCTCAGATCTCTTTTGTCATGGATCTCATTGTGAAGATCATTACCATATCAAAAAATAAAATAAAAATCCCACTCAGCTCTGCTTTGAAAATCACTGGAGTGCTGCAGAAGGTTAATAAGCACCAACATCATAAATCTTCTGAATACTGTGAACATGCCTAGTCTTCTCCCCAAGCACAAAGTCTGATGGCATCCATCATTAAAAGATACCGAGGAATATAAATTCAAAAGTAATTTGATTAAAATAGCTCCCACCAATTAAGCCACCAACATTTCAGTTGATTAACCTGCTGTTGACCAAAGTTTGCAGTACGATCAACAGCAGTCAACTCGCTACACCTCAAAGCGAATATTTATGTGCATTGTGAATTTTTCTCATTAGCGATCAGCAGACATCCCCCATCCTGTTCAATGTGACGGCATGTCAAAAACCCCCAAAATTAGGAGCCAGAGGGAGATTCAGTCACTTCCTTCTCTCCTGAATATACAATATACTTTGGCTACAGATTAAAAAGATGAAGACTTCATTGCAAAAAGAATTCCAGGCTACCTCAGGTAAAATCCAAGAAAATAGAACTTGACACTTGCAAGAGAAGTAGCCTTACATAACCTTTATAGGCAGCACAATAGGAAATGGAAACCTGCTCCTATTGCTCCCTTGTGGGCTGCTTGGGCTGCCCCAGCCATCACAGATCGCTGATTGATGTCGAATGCATGGGATTTAGAGGGTTTCTTTTTGAAGTGCCTACTAACCAAACTAGCTTTGCAACAGATGCAAACGAATGGCGTGATGATGGCCACGATGCTAAAAAGAGGACAGGGCTTCAGCATCCTTAACAGCTGTGTGGATTAAGGGATTTCAGCATGTGCAGCTTGGTCTGCTTTGGCAGCAGGTTGGGGACCAATATGACCTCAATCCAGCCTAATTGCTGACGGGGATGGCGCACCAGATCTGTGACACAAATCCCTATGTGAATGCACTCTGAAGGACCTGTGTGCTCTTTATCCATATGCATCCCCCCCCCCATGCAGAAAGGTTACAACATTTGGGACTTTTTCGTTCAGCAGAAAGGCATGCAAGAGGTGACATGATTGAGTGCATAAAATTATTTATGGTATGGAGAGTGTTGTCAGGGACCATGCCGTGGAGGAGGGCTGCACTGAGGAGGAATGGTGGGAGCCCCCCCCCCCGTTGCTACTCCTGATCAGGATCCTGAATCTTCCAAGAAGCAGGAGGACAGTATAGATTTGGAACAGTGGTTTGCAGAGGGGCATAGTTCAGAAGGCAGAAGCTGGGAGGTACTGGGTGGGGAACAGCTAGGAGGAGGAAAATTGGGAGAGAGAGAGAGAGAGAGAGAGTAAACAGACTCACTCTTGCTGGAAAGTGTTCATCTGCTCGGCCCAAGGTCAATAAGAGCAGATAAGATGGTAGCACAGAGAGCACAGTGGTTGCAAAATCAGGTTGCAAGACGTGGTAGTGACATGGATGACAAGAGTGAATACAGAAAAGTTTTTCTCCCTCTCTCGTAACACTGGAATTATTTCATATTTTGTAAGGAGCTGATCCTGTGCTGGACATGCACAAGATATTGCATGCAAGTATTTTGGATGTGCCACTATTGTCTTTGTTCTGTTTTGAAGAAAGTTCTGCAGGTAAAGTTATAAATGACATGGGCCCGGAAAACATTTTTTTCCAAAAGGAGTCTGTTTTTATGCACCCAGTTGCTTTGTGCTGCCCAATATTAATATCTGCAATAATACCACGACGTGGAATGCTGGAACGTTCAGGATTGACCAAAGAAAGGTCTTATTCACAGAGGATAAACTATGGTATTCTCTCTCGTAAGAGGCAGTGGTGCCCACTAACCCAGGATGGTGTGAAAAGAGGATTAAACAAATTCATGGAGGATAAGCTATTAAGGCTACTAACCCTGATGGAACCAGTATACTTCTGAATGCCAGTTACTGAAAACCCTGGTAATGTGGAGTGCTGTGGGGTGAAGGCCTTCGCATAGGCATCTGGTTGATCACAGTGAGAATAGGATGCTGGACTAGATGGGTCCAGCATCTAGTCTAGAAGGCATCTAGTCTAGTCTAGAAGGGGCTGATCTATCAGTCCCTTCTTAGGTTATTATGCTCTAAATGAAACAGAGCATGTGCATCTATGCTCCATCCCCATACAGGGTATCTGTTCATTTCCTTACGTTTCTGAATTCATCTTTTCTTGAGACATTACGCACTTGTCTTCTCTAGTGCTAAAATGGACGCCGCTCTTTCTCCCCCTCTTACTTTTAGAAAGGTCTGGGATAGGCTTTCCTCTCCTACAGCAAAATCCCCACTTCCCTCAGTGAAACCAGGCTCTTCTTCAGCCTCATAACTGCACAGTTATCAATCAAATCTGAACGCTTATCAATCTAGTAGGTTCAGGCCTGGATCTACGGCGTCAGTAACGGGGAAGTCATTCCCATTCATCCATAGAAGTAAGCATTTGTTCATAGCCCATGGCAGTGCTTGACATGTGCAAAGCGAAAGGAACTCTGTGGCTTCATTTTTCTTCAGTAAGCAGAATGCAGCTTCAGTAGTTGCCGCATCAGCACAATACTTCAAATCAAACATGGGGGACCTGTGATTCTCCAGATCTTGTTGGACTAGAAGTTTCGCCATTCCTGACCACAGGCCATACTGGATGGGGCGGGGGGGGGGGGGCAAACAGAAATTGGTGTCCAACATCATCTGAAGGGCAACAGGCCCCCCAACCTTGATTTAAATGAAAGTGCCAGCTTAAAGGCTTTCTTGTTTCTTCATTTAAAGGAGGCATTGCCATCTTATTTTTTTTGCAAATCAAATTTTGCTTTGGTTATGTGAATAACCTCCCCACGCTTTGCATCTATGCGATAAATGCACATCTTTTGTCCCTGCTCATTTATATCTTGCTGTTTTTATTTAAATAAAACCTCTCAATCCTGCTGAAAGGATAGGATTTATCTCGCAGCAGATCTGAGTGTGTCCTCAGCATCCTTTAGAACCAATGTGGTCTCTCGTTACAAAGAAATGCTTAGCTAATGTCACTTGCATAGATTAATTTGCAGGATATGGAGGAAATTAGCCCCCCCCCCCATTTTGGGGAGGAGGAGGCTTTTCACAGTACAATTAAAAGAACAAACTAATCAACAAGAAATAAAGAAAAGAATGAAACTAAACAAAGAAGAAACAGAAACAGAAACTACAAAATCCTCTCTCACTGTGGTCTAAACCACTGAGCCTCTTGGGCTTGCCAATCAGAAGGTCAGCGGTTCAAATCCCCGTGATGAAGTGAGCTCCCGTTGCTCTGTGCCAGCTCCTGCCAACCTAGCAGTTCAGAAGCACACCAGTGCAAGTAGATAAATAGGTACCGCTGTGGTGGGAAGGTAAATGGCTTTTGCATGTGCTCTGGCTTCTGTCAGGTGTTCTGTTGCACCAGAAGCGGTTTAGTCATGCTGGCCACATGACCTGGAAAGCTGTCTGTGGACAAACGCCAGCTCCCTCAGCCTGAAAGTGAGATGAGTGCCACACCCCTAAGTTGCCTTTGACTGGACTTAACCATCCAGGGGTTCGTTACCTTTGCCTTAACTTGCATCCTCTACATAGGAAGGTATGCCCTCCCAGCTTTCACCTGGACTCATTCCTCCCCTGTGAGATCTCCCCTTAACTGAGAGAGAATATAAGGATAATAATAAACTACCAAGGAGAGAGAAAGAGAAAGGATAATAATAAACTACCAAAGAAGAGAGAAGAGAAAGAGAGGGAGAGGGAGAACAGTCTCTTATCAATATGCACCTCAGTTTGAAGATACCAGCTTCAGCTTCGTAGCTCAAATTGGTTGCCAGATGAATAATGCTAAGAGTCTTATAGTACCAGTAAGTGTACAAGAGAAGCCTCTCCCACCATCCCTGACCATTGGTTGAGTTGCATTGAGCTGGTGAGAGTTGGAGTCCACTAACATCTGTATTGGTACATAATCACAATCCTCTCTTTACTCAAAAGTAAGCCTGGTCGGTTATTGTGTGATCCTGCGGGGTACTGACTGACATGGCCCTTGGGATCCCTTCCAACTCTACTATTCCACGTTTCTGTGAGATACATCTCGTCATCCCTCCAGAATGATACTCTTGCACTGAATGACATAATAAAGGTTCACCGAGGCCTGAGGCACCACACACTGGGTAATTCTCCTCCATAAGCTCCAGCACAATGGATGGGAGCACTCTCTGAGCAGTTCAATGGGATTTTTCATAGACAACTTCCTGGTTGCTAAATATCCAGTTGCGTCTTTCCTCTCTCTCTCTTTAATTTTTTAAAAACCATAAAGCTCAGAATCTTTTGTTCTCTCAATTATAGCTTGCATAGCAGATACCAAGAATATCTTCATCTTTCCAAATAATCATCTGCTTTATATTATGCAGATATTATGCACTTACCCATTTCCCCCCTCCACCCCAATCCTAGCTTTAAATGTTGGGCAAATGGTGACTCATGAGCAATGCATCATCGCCATCATCGCCACGTTCCTTCTCAAGGCACATAACATCAACCCCTGGCTCCTTCGGGATGCACCAGAGATGCAAGAATGTTACATCCTCTCATGGCGCATCATTTGATAACCAAGAAAATAACTGCCTGGTGTTGTCATGAACGTTCACAAATGGAGGAAAGGGGATGAGAAGACATGTCACGTGACCACAAAAATGCTGGCATTTCATCCTTGCCTCTCTGAATAAACAAAAGACAACAAGGATCCTACACAAAGGTTAAGTTCCATGGAGTTCAGCCGTGCACATTCCCAGTAAGTGGGCATTGGATTGCAGTCTAAGTGAATATGTAACCAAAGGGAGGAAATGGGCCTTGCTAACTCTGAAGATTTTCTTCCAGCATGAAAAGCCTTTCTAGCTTATGCAAAAACTAAGGAAGTGTTCGCAAGCAAATCCCACACATTTTAGTTCCACATTTGTTTACTGAGCTCTGAGTTTTGATCAACAATAGAGACACTTGCCACATCAGACAGGTGTAAGCTGAATGAAATTTCTCCACCATTCCTACGTCTCCTCCATATGATCCTAGAACAATATGGAATTGCCCCACATGTTTACATCCATCCATATGTAGCATATGGTCCCTTCACAATGATGCCAAAAGAAACGGCATGGACTTTTCCAGCATGGACTCCCTGCTGTGGCTGTTGAGCTGTTGGCATCTTTGGAATGGGATATTGTTCTTCCCTGCTGCTCTGTTTGTTGGTTTCTAAAGTACGCCCATGTCTGTGTTTGTGTGTGAGACAGCCACAACCATCTTCATCAATCAGCCACAGGTAGTGTAGACAATAGCTGGAGATGATGGGAGTAGTAGTCCAAAACATCTTTACTAGTTTGAGGAAGGCTATCAGTGCAACTTGGGGTCAAGCAACACCTGTACCTAACACATGCATTAAACATTTTTCAGGTGGTGACCTAAAAATGGACATTTTCTGCTGGTGACTCTATGCTATGGAGTGCCCTTCCCTGTGTCATATGTGAAGCAGCAGCTATCAAGGTATTCCAGATGTCTTGTACAGACTTATCATTTTGCCCTGGCTTTCCCTGATCCATAAGACCATGGGTAGACAAACTAAGGCCCAGGGGCCGGATCTGGCCTAATCGCCTTCCCGACGGTCCGGGAATCAGAGTGTTTTTACATGAGTAGAATGTGTCCTTTTATTTAAAGGGCATCTCTGGGTTATTTGTGGGGCCTGCCTGGTGTTTTTACATGAATTGAATGTGTGTTTTTATTTAAAATGCATCTCTGGGTTATTTGTGAGGCATAGGAATTCGTTCATTTTTTCCCTTCAAAATATAGTCCGGCCCCCCACAAGGTCTGAGGGACAGTGGACTGGCCCCCTGCTGAAAAAGTTTGCTGACCCCTGCATAACACCAAGCCCTGTTTTATGTGTTTGAATGCCATGATTTCCCTGTTTTTACATGCTTTTATATTACTGTTTTACTTGTTGCATGCCATATTTCTGTTTCAGGGATACTGTTTATTGCACACAGTGCTATTTTTCTAGAAAAAGAGGTGCCGGAACTCACCGTGAATGTCTCCCTTGTTTTCTTATAATGGCAATGGTACCTACCTGAGAGGTGTTGGAACTGAGTTCTGGGTGAAAAAAACCCCTGGCTGTACAGCATTTAAAGGGTTTTTTTGGGGGGGAAATATATATTAAGAAGACTGAAAGGAACATCCACACTTTGTGTCAGCATCAACTCAGGCCCTGCAACTGCCTTGCTGGATAAGGCTGACTGTGTTTCAGCAGCTATTTGATAACATCTCACCCATCTGCGATGCCTTGCACAGCAAGAAGTTCCTTTTCATCACGCAAACTTTGCACCTTTAAGAAGGATGGGAAGCTTATTAGCAGAGATTAGAACGTCAAAAGTTGAAAGAAAAATATATAACCCCAGCAATTAGACACCTCTGGTATCAGATTTTGTCTAGCAAGAGAAAAATTAAATGATTTAGTGGTCTGCTTGGGGGGAAATGGATTTCAATAACCTCCATTTGTATTGCTGTCAGTTCGGGTTTGACAAATTTATACACAAAGAGCAGGGAATTGTATAAGTCTTTATGAGTTAATGTTGGTGTCATTATACCTTTTAAATCTCGGCTGCGAGAATATCTCACTCATAGGAACAAGGTTTGAAATACAGCGCCGTAATTATGTTCACGTTTGCAAGTCATGTTGCAGCGCTGCATACCAGGAGCGTTCTGGCACATTCTGGAAGTAGCTTGGTCCAGTGGAAATGATGCATGGTCTACCAAAAATGAGGAAGGGGCAGTGGCATAGCGTGGGGGGTGCAGGGGGGGCTGGCCACACTGGGCGCAACATCTGGGGGAGGGCGCTCGCACTCGCAGCTCTCTGCCCCTACCTGGCTCACTCAGGGTTACTTGCCTTGCCCCGGGTGCTGACAACCCACGCTACGCCACTGGGAAGGGGAGGGCATATATTCACTTGAAAGTATTCAGGAGGTGTGTTTTTTTACAATTAGGGCCAAACTACCTTGGACATTGATCACAGAGCTGGCCAGAAACTGACCAGTTTCTACTAAACCATTGAAAAACTTCATTGAGAGTGACAGAATTGCAGCTGTCTGCATCCCCTTTTTAACAGGGCATTGTTGATGTGACTGGCCCAGGGCAGGGCCTGACAGGCCTATAAGAACTGCTGCTGTGGCTACCATCCAGGAGGGTTCCACTGCTCAGCGCCTGAGGGCCCCAGTCCTGCCACTCACCACCTGGCCCAGGGCAGGGCCTGATGGGCTGTATAAAGGACTGCTGCCGCTGCTGCTGCTGGGCAGAGAGGGCTCTGTTTTGTTTTGTTTTTTACCTATGTCATCTTAAACTCTGATAGGAATGCTGTATTCTTAGTTTTAGATTTTGATTTATGTGGAAATTGTTTTCCATTTGGTTGTGTGTTTTTTTGATGTGGTTTATTTATTGTTTATGACTTTTGTAATTATGTAAATCTTGTTATGTAAAACTTGTCAACAAAGGTCCGTATAGTAAAAGCTATGGTTTTCCCAGTAGTGATGTATGGAAGTGAGAGCTGGACCATAAAGAAGACTAATCGCTGAAGAATTGATGCTTTTGAATTATGGTGCTGGAGGAGACTCTTGAAAGTCCCATGGACTGCAAGAAGATCAAACGTATCCATTCTTAAGGAAATCAGCCCTGAGTGCTCACTGGAAGGACAGATCGTGAAGCTGAGGCTCCAATACTTTGGCCACCTCATGAGAAGAGAAGACTCCCTGGAAAAGACCCTGATGTTGGGAAAGATGAAGGGCACAAGGAGAAGGGGACGACAGAGGACGAGATAGTTGGACAGTGTTCTTGAAGCTACCAACGTGAGTTTGACCAAACTGCGGGAGGCAGTGGAAAACAGGAGTGCCTGGCGTGCTCTGGTCCATGGGGTCACGAAGAGTCGGACACAACTAAATGACTAAACAACAACAACAAAAATCTTGTTATGCTGTAAGCCACTTTGAGCATTGTTTTTTAAACTGTGGAAAGGCGGCATACAAATAAAAAATGATGGTGATGATGATCCATCATAGAATCATAGAACTGTAGAGTTGGAAGGGAACACAAGGACCATCTAGTCCAACCCCCTGCAATACAGGATTCTTTCACCCAAAATGAGGCTCAAACCCACGACTCTGAGATTAAGAGCCTCACACTCTATCAGCCATAGGCGCCGACTCCATGGGGCCTGAGGGGGCCCGAGCCCCCTCAAAAATTCGTTTGGGGGGCTCCGCCCCCCAATAATTTAAGAAAATTATTACCGTATTTTCCCCTCTATAACATGCATGTTATAGAGCGTGTTATAGAGCGAATGTGTGGTCCCTGGGGCCGAAAAATCAGGCAAAAATCAAACCGCGTGTCGGAGAAGGGAAACCTGAAAAGAGGAAGCGGCTGCTTTCCTGCATTCTGCCTCAGGGTCTTACTGCCCACCCTCCTCTGTTTCCTAGCTGTGTTTGCTCAAACGGAACAAAGAGCAGGGAAAGCCCCTCCCCTCCAGGCAAGGAGAGGGGAAAGCAGAGTGCTGCTGAAAACATGCAGGAGGGAGAGAGAGAGAGAGAGAGAGAGAGAGAGAGCGTGCGAGCTGGCTGGCTTGGGTGGGTAGGTGAGGGAAAACTTTTGCCTTCCTTTCCTCCCTGCCGTTATACCCCTCTCCTGCATTCTTAGCCAGCTGCTTCTCTGCACACCCCTCTCGTGCTCCTTGTCCGTTCTGTGTTTTTCCTTCCCTCCCCACTTAAAATGTGGTTAAAAAGCATGGATCCACATGGATCCTCAGGATCTTTGCATTGGGTCACCCCAAATTCACCATCAGATCACATAGCATGTCCATGGCTACAGCCTGCCCCCCAAAAATCACACACCCACTGTTGCCTGGGGCTGCAATGGTGCAAAAATGTGGTTAAAAAGCATGGATCCACAGGGATCCTCAGGATCTTTGCATTGGGTCACCCCAAATTCACCATCAGAGCACATAGCATGTCCATGGCTACAGCCTGCCCCCCCCCAAATCACACACCCACTGTTGCCTGGGGCTGCAATGGTGCAAAAACGTGATTACAAAGCATGGATTCACAGGGATTCTCAGGATTTTTGCATTGGGTCACCCCAAATTCACCATCAGATCACATGTCTGTGGCCACAGCATGAAGCACAAAAATGATACATCATTAATATTCACCGCCCACGGCGGCAGCCAATCGGCTGCCGCAAAGGGCAGGCCCTCACAGGTTCACTTAAGGTCGGGGCAGCCCGGGGCTCGCCCCTTTCGTTCCCCCAGCAGCAGCGGTTTGGAGGTCTTGGCCCCCCCCAATATTTTTTATAAGTCAGTATGGGCCCCCCCATATTTTTTATAAGTCGGCGCCCCTGCTATCAGCTGAACTATGATCACTGCTAGGTTTCTCTTTTATACCTTGCCAGCACATGGGACCAGACCCTGCTGTGGTCCAGATCCAGACCAGCCTCATCCCCCACCCCCGTGCTTGCAATTGGACTTTGGGGGAGGAAACTCCCCTTGGGTGATATAGGACCTTCCTTCTCCATGCAAATAGCAGGTGCAAAGTTGCCTGATCTGAACTAAGGCTGCAGTGGGGCAAAAGGACCCAAACCTCCTATCTCCCATACCAAGTTCTGAACCATGTCCCCTGCGCTGGCAATCTGAGAAACCAACACTACAACAACAGAGCATGCAGGTTGACTCTTAGAGGAGTTACTACAGCTCCTGTAGAGGAGTATCTACAGCTCCATGCTGTTTCTCAAACACAGTGTCTAACAATTCCATGCTTTGCATTGCTTCACTCGACTTCCCTTCTTAGGAGAGCCTGTGTGATAGAATGGCAGAGAATCCCAGATTACGACTAGGAAGCTACAGGTTCAAATGCCTACTCAACTATGAAACTTGTTAGTGACTTGTAGCCAGACTCTGTCTGTCTGTCTGTCTCTGACCTTCCTACAAAATGGGTTGGAAGAACTTTATCTAGAAGCATTTTACAGGGGCATGCACCTAACAATGCATGGATATGCCCTTGAAAGCTGGCAAAGTGAACTTATTTACTACACAGGTGCACCTACTCAAGTACAAACGTCAAGTACGAAGAGTAGATTTGGACTGACGGAGAGCCCAACTAAATGTGCATTGAAAACATAGCAGGCAACTACAGGTCTTGTTTCTCCTTCATTCATTACTGGGGTGGAGAGTCTTTGTTCTCATTGTGGAGGCCAGAAGTGGGGCGGAGAGCCTTATCTCTTCACCAAGCCACTGAGACTGAAGTGGGTGGGGCAGTCTAATGGGGACTCCTCCATCCCCGCCAAAGCTCCTATCAATGTAGGGGAGGTAGTGGTGGCACAAGTTCCATTCCAACCTCAGCAGGGGAGTGACGAGAACAGCCTCCCCTTTTGGGGGGCTGCCTTCACAATGAGAGGGGCGCAGGTGGCGCTGTGGGTTAAACCACTGAGCCTAGGACTTGCTGATCAGAAGGTCGGCGGTTTGAATCCCCGCGACAGGGTGAGCTCCTGTTGCTCGGCCCCTGCTCCTGCCAACCTAGCAGTTCAAAAGCACCTCAAAATGCAAGTAGATAAATAGATACCGCTCCAGTGGGAAGGTAAACGGCGTTTCCATGCGCTGCTCTGGTTCGCCAGAAGCGGCTTAGTCATACTGGCCACATGACCCGGAAGCTGTACACCGGCTCCCTCGGCCAATAAAGCGAGATGAGCGCCGCAACCCCAGAGTCGGTCACGCCTGGACCTAATGGTCAGGGGTGCCTTTACCTTTACCTCACAATGAGAATCCACCTCCTCCAGCTGTAGTCAGTTAAGGAGACACAAGTTACTGAGCTGCCTGCTATGAATCTGAGCGTGGCCCTCAGAAAAATCCATGTGCTTGAGATGCAGAATGCTGCCTGCCTGCTTGTCCTTATATTACTACATACAAAAAAGGGGAATAGAAATTACGGATGGGAGAGAAATCTGGTTTTGTTTGCATTGTAATGAGAAACTGCATAATTCACACTTCTCCAACCAGTAAATGGCCAAAACGCAGTGGTCCTTCAGACCTCGAATTTTGCAATAGAGTTTGCCAATGTAACAATGTTTACACAAATTAGGTTGCAGTTTGCATTAAAATGCACATATTAATGAAAGGTACCCAAATATGTTAGGGGAAAGTGCTTGCAGATATATTTGTCGAAACTGCATATAAAAAATGTGGTCATTAAGAAAAAGGCACACTAAAATGCTGACAAATTTTTGTTAGGAGTCCATACGCACCCTTTTTTAAAATGCATATTGCTGTGGAAATGTGAAAAACGGAACTTACAATTGCAAAAAAAAAAAAGGAGACGCTGAGAAGGATCAAAATGGACATATTCATCCTTCCGTTCTAGAGACCTACTTTTAAAAATGAAATGTGGGTGAAACTTCTCAAAAGGGAAAAGAAGGGCCTGGGATGTTTGCTGAAGGGGCCCGGCTGAAGCAGCAGCTCACTCACTCACTCACTCACTCACTCACTCACTCACTGTGACTATAACCCTGACCTGACATTAACTGGCTTGACTTTTCCTAGTTCAGCTAAAGGCTGCCTGAAAAGCGAGAGCCTCTATTTACAGGAGCAGGCAAAAGGAGCTCAAATGGAAGGATTTAACTCTGAGCTGCTGTTGGATCCGTTGCAAGAAAGCACCAGCAAACAGCAGAGAGGTCTCAGCCCTTTCATAATCCTCACAGCTGCTGCGAAACCTCCTCACAATGGAGCGATGTGCTGCACGGGGAAAACCAGCTCTTCTTATTAAAGGAATTTGTCAGTGGAGCGACAGGAAGTGTAGACGATGTCAAAAATCAGCTGTTAGTCACTTGTACCAAAAAAAATCAGAATAATTAGCCGGGATGGGAAGTAGATGCTGTGGCGCTCTCATTTCTAAAGAGCTGCTGTTGCTCCCAGGCAGAAACAGAGAGAGGGAGAGAGGGAGAGAAGCTTTTATGTTACATGGGTAACTTGGACCCAAATGAGCCTTGAGCCGCACTAGCTAGCACAGAAGAAGCATTCCTGCCACAGCTCCAGCCACTGCTCCAGCAATTCAGTCCCCACCTCCCACTCACTCACGCGCACCATTTTGAGGGAAGACGACGCCTCCATGGGAGGCGAGAGTCATTGGTGAGTTCAAAGGTCAACTCTTGGAGATATTCAAAATAAAATGGCAAAATTGAAAACAACCACAATGAATGTTAAGAGCAAAGTGTACAGCTTGTGTTCATTTGGGAGGGGTGTTTCTTGAGGTTTGGAATAATCACGTGGTCTCAAACATAGGGGAAGGGTGGGGGGAGTGACCCCTGCCCCTCTTAACGGTACTCTTGTACCCAACCTTGTTCCCTGTGGGTGCTTAATTTCCACAACAGCTGGATGCAAGCATGTTGTGGCACCCACAACTCAAGTGCAAAGACCCCTGTGAGTCCCTCTTTTGCCATTTCTGTCCCCCTCCACTTTTGCTCATGATATTTTGCTAGTTCTCTGATGACCCGATTGTATGAAAACCTGATTCCATTGGTCAGTGCACCCCAGGCATGGGGGACCTGTGGCCTTGGGATGTTGCTGGACTACAATTCCCATAATCCTTGACCTTTGGCCATGATGGCTGGGGCTGGCAGGAGTGCAACAAAATCTAAAGGACCTCATGTTCTAAAATCTAAAGGACCTCATGTAGTAGAGCATCAAGTTCAGTTCATTCCTGCCTCTTGTACCGGGAATAAGGAATTGTGATTGCAAACTTTGGATTTTTCCTGCACTGTACATTGTCTCTCCTAGTAAATCCACCTTACCCAAATCCTGTGATTTGGGCTTTGCTTTGAATAAGGTATGAATGAAATTAGTTTTACCGCCCTGGCCTCAATGACTCAAGGGGTTAAGTCAAAAGTACCAGGTTTGTAGTGGCACACAGTTTTGCAGAGAGAGAGCATTTCATATCGCAAGTCAAACACTTGTGTGGTTTTATTTTGTTTTATTTTGTATTTAATTTTTATTAAGTTTTCTATTTTACAATTTAAAATATTCATCAAACAACCTTAAAATGTCATCGACTTCCCTTCTTCTCTTTCCATGGTTCAATTTGCATATCATAAATCCCTGCACATTTTACATAAACTAAACCATTGAGTATTCCATTAATACATCCATCAAAACTTGTTTACACTGTTAAATTTATCTTAATGCTGCCAATGTTTTCAAGTGTACAGCTTCCCCCCATATATTCAATAAACATTTTCCAATAGTCTTTAAACGTTTGCTCTCTTATTCTATATGTTAGGTATGCAAGCTGAACATATTCCATCGGTTTCAGTTGCCATTCTTCTTTAGTTGGGACCTCGCTCGTTTTCCATTTAATACCTGTGTGATTTTATAATCCATATATTGCTAATGTGGAATTCGAAACACAGGTGGCTGCTGAGATAATTCACTAAGCCACAGGGTGCTAAAGGTTGGCGATTAGAGATGGGGCAATGCATTGTGGGTGATGAAGGAGGCATAGGGAGTTAGAGCTGGCACACTGCAAGTCATCCTGTTGTGGACACAAGCTACTGATGTCATTGGGACAACCATCCAGTCTGGCAACATGCTGGCTGCAATATCCTACACCTCTGCCTACTAGCATCTAAAGGTAATTACAGGAAGGCCCCTCCAACCTCTATAGTCATGCTGCAGTAGCCAGCAATTTCACCTAGAAAACTGCCTCACTGGCTACAGCTTACTCCGAGCCTCGCCAGCTCACATGACCCAAAGGGGCCGCTTTGTCATCTGCAGCTGAAAAATAAATAAATAGTGTTATGTTCAAGTGTCTAGTTGAAAGCCATTAGCTCATGTGATGAAAACCACTTGGAGTGAAGCTGTTAGATAATAGAGTTAACCCTGACAGATGGCCTACTCTTGCACTCCTGTGGGTATAATTTTAGGAGCAAGGAGGGCAATTATATCCCCAGTGGTCCACCAATGGGAAACATGGCATTTTGCCTCACTCCAGAGAGCCTCCTTTTGATTCAACGCAGATGCTGATGCTGTGTCACTCCTGACATGCAATGTGCCACTTCAAATAAATGTCCTTCTCAAGAGCGTCTCGGATTCATGGAATACTGTGGAAAACATCAAATTAAGCTCTTTTCTAACATTAGCATTGCAATTCTTAGCCACCTACCCTTCATGATTTCAGATCACGGGGATCATGGAGAGATGTAAACAGGAAGGGGCTGTGGGTGCCATGCAGGTACTGAAATTTGTGGGTGCCTGGCTGGAATTTTGTGGGTGCTCGGGCACCCAGGGCCCCAGGGAGTTGGCACCTATGTTACTCGTGTAATAAGAGCAGAAGGGGCAAGAAACCTGGAGGCAGACACATTTCGGGGGCAAAGTCCTCTGCAGTGCTCCAAGAAGCAGCATGCAGCTCCCATGACAGTCTTGCTCCACCATCCCTCTCTGCTGCTAGACCGACCATCTAGTCAGGCAGCACAACTCTCTTTTGGAAACTATAACTCTGCAGAGCATGCAAGAATCTGCTGTAAGATTGAGAATTTAATTAATACATAGCCTTTGGAAACTGGTCCTTGGTCTCTGTGCACTCATGCACTGATTCCAGGTTGCATTCATGGAGCTGGTGGCGCTGTGGTCTAAACCACTGAGCCTTTGGGGTTTGTTGGTTGGAAGGTTGGCGGTTTGAATCCCCACAACGGCGTGAGCTCCCGTTGCTCTGACCCAGTTCCTGCCAACCTAGCAGTTCAGAAGCATACCGGTGCAAGTAGATAAATAGGTACCGCTGTGGCGGGAAGGTAAACAGTGTTTCCGTGCACTCTGTTCCATTGTGCCAGAAGCAGTTTAGTCATGCTGGTCACATAACCTGGAAAGCTGTCTGTGGATGAACACCGGCTCCCTCGGCCTGAAGTGAGATGAGCACCGCAACCCCTTTGACTGGACTTAACCATTCAGGGGTCCTTCACCTTTTTACCTACCTCTCCCCCTGTATTGCCCACCCCTCAATAAACCTGTGATTGCCAGAATCAAGGCAGCAGCAAGAGTTACTGCATATTTGCAAGGGACCCTTGGCACAAGTCTTAGAAATGACTACAGTGGTACCTCGGGTTACATACACTTCAGGTTACAGACTCCGCTAACCCAGAAATATTACCTCGGGTTAAGAACTTTGCTTCAAGATGAGAACAGAAATCGTGCAGCGGCAGCACAGCAGCAGCAGGAGGCCCCATTAGCTAAAGTGGTGCTTCAAGTTAAGAACAGTTTCAGGTTACGAACGGACCTCCAGAACGAATTAAGTTCTTTACCCAAGGTATATACCATATTTTTCGCTCTATAACACGCACCAGACCATAACACGCACATAGTTTTTAGAGGAGGAAAACAAGAAAAAAAATATTCTAAACGAAATAGTGGATATATGATTTTTGTGGTTCATGCTGTGGCCACAGACATGTGATCTGACAGTGAGTTTGGAGTAGCCCAAAGCAAAAATCCTGAGGATCCATGTGGATCCATGCTTTGTAATCACGGAGGAGGGAAGGAAGGGGAACCATGGATCCTCTGCTCACGACTGCAGCAGATCCCCCCTGCCACCTGCAGGCATTCGCTCCATAATATGCACAGACATTTCCCCTTACTTTCTAGGAGGGAAAAAGTGGGTGTTATGGTGCAAAAAATACGGTATATATATCAGCTCATAAGTTGGGGTGGTTAGTGCGATTTGACACTTGACTCTTCATTCCTTGTTGATAGAATTAAAGTTTAGCTTCTGCTGGCATTCTGGAAAGGGTAACAAGCATCACACCGGAGGACTCTAATGCGCCATGGAAGCCTGAAGCTTCAACTTCTGTGTCCATTCAATGCCTACATCTGAGCTCCATAGCTCTCTAAGTTACAGCCCTTCTGCTACCAGGCTTACAAGATCCCACCCCACCCACCCCACCATGTTTGGCAATAATGAAAAGAGATTTACTTTTATTGAAAAAAGTATTAATGGTATTTAGAGATCCCACTGGAGCAGTCATGCACAGTTTCTGGCAGAGTTCCCTCATCATCTAGTTAATCGCTTTAGTTTCATAAATTGTTGACCTGGAGATATCTTCAAGGGGAGGTAGATGGAATTAATTTCCCTTCTAATCTTTGATTAAACAGGCCAATAATTTACTTGGGTTGCCTCGTGATTTATAAGGGTTGTATCAGGGAAGCAGAAAGGGATAAAGATAGGTAATGAAACTGTTTTAGTGAAATTGTTTATATATATATACACAGATTATGATTGCTCGCCACCAAAATCATATTTGCAGTGCTGAGAATTTTGCAGCGTCGTGAGCCAATGATAGATAAATAGGCACATGCTTCTTAATCAGACATTAAGCCTAATGGTACACAATTTAGTTCGTCTGTGATGATGAAAGGTATAGTTTATCCCATTAACTAGGTTTTCGGAAATGCCCAGAGATAAATGTTAATCCAGTTATTGGAATGCCATGACTTTTCCTCAAGACTGTCACTCTCTCTGTGTGCATATACATGCACATACTGCATGTATCTGTGCTTTTAAAGCAGTTTTTTTTCCTATAGAGCAGTCCAAAGAAACTAGCGAATCTAATAAATTCTGCCCCATTTGAATGAAATAGTATAAACACAGGTCCTAACAGCCTCAACTTAGAAATAAACAATGCAATATACTGGTTCTAGGAAAGAAACTGGTAGCTACAGAGGGTGTTTCTTCTTTACTCATGTGAAATATTTAGAGTCTAAGCTTTTACACCTCTGAATTCAATGGGACTTAACGTATATAGAACCCAAGACTTTACTGCTTAAATTCACTTACCGCCACATACGCTCAGGTCTGCAAGGTGACTGAAGGTGACGTCCGAATCAAATGGCTACGTTAGCATTATTAAAAGCTTAAGGTAGCCATCATGTCCCCAAAGAAAAAAATCCCAAGTCCAAATTAGGGCAACACTTTTATTAGGCCAACTAAAATAACACACAATAGCATGCAAGCTTTTGAGTTTGGTCAAGCATAAGTAATCCAGATTTTAGAGTTTTCATTCTTGTATTTCTGAGAGTTGTAAAAACAACACAATTGACTTAATTGACAATTTCCAGCAGCATTGGGCTTCTTGCAACAGAGAAAAACAGAACACTGATTGAGAGTGTGCTAGTGAAGGGAGCTATACTTTGGTGACCGTAGTAGCTGTTAGAACAGAGAGCTGCCACAGTCATCTGGAGGCTTCTGGCTTTGAGAAGACTCATTCACAAGATCTGTTTTCCCTGTTTCCTTTTGTATATGCTGAATTTCATTTCCTCATCCAACTTTCAATCTCTTTTCTTTCTTTACATAACTACTAGTTATGAGAATTTGGACGAAAGTTTCAATGCGGCTTTGAAAAATCTCAATGTTTGTTTTAATTCTGGAGATAATTTGAGCAGTATTTGCAATATAGCATCAATTATTTAAGAAAGGGGCTTTGAAGATGTTTTGATCTTCAGTGCGTTGCACTTCAGCAGGGGAAAAATTACAGATTTATTAAAAGTTTAAAAGAAAATGACCAAACAAAAAACCCAAACCCAAACAGAGGAGTTGCTTCCACTGTGGTATTTAAAACTCTGCTCTGGGCAGAACTAGCAACAGTACAGTAAAAAAAAGAAGAACACATTTTGTTCCTGTGAAGAAACTCACACAGAGAACACCTTTTGTTCTTGTGAAGGTGTTAAATGTTGTCTTTGCATGCACACACACTTGAAAACAAATGTGCTTCGCTAACCCTAACTAAATTTCACCAAACATTTTCATGCTGACATGCTTGCAATCAAACCTTCGTGAGTAACTGCAGGTCTCCCACACTGACAGGGAAAAAAAATGTTGCCAGTCTCAAAGCAACACACACACACACACACACACACACACACACACACACTCTTATGTACAGTATTCTTGCAGTTGGTGTTTCTCAAATTGCCAGTGCCGTTAGTTATGAAGTCTCCTTTGCACATTGCACCAAGCTGAGCTTGGGAGGGATGCTTCCAGTAACTAAACGGCTCCTTGTCATCAATTAACCGCATGCATTCTGTCAGTTAATGGTCTTGTAGCACCATCATTTACTTTAGAATACTTCCCTCAGAGTCCCTCAGGGATGCATTCTGGTTTTGCCAGACAGGCAGCAAATGCACATAATTATTGATCACTGCTGTGCTGATTGCTTAACTGAGAAATCTAAGAAAAGCTACGTCAGTTTGAAGTGAGAAGTCTGACTGGAATTATTGAGAGGAATCAGTTTCGGCTAAAGGTGGTGTTGTCTGATCCCAGGTCTTTGCTATGGGTATCTCATGAGCTAGTAAGATATGAATATGGGCACCTGCTGAGCATCTTCCTAGGAGTGATGGGAGATCCAGTCTTTGTGTGAAAGACACCCAGAATCTGCAGTCATCATGACCTACAAGGCTTCTATTAATCCTGACCACTAGAGGTGATGATCATTTCCTCGATCCATGCACTTTTTCTTATTTAAGACAGAACTGAAATTATCTGCTGGGAAGGCTTTTGGTTGACCTGGTATAGGACTGGGATACACAACGCTCGCTACCTACTTTCTTGTGAATGAAAGCTAGTTTTTTAAGAATGGAGGATGAGGGGCTCTTAACCTGACCTGGAAGTGGACTTTTAATAACAGTGCTATGATGTGCCTTGGAAAATGGTGGTGGTGGGAAAGATATGCTTGATTTAAGGTAGAAGTAACCTTAGATAGATAGATAGATGATAGATAGATAGATAGATAGATAGATATAGATAGATAGATTATAGATAGATGATAGATCTATATCTATCTATCTATCACCTATCTATCATCTATCTATCATCATCTATCATCATCTATCATCTATCTACACACACACACACATTTTATTGCAACATTTTAACAATCTCTGGAGAAAGAAACCCGATAACAGTTTGGGGCCTCAATAATTCCTTGCAAAATTCCTCCGGGGTATTTGAGGGTCAAATGCAGCATGTGGCTTGTTGCTTATAAGGCAATAGAGACTTCACAGAGATGCTGAAATATGGCTGTGATGCTTCAGACCGCTGGCAGCTTGCCATGCCTTTCATGACCCCACCACAAACTTTTCTTGGTGTCCCTTGGAGGCGACCAGATAAAAACTGCTCAGTTTGTACAATAGCATCCATCACACCAGGTATTTGTCATGCTGCAAAAGCTGCCATTTGGAGCAATGTTAGGTGCTACTGTACAGCTTAGTAAACAGGAAAGATATCTGGCAAAGAAGAAGAGGGGGGAAGAGTGAGATATGTCAAGACAATGAAACCACTATAGTGGGAGCCACCTAAAGCCAACAAACAATAGTAGGCACATATGACAGTATTCTTTGTTGGATGCTTAGAGTTCACTCATTTGAGTATTGTGTAATACAGTGGTACCTCGGGTTACAGATACTTCAGGTTACAGACGCTTCAGGTTACAGACTCTGCTAACCCAGAAATAGTACCTTGGGTTAAGAACTTTGCTTCAGGATGAGAACAGAAATTGCATGGTGGCAGCGGGAGGCCCCATTAGCTAAAGTGGTACCTTAGGTTAAGAACAGTTTCAGGTTAAGAATGGACCTCCAGAACAAATCAAATTCTTAACCCGAGGTACCACTGTAATGGTGCACATAGATATACATACCCTCCAACACCTTGAAGGCAAAAACTGGGGTGCTAGCTTCCTGGATGCCATATTTCCATTTTCTCTTGTGAGAGAACGGTGGCCATTTTGGACACTGTGATGTCCCACAATTTTGTGCAGCTATTCCCTCCCCCAAGTGCTTTTGGGGGTCATGGTGCCCCAAAATGTGTGTTTTGGAGCACTGCAGGAGACTGCGGCCCTACAAAAAGTGCTTTTTTTGGGGGGGGAGGAATTGTAGTACGGAATCACGTGAGATCATGTCACACAAAATGGCTGCCGTTCTCTCATGAGGTAAATTGGGATGTCCTGTTTTTTCCAGGACACCTGTGGGGCCACTTGAATTCCCATTTGAGAGAAATGTTGTGGGTTAAAAAATAATAATGCCAGGTTGTGGTGCGCAGGTAATAGTAAGAAGCAGACTGGCAAATGGAGAGAATCGATTTTCTCCTCAGCCACCATCTTGCTGCAATATCCATTAGGAAAAACTCATTTGCATTGTGGGAATCCGTTTTGTTGACTTTCAAGGGGAAAGGAGATGGCATTTTATGGAAATGGTTGTTCCTTATCGGGATGGCGAGGTCAACAGGGAACAGGGATTCCTCACCACCTTGTTTGCTAGGTCCATTCTAATAAACTTGAGTGTGCAAACTTCTTAGCATAAATGGCACTAAATGTCTTCAGAAATGAAACGAATGACACGGCGAGGGCCCCAGCTGAAGGCTATTATGGGTTAAATTGTGATTTATGGTGCCCATGCACCATCATTTTCTGCCCAGTGACAGCTTCCACATTTCAGTCATGGCACCTTAATGAAGGGCCCTGATAGTATCTCAGAGTCTGCAGCTCTGTAATAGGCCAATTTATTCAGCAAATGACACTGGGAGAGTCAGAAGAATGTTTTGTGTAATATTTGATAATGTAATTGATATTCACTCAGGTTTATGAATGTAAATGTTGGGCCGTTTGGTCTTCATCGGGGGTCATTTTTCTTCCAATTATCGGGTACCCATAAAAATGAAGGAGTTGAACTTTATCCATACCACAGCAGAGGTATTCCGAAGCATGTTCTTCTAGGGGAAAAAACATTGCAAATCTTTACAGAGCTATTCTTCATTTTCTTCAAGATGTCATAGTTTCACACTCACTCACTGGAAGGCTGCGAGTACCAAGCAACATAGGCAGCACCTCTGGAAGTTGGCAGGGAAATGGCCTTAAAGGTGCCATGTGTTGTAAAGGGAAATATTGGCTTTGCCATTTTGTGATGAGTTGGCTGGCTGTTTGGGGCAGAAATAGCGTGGCTGCACTGTTAATGCAACCTTCAGAGGTAGCAGTGGCCATGCAAGGGGCAGTGGTATTTAAAGCTGGGTTTCCTCTAAATCTAGGCGGCCTTGCCAGCCAGTCCGTTCCCCAGTGGGAAGTGTCCCCTCTCCCAAAATTGCAAACACAAGACTTCATGTGAGGGCAGGGCAACTCAGGCCCAGCAACTATGAGACTCAGGGCTAGCCAGTGGGGCCCAATTTGAAGCAGTGGGGCGCAACTTGATTTATTTTTGGTAGGTAGGGCCCCAGTTCACAGCCAAAGTCTGCAAAATCTTAGAGATATAAATAAAATCTATCTATCTAGATTGCCCTGGTGCGGGGGGCCCCCTTAGGAACAGCAAGTGGGGCCCAATTTGGCTAAATTGCTCCAATTGCCTTAAGGTCAGCCCTGATGAGACTGTGCAGGGGTTGGACTGACAAGCCCTGCAACCTTCTAGGTCCCTAGTACAGACTCAAGTACAGACTCAATGACTTGTTATGGAAATAAAGGGGGGGGGCTTACTGGAAATCAGTTTTGTCACCTCTCCACCCCCAACCCTGAGACAATGAGCCCAGCCACCTTTTATTCACAGTCGCATAAGCACTACACTACAGCATGGCCATAAATCTGTACGTTCAACCACTGAAATATACACCCAATATGTTGCAATGGAGATTTATGTTACTGCTTTATGAATAAACACTGTGTTTTATGAATGGACTATGTATTTTGTGAATTACCTAAGAGCCACCAATAGGGAGCTCTAGAATCTGACAGCTGATCAATTGGGGACTACCAAACAGTGACCCCTATTGCTGAAAGCAGGTAACCAGCATCAGCTCAGCCTTTGCACTGTTGACTGAACACCCCCTGCTGTGCAGATAATGGAGGAAGCTCGTAAATTGTATCCCTTCTGGCATCCTGGCCAATTCTATTACACTGGTGTAAACCCTGGTGCACCAGAAGCCCAGAATAGCAGCAAATAAAATCCGCTCATATGTCAGCGACTGACAAGACTTGTCAACCAGTTCTTCCAAAGTCTTCCTAAATGATAAAGCTCCAAAATACAGACCAAAAGAGAGCAGGTCTGGGAAGAGTGATGCATACAATGGGCAACACCAGTGAAAAGGCCTTGCTCTGTGTGACTCCTGCCCTGTCATTTGATAGGATGCCAACTTGCCCTCCTTCTTGACATGGAATCCTCTCTATTGGAGTCTCCAGGTCCAGTAAAAACACCATAAGAAGGGAGAGCAGAGACCTTGAAGTTCCCAACAGCTGTAAATCAAGCAAGCAAGCAAGCACACAGGTCACCTTTGTCACAGTAAGGATGCCCATGTCCTGGCCAGGGCTGCACCCAATCTTGTTTGTTCTCAGTAACCAAAATTATATTATCAACATGTACAGGCAGAAAAGTTGTTTTCCTTTATTTGCAAGGAATCGTACAAAACAAAGTGGCACTAATAAAGAAAAGTTCCATGGTGACAACAGAAAGCAAACTAAAAATGCTTTGGCAGTTCATCAGAACTATCCAGCAATATCAAGTTACAGATAGGTAGCCGTGTTGGTCTGCCATAGTCAAAACAAAAAAAATTCCTTCCAGTAGCACCTTAAAGACCAACTAAGTTAGTTCTTGGTATGAGCTTTCGTGTGCATGCACACTCTGAAGCATGCACACTCTGGTATCTGAAGAAGTGTGCATGCACACGAAAGCTCATACCAAGAACTAACTTAGTTGGTCTTTAAGGTGCTACTGGCAGCAATATCAAGTTATAGGAAAACTGGTGCTATTAACAGTAATCCTTCTAGTTGGTTTATTGGTTCGGCAACTTCCATGCACATGACGTGTGATGCTAATTATTCCCCCAAAGAGTTAAATGATAACTAATCAGAGGCAGCTACAGTTGCAAATGACAACAAAATATATGTGAAAGGAAGAGGAGCAGGTTTGCTCAAGGGTGTTGTAGGTAGAAGTACTGTTTGTAATGAAGTGAGAGCAGTAGTTTACTTGCTCGAATTAACAAATAAGAAAGTTTTGAGAATTTAAATTCTAGATTAAAATTGATTACTTAATTGAGAAGGGGATTGTAACAAAAATACTGGGGCCTAATTTGAAAACTGGAGTGCCTGGGCAATCTCATCCTTTAATTCCACACTGCGGCTGCAGACCAAAGCACTCGTCAGGAGAGCTATGAAATTCAAGTGAGGTTCAGATGCCTTGTCAATCCCAGCAGGTATATAAGAGGCCTTCGCCCTGGCCATGCCTTCACCATGACTGCTGAGGTCCACGGACGGCTGAATGTGTCTAATACAATGCAAACCAAACATGGTTCTGAATGCACATTGCCAGTGTTGGTCTCTCAAAAGCTAGGAGAACTGCATCGGATGGGTAGATTAAGGACATCAATCCTTACAAATGTGGCTGGGGAGAGTGTTGGGCAAATGGCGGGCCACCACAGAAAAGTCCCTCCTCAGAGGCTGATTTAGGGGAGCATGACCAGTTCAGTTGCACTGGGCACGGAGCCTCTGGGGTGCCGCAAGTATGATTTACAATGGAGTGTGAGTGGTGGAGGGGCACCAAATTTTAGCATTGCATGGGGCACGGCTGAAATCTGAGACCCCCAAGGTCAACCACTGCCACCCTCCAGGTTTACCCACCACCTGCGAGCAACGGGGGGGGGGGCTTTTCAATTCAGCGCCCCATTTGTCAAACACTCTCCTCAATCAGATTTGTGAGGAGGGATAGGGAGGCAGAAGACCCAAATAGAATCAGGGGCCCTTCAGCAACGCATCTGAACACTGACGTTCCTGCTTGATGTTCAGTTTCTGCCTATTCAAGTAGGCCAAATTCCACCCACAGGTCTGATTCCTTCACCCCTTACCTGTCAGTTTGCATTTTTTTTTGTGCCGAAAGTATTGTTTTGATGTGTAGAGATCTTTCCCATTCTACTTAATTCAAGAGGGTTCTGGAAGCTTCTGTGTGTGAAACAAACAAACAGAAGGTTTATGATGTTTGGATTATTCCTTCCGAGAAGCTGAATACAGCTGGCTTAAACTGGTTCTCTTATCTCTTTCTGTCAAAGTCAAGCTGATTATAAATATAGGCCAGAAGGGGCCTGGGTTTCATTTTCTCTTTCTATCTCTTTTCCTTCTGGTGTGGTGTTCTGTACATAGCATGCTTAGTGTTTAAGTTTAGACTTATTATAAGTTATTGTAAGTTACGTCTGCTGCAACTGGATTTCTTATGGACAGTGCCAATCCTGAATGTAGAATCATAGAATCATAGAGTTGGAAGAGACCACAAGGGCCATCGAGTCCAACCCCCTGCCAAGCAGGAAACACCATCAGAGCACTCCTGACATATGGTTGTCAAGCCTTTGCTTAAAGACCTCCAAAGGAGACTCCACCACACTCCTTGGCAGCAAATTCCACTGTCGAACAGCTCTTACTGTCAGGAAGTTCTTCCTAATGTTTTGGTGGAATCTTCTTTCTTGTAGTTTGGATCCATTGCTCCGTGTCCGCTTCTCTGTAGCAGCAGAAATGTATTGGATTTGTGACCATTATGCTCATTTGCCTTCAGTAGCAGTAAAGCTCTGCTGGATGAAATATTAATTGCCTCTGGTCTGTTCATTGGGAACCCTGCAATGTGATTTTACTCTGCTAACTATATATTGGAGTTCTGCTCCGGATCAATGTTGAGTAGAAGTCCATGGCATCCTATCACCCCTTATCCCTTAACTCATGGGACAAAGCCACCGTGTGGGTCAGGCTGGCAGCTGCGCCTCATGGTGGAAGGCTCTGAGAAGGATAACGTTGCTTTAGTTCTCGTATTGTTTGAGAAAGTAGGATTGCCTTTAAATTAGAAGGGAGCCAAATTTCTCCCCCATCCCCCAGCTGTTTGGAAATAGCTTCCACTGAAATGCAACATAAGCACTGCAGCTGACAATAAACCAATAAGCAGAGTGCTTATTGGTTCAAGGTCCCTTCTGTGCTTTTGACAATGAATGCTAACATAAGACTATTCAGGCAAATTCTCCCTATGGGTTCCCTAAATGTGACATTCCCCTCTTTTCCATTTCAAATACCTGCAGATCATCCAGTAAGGGTTTTTTTTTCTTTCTGATGAGCTGCTCTTTCTTAAATGAAGGCACTAATGTGCATGTCTCGTGGTTTTTATTTACCAGAAGTCGCTTTCTATGATTTACAAGTGATGGAAACACAGTGCCTAAAGACGGGAAGCAAATGAATACAAATTTTGCCCCAAAGCATCACTTGTTAAAAGTGTTTTCCTCTACCAGCCCTCCTAAAATGTACAGATGAGGAAGAGAAATGAAGTTAAAAAAGCAAGGTAACTAAACAGAATTCTAAAGCATGAATTAAAGCAAAGGGAAACTTCTTTTGAGTTTAATTTCCCCCCCAAGCTTTTCAAATGCACTCAAGAGACGGGGGGGGGGAGAGAAGTAACAGGAAAGGAGTGAATTAGGCCACAAAGTAAAGCATACTTTCAGTTTAAGTGCTCTCCCCCCATCTTTGGGGGTTTGGAAATAAATGTGGACTGGGCCTCCGAGCAAGGTTTTAGGAGTGGGGAGGGGCACAAATACCAAAAGAAGGAGAAGGAGGAAGAGAGAATCCTGCTGTCCTGGCCAAATGGTTACATATTCACAACATTAGGGTTTGGGTGTGAAGCTGGTGCCCAATATATTGCTCTGCTTTCCTTTGGACCACACCAGCAAAGAGTTTGGATTTGGATTTGATATCCTGCTTTATCACTACCGTGAGGAGTCTCAAATTGGCTAACATTCTCCTTTCCCTTCCTCCCCCACAACAAACACTCTGTGAGGTGAGTGAGGCTGAGAGACTTCAGAGAAGTGAGACTAGCCCAAGGTCACCCAGCAGCTGCATGTGGAGGAGCGGGGAATCGAACCTGGTTCACCAGATTACGAATCCACTGCTCTTAACCACTACACCACACTGGCTCTCAGCAAGGTGAAGAAGGGGTGTTTTTTTTTAAGGATAATGGCCCGAGCAACCCAAGACCTCCATGCACATAGCCCAGGCTTGCACTCAGTGGTGGAGGAAGGGGGGACAGTGGGGCGGTCCAACCCAGGTGCCATCTCTGATGGGGGGTGACAAGAAGGCACCCTTTGGGGGGCTCGCCCCACTGCCACTGCCATTGGCCTGCCACAGCCACTTGTGGAGGATCCTCTGCTCGTGGTTGCACTCTCTACCAGCATCCGTACGGCACTTGAGTGGCGCCATCAGCAAACCGCCAGGTGGTGCATGTGCAGCAGCGCTCCGCACGGCACTGCACATGCACCCTACATACATTGCACACACATGCACCGTACATAGCGGCACGCATGCATGCGCTCTACATAGCGGTGACATGCATGCGCCGTATGTATGGTGCATCCACATGCGCCACCGGCAGTTTGCCCCGCCCCCTCGCATCAGGTGCTGGTTCTCCTTCCTTCGCTCCTGTTTGCTCCCCAGGGAAGTCACTTCCATGCTGCAAACCGAGTGATTTGACTTCACGCCCAGTGGCATACTCCATTGTCTCTTGAGATACCAGACAGATACCAACAGCAAGGTTTGAGTTCTTTGTTTTGTTCCAGGTTGAGAAATCATAGTCTCAGATATCAGAGTTGAAAAGGACCTCTGTGATCATCTAGGGCAGGAAATCTGGAGCGAGAGCTGTCACTTCCTCACAGTTACATTTAAAGGACATTTGTGTCACTTTAACAGCCACACTTTCCTCCCAAATTTTGCTGAGAGCTGCTGTTCCCAGAACCCTTAACAGTCTCTAGTTCTCAGGGTTCTTTGTGAGTTGGAATGCCATGGCTGCTGTTACGGAAATTACGGGGGGTGGGCACATCTTTAAAGTTAAATGTCACAAATATTATGCCTGAATGTATCCTTTCAACTTGACAGCTCAGAGATGTTACCTAGCTTTAAAAATAATATAAAATCATCTCCTTTGCCAGTTTCCTCCATTCCAAAGCTATTTTCCCCTTGAAAAGGGACTCCAGGAAGTTTCCAGAGGTGACAATTGCTGGGCTCATTGTTAGCCAAAGGAAGCCAAATCTCATCACCTGACTCGCCTCAGGCTCCAGACATGCCAAGAAAGTTCTATTGTACTTTTGGGTGGTGGGTACTTAAGACATATTTGTCTATGCTAATCTTATACCTGAATCTTGCCCTGCCATGTCTGCTTATGCTAATCTTGTACCAAGGACTTGTCTGGACATGTTTGCCAAGGTTAACCCCTCCCCTTTTGTGACATGTCAGTGATGTAGCAATGATGCTGTACGAACTGTATTCTGGGATATGGTGGGAAAGTTTTAAAAGTCTTTGTCACCCCATCCTCGGGGTTCAAATTTCCTCTTTGAACCTATTGCGCAATAAACTTTGGTCTACAGCTATTTGCTCCGGTTGGTGGCTGGAATCCTTCCTTTATTCCTCAGGGACCTGTGGGCTCGCACCTAGATTTTTCCGTAACACTGCTGAAGTAGTATGAGTGCTTTAAATGCATGTTGTAGATGTGGCCAGTATCCCTGAGAGGCGACTGAAAAACAAGTCCCTCATAATCTAAGGCAGTTTGTACCACTGTAAACAGCTCATAGTCAGTGCTGGATTTAGGCAGTTCCCCAGCTGAGCAGGAGCAAAATAATAATAATAATAATAATAATAATAATAATAATAATAATAATGGAATTATTGTGAAAATAATAAATATGAGGGAGACAAAAAAATTGTCCTCACTCAGGGCACCATATTATTCAATCTGCCCTTGCTCAAATCCCCAGAAAGTTCTTCCTAATGCTGCTCAGCCACAGAACAGGTTGCCTCATAAGGGAGTTTGGGGATCCAATGCATAATGCTCCCATTATGAATGGATGGATGAACCTATTGATTCACTATCAAACAGCTCTCTGCCTGCTGCACAGTACAACTAGAATCGTAGAATGGTAGAGTTGGAAAGGATCCCACAAGTCATGTAGTCTAACCCCCTGCAACACAGGAATCTCAACATGAAGTTCCCCATCCAATTTGAAACCAGGCTGGGCCCTGCTTAGCTTTGCAAATGTGCTGGTAGTTTTATCGCTGCACCACTAGGAGATTCTTGCAGCTGCCACTTTAAAGGGAGATTTGCACCAATGGGCAGATGAATAGCTTTGCCCTCCCATTTCTGCATAAGGAATCACTGTAAGAAGGATAGGAGCAGGTCAATCTATCTTTTTTTTTTGGAGGAGCTGGTCAGTTGGCAACTCTATCTTTTACATCCAACCAGATTTATAAATAAACAAAAGCTGACATAATCACATTTCTTGAAACGTTAGATAAGAACTAGCACAGAGGAAAGTCAGCGTAAAAGGAATCATTGTGAAAAGGCCAAACTAGTAATTAAGATATGCCAATGAAACGGAAAAGGTTTTCTTAAAATAAACAAGTCCTCGGCTGCAATCCTATATTCATTTCCCTGGGGGGAAGTCTTGTCGAACTCAAGATATTTCTTATTCAATATATATAGGATTGCATTGTTAGCCTCCCTGTGAAAAACAGTGAGCGAGGGGACTCTGAGACTTTCTCACTCTGCTTTTCACTCTTCGCTCATTCCAAATTCATTTACAAGTGCAACTCAGGAGAATAAATGAGCTTGGAAATTGTATATATATATATATATATGCTTTCGTAGATTTTCACGGGTACAGGAATGCAGGTTTTGGTGTCCTCGGGTGTCTTCCCGTGTAAAAGTTGGGGTGTCTAGGCGACGTTTCGACGAGGTCTCACTCGTCATCTTCAGGCTGGTGCTTTCGGCTTCTTGTTACTGGAACAGAGCAGGATCTCAGTGTTTGAGTTCCTATAAATACTGTTGAGGGGGTGTGATGGCTTCCATGATTATTCTCTTGTGGTGATGTTCCATGTTAAAGAGCAATTTGGAATCTGCAAAATTAATTTCGTGTCCTGTTTCTTTCATGTGTTGGAAAAGAGAGGAAGTTTTTTCTTCTTTTTTGACGGCATTCTTGTGTTCTGCGATACGTGCATTTATTCGTCTGTTTGTTTGTCCAATGTACGTGGCTGGGCAGACTTTGCAGGGTATTTCATAGACCCCTTGGTTTTCCAACTGGATAATCATGGAAGCCATCGAGATAGAGAAACACCCTCACAACATGAACAAGCGTGACGACACATCCCGCTTGCCAGACATCTGGAAATTAGCCTTCCCCACAAAAACTGACACCAGATCCAGAGGCACACAGAACGCCATCACCAATCAACCACACCAGACCCAAACCCAGACCCTCTCCACAGATAAATTACAGACACCATCCAGTAGCCAAACCATGGTGGCACCTCCGGATGCTGCACCCCTCTGCAATCCCTACACAGATCTGGCTGACACAAGCCACAAAACCACAGCTCGCCCCTATACACGAAGCCAAGCCAGAGCACAACTAAGTGCAGTACAGCCATCTTCTCAGAAAAACTCTTCACAAAGTTCAAGAGGTCAAGACACAAAGACTTTAGCAACTAATCCACACCTAATGACCCACCTAAGTGGTACTCAGGATATCACTCAAGAAATCACTCAGGATATCCCTCAAGTAATTAAGGAACAAAAGAAGAAAAGGCACACTAGCCTGGGAACTTCCTCTCTGCCCAGAACATTGGAGGCTATACACCACACCCCCTCAACAGTATTTATAGGAACTCAAACACTGAGATCCTGCTCTGTTCCAGTAACAAGAAGCCGAAAGCACCAGCCTGAAGATGACGAGTGAGACCTCGTCGAAACGTCGCCTAGACACCCCAACTTTTACACGGGAAGACACCCGAGGACACCAAAACCTGCATTCCTGTACCCGTGAAAATCTACGAAAGCAAATATATATATATATATATATATATATATATATATATATATATATATATATGTATATATGTATAGACATAAATGGAGCCGTTACTGGTTTGTTGAATACTTATTGCGCCAGAATCAATTGTGTTAATTTTGAGAAACGGCAGCAACAACCAACATTTCGACAGAATCAAGGATATCCCTGATCACCAATTTTGTTTGACCTGCTCACCTAAAGCTGGGCAGTAAGGAGGAGGTCACATAGACAGATTAAAGCACCCAGGGTTTCTTAAACTAGGGTCTACAGACCCATCATCCTTAGCTAGCAGGATCAGTGGTCAAGGATGATGGGAATTGTAGTCCAAAAACAGCTGGAGACCCAAGTTTGGGAAACACTGTTAGACAGTGCTGAACTAGATGGATCAATGACGGTTTGAGGCATCTTACTATATACTTTGTTTCCCCGCACTCTCTGAGAAATCATGAAAAATGCCCCCGCCCCCGATATTCAGCCTGAAAACAGGCTTGCAAAAGTGAGAGAGGAGTTGTTGCAGCATCAGTATCCTATTACATCTCCATTTTGTTTCTCCTGTCCACACTCCTTCCAATCAATAGGAAAAGCATTTTTCTTTTCTCAAACACGACAATTGAATTTGCTGGGCCAGCTCATTTTGAATCTCTTTAAGCCTGTTTGTAAACTTTCCCAGTTGTGTAAGGAAAGATGCCCTTTAATAGACTCTTAGATGTCGGCTCCAAGTGCACATGGTGTGTGTTTGTGTGTGTGTGTGTGTGTCAGGGGGAAAACACAAGCATTTAAAAAGCTGTCACTCAGTAAATTGAGCTTTGAGAAGATGTATGATTTTCCGGTTCCTCATCATTGCTTTTTAGCATCTGTGGAAGATTTAACTCAACATCTATCATCTTGTTATAGACAATGCTGCACTTGACAACTAGTGGTTTCATTGAAATGTGCATGGCATTGCCTTTATCCAAGATGCCTTCATACGTTAATCCTCAAAGCCTCCTTTTGGAGGGATGGGCCCTCAAACAACATTAGAAGGTGCTAAACTCCAGTCTGTTGAGTGTGTGGGGAGCAGTGCTGAGGAACTCCAGCACTTAATTTAAGCCTAATGGGTTCTTCTATAGGTACATAATTGTAACCTGCCCTTCGACCTTAAGGTGAAAAGTGAATGAGTAAGGAATCTAAATGTCACCACCACCATTTGAATGTCTTCCCTGCTCTTCGTGCTGGATTTGGACTGGGAAGGTATGGGCAGGGACAAGCAGATTGCATTGACCTTTTCTGCAAACTGAAGCATACAGAGGTATACAGAGCAGGGGTCAGCAAACTTTTTCAGAAGGGGGCTGGTCCACTGTCCCTCAGACCTTGTGGCGGGCCGGACTATATATATATTTTTTTTTGGGGGGGGGAGAATGAATTCCTATGCCCCAGAAATAACCCAGAGATGCATTTTAAATAAAAGCACACATTCTACTCATGTAAAAACACAGTGACTCCCGGACCATCTGCGGGCCAGATTTAGAAGGCAATTGGGCCGGATCCAGCCCTCGGTCCTTAGTTTGCCTGCCCATGGTACAGAGGCTCCCTTGCACTCTTGGCAAGATGCTGTATTGCCCACCCCATCCCCAATTCCTTGGGAAGGACCTGTGTCAGCGCCTCTGAAGCCAGGAGAGAACATGGACCAGAAACTCAAAATGTTTGCTTTTCATCACCTTTCATGCTCCTGCAATGACTTCCTCCACAGCAATTGGGGGCATGTCAGCTTTGCTCAGCCTCTCTTCCTTCCTCCTCCTCCTTTGTTGGTTCATTTGCCTCCCTCCGTCCCTCCATCCCTGCCGCGCTCACCCACTCTCTCCATCTTTCTTTCCCCCAGCTCCACTGGTCACTAAGCTCACACTTCTAATAGCACCTATGGTTGACTGGGGAGGGGCTCCCACAGGGCTGCTGTGATGGCAGACATCAGTCTTACACTCAGGATTGATGGAGAAACCCAGCCAGGGAGAGTGAGAAGATTTGGTTAGCAGGGAAAGTTGAGTCAAACATGCCAGGTCTCTTAAGAGTAGTAGTTATGGCTGAACATATCTCCATCATTTCTAGATCTGGTATATACAATTTTTGTGCACGAACAGCAGGTGTAGCTTGGGAATGTGTTGTACATTATGTGGCATTATGACATTATGATGTGTATTATGATGTCATGAGCCACTGCCTTCTCTTCTCTGATAGGCTTTTTCACATGCCCTTGTCTGCTGCCGTCAACACATGTTCAGGCATTTATGAGCCTTTTAGACTGAACATGAACATAGCCAAGAAAATATTTCCAAGAAAAGAATAACAGAGTCTGAAGATAAGACACATCTTAAACACACACCAAACATTAAAGGAAGAGTGATGCAGGTATGTGCTGTGAGCTCAAAGCGAATGGTTTTTGCCACTATCCATTGCAGAGGATTCAATTGCAATTGAACAGTCAGTTCCGTGAACAAGCCTTCTCAACTAGAAATGCCTGAGGAATCTGATCTTTCTGAACTCCATAAAAATATATTTATCTGCACCTTCCAAATGTGCAGATTGGAACTTCACTATCTACCGTCTTTCATACTTGAAGATGTACTTGATTCAAAAGAAAATATATCAATACAAGTTCTTTAAGCACATGTTGAATGGAAATACATTAATAGATATGTATTCAAGACCAACAGGAGTGGAATAATACAGAAACTGGCAACCCAAACTGTGGGTGGATGCACCCAAGAGGTGACATGGAGCAGAAAATACTGATTTGCTCATTTCTGCTCTCAGTGTGTGATGGCACCATGGGATGATGAGTGTACTGAATGTTTGGTTACCTGCTTGGTCCTCCATGCCCCTTGGCTTCATGCAGAAGGTCTCAGGTTCAATCCCTGATATGTCCAGGTAGAACTGAGAGTCACTGCCTGCTAGCATAGACAATACTGAACTAGGTAGACCCATGAACTGGCTAAGACAGAAGCTTACCTTCCTACAAGACTGAACTTTGTTTCAAGTCGGCCACTATATCTTTTTGTGTCATGAAGCTGTGACCAATGGACTCTTTGGATCATATTGCTGTGATTCAAGAGGAACAGAAAACCCAATAATTAGGGCTGGATCTACACTGACATGTTTAACGTCATTCTAAAACAGCCTTTCTCAACCAGATGTTGAGCCAGAGCTCAGGGATGATGGGAGTTGTAGTACAACAACATCTGGTGACCCACAGGTTGAGAACCGCTGTTCTAAAACATCACAGGGCATATTTATAAATTAAACTGTATCTTACCTTTGTGTCCCCCCCCATCAAAACACTGTTGCTTGTTGCTCTGCAGCACCCCCTGGTGTCATATTTTAATAACACATTGTGAATGTTAAAAGTAGGGTGTCATGTGTCCAAATATGCTATGAAAACCATTTCTTAACCATTCCTTAACGTTAAAAACCACAAGTGTAGATTTGCCCTAGGAGAAGTAGATTATGGAATTAGAGACAGAATTACAAGGCAGTCTGGTGATGGTGGTAAGGGGGAGGAGGCCAAATTCAAAATCTGGAAATGCATGTCTAACCCTCTGAAAACCTCACAAACAGAATAGTGGCCTCTTGCGTATAAAACCCTGTGCAAATCTGTTACATCAATGGGAGGCAGAGCTGGGTAAGGAAGACTTCCACCAGAAATCTGATCGTACATGCTGTCTCTCATGCGCAACTTCATGTGGAGGAGTTATGAACAAGCATGGACACTAGCCATGCATGCATGCAGTTATTACTCCCATGGGTTTATAGATCCTGCCCCAATGTATTTCCTGTAATCGTGATGGGATTCCTTCCATGCAAATCTGCGAAATCTTATTCAGCTGCTATTCATTTTGGTCCCCATTTTTCTTCCCAAATAGCAATATTATAGAAGTGTTAGTGCCGGTGGTAGATGTTGTGAAAGCACTCAAAATCCTTGCCAGATAGAGCGTCGCAGCGGTACCTCATTTGTTTTGTTTTCATTACAGCAGAGTGTGATAAATGCCACTTGCCTTGTGCTCTTTAGTTCAGCAAATGCCATTGGAAACGAGCACAATTATTGAGGCCATATTGAGAATTTCTTCCTTGCCCCCCAAAACAAAACAGCATACATTGCTGTAGATTGAACTATGCCTCGTGCAGCTAATGCAATGAAATTTGTATCTATAGCGAAGGGGAAACTGCAAAAGTGCTAATTAAATAGATTCTGCCGGGTCTTGACTTTGTAGATTAGTGCAGATCACAAAGGAAAAAGTAGACAGAGGCATCTGTCAACTGGTGTAGTTATCTGCAAAGATCACTATTACATTTTGCAGCTCGTTTCATAGCACAACCTACTACCCACCCAAGGGAGGAGTCATAAAATCATATAATTGTAGAGTTGGAATTGTAGAGTTCTGTGCTTCTATTGCACTAGTTGGAGCCTTTGCACTAGCTTCCTTTAGAATGTCGGGTTAGTTGACTTCGCCTCCAGATTTTGAACCTTTTTGAACCAAACAAATTCACATGCTGGATCTGTTGCTTGCCACCAGAATCCAAAGTTATACTGTCTTGCAGTATGGAGGTTTCACTTTACTACTGCTATTTTGGCTGATGGCTTAAAAAAGGCTGATCGCCAAAGAATTGATGCTTTTGAATTATGGTCTGGAGGAGACTCTTGAGAGTCCCATTGACTGCAAGAAGATCAAACCTATCCATTCTTAAGGAGATCAGCCCTGAGTGCTCACTGGAAGGACAGATCCTGAAGCTGAGGCTCCAATACTTTGGCTATCTCATGAGAAGAGAAGACTCCCTGGATGTTGGGAAAGATTGAGGGCACAAGGAGAAGGGGACAGCAGAGGATGAGATGGTTGGACAGTGTTCTCGAAGCTACCAGCATGAGTTTGACCAAACTGCAGGAGGCAGTGGAAGACAGGAGTGCCTGGTGTGCTCTGGTCCATGGGGTCACAAAGAGTCAGACACGACTAAACGACTAAACAACAACAACTTAAAAAAGGAAAAGACTGGACAATGCCATGGATTGCTACCACCGCTTTATGTGGCAGCAAATACCCTAGCGGTACAGCCCTATACACACAATGTCTACCCAGAAGACCCCATGAGTTTAGCAGGACGTACAGCCCAGGATTGCTGTCATTGTGAATTCAATGCTGTAGAAAGGAAAGTTCTCTTTACTCAGTCCAGAGCAGGCATAGGCAAACTCGGCCCTCCAAATATTTTGGGACTACAACTCCCATAATCCCTGACCACTGGTCCTGTTAGCTAGGGATGATGGGAGTTGTAGTCCCAAAACATCTGGAGTGCCGAGTTTGCCTATGCATGGTCCAGAGCCTATTGCCATTGCCCTCTAGTTGCCTGGCATGACCCTGATTTTTAATGAGCATTTCGAGACACAGAGAGAAATTCCATTCGCTTCACATTATTCATAATTTCACAAGCTTCCAAACTGTGTTGCTGTGTCATTTTCTTTCCATCTGTCATTTTTTTTCTAAACTAAAAAGGTCCAAATGTCTTTTCCGCACTTTTGTCAAAACACTCTCCTCGCTGAGGAGATGAGAATTCTTTCCTCAATGGGGAACATATTTATAGAGCAGCCTCAACCTCGCCAAGGGAGCGAACAGCAGAACCCTTTTCTCTTTCTGTGTTCTTTTAAAAACTAAATTATTTTTCGGATGACTGTGGATCATGTGGCAAGTCTGTCTAATCTGATCTGATCCTTCTCTCCCTGATCCCATAAAGAATATACTCTGTTTGCAGCAGATCCATTCCCTCTCCCATATGGAGAATAGACGGGATGCAGACTGTAGCTTATTGCATGACTATTGCTACAGAGCATCAATGGGGCATAAATTGCTTGATGAAAAGCCGTAAGCAGCTGAGTTACCCTTTCCTGCTCTTTTGCTTTTGGATTTTAAGTACAAAAATGGGGAACTTGCGGCTGTTGGACATTGTTGAACTACAACTTCTGTCATCCCTAATTATTGACCTTGCTTGCTGGGACTAATGGGAGTTGAGTCCAGCAACATCTGGCAGGCCATTGGTTCACCCTCTCTGTTTTAGCAGAACCTGCTGTGGTTTTCCTCCTCAAACATGTGCGCTAGAAACATGGATGCTTTAGCTGAGATTCCTGCATTGCAGGGGGTTGGACTAGATCAGTGTTTCCCAACCTTGTGCCTCCAGCTGTTTTTGGCCTACAATTCCCATCATCCCTTGCCACTGGTCTTGCTAGTCAGGGATGATGGGAGTTGTAGGCCAAAAACATCTGGAGGCACAAGGTTGGGAAACACTGGACTAGATGATCCTCGAGATCCCTTCCAACTCTATGATTCTATCTTTTTTTTAAAAAAAGTAATATTTATTAAGAGTTTAAAAATTACAAAAAGAAGAAAAAAAGCTAAACAAAGCAAAACATACAATAGAATACATAAAAAACAAAAAAGACTACTTATCTTAACAAAACCAACTCTATGATTCTATCTGTTTTTAAGATGATGGCCAGGATTGATTAAAAAAAGGAATGCCAAAGTTTTATCGTATGGCTTATCTCACCCATTTTGCAGGTTCAGAATAATGTCAAGCAAAATTATTGCCAAATGTTATTATTGGAACTTATGTTTATTTGTTCACTGGAAACATTTATACAATGTCCACTAGTTTATAAAACCACTCAAGGACCATAAAAACAATATCCACTGCAAAATATTGGGGGGGGGGATTAATATCAGTAGTAAAGAAGCAAAAGGAAAACCAAGGGATAAAAATAGCCGATCAATTAAAACCTGTTTAGATGACTTGTTGGGAAGCTTGGGCAACAAAAAAGGGTCTTCCCTGAGACTGAAAAGTTATCAGGTTTGATGCCAGACTTATCTCCCTATTCCACAGAAAGGTGCCATGGCTGAAAAGGACCTCTTCTGGTGGGATTGCCATACATCTAGATTTTCCCAGACATAACCAGGACTTCAGTGGTGGTCACCCCCACTCATTGGCACCCACATATGATATTTTTGTAATTTTTGCAAACACTTACATATTGCAGAGGTCGGTCATATCCAGGGATCAAATGTGCCCCCCGAGGCTTCTCTCTCTGGCCCTTGAGACACTCCCAGGCTAAAAAAGGCTTCCACAAGCCATACCCACTTTGAGTGCATCTGCTTAGCTAGAATGTCTCATTGGAAGGATGGAAAGATGTGTTGGTAGAAACCTCTGACTTTTGCCTGGCTGGGATGTAACCAACTATACAAAATTAAGAGTTGCATCCATTGCCATACTCACTTTGGCCTGCTGCTCCTGATCACCACCAGCATGTGGACCTCAAAAGGCTTCCCTCAAAAAGGGAATATGGCTCTTTTCCCACTCCTGGCCTACCAGACAAATATGAGACACACCTGTTGCTCTGCTTTGTTACCTGAGCATCAAAGTCTCACCAATTAGCCATTGATTAGATATGGAGAGATAATGTGAACATCTAAGGAGCCAATAACATAGTGACTGTTTTTCCACTTTATGAAGCCGTAAATGTGATGCTTTATTTGCTATTAGGTCTCCTGCTGTCTCTGTGACTTGTTAGAAAACCCCGGATCCATTTATTTTCATTTGAGGTCCAACCTTAATTTATTGCTGAGGAAGTCAAGCAAAGAGGAAATTTGCCCTGCCAAGCCATAGTGAGGTTGCGTGGTGGTTTTGAATATCTCAGGGATGATGCTATTCCAACTAACACAGATGTGCAATGTTTTCCTAGCCTATGATGGATCACTAAGGCAAAAACAACAACTACACTTTAACAAGTGTTAAAAAATTTTTTAGTGTTTTTTTTAATGCATTTTGAAAAGTATACTCTTGCCCCAGTGCTTTGATCAGCTGCATCACTGTTTGTTTCACAGCCTTTAGTTTCTAGCTGCTAAATGATGACTGCACCAGCCATTTCCATGCCATTTCATCCATACATGACAGTTTGCCACTGATGCTTCAATGGTTCCTGATTAGGGTCGCCAGCCTTTAGTCTGGGCAAATGATGCATAGCCAGGGATCTGCAAGAATTTTGGACCTGGGAGTCATTCAGAAATCCAAGAAACTGTTGTGGGGCATGGCAGGAGAACACAACGGCAAGAACTCCATCCCCTCCAATGGCTGACCACCATAGTGCTGAGCAAACTATTTGATGCTCACAGCTGTTGGTGCAGGCACAATCCACTGCTGTGTGCAAGTACGCTTGGCTTGTGGCCAGGCAATCTGATGAGTCTACATTGTATAGTCTGCATCACCCTACAGCAAGCAATTCACTTACTGGTAAGCCTTTATGAACTGTCTGCATTTCAAAGAAGTCTCTGGTTTGTGTGATTCCAGGAGATTGCTCTATTTCCTGAAAGAGAACTCTCTCCGTACCAGCGCCTCTGTGTTCTAGAAAACCTTCTACTCTTGATCTTGAGCTGTTGTGACATCCTGCAAGGAACCAGGAGCTTGTATGGATCTATAAACATGCTCAGAGGGAGCAATTACTTCTAGAGTGTGAATGATGGAATCGATACATACACATTCTGAAAAGCCCTGGTTTGGCAGGCTGGCTAGGGAGAGGGGGAGAGATTCTCTTGAGAGAGACTGGTTGTCTGTCAAGGTGGATTTTTCCAACTCAACCACAGCTGGGAGAGCTGGCGTGGAGGCAGGGGAAGTGGCAGGGAAGGGGGGCGCAGGATGGTGAGGTCTTGCCTGGGGATAAGGCTCCTTGCTTCAAAGGGGGGAGGAAGACCGCGCATCGAGCCAGCAAGCCGAGGGATAGGTTAATTAAAATATTTCTTCCTGCCATTCTGATGTTCATGAAAGCAAAACAATGTACTTAAAAGGTCCCCCATAGGGTCAGCGCTTCTGCTTCTCCCAGCTGTCCTGATGCTCAGAACCCTGCTCACGGAAACACCCAAATTATCCCTAATGGCCTGGACCTTGACGTCACTATTATTTCCCTGAAGCGCCTTCTCCTTTAGAGGCTGGGTCATTCTTGGGCAGGCAACCATCGGTAACAGCAGCTGGCAAGAAAGAAATGAAAGGAAGACATTTCACTGTAAGGGACTAGGAAGCACCTCAGGGTTCCTGGGACCTCTGTTCAATCTCGGCAACAAAGCCCAGTTTGTCGTACCTGAAGCTTTCCCCTGCATACGCTTCTGCTGCTTACTAGCTGCTTAAAGGCATGATCAGAATGGATCCTGCAGATTTCCTGTAGGCGACTTATTTCATTGCCCAACTACCCTTAGCATTAGGAGGATTTATTCTAATATTGAACTTTCCCCTCCTGCAATTTAAAAGCTCCTTCTTGCCTCTGGCGGCGCAAGACATTCTTAGCAGCTGATTACATGCAGCTGAGGAGGCCGCAGCTGGAGAAATCTGACTTTTTGGTGGCCGCACAGCTGTTTTGTCTATCACTGTTTGGCAAGCAAAACAACGTTTTAAAGAGGTGAGGTGTCTTACGGAATCCCCTCGAGCTTTAACACCCCCTGTTTCTTTCCGCTTTCCTTGTGGATTGGATAGGTGTCCCCTTGACTTTATGGTGGGTACTCAATGGACACAAAGTCAAGACATAGGAAGGGAGGAAGTTGCCTTAGCCCAAGTCAGACTGTGGTTCCATCTAGCTCAGAGACTGGCAGTGAGTGCTCAGGGTTGGTGGCAGGGTTCATTCCCAGCCTGGAGATGCGAGGGATGGATCCTGGACTGCTTCCAGGTTGTCACTATTTTTGGCTGGCAAGGATTCCATCTCATGCTGGCAAATCCAATTATAGTGGATTGGGAGGTCTTGTGCAACAACCCCCAAGCCTTTTTGCAATAAGGAAAATGATGAGAAGATGCACTGGAAAGTGAGGGATACTGCTTGTTTTGATGCTGCCCAGCGGCTGGGGCAACCCCTTCAGATGGGTGGCATATAACTAGATGATGATGATGCAACATCATCTAATCTCCCTGCAAATAAATCAGAATGAATGATCAATAAACTGGTTGCCTGGAAGTTTTTGGGTACACAGCATGAACACTACCACTCATGTATGGCCTCCAGTCAAAGATAATATCATCAGACTCATGTTTGGCTTCACTTGACTGCGTGCTCTTTGCATGGGACATTTCTAATCTAATTAAGTTATTAGCACATATTTAGATGCATTTATAGCACCATCCTGAAAGTCTGGGTGGGTAGAGAACTCCATTGCAAAATTCAGAGAAGTGTGCATTTCAAATGATGGTTGTGTTCCAGTTCATGTGTTGTTTCAGAAAGTACAAATGAGGTAGGTCTGTCTTAAAATGTGAACTGAATCAATTATCTGCCTGATTCCTGTCCTCTGGTTTGTCCCTCAGCCAACAGGAGCTGTGGGGGCAATGCATAGAAAACAAGTTGACTAAGGAAAAGACAAAAGTATTGCATTATGACCCAAACTATGATTTGCTTCTTTGGGGTTCAGAACTGCTTCCTCGAGCCAGAACGTAGCCAGCTTTTTGTTAAGCATATGGGTTTGGGTTTTTTTTTTCTGGAGGTGAAACATGGTGGCAGGCTGCACTCTGCAGGGGCTCAGCACTGGGGGGAAAAATCAATTAACTCCTGACTTTGTGCTGTTGTTTCTTATACACCTGCTGCTTGCAAGCTGTGCTGCCTCCATGAAATCTTAGATAACTTTTGGCCTGTCTCCATTTTAGAATAGCAGATTGGATACATTGACCCACCAGAAACTTATCCTTCCCCATGAATGGTAGTAATTGAATGGTGGTCATGTCAACAGGACTTTTGTCAGAGTTTTGCTACTGAGTAGAACTATAGGACGGATCGTGAAGCTGAGGCTCCAATACTTTGGCCACCTCATGAGAAGAGAAGACTCCCTGGAAAAGACCCTGATGTTGGGAAAGATTGAGGGCACAAGGAGAAGGGGACGACAGAGGACAAGATGGTTGGATGGTGTTCTCAAAGCTACCAGCATGAGTTTGACCAAACTGCGGGAGGCAGTGGAAGACAGGAGTGCCTGGCGTGCTCTGGTCCATGGGGTCACGAAGAATCGGACACAACTAAACGACTAAACAACAACAACAACAGAACTATTTTGCAACATGTTTATCCGAATAGGAAATTGTAACATGAAGGCTACAGTCCTATACTATAGTGAACACACTAACCTATCATAGAATAATCATATTGGAAGGTACACCAAGGGTCATCTTATCCAACTTCCTCCATTGCAGGAATCATAACTAAAGAATTCCTGACAGATTACTATCCAACCTTTTTTTTGAAAACCTCCAAGGAAGGAGAGTCCACCATCTTCTGAGATGGTCCATTCCACTGTCAAACAACTCTTACTGTTCATCCTAACCTTGAGTTAGAATCTCCTTTCTTGTATCCCGAACCCATTGGATCAGGTCCTATCCTCTGGAGCTTGCTCCATCTTCCATGTGACCTTCAGATTTTTGAAGATGGCTATCATACCACGTCTGACTCTTCTGCTCTCCAGGCTAAATATACCTAATGCTGTCAACCATTCCTCAATAAAGCTTGGTTTCCAGGTCCATTTTTATCTTAATCACTCTCCTCCTTACACATTCCTGGGAGTACCGGTAAGTTCCACTCTAAGCAGTGAGGCTTATTTTTGATGATTATTTATTCCATTTATATCCAGCCCTCCCTCCCAAAACAGCCCGGGGCAGCGTCAACATAGGAATATAGACATAAGAACATCGGAAGCTACTTGATATAGAGTCAGTCCATTGGTTAATAAAGCTCAGTGGCTGTTCAGGATTTCAGAGTGGAGTGCCAGTGTGGAGAGCCAGTGTGGTGTAGTGGATAAGAGCGATAGACTCGTAATCTGGGGAACTGGGTTCGCATCTCCACTCCTCCACATGCAGCTGCTGGGTGACCTTGGGCTAGTCACACTTCTTTGAAGTCTCTCAGCCCCACTCACCTCACAGAGTGTTTGTTGTGGGGGAGGAAGGGAAAGGAGAATGTTAGCCGCTTTGAGACTCCTTTGGGTAGTGATAAAGCGGATATCAAATCCAAACTCTTCTTCTGCCAGCCCTACCTGGAGATGCAGCGGAACGAATGTGGGACCTTCTGCATGCCAATCAAGGGCTGTACCACTGAGCTATGGCCTTTCTGCTCATATAAGATAGCGGTGTTAGCAGTTCTCCTGTGCCACCAATGGTTCAAATGTTTCATTCTCAAACAAGTTTGTCTTTTAGAAGGGAAAAAAATCCCACTTTTATCTATGAATGAGAACTCAGCAATATATCATTAATGAAAAGAAACCTCAAAGGGTTGGGTGAAGATGCATTTGACTTTAAAAATAAATACATCACAGCAATCTTTTGCTCCATCCCTGCTCTCAGACAGCTCACTGCACGCTAAAATTTGCTGAGAAACGACTTGAGCATCCTATTGCCCTGACCATAAACTTCTCTGAATGTTTTGCTTAGCCCTGACTGGCCTCTGTCGGAGTACATAAAAGATAGTGTCTCTAAGGAAAACGAAGCACTTAAACTCAGTTACCTATAATTTAGCCCAACCCTCAAGGAATAGTGCTGTGTACGTGATTCTAAAATGTTTCGCTTTTCCCTCCATTAAATAAACAACAAGACACACACACTCACATTTGCACACAAATAGATACAGTATTATAAAGAGGTTTTTAATGCAATGAGGAATTATTTCAATTCCAGGATATTTCTGGAGTCTATCTACATGGAAACAATATTGATAACAGTGTCACACAAAGTTAATAAGAATCAGCATCATTTACATAGTTTTTTCCAGGCCTTCCAAAGCACACCACACACATGATTTAAGTAATCTCTACACGAACCCTGTCCTATTATCCTCATCCTGCAGATGGGGGGAAAGGGGTTGGGGAGCACTGTGATGTACCTATGACAACCTACCATGGAGCATGTCAGACATGACATTTCAGTCTGGGAACTTTTTGTTTCATGGCACCGCAGTGGTTAGTCATCCTTGAGACAGATGAACTAAGCAGTGAGATCAAGAATGCCTTGTGCTTTGCTGAGTTGTGGCCATTATATGTTGCACACTACAATTAGGTCACCAGTGTTATTATTTTACATAAAGGGAAGTGAAGATGAGAATTTGTGGCTTGTCCTAGATCACAGTAAATAGGGGTACAGCTAGTTCATTTCCGACTCTGGACTTCATGATCTTACACAAACACACTGCACCTACCTTTTTTTGATGTCAATGTATTGTTTAGGTTACAGGGGGTGTGAGGGTGTGTCTGTCTGGATAATGACCCGAGTCCCTCCCAATTATTGGAGCCCTATTCCCAGTGAGGTTGGAATCTGGCAAGAGGAGGTTGCTGAACTAGTCAGACAAGTTTCTATGTAAAACAATAGCTGGCCACTTACTTTTCCTCATCAGCATCCCAAAAGAACGAGTCAGATTGCAAGAGCTACCACCAAGTGATGGCATCATCTTAGGAAATGGGCGGGCCTTCTTGCACCTTCACCTAAGTGGTAAGTAGAACACTGCGCAGTGTGAGAACTGAGCAGAAAGCAAGTTGGAAGCTGGACACAGAGACATACTTACTCTGTGCTGGATCCATACTGGTGATAAAGAAGCAAGACCTTTTGGAGTGTTAGTGCTGTGAGCACCTCCATCCTATACTCAGGTTGTATATATATGTATATATATAAAACTATATATTCTAAAGGAGTCCACAATCTCCAACGACCTTCATTCCAAGGAAACGGAAGCACTTGGAACCTGTGAACTCTCTCCCTACTTGGAGATTGGGGTGGTGTTTAACAGTATGTTACATTACTTACTTCGAATGGAGGGACCCCTCTTTAAATTGTTATGCACATTACATTACTTACTTCAAAATGTGTAAGGCAGCTCTGTTGCACTTGGGACCCTATTGCTCCTTCTGCTGAGGCATCAATGGTTCAGTGTGTCTGGCTGTTAACCAGAAGGTTTGTGGTTTGAGCCTACCCAAGTATGGCTGTGGGCAGGATTCCTGCATTCCAGGGGGTTGGACTAGATGTCCCTCAGGGGCATGCCATGATTCTATGATATGATTTGATATGATCTGTGCCACTAACAACAAATGTTCAACAGCCTTGAACTTGCAGCAGGATCTCCTGGCTCTTTGCTGGGAGACTTCAAGGAAGCTGGCAAACTCTTCCAGCTTCCATTTTCTAGTTCTCCTCTTTCCTTCTACTTCCTTTTGGGACTCCCTGCTAGAAATGTTGCGTGGAGGCTCATGTATAATGAATCACAGCGCTATCATCGCAACTTAATGAGCAAGTCTTGTCCTCATCATTACAACACTTCAAGCATTTAACATCCCCCTGGAGATTTCTCCAGTTACCACATGTCGCTCATTAAAAATAACACGAGTTGTTCCAAGCAAACATTCTCAGGATAGATTAAGAAGTTCTCCTAACTGATTGTTATTTACACCTCTGGCTTATGCAGAAACGGACTGAGTCATTCCTTCATTAATAAAACAGCACAGCAGGTCCAGAAAAAGCAAACTGGGCAATGGCCACTTTTCTGAGAGCTGCCCTTAAGTTTTCCTGTAAAGGTATAAGCTGGAAGAAAGAGGCAGGCGGGAGAATGCTTGCACCATCAGCGATCTTACAGGCTTGGACCAATAGGCTGATCACTCACTCTGACATACTGTTAATATTTCTTCTCTTTTGTAATCTGGTGTGTTCCTGATATGATGCCATGAAGAGTGCCGCTCTGCAAAAGTTCCTGCCCGTGGAAAAATCAAATTTCTAAAAATGCCTCATCGAAAAAAATGTGTGCCTATGGTCAGTGGATCTACCTTTAGCATGGGCACAGAAACTAATAACTGGCTTTGATATGCCTCGTTTTTATTGTGACACTGCATACACTCTTCCAGCAGAATTGGGCCTCTGCACTACTAGTCATGATGACTGCATACTATTTCCACTGTTGGTTGCCATACATTTCTGAATGTCAATTTCTGGGTATCACAATTGAGCTGAAGGCTGTTGCACTCAAATCCTGCTTGTAGGCTCGCCATAAGCATAAGTGGTTGGCCACTGTGAGAACAGAATACTGGACTAGATCTTTCTAGCAAGACTCTTCTCATGTCCTTCTAATTCCTCCTACATGCTGCTACTGCTGTTCCCACCACAACTACTTGACTTCAGAAGGTGTGAGCCGCCTCTTCAGGCACACATGAAAATTAGTTCTTGCTTGGGATGTAAGTGGGATCTGGGGAGATCATGCTGACATTCGCTTGTCTTCAAACCAACAGACCAGAGAACCCTCCGAGCAAGGAAAAGACGGCTTTGTTCTTACCCAAAGCATGCTTGGACAAGCCACGTTCCCTCGCGCCAACTATGTTAAGATGTTTGTTTTGCCAATTTTTCTCAGAGGGCATGTAGTATAACAACAAGGCTTTGTCATAAACGTGGTAGAGCGCATTGCTCCCTTTCTCTTCTCACCTCCCTCTGGTAACAATAAACATAACGTTTTATGAGCAATTTTCTTCTGTTTAGCTGAGCTGGTAAAACACAAAGTGCTAAAGGCAGCCACAAGGCAGATTACCACAAACTCTTGTGCTTGTTGAGCACTCAGGGTAGACAAAAAGGAAAATAAGAGTTTATAATCTGACAGCTTTCAGAAGTCATACAACTTTTATCCACCAACTGTTGCGTTTACTGTATCCTAGCCATTATTTTCTTGGAGGGCCTAAAAGCAACCTGGGAGGAGGTCTCACACCCGTACCTCCTCACCCAGGGCTTCTCCTTCTCCTTCTCCTTTATTAAATTTCTAGAGCGCCCTAGGTCACAGGACCATTTACAACATAAAAACACAAAAAACACACAACATAATAACAAACAAAATCAATACCCCTGCAAAGTTTAAAAGGCCATAAAGGTAAAGGTAAAGGGACCCCTGACCATTAGGTCCAGTCACGGACGACTCTGGGGTTGTGGCGCTCATCTCGCTTTATTGGCCGAGGGAGCCAGCGTACAGCTTCCAGGTCATGTGGCCAGCATGACTAAGCCGCTTCTGGCGAACCAGAGCAGCGCACGGAAACGCCGTTTACCTTCCCGCCGGAGTGGTACCTATTTATCTACTTGCACTCTGATGTGCTTTCGAACTGCTAGGTTGGCAGGAGCAGGGACCGAGCAACGGGAGCTCACTCTGTTGCGGGGATTCGAACCGCGACCTTCTGATCGGCAAGTCCTGGGCTCTGTGGTTTAACCCACAGCTCCACCTGCATCCCAAAAGGCCATAGATTGTCTTTATTGTTAAGAGGACTTTAAAATGATAGAGTAGGTGCTGAAATATCTCCCACCTTCATTGAAGATGATCAGATCCTAGAAAGGTATGTTGTCAGAAACAGTGGCAATGCAGTCTCCGGCTGACCAACAGATGCGGAGAAACAAGAGTTTTCAAATGGGGCCGATCTGAATTTGGTGCTATGGCTGCTTCTGCATCCTGCCTTGTGCATGCATAAACATGTGATGGGCGGGGGGGAAACATGGTGGCAGGAGGGTAGCCGTTCATCTTACAGAGACTGCAACATTTTGGGCACGGTGATCCCATCATTGATTCCTGTCCTATTTGCGAACCCAAAGCCCATTGTCCTCGCACAGCCTTAGTTCGCACTGCTTGCAAATATACTTTAAAGTGCTTCTGGCAATAGATGTTGCCCTAATTGCATAATACGAATTGTGTTTACTTCATTACCTGTACGAATGAGTGGCAGCTTCCTCCCGTGTGTGTGCAGTTTGCTCCTGCTTAATCCTCCTGTTGAATACTGTTGAATACTCTGTGACTTCTGTGTGTGTCATCGGGCATGAGGATTTGGTGCAAAACATTTCTACTGGGCAATTCTCTCAGAAAACAATTTGAAAGATGACAGTAATGAAGAATTAAATTCAGTATAATGGGCTGGAAGAATTGGCACGTTAAGCCATCTAATAATTTATCAATTCTGGCCGAAAGAGAAACAGCATAAAGTATCAAGACTTTCCGATTGTTCAATAAAGTTACTCCTTCTTTAAGTTGATTTTTCATTAAGCAATTTCCAAATCTGCATATAAAAGTCAAATATTTGGATGTTTAAGTCACCAAGCTGCCATGGTTCAGACATTGTAACAGCTGGGCCTGCATTCAGATTCTACTTCATCCAAGCCGTTTCCCCCCTCCCCCCACAATGTCATGTACATTAGCCTCTATCAGACTTTGACGGCCAGCTTTGCACGTGTAAAAGCAGATGGTTGGGTAATGATCATCCTGACAGAATAATCTGCTGCTGTATTATACTAACCAACATTAAATATGTGGACATGCATGCAGATGGGACTTACTTATGAGTAGACATGTCTAGGATGGTGCTGCAAATGAACAAAGTTTCCTCTTTGGCCCACAACTATTTATCTATATCTATATCTATTGATATCATTATTAATTCAATTTATATACAACCCTTTAACAGAAGATCCCAGGGTGGTGTACAACACTAAAAACGCAACACAGAACATCACTGGTAAAAACAGAATTTAAAAAACATAATGACAGACAGCCTAATAGTAAAATAATCATAATGGTAACAGTCCACTCCTCCCGCCCACTTTCCTTTCACAGGCTGTTGATTATTTAATAGTCATAGGCCTGGGTAAAGAGGAATGTTTTTGCCTGGTGCCTAAAGACTTGTAGTGATGGCACCAAGCGGGCCTCTCTGGGGAGAACATTCCACAATTGGGGAGCCACCACAGAAAAGGCCTGTTGTCTTGTTACCACTGTCTGAACCTCTCTGGGATGTAGAGAAGGGTGTCAGATGACAAGCACACATACCCACACATGCATAAGGTGTGGCAATGGCCACTAACCTGGATGCCTTTGAAACAGGATTAGAGAAATTCATGGAAGATAAGACTTTTAATGGCTAGTAGTCATTTGCCTCCACTATCAGAAACAGTGTGTTTCTGAGGGCTCATCCACACTTTTTCTCACCCTGCTGCTTTCGCCAGCAGAAAACCGCTCTTTAGTGTTCAATCAGATCAAACAGCAATTCTGGTTTTCTCCGGATCGGCATTTGCTCCTAAAGAGCCTGGTTTTCCTTGGGAATGGGGTGGGGCGAGGAGGAAACCATTTGGACCCAGTGGAAAACCTACATTTTTGAGGTCCTGAAGCTCGAACTGTTATGGGGCCCCCTTCTCGGCCATCAACGACATCTGGGTAACCACAGTTGTCTACTCAGTGAGGTTGTTCCATGACAGATCACCAAACCTTTACAATGGAAGAGATAGGACTAGCTTCCGTTTCCCACACTTTCCAAGCATGGAATGTAAACATAGACATGTGATGTAACAATCACACATCCAGCAATGGGAAAGAATGAAAATACTGACAGATCTGTGCTACTGACTCTCAAACGTTGGGGTCTGTTGAACTGTAAGGTAAAGGGACCCCTGACCATTAGGTCCAGTCGTGGCCGACTCTGGGGTTTTGGTGCTCATCTCGCTTTATTGGCCGAGGGAGCCGGCGTACAGCTTCTGGGTCATGTGGCCAGCATGACTAAGCCGCTTCTGGTGAACCAGAGCAGTGCACGGAAACCCCATTTACCTTCCCGCCGGAGCGGTACCTATTTATCTACTTGCACTTTGACGTGCTTTCGAACTGCTAGGTTGGCAGGAGCAGGGACCGAGCAACGGGAGCACACCCCGTCGCGTGGATTCGAACCACCGACCTTCTGATCAGCAAGTCCTAGACTCTGTGGTTTAACCCACAGCTCCACCCACTGTGGGTTAAACTGCACCCCTTGACCTGTAGACAACAACAACAACAAAAACTATTCAATTGGAGTCATGCAACTTAAATTCGGTCTTCTAAACCCAAAATTCACTTCCGGGGCCCCTGCAGGATGAGGGCTTAAGGCTTAAGCTGCATTAGTTTCATAGTAGATCCATCCGGGCTTGGACCAATGTCTAAAAAGCATGGGAAAACCACTCAGAGTTGTGCTTTCTGGGCGCTGGACAAGTGGGATTGTTGACAAGTCCTGACTGACAGTTTCTGTGAACTGCATGTGGGGAGAATGGTGCTGGGCTCAGCCTCTGCCAGCAGACTTCCAATGGGCATCTGACTGGCCTCTTGGAAAACAGGATGTTGAGCTACATGGGCCTTTGGTCTGATCAAGCTGGGATCTTTTTAGGTCCTTATGTATAGGTCCCCTTGGATTTTAGTCAAGCTACTCTCTTCCTTAAGTGCTGTGCAGGGTTAGAGGGCAGAAAGAAGCAGCATCAAATTGAGAAGAAAAACAAGTAACACACAACCCTCTTTATTTTGCTATGTGAAATAAAGTTACACTAATTTATATATATATATATATGAAAGGCCTTGGGGGGGGGGGAATCATGTTAAAGTAAACAACATTTTATTTACTGAGTTTTACTTGATGCCCAAAGGCAACAGTCTTTTTGAGTCTACTGTTGTTTTCCTTTAATTCTCTTGATGGCATTGGTTATTCTTCTTCAGGCAATATGGAATTTGTTTTGAATACCTAACAAAAAAGAATATTGCATCTGTAGGTTGAAATTCATATCCTCTACTTCTGCTTAATGTTAGGAATGACTTGGAGAAAAAAGCTGTTGATTAAGAGACTGGTGAAAGCAGATTAGTCAATAATTTAAAAACAAGGTTTTACTTGCATGATGCTAATGCCTTTTTTTCCCTTTTGAAAAAGAAACAATATATCCAATGCTATGTAAATCCATAATACTCTCTTTCCTTCTTAAAATATATTTTATTGTAATTTTTTTCAAAACAATAAGCTCATTCCATACCATCCTTTCCTCCTCCTCCTCCTCTCTGCCCCTTTACAAATATTTCTAGAAAAAAAAGAAAGAATGAAAATTCACAGTGATGTTTTTCCACCACTTTGTTTCATGCATGTTGTTAAATATTTGTCTTTTCGTTATTTGTGAAGGGTCCCAATTTGTTCATGTGTTGGTTGGGTAATATTCCACTGCACTCCTGAAAATGTCAAATGATAGCTTTATATATATATATATATATATATGACAATATATATATGACATGACAATTCCAATTACATGAATCACAGTTGCCTATCTACAGGTGCTCCTTTAACTGCTATAGGAAGGAAGAAATTCAGTAAACATGCCTTCTCCTGATACTGATGTAATAATGGAAGAATGGCATCAGGACCTTACCACATTTCTCTCTATCATACGGTAGTTACAACTAAGGGTAGGCTAGCAATCCCTATGAAGCAGTAGACACACACACACACACACACACACACACACACACACGGGTTCTGTGTGAAGCGGAGAGGATCAGTAGGGTACTTATTCAGAGCATCCAATCTTTGCAAATCACATGTGTCTTAAACTGAGCACAGACTCGTTTCCTGACCTGTCTGCGTACACTGTAAATAGGGGGCCACAGAGAGCTGGTGTAGGACAACTGCTAAGAGGGAAAGCAGTGGGCCAGGGAGTCCAGATTCAAAACTCCAATTGGATCAGGGATGGGGAACCTCCAGCTCTTCATATAATGCTGGACCACAACTCCCATCATGCTTAACAAGTGTCCATGCTGGTGGGGGCTGATGGGAGTTGGAGTCCAAGAATGTCTGAAGGACCCCAGGCTCCCCATCCCTGCATTAGGCCATAATCGTTCTTCCTGGCTTGAAGCAAGCCATTATCTTTCAGCCTCAGCCACCACACGGTTATGAAATCCTAAGTATCATAAGAGGCATAGTGCTGTCCACACAATGGCTGCAGAGTGTCGTCAGCTTCTTTTGCAAGGAACATTGTGGGAATGTCAAAACGATAGGTGGTCTGACAGCTGGGTCATGGACATGCTAGTGTGGTGGAGTCCACTGGGTGCACTTTGCCTGTGGGTTGCCCATCATGCATTGCACCAACCTTGGGCAAAAAGCAGGCAGTTAATGGTAGGTGGAGCCAGGGGTGCCCAGAGCCTATCAGCAGAGGAAGAAAATAAGTACAAGGCTGCAAGTCCATGCATGGGAATAAGCCCCACTGAACTGGCCTACACAGGATTGCTCTACAGATCACATTGCTTTCTCTGGTAGTCGCAGGCAAAAGATGGCAGAGATCCTGTACCTTAGTAATGTAGAAGAGGACATTTCAGTAGACACAGCTGGTAGGATTCCTGTCCTTATTTTCACCTGATGGGCCTCCTTCCCACTCTCATTAACATACCAATTCCTGCTTTGATCCATCACAACTCCCTTCCTAAGACTGCAATCCTATAAATCAGCGTTTCCCAAATTCAGGTCTCCAGCTGTTTTTGAACTACATCATCCCTAGCTAGCAGGACCAGTGATCAGGCATGATGGGAACTGCTGGAGGCCCAAGTATGGGAAACGGTTCTATAACTGCTTACATGCAGGTATTATCTAATAAGTTTCCAAAAAGCAGCATCTTTGTAATTATTCAGTTCTTCAATGTCATATTTTTTTAAAAAAAGTTTATTAATTATTCATAACAAAAACAGTCCCAGTCCGTATTGTTAGCTCAGCCAGCCTTGCTGTGTTGAGGATTTGTCAAAGACAAGTAATGTAATACTGCAAGGCATTTACCTTAATATAGATCTTTTCCTAAGAAGACATGCCAAAGTTCACAAGGGCTAAAGTACTTCCTGGCATCTGCTGTGCTATCACCAAAGCCATTGCAAGGAGAAGTGGGGGACTGGAGTATTGTTGTGACTCACAGTCCTGCCATGCAATTTTCAGTGGGAATTCGTAAAAGATTTCTCTACGAGGAAAGGAACTGAATTGTTATATACTGAAGTTCTCACCCTGGGCCAGCAGGGGGATACTGTAGATAGTTTTCACTCAGGTCCACATATGCAAATAAGGGATTGAAATTGACGTTCAGTGATTGGATAGTTACAGAAAGTGGTTACTGTTGCATTGTAGTGGAGCTCTATATAAGCAGGTTGGCTGAACCCTTTAGTTCAGTTCTGTTCTGGCCTGTGAATAAACAAGAGCTGTTTGAAGAATCGCTGTGTCATCTGATATGTTCACCCACAACTTAACATGAATGAAAAATGCGGGGTGGGTTTTCCCTCTACAGACAGGGATGATACCAAGCAGGGCTGCCAACTTGAATAAAATATTGCAGGGGGTGGGCAAGTAAGCTCTGTCCCACATAATCAATCATAAGGCAGTGCATGCACACAATTTGAATGGCAATGCCCATCAATGTCTGGCCCCCCTCAAATATTTTATTGGGAGGGCTGGAGGGATCTCGGCCCCTAGGAGCTGGCTCCGACAGTAGTGAGCAACACACAGTGGTTGCTGATTTAAATGCATGTTAAGTTTACACTTGATTGGCCAGCCTAGACAAAGATTGAAGATGAACCCTGGAAAAGGTGAGTGAGTGATCTGATTGTTATGACTAGTGGGTTGTGTTTTTTTTGGGGGGGGGAGACTCTGGTTCTGGAGTTTGGGGGGACAGGGTGCTGCAGCCCCACCTGTCCAAGCTGAAGAAGTACCTCTGTTTCTATTGGCTTCATTTAACCAATTCCCAAATTGCCCATAAGAGCAACTCCTCCGTTACAGTATCTTTCTTAGAAAAAACACACTTGTCAATTCAAATCTGTTGCCTGTACTCCAGCCTCCATCTAATCTTCTGTTTAATCTGGGGAAGAAGAGAAGAAGAAGAAGAGTTTGGATTTAATATCCCTCTTTATCACTACCCTAAGGAGTCTCAAAGCGGCTAACATTCTCCTTTCCCTTCCTCCCCCACAACAAACACTCTGTGAGGTGAGTGGGGCTGAGAGACTTCAGAGAAATGTGACTAGCCAAGGTCACCCAGCAGCTGCATGTGGAGGAGCGAAGACGCGAACCCGGTTCACCAGATTATGAGTCTACCGCTCTTAACCACTACACCACGCTGGCTCTCAAATTGGGGAGATGGGGGCGGGTTGGAAAATATTCATAATGTTTCCACTCCTCCTGCAAAGCACGACCTATTTGCTGAGTTTTCACTCCCCTTAGAAAAGAGCAGAGAAGGACCAAAAGGGGTGTCAAGGAGAATTGGGGACAAGGCAACAAAGCTTTATGTACTTTGCCCACCTTCAGTTCAGTCATGCACAGCTGACCAACTGGGGCAGCATATGAATTAAAATACAAGTGCATCCTGATACATTAAAAGGAATGGAATACATATAGAGGACATATTTATCTGTATGCACAGTTGAGTAAGAAAATTGCCCACCCACACTGCCTTACTTTGCTTGTACATCCTAAGCTGCCTCCACACCTACATCCTGGCCCAGACAGCCACACACAACTTGAACTGAAGAGGGATTTACCATGCAGTAGTGGTGATGTACGGAAGTGAGAGCTGGACCGTAAAGAAGGCTGATCGCCGAAGAATTGATGCTTTTGAATTATGGTGCTGGAGGAGACTCTTGGTGAATTATGGTGCTGGAGGAGTCCCATGGACTGCAAGAAAATCAAACCTATCCATTCTTAAGGAAATTAGCCCTCCCTGGAAAAGACCCTGATGTTGGGAAAGATTGAGGCACAAGGAGAAGGGGACGACAGAGGACGAGATGGTTGGATAGTGTTTTCGAAGCTACCAGCATGAGTTTGACCAAACTGCAGGAGGCAGTGGAAGACAGGAGTGCCTGGTGTGCTCTGGTCCATGGGGTCACGAAGAGTCGGACATGACTAAACGACTAAACAACAACAAGTGGCAGGAAGTGAAGTGGGAATATGATGTAGCAAGACAGGAAGTGTGTCCCCATTATCCTGGGCAATGGAGACACATTCCATTCCCTGCTTCTCCTGTTCAGAGCACAGGCAACAGAAGGGCTTCGTTTGATGCCTTCAATGGCATCAATTTAATCTGATTAGTTATGTGTCACTGTCATGTTAACAGATTCACTGTGTAATCCTCAATTGGTTGAGATCACGGTGTAAAGGGGAAAGACAAAAACGACACTGACGCTGCAGAGCTCAGTGGCTGCAGAGAGGTATAGAATAATTAAGCAGCTGGAGGAATTCCCCTAGGAGGAAAGGTTACAATATTTTACTTTTTTTATAAAAAAAGGCAAGTGGGAACATGATAGAGTATATAAAATTATGCATGGTGTGTAAGAAGTGCATAGAAATAAGATTTTTTCCTCATCTCATAATAGTTAGGCTGTCCAATGAAGCTGTATGCTAGAAGAGTCACGAGAGAGAATTCTCTGCCAGATCTGGTGTGTACCTGATCTGGATGAATCCCAAACGGAGGTGCGATGCTTTGAATGGATCCGGTCTCAACCAATCTGAGGCAAAGTAGGATCTGTCCAAGACTGGACAGAAGAATTTTGTGGTGCTGCGATGACCCAGACATGAAAGAAATGGTGCAGGCCAGCTTCCAAAAAATGTGAAGTTATGTCTCTAAGCTTCCTCAAGAAGGAAAATGCAAGGAAGAAGAGGGAGCAGCTTTGCCAAATCAAAACTTATGACTATCTGAAAGGATCAGGAGAGGGCAGGAAAGCTTTTTACTTACACTTCTAGCTTGTAATCAGAGAAATGGTTTTATCAGTGCTCCTCAATCCCAGTTTTCAGGGCCAGCCCAAGACATTTTGGCACCTGAGGTGAACCATAAAATGGCACCTCACTTCCCACCAGGAAAGAAGGGGAGAGAAAGAGCTAGACCAGGAACAAGAGGGGGATAAAGATCTACATCAGGATCTGTTGACCCTGTGGATCTGCTGCCTGAGGTGGTTGCCTCATGTTGCCTCATGGTTGGGCTGGCCCAGCCAGGTTTTGGGGGGGAAAGGATCAGCTTTGCAAGAGCAACTTATGTCTTGAAGCTTAAGGAATAAATCAGGATAGGAAGGAGAGGGGGCAGAGAGCTCCACTGTGACTGGCTGGTCAAGCTTGTAATCAGAGGGAATTATTTTACATAGAAAGTAAATGCCATTTAGCTCTTTGCACTCCAAAACAACTTCAGTTGTGCCTAGCACAAGAGTCCCTTGAACTCTTTCTTAACCTGGGGCGCCACTTTCATTTCTCCAATTTTCAGATCAGTTGACTACAAATCAGCAGGGAAGATTAAGTTATTAAGTAGCAGTTGCCTTTACAAGAAGACTACTGCAGTTATCATTCTGAAATGTGTCAGAAATAAAGGCCTTCAGAATGGTATATTCTGCCTGCAAATTTCATCCAATTCTGTCCCCTAATAAAAAAGTTCCTCTTCCTTTTTTAAACAAAACAAAAATCCAATGTGAAAGGTATATTGGACATAGATGAGCTGTTACTCAAAAGTACTGAACCAGGGTCTGACCCAAATCTTCTGGTCGGTGAAGGACCTATTTAGATAGCTTTAAAGGGGATGTATTGAGGATACTGCTATCAGTGACTAATTTCCAATATCAATACGAATTGTTGGGATTCACAAGCAGGAGAGTACCACTGAGCTAGGCTTCCCACAGGCATATGGTTGGTCACTGTGGAAACACCATGCTATACAATGGTACCTCGGGTTACATACGCTTCAGGTTACAGACTCCGCTAACCCATAAATAGTACCTCGGGTAAAGAACTTTGCTTCAGGATGAGGACAGAAATCATGCGGCGGTGGCACGGCAGAAGCGGGAGGCCCCATTAGCTAAAGTGGTGCTTTAGGTTAAGAACAGTTTCAGGTTAAGAACGGACCTCCAGAACAAATTAAGTATGTAACCAGAGGTACCACTGTACTAGATAGGCTTTTGGGTGATCCAACAAGGCTCTTATACCAAATATGTGATAGATCAGTACTGCATGGATTTTTATTTTTAAAGACTGCTTATATCCCTTGAAAGACCACTTATGACATTGAAAATTAAACTAGGTGATCATTCAGCACAGCACTAAAAATGCAATCTGTAATCCTGGCCTTTATTACAAAGTGACATTAGAAAAATTAGTGGGGTGATGCATAGCTTTAAGCATTTAGAGAAAGTGCTAAACGCTGATGATACTCATCAATTTTCTGATGCAACCGTTCCGTTGTTTTTAAGAGCTTGCACTGTTTTGTTGTTTTAAGGTTTGTTGATTTGATGCTATTGTTCCTAGAGCTAGTGTTCCTGTGTTTGATTTTGGGTTTTTTTTTGTTTTTACTATGCACACTGTTTCAATGGCAATGATAAGGACCTACTTGAACGGCTCTGAAAGAGGATTAGAGAAATTCATGGAGAATAAGGCTATCAATGGATACCAGTCATCAAGGCTACATTCCCTCTCCACTATTGGAGGAAGTAATGCTTTGAATACCAGCTGCTGGGAATCACGAATGGGAAGAGCCCTGTTGCATTCAGGTCCTACTTTAGGGCTTTTCAGAGGCATATGGTTGGCCAACATGAGAGCAAAATGATGGACTAGATGGGTGTTTGGCAGGATCCAGCATGATGTTTATTATGTTCTTTCCAGTGCCTTTCATAACAAACATGTTTTGTTGGCCTGCAAATAATTTATAAGAATTTTATGTAAAAAGCTATAAAAGACATGGCTAAATTTGCTTGAGTAGCAGCCTGAGTTCAGGAATGGGAAAACCTTTCAAGAAATTTCACTAGTCCCATCCAAATTCTCCGCTGGGCTTCCCTAGAAAACCCTCAAATGTTTTGCTACATGTGAAGCTCTGTAGCATTGTATGAGCCTTGGGATTGGACTCTTGCTTCCTCGGCAGGCTTATTCTGGCAGCGGTTCCTCGCCCACCAAAGTTGTTGCAGCTGTATTCCAATTTCCTTGATCTCACCAGAGTCACTAAGGCTGCTAATTCCAGCCATTGCTAGGTGGAGACACCACAGCACGTACAGCCCATAATGGCTAGGGTAGAAGAGCAAGAGAGGCATGCAGCTGCACCAGCCTGGAGCTGGCATAGCAATCAGGTCCAGTTTGGGCCCATGGGATAGCAGTAGGATTGGCTTAGGATCAAGCAGATCCCAGGCTGGTTCTGCCTCCCCTGTCTCTGGAACGCCCCATTTTGAGGGTTCCTACTTACTGTCTAGCAGGTGGAAGTAGAGCTACAGTGGAGGAAGGTGGTTGTCACTCTGTAGGCAGAGGCCACCAGGGTTGAGCAGTGGGGTAACTCCATCTAATATAAGTGCCCCTGCCCCTGCTTGGTGCAAAAGCAGGGTTGGATTGCTTAGTAAGGCTGTACAGTGGTACCTCGGGTTACAAATGCTTTGGGTTACAAGCGCTTCAGGTTACAGACTCCGCTAACCCGGAAGTAGTACCTTGGGTTAAGAACTTTACCTCAGGATGAGAACAGAAATTGCATGCCGGCGGCGCGGTGGCAGCAGGAGGCCCCAGTAGCTAAAGTGGTACCTCAGGTTAAGAACAGTTTCAGGTTAAGAATGGACCTCTGGAACGAATTAAGTTCTTAACCCGAGGTGCCACTGTAATCCTAAGCACACACAAACAAAGTACTGTATTTTTCCATGTATAACATGCCCCCGTGTATGAGACGACCCCTACTTTTTGGGACCCCAAATTAAGGAAATAGGGGGAGGTTGCCCAGCCTTGCCGCAGCCACCAATCACCCACCCAATTGCCACAGCAGCAGCCAATCGCCAGCAGGCCTTGCCACAGCCACCAATCACCCGCCTAATTGACGCAGCAGCAGCAAATCACCAGCAGGCCTTGCCATAGCCACCAATCACCCACCCAATCACTGCTGACAATCTCCTGCTTGTGGATGCCACCAATCGCCCGTCCCCGCTCAATACTATCCTTGTATAAGAGGATCCCAAATTTTTAACATTTTCAAATACTACAAAAACAGCATCTTATACATGGAAAAATACGGTAGGTTCTATAGATCTGTTTCGGCTTAATATGTTTAGGATTCAGATTAAATGTTACAGATATCTAGTTCATCTTAATTAGTTTATGAATCACATTGTCTAAATTGTTGTTGAAGCTTGAAGTCATTATGGGTTGCTGTCATTCCTCGCTCGTTACTTTTGATCTCAGCGTTATAGACCAATCGAGATACCCTCACACAAAATTATCTTTATTTACATTCATAGCAAAAAACGAAAAAATGAAAAAGACAACCCTTCCCATCTTTCATAAGTTTATGAACTTCAGTATAAGCCTCCACATTCTATTATTATTATTATAATTATTTTAACACTACGGCTGTACTGAAATTTTGATTCCTATTTTGATTTAAAGGCTCATATTATAATTTCAATGGCAGCTTCCGTTAGGCAATAAAATGAACCAGTCCACTAAGAATAATTTTGGCATGATTTTAGTTAATACGTATTCTTCCAAGAAAGCCATGGTCTCTAGCAAGCTGCCCTGGATTCCTGGCATATATCTAGGGCTTTTTTTCGAGCCAGAACTCACTGGAAGTCAATTTTGGTACCTCTCAGGTGGGCGCCATTGCCATTCTCAGAGAACAAGGGAGACATTAACGGTGAGTTCCGGCACCTCTTTTTCTAGAAAAATAGCACTGCATATATCTATGTTGTCTCAATAGCAGGTGTGGTATCAGCTGAGACTAAATATAATTCTGCAGGTTTCTGTTTTCATATCAAGGTAAAACTTTTTCCCCCCCAAATCACTAGGCCAGTTATGTGAAATACCATTTCTCTCCCCCATATATGGTGTTCTCCAACATGTGAAAATGAAACCAGGTATAACTGGCTTTAGCTCAGTCTCAACATAAAACCCTTTTCTATAGTATATTATTTTTTGTGGGAGTGACATGCAAAAAGCATTCCTGTAACATGGAAAGTGGCCCTTTAATGGTATGGTGAATCAGAGGTTGCTTCCATATAATGAAAGCTACAAAATGTTTCCAGTGCAACCCAACTAGTGGAAGTTGCCATAATGAAATGAATGGGGAATACAACTGGCGAATTGCACCTACAACTTTACCTTCCAAATTCCTGCTCATCCAAGTTTCTCTAAACTCCTTTTGATATTCATTCATCTCATGTATGCTAAGTTAACAGCACTGATATGAATGCATTCTAACTACAGGAAAACAAAAGTGGAACATTTTGCATAAGGAAAATGACTGAATGCATTTAATGCTGAAGCAAGACATTTGTTCTCCATTATTTATGGTTTGTGAATGTAACATATCAGCTATACTAGCAGTTTTAGTGTGTATATACATATATATGTACAAAATAGATGTGAAAATGTTCTGTTATTGAATTTATACATTAGAAGTGCTATATTGGTTTAATTCTAGAGAAGAGAAAGCTGTAACATCACAGAAACAAAAGTATGATATAGCATGCAGTCACAGTAGCAAGCACTAGAAAGAAAATTGGGTAAATTATTCATATATATGCATATTATGCAAATATATCTTACATTAATCATGTTCTAAGAATGTTTGGTAACGTAAATGCATGGTTTTCCCTTTTCGTTTTTAACCTGAGGTGTCTTCTAGTTTATCATTGGAATACTAATTATTAAAGAAACAATGGGCTAAGATTATCATATCCTCCATTGCCTGGCATTCTGGAAATTTGAAAAGCTCTGTGGCACAGAGAAGCTTAGAAATATATTATATATATTATATAATATATATATTATCTATTCTTTTGTGGAACTGATTTGTTCTGCCTGGCTGCTCCACTGTAACATGGAAACGATTTGCAAAGGGGAAGCAGGTACAGCAGAACATGGAGCAATGTATAACTAAAATTTTCCTCAGAAAGAATCTCCTCAGATTATAGTACCCCTGCAAAGGAGAAGATTTGATAACCCTGTATAGATCAGAATAGATCCTAAATATGTTAGCAGCAGTTGCATTTCAAACAACATTCCAGTAACAATATGCTGTAGGGATTCTCTCCTCAAAATAATCCTATACTGTAATTGGAATATTAAATTAAAACATTATATAATGCACTGTATCACATAAGAAGAGGCTGCTTTGCTTTGTTCAATAGCTTCTTAAGGATTGTAAATCCTATGAACGCGAAGCAAACTGATCTCTTGATCAAGATTTAACTTGCTACATGAGAATAAACAAGTGATCGCTAAAAGGATGATGCCCGTTTTTGATAGGGAAACTGATCTTTGCTAGAATATAAAACACAAACCATTAGCAAAAACAAAAATTAAAAAAATATTGATTAGGTTCATTGGTTCAATGATTAGGAAATGTAACTTAGAGAAAGCGTACCAGTGTTAATTCTACCAGTTAATGAGCAGTCAAGTTTCCACAAACAATATCACATAATTCTGATAAATATGGAATTGCAGAGGTCTGAAAAATATTTGGGTGGTCTTAAATGACTTTTAGATTTATCAAAACCTACAGTTTTCAGAGCACTTGCCTCTCCATACTTTTTATTTCATTTTTTAAAAATCACTTAATGCGCATTCTGCTAAACTGTCCGTTATCTTCCGAAAGTACAGTGTGTGTGTGTATATATATAGTACATATGTGTATGCACAATGGGTATAATACACATTCTTTCACAATATATGTACACACATAAACAGGATTTTAAATATATTTATATATATTTTATATTTATATATATATAGTGTAAAAGTTCTTATGTACACATACAAAATAACAGGCAAATTAATATTTAACTTGTTGAAGTCTTTTTTTTTTAAAAAAAGAAGTAAAGTCAATTTAGTTGACATAGTATAGCCAGTAGATTAAGTTGAAAAGAGAAAATGTGAAAGGAAACACCATTCTTGACCATCTGTCTATGGCGTTCACATCCGTTAGGTCAGGAATTTTTATCTTTAGCTGTGAAGACCTTCTCCGTAAATGACTCTTCTTTGTGTGTGCGCCAGTTCTGTCCAATGTACGCCTTCCAAGGTTTTCTCGATGCGAACTCTGTTTTCTGTACTGGATACCTGAGCTGTCAAAGGATATTGTTGAATTCTGAGGATCGGTGACGCTTGTGGTGACCTCATTGCTTGCAACTTCGTTGTGAATTTCGAGGGATGTTAGCAGAATATTCCCATGCATGTCCACCTAGTTGGAAACAAATTCATAATGATGGACGCTCATAATTGTTTCCAGTAAATAAAAATATTTAATTCTATTTCAGAACAGAGGGCACCTTCTGTTCCAAGTTTTAAATGCCTGCTGAAAACTCTTCTGTTCCATCAGGCCTATGCAGGAAATTAACAATACATCTTTCCATAATAGTTAACTGATGTCTGATTTTAACTTTTTAATTTTTTTTATTGTATGGGTTTTTTTGTTCTATTGTTATAAACCACTTTGGGTTTTTTTTCAATGAATAGCAGTATACAACTGCTTTTAAAACAAACACACAAACAAGTAAATAAAATAATTAGCATGGAAGGCTTAACTATTCCCCATGAAAATGGACATAATTACCATATTAAGTGGTAAGGATTAGGAATCATGCCAATAACATAAATATAAAACAAGCAGGGCCCGAAACAAAATGTTGCAATGCAGACTCATTCTGTAACTGGAGTGCTGTTTTCAGAGCTTTAGCCAGTCAGCCAGGTAGTCACACCTCAGGACCTCAGATGATGCAGATCAGAGAGGGTTCTCTTGAGAGGGTTCTCTCCTGAGGGCATTTAACACAGATGGGTCTCTGTTGGTGGGATGAGGAATCCCCCCCCCCCAGACCTTTGCACGCTCCTGTGAGCACAACAGTATATAAAAAGGCTAAAGAGCAAATCCACTTTCACTACTGAATTGTATTGTAAGTTCTGATCAATATTCAAAATTGCATTTGATACAGATGCCGGCTACTCATCTGCTGTAGAACTCACAAAGTCGCTTTACCTACATAACGATCCTTCAGAAAAGCCATTAACACTATGGGCAAATTCCGGTCCCAAGTGAGTATTGCTGCTCATGGAAGGAATGACTGGTACAACACTCAAAGTATCACTTTCTCCTCTCCCTGGCACACATATGGGTGCAATTGCAGTGAACCACAATACACTGACTCATTGCTAGAAACAGGAGGTTCATTCCACCTTTTATCTCCCAATGCAGCTCTGCCTTGGGTAAAAGTTACTCAATCACCAGACCTGTAAATATGAAACATTTGGCCTACTTAAACAGGATCAAATGTATAGTTCACAATCCTGCGATGGTGGTGAGATTACATAGCAGACGTACCACTACTTCCCAAGGGCTTCCTAAGTCCCCAGGGTAGGGAGGTCTTCTTCTTTGGCGGTTTTTATTCTATTATTATCCCCCCCCCCCAACTGTGATAAATGGAAAGAAATCTGCTATTTCATTTGCAGCATAGCTGAAGGCATGTGAGGGGAACGAGGAGACTTAGGATCCTGCTAGTGCTTGGCTGCCCCCAACATTCCCCTGGAAAACCCCATTTCCCATACCCATTGCCAGAAGAACATGGTTGTACGTGTTTGTGTGAGTGTGTGTAAAAGTCCTAGTAGCAGGCTTCTTTGGTGACAGAGCATACCACGCCTAAGAGCCCCTCAGATCACATTTGCCTGGCTTTAGGATTACTGAGTGTGCAAGTTCAACTAGGGAGAACAATCTACTTGCTCTTTTTTATTCCTAAAACGTAATGATAACCAGAGGTTCCTGAAGATACTATTCACTCTGGCGCAACATATTTACTAGAAATTTATCTTGTTCCGCTTTGGAAAGCAAGTATGTCACTGTACTGTCTGGGAATTGTCATTTCATGGCAAAACTCCCATTTGTTTTATGGGTCTAGATCAATTAAAAAAAAATGATTTAGCAAACTTGTATCAAAATGAGCAGGCTTCTCATTTCATTCCTAATGCCAATTTCAACATATTTTTTATTGTGCGGAATTTTTGAAAGTGAATTTAATGGCAGGCAATTCATGGTCCCTGAGTCATTTCAATCCAATTTAATTGTTTAATATTATATTAATTTTAAGGGTCCCGGAATTGAAGTGTATTTGATACCGTTCTCAATTGCACAGTACTATTTACTTTACATTTTACCATTCTCCCCTTTTTCCCCTCTTGAAGTGGCACAGGAACTTAAAACAAGGGCTCTGTGGTAGTAAAATGAGAATGTGTAGCACCCTTTATCTGATCTGGCTTTATCATCAGAAGATGTTATAATATAGTGATCCACAAAAGGGTCAGATCCCAGAAATTAGCTGTGGGATCCTTCTGCGAGGATTGAGAGCAATATAGAAGAAACTGACTGATTTCCTGGCCAGGGAATAATAATAATAATAATAATAATAATAATAATAATAATAATAATAATAATAATTTATTATTTGTACCCCGCCCATCTGGCTGGGTTTCCCCAGCCACTCTGGGCGGCTTCCATAGAAACCAGAAAACACTAAAATATCATACATTAAAAACTTCCCTGAACAGGGCTGCCTTAAGATGTCTTCTGAATGTCAAGTAGTTGTTTATCGTTTTGACATCTGATGGGAGGGCGTTCCACAGGGCGGGCGCCACTACCGAAAAGGCCCTCTGCCTGGTTCCCTGTAGCTTTGCTTCTCGCAATGAGGGAACCGCCAGAAGGCCCTTGGCACTGGACCTCAGCGTCCGGGCAGAACGATGGGGGTGGAGACGCTCCTTCAGGTATACTGGACCGAGGCCGTTTAGGGCTTTAAAGGTCAACACCAACACTTTGAATTGTGCTCGGAAACGTACTGGGAGCCAATGTAGGTCTTTCAAGACCGGTGTTATGTGGTCTCGGCGGCCGCCCCCAGTCACCAGTCTAGCTGCCGCATTCTGGATTAGCTGTAGTTTCCGAGTCACCTTCAAAGGTAGCCCCACGTAGAGCGCATTGCAGTAGTCCAAGCGGGAGATAACTAGAGCCTGCACCACTCTGGCGAGACAGTCCGCGGGCAGGTAGGGTCTCAGCCTGCATACCAGGTGGAGTTGGTAGACAGCTGCCCTGGATACAGAATTGACCTGCGCCTCCATGGACAGCTGTGAGTCCAAAATGACTCCCAGGCTAAGCACCTGGTCCTTCAGGGGCACAGTTACCCTATTCAGGACCAGGGAGTCCTCCACACCAGCCCGCCCCCTGTCCCCCAAAAACAGTACTTCTGTCTTGTCAGGATTCAGCTTCAATCCATTAGCCGCCATCCATCCTCCAACCGCCTCCAGGCACTCACACAGGACCTTCACCGCCTTCACTGGTTCTGATTTGAAAGAGAGGTAGAGCTGGGTATCATCTGCATATTGATGGACACCCAGTCCAAACCCCCTGATGATCTCTCCCAGCGGCAAACAGGCAAGTCACTAGCAGACATAATATTCTATTTGCAGGTTCTCTTGTCTTTGCACGTTAGCTTTTTCATGCAGATATAACATCCCCACAAGGCTTGGGATAATATGAGTTTTGACACTGTACTTATGCAACAGTCAATATACCTTCTCTAAATGCTTGCTTATGGAAGCAGGCGGTTTTAGAATCAGATCAAAACATTGTATATTAAGACAATGTTAGTCCATGGCAGCTGGGATTTTTCAACCGGACTATTTTAACCTTGTGCTATGTTGTTATGGTCTGGGCTCTGTGTGTTTTGAACTCCATATAGATTGGCCTTAGACATTCAGTTGTATCACCCCTTGAAACAGGATTGTGCTCCAAAAGTCAACCTATGCCAGTTCCAAGGTGCTAATATTGTGGACTCACTGTCACTTGGCCACTTTCAATATTGTCTCGAATGGATTCCCCTCCTTTTTTGGTTATATTAGTGAGAACATTTGAAAACTACTTTGCAATCCACATACACTGTCTATGTTTTATTTTCAGTGAAGGATAACCAGACCTCCTGAATGCTAAAAAGAGGGATACTAGAATTTACACGGAAGCCATTTTTAAATGTCTAGTTACTTAATTTTCTTGATTAGCCATTCTTGCCTTTCAAATAATTTTTTCTTTTATTGTAAATTGCTTTGTGACTTTCGTTGTTGGAAGCAATTCATAAATTCAATAAACCTAACTTAAAGGTAAAGGCACCCCAGACCATTAGGTCCAGTCGCAGACAACTCTGGGGTTATGGCGCTCATCTTGCTCTATAGGCCAAGGGAGCCGGCGTTTGTCCACAGACAGCTTCCGGGTCATGTGGCCAGCATGACTTAGCCGCTTCTGGCAAAACCAGAGCAGCGCACGGAAATGCCATTTACCTTCCCGCCTATTTATCTACTTGCACTTTGACGTGCTTTCAAACTGCTAGGTGGGCAGGAGCAGGGACTGAGCAATGGGAGCTCACCCCATCACAGGGATTCAAACCGCCGACCTTCTGATCAGCAAGCCCTAGGCTCTGTGGTTTAGACCACAGCTCCACCCGCGTCCCAAATCTAACTTAAGCTAACTTTAATGGAGATCTTTAGCTCTAGCACATATTTTTAAAAACACTAAAGTCCAAATAAACATCCTGGAAACAGTGTAACAAATACTGCTAAAGATCTTAGTGAAGTGTATCAGAAAATTAAAAGGGGAAAGTTTTGTATTTCATTTCCACATACTACAGAAATTGCACTATTAAGTTCGTCCTTGCCACTGTGAATATTAACAATTCTACTTGTAAAATTTTAGATGGGCTCATTGCCAATTTAAAAAGGTGCATGCTGAATTATTAAAACTGGTGACATGTTTTCAGTAAATGGCTCTTATTAAGGGGCCGGTACGAATCATGTGCAGGTTTTCCTTTACCACTCAATTTTAGAGCTCACTAACATTGTTCTGTAGTATATATGCTCAGTCCAGAAGAAAGCCTGTAATTATTTTAATATATTTAATATTTTCCCAAGTACAAGAATGGCAGATGATCATTCAACAGGCCAAATTCAAACTAACTTGAGGACCTAGTATCACACAGCCTGCACAATCATATCTCCCTAACTCCCAAGATCCGAGGCTGGAGAAAGTGAGCAATGCTTTTTAATAATAATTGGTACAATGAATGTTCCTGGTTGGAACACTCTGTTTCTAGGGACAGGATTTTCGGCTAACCATGCAGGACGTACTTAACAGAGAAAGACTGGAAACCACATTTCTCTTTCAATTCTTTAACAACTGGGAGACAGGTATTTTCTAAGCATTGCTCATCCAACACCTCATTCTATAGTGATGCTTGCATGGGAATAACATAAGCAGACCAGCAATGGGGGTATAGATTTACACCCTGATAGTTACTGAGTGGAGAGTTATTACATCACCAAAATAGTGGAATGTGCAAACCAGCCTTCATGTTGATAAAGAACAGGTGCAAAGCTTCAATAAAACACTTCCCTGAATTACTGCTGTAAAGTTTTGCATACGTTTCTAAACACAACTCTAGCAACAATGCATGCACACATTTGGGTGGAAGTGCACAGGAGTGGGGTGGGGTACGGCAGCACAGTTTCGGAGAAGTTTTTTGGTGAATTATTATAGGTTCCTGCAGAATTTCAGGGGCTTCATATGAAAAAACAATCTATAAATATCCCTGGTTATATCACAATTTAAGTGTTGTGCTTCTCAGCCAAGGAACCTTGTGAGTTGTAAAGGGCGATACAGATATAATGGGGCGGGGGGCAGAGGAGATAATGAACCTCACAATAGAAGTACAGTCCTATGAGGGCCTTTACACTTGCAAGGTCTTTCCATTTGTGGTTTTAAATGGGGGGCTACAGAAAAATCCCCTTTGTCAAAAGGCTCTGCCCTTGTAATGGTGGAGAGAGAGTCCATAGACCATGTGCTTTTACATTGCCCCTATTATCTAGATGCTCATACAAATATTGTTGCCCAATTGCTTAGAAGAATGCCCAGAAGTCCTAGTTTGGATTTGCCCAGTTCACTTCTAGAAGACGGAAAACCAGAGATTGCAGAATTAGTCACAAAATTATTTGTGTGACAGCCTACAAAATAAGTCAGTTGTTCTTACCTGCTGGGTTTACATAGACCATTTACCAAAAAATATGGTATCTCTCATTTTATTTTGCTTGATTTAATCCATACTAGTATTTGTTGTATTAGAGCGCGTTGGTATTTAACCCCACACACAACTTACAAAAACAAAACAATTCCCAGAAGTCATTGGGACAGTTAAAGTAGTTTCAGATTGGGTAAAAAAAAAATTACGTAGGGAGAAGAAATTATGTAAGCCTGGATGTGCTCCCCTGATCGCATGAAAGATAACACATTTAGCCATTTAAGAAAAGTGGGTGACAAGAATACCACTTTCCTCCCTGGACATAGCAACAAAATATGCTGGGACACCATTTATAATATTGGCTTGAGAGGACCTATACAACTGTATAATGTTGCATGTGCCTTGAGGCACATGTCTCCTCTCTCTCTCACACACACACTGCCCTTAGATAAACATCATTTAAAAATTCTCAATGTGGTGACTTGTAACAATAGAACTAGTAAAAAAACAAATCAGTACACTGAGGAATACAAACACCACACTTAAAGCCTTTCTTAAATGTCTAAACATTGATCTCATATTTAGCTTTCTCTCCTGCACAACACAAAAGGAGGCACTGCTCTAGCTATGCACTTGCAGTTTCACATCGAAATATGTGGTTCTCGATCTCTTACTACGCCAGTTGCCATGATCTGCATCAACCAAATATAACTCCATTAATATCACATTGTAAAGGGCCCTTTGAATTCAGAGGCAAACCTCGTGAAGAAAAGCTGCCTTCTTGCACTCCTTTAACCATTTCCTGTACAAATGCATACAGCAGGAAATGAGCGGAGGTTTTGCTACTGAATAAATGTGCATTTTGTTTTTGATACACGTAAAAACAACTGCCAAACAAACAAAAAAACTGCATCTTCCCTAGTCTGAAAAAAAGAATAGCTGACAGCATTTTAAGTCTGGACTCCATGACTTATTTCTCATTCTGTATAAGAACTAAAAGGAAATAATAAGCAGTAGTGGAAGTAGTAGTTTTTGTATGTAACAAAACACATTCAGTTGGCCATTTCCCTTATCCTGGAGGCACGGCAAGGGTAATTGGGGCAAAATACATTGCATTAAGTGTTAGTGATGGGAAGAGAAGTTCCCAGGCCTGTGAATCCTGAACTAGCAATTTTGCTTATGGTAATAAAGTATGTGAACTTGTAGCCTACCAGAACCATGTTTTGCTCACTCTTTCCCTTTCTGAACTCTCTGTGTACTGGGAGTGTTTTATGTGACTAAGGATCTATTCATACTGAGGGAGGGAGGTGGCTGCGGTTTCTACAGATGCCAATGCTACAGCTTAGCGTGGAGGGTAAGTACACTTAATCCTACTGATCCATAGTGGTGTTTTGGAACTGAAAACAACACAGGCTAGTAGATGATGTGAATAATCCTACCCGGTTGCTTTCAAACTTAGAGCGATCGTTGTTTGCTTTGGCAGTCTTTTCTGCAAGTTTCTTCTGCCTTTGAGGGCCTTTTCCAAAGAAGATGTAGTTGACGAAAGCATATTCAAGTAAGGCCAAGAAGACAAATACAAAGCAGCCCATGAGATACATGTCAATGGCTTTGACATAGGGAATCTTAGGCAAAGTCTCTCTGAGATGAGTGTTGATTGTTGTCATAGTAAGCACAGTTGTGATACCTAAAAACAGGATGAAAGGCGAGTATATTAAGATCTTTCATGCATTTCCCCCTAAAAGCCATTTCCAGGAGCTTGTTGATGTTGTGGAAGAGTCAGCAAAATAAAGAGAGGGAATGCTGTTGTTTTATTTGTTTGTTTATTACATTTATATTCTGCCTTTCCCTTCAAGGACCTCGTATTTTGTTTCATAGGTCTGTCAATTCCACAAAGAGATCTTATCCAACATTTATTGGATGCCTGACCTATTACAACCAAAGTGGTTTGAAGTAAGACAGTTTCTTTACTGAAGAGTTTGCTTCTGAAATACCTATAAATGATTTGTTATATAACTACTTTCTCCGGACCTAAAAGAAAATTGTGATATGAGAAAGTCCTTAAAAAGGATGAAAGGAGATATAAAGGAGAGCTAGAAAGGGGATTTTCGCTGAAATCAATTGAGCTTAGAGAACTGATGTAACCCAGTGCTTTTCAAAGGGTGGATCATGGCTTTCTCTGTACCAAGGGGTGGTAATGGCGAAAGTTGGCTGGCCCACCAATTCTATCTGAAATGTGTACCCTAACAAGCGAAACTCCAAAGCTCTAGCAAGTGTCCTGTGTGAATGGCATGTGTGCTTTAGAACCAGATGGACGGGGTATAAATAATAAAATTGTTGCTGCTGTTGCTGTTGTTGCTGTTGTTAAGAACCCACTTAAAAGCACAGGTGTTCTGTGGCAGGTGATATGGAAACAGTTCCTTGAACAGATAATAGCTGGAAAACTATTGATGTTCCAACAGCAGGTGTTTTACACTTGAGAGTGTACAATGGGACTGCATGCAATTCAGTGCTGATCTTATTCTGGGTACCCCAAACGTATGTAACAAGGGAGAATCCATGAGGAACTGGGAGGAAGAAGAGGAAGCAAAGTGGCCTATATATTCCTTTGCCCTCCTCATCCTCCCCCACAAAGCCAGCTCGATAATCAGAGAAGGGCTTGGACTTCAGAAACCTTCTCTCGGCTCGGTCCCCCTTGCATCACCCAACTGCTTCAACAGCAAAGGGAACGGAGCCACTGCTTACCAGGACGAGTGAAGCAGTGGCAAGATTGAGGCTGCGTACATACAGTGGTGTGAGCAATGGATTGGCTCTGTTGGTTATGCATCCCCAACTTTGTCACTGTCTTTTACCTCCTGCTACCAGTAATCAGCATTGCTTTGCTGCTGGGAGGCTACTGCTGTGGCTCCAACCCCACTGGGCAAACCACTTCTGATCTGAGGCAAGCTCTAACACAGGATTGCAAAAAAAAGCCCAGTCTGTGAAAAGTCTTTATTCGCCTGCTGGGGACTGTGGCTGTAGCAACTTACTGCATTTCTTCGCTGTTTGTGGAAATGGGGACTTCCCTCATCTGACAGCCTGTTTATTTTCTGGAAAGTGCTCCATCCCTCCTGTGCCAGTCCACTCACCCATCTGCATGCAATCCTTTGTCACCTGTGCTTAAATATGTGGCTGTTGTAACAACCTCCTACAAGGATATGACAGGGTAATGCCCCATTCATCCTCATTCCATACCGAGAGCAACTCTTGCTGCAGATGCATCATAATTGATCCAGAAGGACACCCACGATAAAATGGTAATCAGTATCGAGGGCATGTAGGTCTGAAGAATAAAGTATCCAATATTCCTCTTCAACTTAAAGCTCAGCGACAGTCTTGGATAGGCACCTATTAGAAAACAAGGGAAATAACAGTTAGTTATATATATATATATTCTCCAATGTAACTATTGATGACGTTAGTAAAGGCAGAATATGCTCCTCCTCTACAGAAGCAAAAACACATTTGATGTGCTGTTTTGTTACCTACAAAACCTTGAATAAAAATCACTTTGTGAGTTCACATTGAAGCTAATGCATATTAGAGAAAATATGTCGTGATACTTGAACACCTATCCGGTTACCTTTTGAAATTTTGTGAAGTACAGAGATATAGTTAATTTACATTTACAAAATAATTTTCACATATTACTGTAAATGTGTGTGCGTGTGATGTCATCTCCACAAGATGGTGGAATAGCCTTCTTCCCCTTGATCCCAGCTCATGGATGTTTAAATTAGATAACCCTAAATCTTAAAAATAATTATCAAAATAGTGAATTCTGTCAGGACTTGTTACAGTGCTCATAATTAGAACAAAAGCCTGACATAAAAACCTAATAATTAAAAAAAGAAAGAAATATTTTTTATGGGGGGGGGGGGTGGGATCAATACTTATTTATCCATTACTATGTTTATCCATTAGCTTGGTTAGCACTAAATAATTAGCACCAAAATAATTTAATCAGGAAAATTCAGACTGGTGGCTTGGTTCATAAAGCTGTTTCTGAGTGAATTATTTTTGCTGTACTATTTCAGTCAGTTTTTAAGTGTTGCCCCTGTTCTTGTTTATAGCCCCTTATTATTCTCACTTTTAATACTACTATGCCCAACTGTCTGTTCTGTATGGTTCATAATTTGCAGCATTAATGGTAAAAGGTAAAGGTAAAGGGACCCCTGACCATTAGGTCCAGTCGTGACCGACTCTGGGGTTGCGGTGCTCATCTCGCTTTATTGGCTGATGGAGCCAGCGTACAGCTTTCGGATCATGTGGCCAGCATAACTAAGGCGCTTCTGACGAACCAGAGCAGCGCACGGAAACGCCGTTTACCTTCCCACCAGAGCGGTACCTATTTATCTACTTGCATTTTCACGTGTTTTCGAACTGCTAGGTTGGCAGGAGCAGAGACCGAGGACGGGAGCTCACCCCGTCGCAGGGATTCGAACCGCCGACCTTCTGATCAGCAAATCCTAGGCTCTGTGGTTTAACCAACAGCGCCACCCGCGTCCCCAGTGGTAGGTAGGATATTGCAAAATGTTTTCATATCAAATCTCTGCAATCACCAAATAAAAGGACTTTGCCTCTAAAGTGCTTGGTTGGCAGTCTTGCTTTGCCAAAGCATCCCACCCCACCCCCGCGAGCCCTACAGTAGTTTGGGAAGTTCATACTTATATCCTTTATTCTAGACCATCACAAAAACATGGAATGTCTCGGTTGTCTTTTATTCCAGTCATTATAACATCAGTGTCCTTTATTTCCGAAGCTATGATCTGGCCACCCGTTTTTTGTCACCTCTATGGCCATATAGAGACAAAAATGGGCATGTGCAAGAGAGCTAATGATGCTGAGCATTCAAATCATGATAAATACTTGCCTGTGGCAAAGACAACATTCCTGGACACAAGTTTGTGTTCCACAATAGAGAACTGAGGAAGTTCAATTCTTTCCACTCCAGAGACTGCATTATTCCCACCTCGCCAGTAAAATTCTATGTCATCTGTTGTGTATCCATCTGTCAACAAAGCACAAATGCTTTAGAATCATGGGTGCTTAAATGTAAAACTGACCATTGTTAGAGGACAAGCAATACAGAACTACAAGATAACAACCATAAACAACAATTTCAGAAAATAAAACAGCATTCCTCCAAGGCACAATTTTGTCTGAGTCTTCATTGCCCCAGAAGAGCAACGAATTCACTCCCTCTCAAGAAGCAGAGAAGGGGCAGCCATGTGTGTATTTCTTACCAAGTTTTGTTGACTAATAAATGTGATGCAACTATCTGGCTACTACAGACGTCAATCCCTCAGAAACCAATAAGCTTGCCATGGGCCTATTAGACACTACTTCTGTCTCTTTTCGTTAGATCCAATTGAAACATCTGTCAGCTGCCAGGATGAGAACAACTGCCCATCAGATGTGTCATCTATCCTTATTTTCTTGTTTATATTTAAAGGGACAAAAATAAATAAATCCCATTCTTGGCTTCATGCTAAGAATTGATGCTGTAGTAATACATGTTTATTATATGGTAGCTCCTGCACAACCTGAATAACTTACCTCCAAAAATAATATGTCTTATGTAATAAGTTTAAAGTTACAGATAGTAAAAATTAAAAAAAGACTTAAAACTGGAGGTTCTTTTTAGGAACACTTCAGAGTAAGAACAGAAACCATTGTCCTAACTCTGAATTAGTCATGTGATGTTGTCATATATATGGTCAATCTTATTGGTTAAATAGGGACATTACGTCATCATGCAATCCTTGACTGGCTGGGATCATGTGGTCTGTGACCACACATACACCATACATTTAAAGCACATTTAAATCACCCCCCCACCAATAATCACGGGAACTGTTCCTTACCTGTCACTGAACTACAATTTGCAGAAAATTACCATTCCCAGTATTCTTTTTTTGGGGGCAGGTGAATGTGATTTAAATAAATGGCATGTATGCTGCCTATGTGAAGAAGACACTATAAAAATGGGACCCACAGGACTAAAGACTGAACAATGAAGAAGCCACGAACAAGAGTGGATGACAACAAATGTTTATGATTTGAGGGACTACTTTTGCAGCTCCCCCTGTAAGTATTGAGCACAACCCTAGATATAGAGATGTTTTTTCTATCGACACCAATCTCCTTCGAACGGTGAGCCCAGAGGGTCTGCGCTTCAGATTTTTATACTTGTGGTTCTGGGTTGAAGCACAATCAGGAGCACTGGAAATGGACCATTAAAAAGCAGGGTTTCCCCCCTTCATTAGCACATTCTGCACTGAAAGCAAGATGAAAATAACCCAGTCTTCATGCCAGCCTTACAGTGTCAGCAATGTAACCACTGCCAGGGCCAGGGAAGGTAGAAGCACCCTGGCATGCATGTACTGAGGTGATTGGATGCACTAAAAAAGAATATTCAATCCTTTAAATAACAATGACATAGATGTATCCTGAAACACTACTATTTGAAGAACTAATTTTTTTTAAAAAAAAAAATGCTTGAGTTGCACCGTACTGAAAAATGTTGAGAAAGAGACTTTAGAAGTGCTGTGAGACAAATTTGAGGCAGATGGCCTAATTCTTCCTTTGAAATCCATGGCAAAACTCCTGTAACTTCAACAGGGACGTGGTAGCAGGCCAAGCGTAATTTACACAAAAGTGTTCATTAGCGTGTATTGATATTTTAGGCGTGTAGAAATTCCCTATACCCTTTGCATTGTAGAAGAAAGCGCTGGCTCTTGAAATACAAATTTAAATGATATGAGCACTCCAATTACGGAAAACAACTGGAATGGGGGAGAGAGAGGTTTTACTTCTTACATGAAGCTGAACTTCTAATCATAAGTAGGTCTATCTGACAGCCCAAGAGGGGGGAGGGGGGCACAGCAAGATCACTCATCCATAATAAAGCACACTGAAAGCAAATTGAATCTCAGTGCTTGCTTTCCTCAAACTGAATCTGATTAAAACATGAACACTAGTTCTCTTGTGTTGTAGATAAGCATCCAGTCATTGCTCGTGCCTAATCAGAACGGCATTATATTTTCCATGCCTTTGGGGTTGGGTTTTTTTTTTTTATGCCCACAAATAATAGCAACTTAGCTACTATATTTATGTACTTATATATTTTTCTACATACGAAAAAGATCCCTGCAAAAATAAAAAATCAAAAATCAAGGGAATACAGTGGCCATGATCCAAACAAAAACCAAACACTTTTAAGTTGCAGTGATTTCAATGGGGCGAAGTTAAACACTTGCTTAACCTTCTGATTTGCATAAATAGAAGCTGAAAGTACATAGTTTTGCCTGCATCATATGCAACAGATTTAACATTAAGAAACTCATATTTTGTCCTAGGTTGTCCTATTCAGTGTCAGCTTCCGTGTGTGTGTGTGTTCAGGGGGCCTCCCTTTCACAGGAACTGTTCCTCTTCATCTCTGATGCTGTTGCCCTTTCATTTGCCTTGCCCTTCTGGGCCCAATCCATACCACGAACCAGAGAGAGAGAGGTCAGGTGACTGCCCCGTCACTCTTCACTTGCCTGGAGAGGGCAGCTGATGAGGCAGTGACATAGAAAAGGGCATAGGGATCTGAATTTTGCCAGCGGACCCCTGGTAAGGTGCAGCCTTCAATAAATGCCTAACAATGTCAGCCCTTTATGCCAGCCCTAGTACCATCCTGAGACTTCAGTATGTAGCATGAATGTGAATGGGAAACCAAACAAATAACTGAGCAGCAAAATTAAAATTATTATAATTTGTGCTAAAATACTCAACACAACTGAATCTAGTAAAGCAAGTACTTTTATGTGTACATACAGCTTTCTATTTCCAGTGTACAATTCTGCTCATCTAATGGGTATCTTCGCAAGTCCATCATGCAAGCTGCTGTGGTTGTAATTCTGAAACAAAATGCAACAATAGGAACTTTATAAGAGCAATAAATCAACAGTCCCTTAAATAAATATAACATTAAAAAGAAAAGAAAAACAGGAACTGATAAGTAATGTGAGAGAGGTACTGAATCGTTTGCTATTCCTTCACTACGACTAGGCTCATGGGCGGGCAGCCTGTGGCCCACTGGGCTCCCCATTTGTCTCATCAGGCCATTTGGGCAAGGCCATGCTCACCTGTCCTGCACCTTTCATCCTATGTGGGGCGGGTAGATGTGGCTGGGACAAAAAGGAGTTTGTGGGCACCTATCAGCCAGTTCTTGGGACTTCCAAGCACAGAGCAGGGCTTCTTGAAAGCACCAACAGCGAATTGCTTATCTTTGCTTGAAGAGGACCCTGCACAGCTGAAGCCCCGATAATCAGCAAGTTATCAGTTACACATTATTCATTAAATATTTCTTTATTCTGCCATATCCAAAATGTTAACGGTAATTTTCAAATGAAAAGGTACAATGCTAATAAAAGACTATCCTTGTTAGTTTAGGAACCTCGCCCCTCAAAACAACGAGGTAAACTCATGTGGAAGTTCAGCTAGCATGCCTACTCAGAGGCAAATCCCACTGAATTCAATGGGGCATCCTCCCAGGTAAGTGGGTGCACAGGTGCAACCTTAATGTGTGGTTTTTAAACAAGTGCTTATGCATTGACTTAGAAATTTCGCTACTCTGTGGCTTGATCATTCATGGGAGCTTGCTATGGAGTTTGTCAGCAAACTTGTCCAATGAAGTTCAAAGTAAACCATTTCATTGAATGAGGGAAAACAGACTGATCAGCCAAATGGAAGATGAATTGGGGTGATGGAGAAAAAGCTGCAAAAGATTTCTCAAGGGTTCACATTACAGTATGCAGGATAAAAAAAATATATTAACAAAACTCTTAAGGACCGGAACAGCTTCTGAAGAGTGCCTTTGCAGCTGGTCTGTGGCTTCAGGGATGAATTCCTTTTTACCAAACATCTGCTAGCACCCAGCTAATTCCCCAGGCAAGGTGCTCAAGACTATTTAGCACAGGGAGACTGTATTTCTCCAGTATGACAGCAGCAGCTGTGACTTAACATGTACAAGTAACACCAAATGATCCCCCTTTTGAAAAGCATGCTACCTTAAGCTAAGGGCCAATCAAGCTTGTTTTAAAATGCACCATTCTGGTAATTATATAATCCTATTTATTTGTTAAAGAAGTGGAATCGTTTTGCAAGCAGTTCCAGTTTAGTGCACCGGACAAATAAAAGACCTGAGCTTTTCTGCTTGCATCAAGTTATTTAAGCAAACAAATATAAAATGATTTGCTTCAATAAATCAAGGGAGCTCCTAGCCTTTATCGTGCATTTTCATGCATTTTAAAATGAATATATGTGGGCAAACACACTTTAAATACTTATGGTACAATGCTTTTCTCTGTGGTTTTGAGTTATATGCCTGTATTCCTTATACTCCTATATTGTTTGTATAAAATGTTGCACAGCTTGCACACTTGGAAGGAGCAGCATAGTCAAGGATTTATTTTTTTAAAATAAATAAGTATAACAAAATTTAGCCTCAAGTTACACTTATATGACCACTGTAAACTCTGTAATGCATTCCTGTTTCTGTGTACAGTGATACCTTGGTTTATGAACTTAGTCTGTTTCGGAAGTCGGTTCTTAAACCAAAGCATTCTTAAACCAAGATGTGCTACCTCATAGCAGCGCAGGACTCAATTTACAAATGAAACACACTCAACAGGAAGCAGAACATGTTCTGCTTCCAAGGCAAAGTTCACAAACCAAAACACCTACTTCCAGGTTTGCAGCGTTCTTGATCCAAGTTGTTAATAAACTAAGCTGTTCTTAAACCAAGGTACTCAGAACTAATTCTAAGAAAATTCAATGGGATTTACTCCCTGCTAAGTGAGTTTAGGGATTTCATCTTTACAAATAAATCTTCACAAAGGAATGTTCTACCACTTGTTGATGGCACATTCAAGGACCTTTAAACGTTCCTCTCCCCTTGTTTACAGAAAGCTTGTGTTGATAAGGGCTATCTCAAGCATCTTTGCAATAAGCCAAACCAAGCAGCTCAAAACCTAGGCCAGTGTTTATGGAAGTTATGTATCAAAGAAAGGAAGGAACAGTTATTCTTCTTTCTTTCAATGCATAACTATGTAGCAATACCTGACTACAATACAAGACCGATTCTTTATTGCAATATAACTAAAGTAGAAACCTTATCAAACAGTGGCTAATTGTTTTCAAATGTTGTAGACATTGCCGGCCTAAATGCATTTGGAAATATTGGGTTGGTTTTGATACTTATCTCTTCATAAATGTTATAAATAAACAAGTAGCAGTCAGTTTGTGTTTATCTCACATTTTGTCCATTTCTTAAGCCACTGTGACCTTTCTCTTTGAAAATGTGCAAGCTGACTATACTTCGGGAAATCTAAGTGTTCTGTGGCTTGACATATTATTCACAATGCTCATGACCATGGTAACTATCTTAAAATGGGGTGAAGGGAAAGGTGGGAAAGAGTAGGATTGTACAGACAATTATACTTTTCAGAAAGTCATTTTTGTTATCCACAGAAAGTTATTTTTGTTATCTACACCCCACATTTTTAAATATGTGTGTGGCGCCTACAATTATGTCTGAATTTGTCTTTCTGAGTTCTTTCTGTATGAACATAAAATCTGCAGTACAGTGGTACCTCTGTTTACAAACTTAATCTGTTCTGGAAGTCAGTTCTTAAACTAAAACCATTCTTAAACCAAGGCGCACTTTCCCTAATGAGGACTCCCGCTGCTGGTGGCCTTCCACCATTTGGATTCTGTTCTTAGACCAAGGTAAAGTTTCCGGTTTTGCGAAGTTTGTAAACCAAATCCTTCTTAAGCCGGACTGTTCTTAAACCGAGGTACTACTGTATATCTAAAGAGTCAGCTTCAGAAACTCATCATCTGGAAAGAAAAGCAGACCCACAGCTAATGTACAGGGCTTCAACCAGAATCCGACCCTTCTCTCCTTCACAGGGTGAATAATCTAATGCAAGTAATCATAGCTCAGCGCCTAGTCTCCACCTGTAAATATTGAAAATAATGGGTTCTGGAGAGTGAACAGGATATGGATTATACATTACCATACAATTTTTTAAAAACCTTACCTAAAAGTTTAAAAATTTAAGGCCAAAATTCAACCCCCCTCTGCATCTGTGACGCCACAGAGACACTGCTATATCTGCAGTCCTGCTATTCATAGCAGTGGCAGAAGTTGCAGGGGAAGATAATCCTTGGGCCAGCTTGAGGCTGGTGCAGTGATCGGGCCTGGCCTGGGCTCAATACCAGCCAAACATGACTGTGGAACCCACTCAGGATCCAGCAGATCCCGAGTCAATTCAGCCTCTCTGCTTTGGGGCTTTCCACTTGACTCCATTGGTGGGGGCCTTGCCAATGGGCTTCACCTGCACATCAGGTGAGTGGAAGGGGGAGACATTTGTGTCTTGGCAGTGGGTGGGCAGCTCATGTAGCAGAACTGAGCAGCGGAACACTTGAGCCAAACCCTCTATAGCCCAGGATAAGGCTAACCATGCTGTTAATATGCAAATCATTTAACCTGGGTGAATTCTGACCAAACCATCCCATCAGTGTGAGTGTTATAGTTGAAATCAGCAGAGCTTGACTTATTTCATCTCCCCCCCCCCATAATGTAGTTTTTATTCATTTTCATCTTGAAACTGCTTAACATGGCTGTATTGAGATATATCATTGTTTACATCAGAGTGTATGGCATGCAACAATTACATAAAAATAAAACAATGACAAAAACTTATGTAAACATTTATGAGTATATTAACAAAGTTGTGTTGAAGTGTATATACCAAAATAATTACAGTTATTACAGTGACAAAACGATGCATGGTAACATGTATTGTTTAGGTTGGCGACCATAAGTAAAAGGTAATTTGTATCAGTAACAATTGGAATTTATAGGAAGAGGGGAAGGGAAAAATTAAAATACATACTTCATGCACACCAGACTGTGCCATAAACTATGGACACTGTTCTGTTATTCTGTAATCAATTAAGGCACACCAGACTGCACAGAAATAGTTGTGTTTCTTTTGACCTCTTGCTGCTTAGAATTTTTGTGTCAGTTTTTCCCAATAATGCTGTTTGCCAAAAAAGCAGAGACATCACCTTGCCAACAAAGGTCTGTATAGTTAAAGCTATGGTTTTCCCAGTAGTGATGTATGGAAGTGAGAGCTGGACCATAAAGAAGGCTGATCACAAAAGAATTAATGCTTTTGAATTATGGTGCTGGAGAAGACTCTTGAGAGTCCCATGGACTGCAAGAAGCTCAAACCTTTCCATTCTTAAGGAAATCAGCCCTGAGTGCTCTCTGGAAAGACAGATCCTGAAGCTGAGGCTCCAATACTTTGGCCACCTCACGAGAAGAGAAGACTCCCTGGAAAAGACCCTAATGTTGGGAAAGATTGAGGGCACAAAGAGAAGGGGATGACAGAGGACGAGATGGTTGGACAGTGTTCTCGAAGCTACCAGCATGAGTCTGACCAAACTGCGGGAGGCAGTGGAAGACAGGAGTGCCTGGCGTGCTCTGGTCCATGGTGTCACGAAGAGTCGGACATGACTAAACGACTAAACAACAACAAATCTCTTGCCCTGCATGCACCTAGAAGTAGGTAATCTCCATTAATTGCAATTGTTGTGACTGTCTTCAGAAATTGCTAAAGAAGTGCAGGCATCTGAATGCATTCTTATTTCACAATGCAGACTGTGCTGCCGGGCAAGGAGGCAGGCCCCTTTAAATCCCAAAGAAGTGGACCCAAGCAGAAACAACACCTGGCTCTGCATGGCTCCCCCTGCTGATACCTCCTAAAGCCTGCCCACAATTGGGCTGACATCGTGAGCAGGTAAAATTTGATTTCCCCATGGCTGAGGGGAATGTCTCCCATCAGCCATTGGGAGGCTCTGAATCAGTCTGCCACCAGCAGCAAGCTGTGAAGTGCCAAAACTGTCTTACACCATCACAATGAGTGGAATTTCTACACTCAAGTAGCAAGACTTGCCATGTTTGAAGAAAATATGCATACAAGTAGTGTACTGGCTGAATTTGCAGATAGCAGCAATGCTCAAAGCTGCTGTTGGTAAGGCTTTTATTATTATTTTAAACTCTGTACAACATGTCACAGTTTCATATCATTTAGATTAATATTATTAGTTATATAATTAGACATATACAACAAACTAGTGCTTGAAAATAGTTTGAAGTAAATACCCTTGAGCTGATTTAATTTCCACAGAAGTCTTTGTAATTTACATCTACTCGACATGTTTAATAAAATTCCAAGACTAAATTGCGGATAGAATGGAATTAGCTCTTACAATCTGAAGAGATAATGTAAGCATTTGTTTTCTTTAAGAGATTTGCTGCTTTCAGCAATTTATCTTCAGAGCTTGTGTTTGTTTGTTGAACTGAATTAAAGGTTGGCATGACACGAGCAACTTAACATTGAGTCATTATTTACTGCTGCTGTTGGGCTTTGGTCTATATACAAAATGTTGCTATTGTATGGCATTGTTAAACTGGGTGCCAGACCCCTCTTCTCCTTGGATCTAACAAATGTTAGAATTTAATCCAGGCTTCAGATTCTTGGAATAGCTAGGCTACCCTCCTGGTGAGGTGATAAACCTGGGTGATGAGACATTAAGGGGAATTTAGGGTGTTAAGGGAGATCAAGGGGCTTGGTACAAGATGGTAGATTGGTGGGGGCCCTTCTCTCAATGGCATAGCTGTCAACATTTCCCTTTTCTTGCAAGGAATCCTATTTGGAATAAGGGAATTTCCCTAAAAAAGGGGGAAACGTTGACAGCTATGCTCAATGGATAAAGCCACAATTGAAAGTAGAGAGTTTGGGGAGCAGTGATGTGACCTAGAAGTAAAGCAGCAAGCTGGAGAGAGAACCAGAGCAACATTTGAGAGCAACATTTGCTTTCTGTTTGAATTTAAGGCTGTAGCTATGGGAGAAACAAGACCCATTCTGGTGTGTTCATGCTGTGAACCCCTCCAGCATAAGCTCTTAAAGACACTACAGTTTCTGCTGTGCCTCATTGCCAAAAGGAAACACAAATCCTGGGTAAGAACCTGGAACCCCTGGAATCTTGCAACGCTTGGATATTGAGGTGGCATGCAACACCGTGGTATTATAGCACTGGCTACTGAGGCGGTAGTAGAGAGGCTCTGGATCACTCATACTTTTCTGGGGAATGAGCAGGAATGAAAACATAACGAATCCTGCTTTCGCTAAAATGGAATGTGTTTTTCATATATCTTGCTCCTTTCACAAACAAGACCATAGCAAGCAACACAGCTTCTTATTTCTGAGACTGGGTGGTTTCTCAGGCTTGATGCTTTTGGACTAATTCAGGGTTTGCATAGTTTTATCTTTTGGGGGAGAAGTTCAGGAATTGTACAGCTTCCTCTTTCAATATTAGGGAAGTGGTAGATTTTATTGCTTCAATGCTGGGGAGCTGTTAGGCTTCATAATCTCAAATAAAGGTGTGCATGCCCCCCCCCCCCGTATCAGTATCTGTAACTTTAAAAACAAATTCCAATCTGTTTCTGAGTCGCTCTGACCACTTGGATCTGTGTTTTGAATTCTGAGCCACTCTGTACACAATGAAGCTCTGTGTTTCCCTGTGTAATTTCCATCCTCTCTGGCCAAAGTGAGTGAAGTTTACAGAGGAGACCCTCCAGCATGGATTCAATCTGTCAAGTCCAGGGGTTTCTGGGAGAGTGTGGAGTGTAAAAATGTTTTGAAAATGAAGCATTTGATATGAACTGAATCAATGAACATTTAGTACAAACAACTCTGATCTGACTTGGGAGGTGAATAAGGGCAGATTCTGACATGCTGTTTAGTCAATAAATTTGTGCCCTGATTTCACCCAACGCTGGTGCCCAGTTTGAGTTATTTCCACCATACTCTGTGCTTTCCTGGGCACTACTGCTTATCATATGAATCAGTGTGATCAACTGAAAGCTTCCCTGCTGGCACTGATATGGAGACTCTCTATATGACTGAACTGATTCATGAGATAGCAGCCCTAACTAGCAGCCTCCCACATGGTGACTTCAATAGGAGTTTCGCTTTACCTTGTGATTCATTATCAGAGCTTTGGATATTCCACATTAAATATATTACACACTTTTCATTGTCCCACTAACACAATGGCATTAAGGGACCAGAAAGGCATGTTTGTCTGAGGGAACTGCCATGTAGAACCCCAGAGATAGGAGGGAATGTATGCTCTGTTGGGGTGGGAAGTAAAAGAGCAGGAAGGATGGGGAGTTAAGTTTCACACATGATTAGACCTTGGAGTGCAACTCTCAACAGACCACATGCTTTTAAATGAATGCTTGATAGATACTTGGATATGAGTTGGTAGATTAAATTTTGAAGCAAAGAAAACCTGGCAAAATTAGGAAATACAGTGGTACCTTGGTTCTCGAACTTAATCTGTTCCGGGAGTCCATTCAACTCCTGAAACTGTTTCAAAACCAAGGTGTGGCTTCTGATTGGCTGCAGGAGCTTCCTGCACTCAACTGGAAGCCACGTCGGGAGTCGATTTGTTCAGGAGCCAAGCCGTTCGAGTGACAAGGTGCCACTGTATTAGCAACGTCATTTATTCTCTGGGGGAATCTTTTAGAGAAACGCTAGAGGACGCATGATAGGTGGTAGAGGGTCTATGATAACTTAACACCAAGGGAACAAAGGTCAACAGCACAAAAACAATACTGGAAAAATATCAATCACGCTGCTACATACCTGAGGCCATACAACACTGTACCATCTGGATGAAGGCGAATCATTCGATTCTTAACAGTAACACCGTGCACGAATGATTTCTTGTCATTCAGGAAGTAAGTATCAGGCACCCATAGTTGATCCGCTACTCGGTTATCAAGCGTAAGGTTGAGAGGAATCCCAGCATAGGCTAGTCTTTTATCTCTCCAGTATTGTTGAAAATACATAGTTAGTGTGTAGTCCTGGTGGAGAGAAGAGAAGAAACTTAAGTCATTTATATCACACTTCTGAAATCAATTTTACACATTTTCTTTGTCTGATACACTTCATTCTAAGCCTAGCTTGTGTTCAACATTTGAGTTCTGTTGCATATCACCGTGCAATTCTGTGTAATTAAAATGTCACTGGGTTGTTGCTTTTTTAAAAAGAAAACGTGTAGGGAAAGATTCAACTTTTTATTTTCTTCCTCAAATGTGCACCGATAAATTACCGTACTAATATTTTTTTTTTTGTGAGGGCTACTGCCTTGTGTGGTGCAACATTTGCCTCTATGGGAACACTTTTGGAATTACTTGCATGGAAGGAAGCATGGGAATGAAGCATCCATCTGAATTTTTCAGAATCCCAAATCAGACATGAATTTCTCAGGGGACACGATACAATACTGCAAGATGAAAAACTATCTTTGGTGGAGAATGAATGTCACTACTGTTCAGAGAAATAGCAGTTATATTCCACTCTCAGTCTCATGAACAATTTCTATTAGTGCATCGTCAGAAGGACAATATACCCCCTGGTGTTTTCTGCAATTTCTGATGTAGAGGATAGGAACAAATGCATTCTCTACCAGTTATAGCTTAATTAAAGCTTGGTTTTAGTAGTAATAAAATTGCAAAGTATTTTTATTGGCCTCTAATAAGTAATTTGGAACCAAAAACTAGATTACTAAAACCCACAGGTATACGTGTAGCACCAAAACCACATTATAGTGCAATATTAGTAATTTGATTAAACTAGAAGCAGTCTAAAAGAACTCTGTGTCGCTGGGAAAAAGAATAAATAGCAGGAAAGGCACGCCACAGCTATCTTGTACTCTCCCAAAAGTTCCATCATATTCCCATTTTTGAGAAAGAGGAGAGAGGAGCTTCCTGCTCAGTAACTGAAGATGAAGCTGCTTTCATGCTGACTTTATAAACTAGTAGCCTTCAAAACCATACAACTCTATGAACAAATAGTTAAATACATAAAATGCTGAAACACTTGTGCTTACCTCTCCAAACTTTGCCACACTGTATTTTTCACACACAATGCCACCCATAAAATATTTGTTTTATCATTTATCACAGTGTAATAAAATTATATAACACAGCTGGTGGAGAAAACATGGCTCTCCCATTATAGAAAAATAAAAATTTCTACAATCTCAATAATTTTACAATCAGCATTGTAAAAACTGGAAAGGAACTCCTATCAACTTATTAAAGCAATTTCCAATTTGGAATAAAATTACATTTATTTAGATGAGGAAGATGGTCCCAATATTCTGTTTTTTTTTTGTTTGTTTTTTTGCAGCTCACTTCACAAAGAAAAGTTCCTACAAGAAGTTGAGGGGGGGGGGGAGAACAGGGAGTTACAGTGTTAAGTCTATTAAATAAAGTTTGGTTCGTGTTTCTATTCTGAAGGTGCCTGTGCATTTATTCATGTGTAACAGGATATCTTATACATAAACACGAGTGGAAACAAGATTTATTCTCTTTGGAACAAGGATATTTCCTTTCAACTTTCTTGAACTGAATACACCTTTTTAAAGAGTAAATGTTCCCATCAGCTTTTTTATCCCAAGAATGTGAAAGTCTCTGTGTTGCAAGACATGACCACCAAAGTTTCCCAGATTATTGCCTTGCTACCTATGTAGTATGGGACGCAGGTGGCACTGTGGGTTAAACCACAGAGCCTAGGACTTGCCAATCAGAAGGTCGGTGGTTCGAATCCTTGTGACGGGGTGAGCTCCCGTTGCTCAGTCCCTGCTCCTGCCAACCTAGCAGTTCAAAAGCATGTCAAAGTGCAAGTAGATAAATAGGTACCGCTCCGGCGGGAAGGTAAACGACATTTCCGTGCACTGCTCTGGTTCAGCAGAAGCGGCTTAGTCATGCTGGCCACATGACCTGGAAGCTGTATGCCGGCTCCCTCGGCCAATAAAGCGAGATGGGCGCCGCATCCCCAGAGTCGGTCAGGGGTCCCTTTACCTTTACCTTTATGGTCAGGTAAAGTGCTTTATGGTCAGGTAACAGGTCAGTGCCAAATCAATTACTTATCTCTGTTGTGCTTCTTTAAGTAAAGGAGCAGGGCAGTTAATTTTGACTTGTTTTACCTACCTCAGAGCATATTTTTAGCTAGTGTTGGAAAATGTGTTGGCTCCAAATGAAGGCCAAGTGGCACACCAACATTTTTGCAGGTCTCTAGCACAATGAAAGCTGCCTCCCAAAGTGCATGCCTTTTGGTGTGAATAAGTATGCCAACAACCTCTTTGGTGGGTATAAGTGTAATGAGAAAGGTTGCCATATCAACCAGTGTTAAGAGATACTGCACGCAATAGAAGGTTGGTTGGCATAGCAACAAAAGGCACAATATCTTCATTTTGGCAGCGGAAGAAAAACTAACCACAAAGTACTAGACTTTCAGGCATGGAAATAGAAGGGACAGAACAATAACATGAGATTGTTTTTGTTGTGCCACAGTCTCCTGTTGCCCAAATGATATAAAAGCTTGTCCATTGAAGGAGCTATTCCTGCAGTTATAAGTTGCATTCTGGAATATTGCTTTAGTGAGAAAATGTAAATTGGTCATATTTTTTTTAAAAAAATGCCTACTATTTCTAATCAATAATTTGGCTTATTGGGGCTTCCAGTGCAGTTCTAATGACTGAATAATCTAAAAATAATCCTTTCAATTTCAGCAGGCATTCTAAATAAGTTGTTCTTTACGTTTTTTGATTGCTGTGTAAAATGTTTTGTGAAAAGGTACTGGAAACAAATACATAAAAACAATCCATGTTCAAAGGAATGTTCTTAAGGTAGGCTTATAAGTAAGGAATTTTAGAAATTTATTTACTTATAATACGGTTTTATTATTTTAAAAGTAGTTTCTTTATGTAATTTACAAAATTGTAATTTGTTGTGAAAATTCCTGAGCAATGGATTTATTTATGGAATAAATACATAGATTACCCTTCCTTAGTTGATGCCAGGCAACATCAGTGGCCTTCAACTTAGGAAATTAAGGTCATACACCTGGAACTCAGAAGATCTCACACAGAAGACAATACACACAGATCTCATGATCTGAACACATTGTTTACTCAGGAAATCATTTGTTAGGCAAGCAGTCACATAACAAATAAATGATTTCCATTGATTCCTATGGGGAAATTTCTTAGGTCTTACGCAGTTCAGATTCTCTCCCCCCACCAAATCATTGCAGCTTTTATCGTTGTAAGTTGTTTTGGATGCCCTTTTCCTGGGGAAGCAGTATAAATATTTTAAAATAAACAAGAAATGAAAAAAGAAGTCTCTTCATTCTCACAGCACAATGCTTTACATGTCTATTCAGACTCAGTCCCAATGAGTTCAATGGGGTTTACTCCCTGGTAAATGATGCAAGATTGCAGTCCTAGTCTGAGTCCAGCACCCTAGCCATTTGTATACATGTTTACTCAGATGAAAGATCTACTATGGTTGATGGAGCTTACCTCCAGATAATTGTGCACATGACTGCAAACTCAGTGACTGAAGGAATATGTCCATTTCCTTTCCTCTTTCTTTCTCCTACATACCAAAGTGTGCAGCGAAAGGGGGAACGATACTGTACTGGAAGTGGCAAGCAAAGGCTAGCCAATGAAGAGTAGAATGGTCTACTCTCAACTAAGCACACATTTAAAGATGCACCTCTGTCATTTATCCTTTACATGTTTGCTGCAGGAAGCTTTGCACAAGCAAGATTCCCACAGAAAACAGATACACAAAGATATCCCAAAGGTACTCGAATATTGCATTTAAAGACTCTGTATCACTATGCAACCTAAAGGAGTTGAGATGTGTAGGTGGCATTTTTCAGGATCCAGCCATTCCAGGCTGGAAACATCAGGAGAAAGACACAACTAGTAGATTGAGACTGTTGACGACAGCTCTTTTTCAAAAAGGACCAGAAAGCTAAATACCCAAGAAAACTACCATTTGAAAGACAAATAACCTTAGGCTCAGCAAAGCACTGAAATTGCTTTATGCAGCACAAAGTTTATTTCCTTTTTAAGCTAACACTCTCGAGGGGATAGATTATTTAGAATCATCGTAACCACTTTAAAGAAAGGAACAAAATGTTCAAAGACAGTTGTGACTGAACCTGAAGTAGCAGTGGCCAGATGAGGACCTTGCTTTGCTTTAGCAAGAGGAGGCAGGGGGAAAGGATTACTTGAAGCTGTCATCTCATCTTTGAAGTAAACTCAAACCATATTTTTTCAAGCTTTCCACTGCCATCCAAATAAACTTCAAAAGAAGACAGACATTTCTCAGCCAATCTTTGAATGCTGCAGTTTCAGGGAAAGAATCCTGTATCAAAATGGTCAAATGGGGCCGCCCTTGCAGTCGACTTAGAAACTTCAAACTGCAGTGGCCAGAACGCTAGCCAGCAGTCCATTTAGCTTCATATAACCTCTGTTTTAAAACAGTTGCATTGGTTGCCAGTTCATCTCCAGAGCCTTTCAAGGTGCTCACTTTAGTGTTTGAAGTCCTAAATGACTTAGGCCCCAAAGAGACTGTCTCCTTCCCTATAAGACCCTGATGTGTGTTAAGATTAGCAAAGAAGGTCCTCTCGGCTGTTTCACTGCCCTCAGAGATTTGGGCATTGGCAGTTGAAGAGGGTGCCTTGGGACCTCATGGCAAAGAGTGGTTAATAAGTATTATTAATAATAATGCTGCTGCAATCCTATGTGAAGAGTTTCAGGTTGCAGAGTGCCCCCCACAGGAGCCAAGTGATACCATCTCCACCTCTACATACCACCACTGCACTGAATGAACCATTGCAACAAATTTCCCACAAGCAGACGTGCTTTTCACACCACACATAGGACAACTGACCAGCCTGGTCAACCTCAATTCCCTGCTGTGAAGTCTGGGAGCTGGGCTGTACCTGGGGTCTTGGGAGAGGTAGACTGCTAAATCATCTCTCTGTCTCTCTATGAACTCATGATTGCAGTCTAGGAGCATAATCCAAGTTTGCACCTAATTTTTAATTATAGAAGGCTCAAGAATGTGGAAATTTCAGCTGAAACTCTTGCTGTTTTCATTTTTATCATAACAGCATATTAAATGTTTTGTAAGTAATTATATACATCTTTTAAAAAAGAAAGAGTACAACTGTACTAGTGAATAACATGTAATTCATTGAACACTGAAGAATACTTATATGCCTTATTCCGAATTGATGCTGAGTATATAAACAATGTAATTTGTTTAACATCTGCTTGTGGTAAATGTTAACAGATGTTCCTAATTATTATCTTTTGGTGCCTATGTATGCAGAATATGAACACACATATGATAAATTAGACTTGCATGAAACGAATGCGAAATGAGTTAACGCACAAACAGTATACAGCTAATTAAAATGCCCATGCTTACATTTGAAAGCTAGATTAACAAACCATAACAAATGCCGCTATTTTAATCATACAAACAAGGCAGATGCTTTCATTTGCTGGCGAATTAGACCACCCGAAACACAATCTGATATATTTGTTGTATTTTAAAACCTTGCCCTCTTCTCCATCCATCGCAATGTAATGTTGCCAATCCTCTTCGATGGTGGCTTTTGTGACATGGTGGCTTTTCATTCAAAAGAACGTTAGATGGCAAATTACATGTAGTTACTATAGTTGTAGTGTGTGCTACACCTACAATACAAGTGTTGATAGGTGGATACACATGAAAAGGGATTGAGATTGAGCTCAATTTCAGTTCCTTCCATTTGTACCACCACAATTCTCCCCTTCTTCCTCTGTAGCCATGCCTAAATCCCAGCACAACAGACAGTATGCAGAATGGAAGGCTGGGGAATTCCTCTTGTACTGGTATCTTCCTATTTATCTACTCCCTATAGTTTGTCCTTTTAGTTATTATTGTTCTGGGCAGCTGTGCCTGGAGTCAAATTGACTACGCCAGAATTAGGTTTTAATTTACATTTCATGAAGCATTCCCCGCCCTCCTACTCCTGAGCCGCAAGGAATGGGGAAAGAGAAGCTGTTTTGATCCACATAAATACATTTAGGATCAAGGCTTAAATGCTGAAGTTTTGTGTGAGTCAGTCAAGCCTTTACATTATTCGAAGGCTTTACTCTCATAAGCACTTTATTCCTATGCTGCGAGATTTTTAGACTCTAATAGTTCACACTGTGTGCCAAGCAACTTTTAAGGTTTTTTCCCTCCCCCTTTGAAAGAAAAAATGGTGAGACATCTTGTTTAAGATTCTGGTGTGGGGAGGAAGATTTCTATCGCATTTCGAGTTCTGTTTGCTATGCTGTTCACATTTAAAAATCTAGCCCGAGCACCGTATCTTTTTATGACTAAGACTCCAGTTGTCAAGCCACTTCCTTTGGTCTCCTGTCAGTGAAGCACTGAAACTGACAGCAGTGCTCCAGAACCGCTCTGGCCTTAGTTGCTACAGCTTCAACATAAACAATGTCGTGCAATCTGGCTCCACAGCACAAGCTGCTTACTTTGGACTCATCTAAGCAACTGGCATGAATCTGATTTAAGCATCTGCTATGTTCTAAACATCCAGCCCATCCTCTTGGATTTCTTCCTTTTGATTTCTCTATCCATGGATAAAGACACAGAGTAGAAAAATACTGACCAAATAGCTGCATATTTGTCTAAATGACAGCAAGTTTATTTGTTATTTGTTGTTGTTTAGTTGTTTAGTCGTGTCCGACTCTTTGTGACCCCATGGACCAGAGCACGCCAGGCACTCCTGTCTTCCACTGCCTCCCGCAGCTTGGTCAAACTCATGTTGGTGGCTTCGAGAACACTGTCCAACCATCTCGTCCTCTGTCGTCCCCTTCTCCTTGTGCCCTCCATCTTTCCCAACATCAGGTTCTTTTCCAAGGAGTCTTCTCTTCTCATGAGGTGGCCAAAGTATTGGAGCCTCAGCTTTACAATCTGCCCTTCCAGTGAGCACTCAGGGCTGATTTCCTTCAGAATTGATAGGTTTGGTCTTCTTGCAGTCCATGGGACTCTCAAGAGTCTCCTTCAGCACCATAATTCAAAAGCATCAATTCTTTGGTGATCAGCCTTCTTTATGGTCCAGCTCTCACTTCCATACATCACTACTGGGAAAACCATAGTTTTAACTATACGGACCTTTGTCGGCAAGGTGATGCCTCTGCTTTTTAAGATGCTGTCTAGGTTTGTCATTGCTTTTCTCCCAAGACGCAGGCATCTTTTAATTTTGTGACTGCTGTCACCACATGCAGTGATCATGGAGCCCAAGAAAGTAAAATATCTCACTGCCTCCATTTCTTCCCCTTCTATTTGCGAGGAGGTGATGGGACCAGTGGCCATGATCTTCATTTTTTTTTATGTTGAGCTTCAGACCATATTTTGCGCTCTCCTCTTTCACCCTCATTAAGAGGTTCAGCAAGTTTATAGGTGTGTTTATATGCAAATGTATGGTATACCAGTATGACTAAGTGGCTGCCAAATTTAAATTTCAGAAAATATTGAAACATGAACTATAATATAGCATAGCATATTAATCTTATAAACAAATGCTACCCCCCTCATTACTTATTCTTATTCTAAATAAGGGATGGGAACTTGTAGACCTTAGGCTGCATAGCTAACAGTCAGGGATGACGGGTTTTTCCTTGCTTGGGCAAGTGAATGAAGTAGTATTAAGACTTTCACGTTTTATCACTGTTTGTGGCAGATACAATATTGTCAATATAAAGAATGGGAAAATGGGGAGTGTATAGAATTCGAGACTTAATATAGAAAGACAAAGCAATAACAAAAGAAAGGCTAAAGGAAGGCAAAAAGATCTGCACCCTAATTGGCTTCAACTTTTCCAGTGCTGCTCCTTTGCAAAACATGTAAGAGAAAGAGGGGAAGGATTTTGTTCCCTTGCGATATTTGAATCAAGGTGTGTTGAACCCCACTGTGATATGAAAGGCATGGTTTCATTGATTTATAGTATGCTTGTAGAACACTATATGGTGAATGTAAAGGGCCTATGTTCAGTATGGGAGACAGATATAGGCAAAGAAACTGAATGGGATGGCACATGGAGGACACCACCCTTAAGAACTATCTCATCTCACCTTCAAGAAGCTTATCTGAAGGTCATTCTTAGGTGGTACTGGACTCCAGTGCATCTAGCCCAAATCAATAAATCCCTACACATACACACCCTTTGCTGGAGGGGCTATGGGAACCTTGGAACATATTTTCATGCTTAGTGGGAATGCAAAATTATTTACGGTATATATTTTGGACCAGGGTCTTTTATATTATCTCAAAGATGGTTAAACAACCTCTCTTGCCAAACCCAGCCTTAGCCCTGCTTTAACTAAACCCAGATTCCAACCCTAAGGTAAAGGTAAAGGTACCCCTGCCCGTACGGGCCACTCTTGACAGACTCTGGGGTTGTGCGCCCATCTCACTTAAGAGGCCAGGGGCCAGCGCTGTCCGGAGACACTTCCGGGTCACATGGCCAGTGTGACATCGCTGCTCTGGCGAGCCAGACCAGAGCTGCACACGGAAACGCCGTTTACCTTCCCGCTGGTAAGCGGTCTCTATTTATCTACTTGCACCCGGAGGTGCTTTCGAACTGCTAGGTTGGCAGGCGCTGGGACCGAGCAGCGGGAGCGCACCCCGCAGCAGGGATTCGAACCGCCGACCTTTCGATCAGCAAGTCCTAGGCGCTGAGGCTTTAACCCACAGCGCCACCTGTGTCCCTAGATTCCAACCCTACTACCCAGCATAAAGATTTAATTATTTTCCTACTGGTAGCCGCACATCTAGTGATGATAGTGTATCACCGGAAATCCCAGCTGGAGTTAACTCTTGAGACATGGTTCAATAATATTTGGGATATAGCTGGTTCAGAATGACTAACTGGCCTTAGGAGAGTTTCAAGTGGAAAATACATTTGCTGAAACCTGGTGTTCCTTCTTTTCATATGTAAAGGAAAAAGAAAGTAAAGCTCTTCCAACAACCTCACAAACCTGTTTGTGGAGGACCTATACAGACTGCCAATGTTTTAAGACTATGCAAAATGACACCATTATCTTAATGCTATGTTCTTTTCTTTGTTTCAACTGTATTGTATAATATTAAAATCTATTTTTAGTATATTTAGAAAGAAAGAAAAATAAGAATCTGGATTTGCATGAGGCTCCCACATGTCATGCTATTTTTTCTAGAAGAGCAATATTCCAAACATTATACAACCAAGAAGAAACATGGAGGTCAGAAAAAGTTTTCTATTTTTGTACAACTGAGAGGCATGCGGCCAATAATTTAAAAAAAATCAGTAAAGGAGAACTAGTTGTGGTGTGAATTGAATTGGTTCCTTATTAATCTTAAGAGACTTCTTCAAAAAAAATTTGACTATCCCGACAACATCTCTTCTTTTGAATGTTTCCTTGATTTCATTCATCATCTCACGATCTCCCTGGACATTTTGATCAGGGGGACAATAGGACATCCCTAGGACAAAATAACACTTGGGGGCCAATATCATCACCCACAATGATTCTGTGGGGAAGTCTGCCCTTTTGGGATTTCTAGCTTGTTGGACTCAGTGCTCTTCTTGACCTGCAGAGTGACACTGTTAAAGCTAAAAGTTTAATGTGCATAAAATGTTTCTACATGCTGAGGTTAAAACATCTGTAGAGGTTAGCATTTGGAAAACAGAGGTTTACATTAAGTGAGAGGTTCTCCTTTAGGTGAAAGCAAAAAGCTGGCGTTATTCCATTTCACAGGCTTAGGCTACCTGATGACTCATCTCCAGAAACCCAGCTGCACATCTTTCAAAGCAGAAGAGGAAACTTGAAAAGTCAGTGATGGCCAGCAGCAGCAGTGGCAGATGAAGCTAAGCTCTGCAATGATGAACAAGCTTAGGATCTCTCTCTGGGACCAGAGAGAGGAAAGTTTACTGAACTGCATAAGGGACTGAACCATACTGCCTGGGACTTGACAGCAATATGTTAACTTTGTTTCTTTGTAACACTTATCCTTTCTAGTTAGTATATAAGACTATTCAGCAGTAAAGCTTCGAAACTCCTTGGGGATGGAAAGCTTATTTATTTCTACACAAGGGATCAGGGATTCGCTGAACAACTCTTAACAGACACCACTTCTGCCCATCCTATAGAGTTTTTATCCAGGGAAAATTGTGTCCCTTTGGGTATCTCCATCCCACCAGGTTTTCTTTGTGCCCACTATAGGACAATGCCATCCTCTAAGACCCAAGTGCTCCAATTCACCCATCAGGCTCAGAGGTTTCTAGCATTAGCATATAAACACTTGCCTACAGTCTCTCTCCTCCAATGGTCCTTGCATTTTTTGGTACTTGTATAACTGTATAGCATTGCAGCAGTAGGATAATTGCTTAGGGTGCTTTTCTAAGTTGAGATATGTGTTTGGGATATGGGGAAGCAGGCAGCCGCCAACTAACTGAACATGAAAAATTAAATTAAAAATTTAAAAGGTTCATGAATTGGCTATATGACCCAGCATGTTGTGATGGTGGAAGCTGGAGTGATGTCACTTATTACTTGCTATGGGAGTAGGCAAGAGTACCTGGGTGGGTGTGGAATAGGCTGCTGCCTGAGTGCTGGAAAAATGTCATTGCCCTGAAGCTGATGTACTAGCAGGCGGAGAGATGGTTAGAACGCCCACAGTAATTGAGTAGGAATGACACAATTACTGCACAATAAAAACAATAACATAGACAGACTCTTATAGCCAAAGCCTTTTCAGTGTCAGCTCCAGTTAACTGCGGGGTTTACTATGCATTACGCATGTCTGCACAGTTTTTATTCCATTCATTTTAAAAGGACATTTAATAACACAGAAAATGAACCAGCCAAGTTTCTGAAACTTTTGTTTATTCCATAGGCTTGGGCTTAAGCCTTTTAAATAGAATTTAAGAACTGACCAATTTTAGTCAGATTGTTCCCACATTATTATTTTTATAGTAAGACAAAATCTGCTAAGAAGCAAGTGTGTTCTTGCTGGAGAATACAATTAAAATCAAGAGAGCTTGCAAACAGTATGTTTATGCTGCTGTTTTGTTGCACTTGTTATGTTCTCCAGCAGCTGGCATTCACTTATATTAATATCACGTTTTAGACTTTCTGATTCACATATTGTATATCATACACAAAACATTCATTTCTTCTTTGCTGAAGTCTTGTTTAAATTACTGTTACTTAAGTATCAACAGTAATAATCTCTTTTGAATAGGAGGTATTCAGCAAAGTTTTACATGGAGTATGCCAATTAAAATTAATGAATATGACTAAGTTAAGTCCATTAATTTCAATGGATCTATTCTGAGTTAAAGTTAGCTGAACACAATCCAAAATATTCTGATTCTGAACCCACTCCAACTTTAAAATTCAGAGCAGTTAACACTGAAAAAATATTAAACTAGCAGGATAAAGTTACATAACTGACAGTATTATGGCAAGGTATTATCTTAACTTTCCTAGTAAGCACCAAATCAATCCCATTTATGGAAAAATTCTAATTAAACTGGAATAAGATATTAAATGAGACTTAGCCAGTAGAAGCTAATTAGAAGTACAAAAAAATTATTAGGAGTATGTCTGCTAATTAAGTGAGATCTAATTAACTGGTTGCCTAATGTGATTATTTCTTTTTTAAGACTAAGGACTCTGGGCTTGATTTTTCAAGGTCACTAAAATATTCAGTATGTCCCAGAATGAGAGCCATAAATGGGATGGTACCTAGTGACTGTTAAACGCCTTAATTACTGAACTTGGCATGCTTTCCAATCTTGTAGTCCCTACATAAGATTAGAAAATATGCTCTAAGGAGTCAAGGAAAGTGGTTGGGAGAGATATGGTCATTATGAAGAAGATGGGAGCATGTTCCAAACTTCTGAAGATAGATGTGGGCTGGATTTTTAAAAAGTTGTTCCCAATCTTATCTGCAGAGGTGACTAACTTTTTGCAGGAGGTCCACTATTCAAGGAAAAACATCAAGACATCCCAGCTCAGGGTTCCTCTGTTGACTTAATGGGCTAAATCCAGAGGATGAATACATCTACAGCCATCTTGGTTTCCAGTCTCGCTGCCTACTGCTGATGGAGTCCCATCCCAGTGTTTTATCGGAGTGGACTCTGTCAGCCTACCTCTTGGTATTGACTCACATGACAAAAGGAGTTAGCAGGTTGTTTTACACAGGCTTAAATCATCACCATCTTAAAGTTATTGGGATAGTTTATGAAGTGCCACCCAATTAAAATCCAACACATATTTGTGGTATTGTACTGATCCATTCATTTTGCAGCCAATCTAGACCTCCAATACCCAGCAGCTGTGTACCAGCTTACTAGCAGTCCATTGATGACCCAAGCAACACAAGCTTGATTCAAGGCCTTTTAAATCAGGCATAGGCAAACTCAGCCCTCCAGATGTATTGGGACTACAACTCCCATCATCCCTAGCCAACAGGACCAGTGGTCAGGGATGATGGGAGTTGTAGTCCCAAAACATCTGGAGGGCTGAGTTTGCCTAAGCCTGTTTTAAATCTTGGGTCATTTTAAGGTCTTTGTCTCTCTCCTTGAAATAGTAAACCATCACCTAATAGAAATAAACATTTCGCTTTCTTCTCTCTTCATATGAGCATGTGAACAAATCTTAGAATGTCCTGAGCTCAGGAGTTACTATCTCAGGATAATGATAGTGCAAATAGGACTTCATGCTGTGAAATATACATGAAACTGATTAGTCTCACAAGGATAATGATGACTTCTTTCTAAACGCTAACATGAAATGCTTCAGCAGTTGTTTGAACAGAAACAAGAACATTCCCCAGCCCTGATAGTATTTGCTGTAGGTTGTAGGTGACAACACCTGTTTCTTAAGGCATCAGGAACAACCATCTCAAGCTGAAGAAAGCAATCAATGTCACATGACACAATTCACTCCTGTCTAGCTGCAATGATACAACTTGGTTAGAACTGGAAAGGCGTATGTGAAACAACCAAAGGCATTAGTTTTGTAATACTGTTGTTCATGTATTTATTTTGTTTATATTTTAAAATTAGTTTTTAATATATATTGTACATCTTCAAGAACTTGCAGTCCTCTCTTCTGCATTTCTGCATTGCCACTGCTAATTAATACTGATGAATATCCATGCTAGTATAACAGGTTGGGTGTTAGCTACCTCCTTTATGTGCTAAAATGTTATACCTGTTTCTTAAAGCGGGGGATAACTAGATCTTGTGCTTCCATGTTCTGCTATGGCATGGGTAGACAAACTAAGGCCCGGGGGCCGGATCCAGCCCAATCACCTTCTAAATCCAGCCTGCAGATGGTCCAGGAATCAGCGTGTTTTTACATGAGTAGAATGTGTCCTTTTATTTAAAATGCACCTCTGGGTTATTTGTGGGGCATAGGAATTCATTCATCCCCCCCCCAAAAAAATATTTTCCCCCAGAAACCTATTTGACACAAGAAAGAGGTCCTAAGACTTCATGCTCCTGTACATTTGTACTCAAAATAGTCTTGCCAGCAACTGCAAGGTCATGACACTATTGTCACAGTAAAATAGCTCATCATGTGGCAAATATTTTATTTTGAGTTGAGTATTTGCCATTTCTGATATCAGCAGGTGTTTGGTGCAGAATTCCTACTGGCTGCTTTTGTTTTGGTAGTGGGATCATTTCCCAAGTCATGGCAGTGTTCTCCTGCCACTGATGCATATCAGATTGCCAGAGAAAGGAAGTCTCTTCCCCTCACACCAAAAAGCCACTTTTTGAGAGCTTACAGAGCCAAAATCTGTACCTCACAGCCTATCTCACTGTTTCAGTCTTTTATTTCTTTCCACACCCAAACCTAGATTAAATTATCCTTAGCTAGGAGTGGTGGAGAACAGCATATCCTCTTTGCAGATCTTACAGTTATTCATTTCATATCTAAAGAGAAACACAGTTTAGAGTTCTTCTTTTTTTACCTGTTTGGCAGATTTACATGTTATGGCTATTCTGGTGGTGAAAGCAAATGGAATGGAAACTCTTCATGCAATTGGGGCAATCTACTGTTCCATAATTTTACTGGCCAGAACACAGAGCAGCTGTAAAGTGTACATTAGCCCCTAAGTCCTACACATGTAGGATGATGTGTATGGTATCAAGGAAAATCAGGTTTTATGTTTATAAGATTGAAACACCCATACAATGGGCATAAAACTACAAGCTCTAAAAGAAAACATTACTTAGGTCACTTTAAATAAATGTTATACCTTTAAATACAGGCTTTGCCTGGTGCTAATAAAATGATAGCAGCATTAATACAGCACAGACCAACCTTTCACAGCAAAATACGGATCTCCTAAACAGAAACACCTTCCGTATTCTGTTTCTGTGGTATGTGGACAGAACATACCATTCAATCACTATGGATGGCAAATTCTATCACCTTCCCACGGCACACAAGAGGGAAGTCTCTGTAGACTCCAATTAATCTCATTGTATGAAGACGCACAAAAGATAGTGGTGAGGACCAAAAAACCCCAAGGTAAATTTCCCAAAGAAAGGTAAAACATGGTTTTTACTTCACTTGTTAAGGGCACAAAATGTTGGGCATTTTCAGAAGGAACAGGTTAGGAAAGGTTTTGCATACCTTCCCTTATCTGGATATTAAATGCCATGTTGGGGGAAAAAAGCATTCTCACTACACCGTACTTAGATGCATCCCTTGGACAATCTATGTACGCAACTTAGTTACTAGGTTTACAGTATCCTTCAGTGGTTGGCATTTCCCATTCCCCATTTCTCCTGGCCTGTATCACCAAAATGGGTGGTGCAAAACTGGTGTGTTGCAAGTTGCATGGGAAGTGGCCCTCCAGATGTTTTATACTAAAGCCAAACTAGCTGGGATTAATGGGAGCTGTAGTCCAAAACACCTGGAGGGCACCAGGTTGGAGGCGGCTGGCTTTGGCAACTGGATGGCTTTCTTTAATTAACCTGTATTGTTCTCAAGTTTTTTCCATCATTCTACAAGATCAGAGACACCAAAAGGCCAGTAACACAAGCAAGCAAGCAAGCAAGGGAAGTAAAATTAGTAATTTATTACGTGAAGATGCCAAATATGTTTCGTCCAAAGAGGCAAACCTTGTGTGTATTTTATTCAGGGAAAAACATTATGTGTATTTTATTCAAGTACAAATGTAAACAATTCACTCCTTAATGTATAGCCTTGTGGGTAAACAAGGTGGGTAAATATCACCCATCTTCATGCCCCTCCCACCCCCAAGATCAACAAAAGCAGAGATTCAACCTTGCAACCTGTGAAAATTAAACCTTATGTTTTGTCTCAGGGCTTGTCCACACTTCTGCTTTTGTGCTTTCTGGGCGTGGGTTCAAGTGGTTTTGCCTTCGCCCTGCCACTTTCCCTTGGAAAACCTGCTCTCTAGTGCTGAATCGGAACAAACGGCAATCCACAGGAAATCCAATTGCCTTTGTTCGGATTCAGCACTAAAGATCGGGGAAAGTGGCAGGGCAAACAGAGGTGGGGATAAGTCCTCTGTCCTATTCATGATGAAACAAATAAACCAACATGTCACCCTCCATTACTATGGTGGCAGATGAACATCCATCACCATGAACGATATCGAACAACTAATATTAGAATCATTTTCTTAAGGCTTACAAATTTGAAAGCTCACATTTCAAAGCTGTAAGCAAGAAAGCAGTTTACATGTCACTGGTTCTAGTCTACTGATAAATAATGGCAGTACCCTGCACCAAGAGGAAGACGTCCTCGCTTTATATGTATGAAGCAAACACTCTATTATTACTGATGGCTTTGTGATCAATTACTTTTGCAAGAAATGCCAAGAAAAAATTGAATGTGAACAATGCTCAGTTTGGATGAGAGGCTAATAAACATGTTTGGGAACACTTCTTTTTTTTAATATGTAAGTATGTAACAGTTCATATCGAGAAAGCAGATATTAGCTAATATACTGATGGAAGCATTAATAGATAATTTACTGTCATCTCTCTCTTCCTTGGCAGCAAATCATTGTATGTGTGTGAGCATGCATGCCACAAATTCAAAATAAAGCACTGGACTGAGGAGTACTGTAGACAGAAACCATGATACTTCAAAGAGCCCTCATTCACATGTTGATAGTACAGCAATACAGTGGTACATCGGGTTACATACGCTTCAGGTTACATATGCTTCAGGTTACAGACTCCGATAACCCAGAAATAGTGCTTCAGGTTAAGAACTTTGCTTCAGGATAAGAACAGAAATTGGGCTCCGGCAGCACAGTGGCAGCAGGAGGCCCCATTAGCTAAAGTGGTGCTTCAGGTTAAGAACAGTTTCAGGTTAAAAACGGACCTCTGGAACGAATTAAGTACTTAACCCAAGGTACCTCTGTAATCCTAAAAAGCTGCTTTAGCTGCCCTGGTGCAAACACAAGCTTGATTAAAAACTAATGAGTTGAGTTGGAGGCCACTTTTTAGCTCACATTGTAGGATAGACTTCCTTCCATTCTACAACAGAGAACCTAAGAACCAGATTGAGCTATTAATAAGGAAGTATTAAAGTGAGCCAAAAAGAAACCGAGTTATTTAACCTTTTGTGTCAATATTTTTGTGCGTATGGAAATGCAGGGCTTCTGCAGTCCATGCTATGTATATTTACAGAAAAAGAGTGACATCAGTTTTTGACAGCTACGTTATACAGATACTGCCTGTCTAAATTACCAAAGCCTTAAGGCTGTACAGTATGTCAAACATAGTTGAATTCTAAGGCTTAATGACCATAAAATGTGTATTCTATTTTTGTTAACATTATGTAAGTACTGTATCCATTTTACGTAAAGTGGATCTAGCACTATAGAGTGCAATATTTTGATTAAATGAGAAGCCCGTTTTTGCATGTGGCCAAATAATACAATGGGTCCTTGAAGGCTTCAGCCACATGTTTGCTCAAGAAGCAAAGGAACAGAAAAGTGAAACTATATATATGCCAGGAGCACAGGCCTAGAATTCCACTTGCATTTCTCACTTATTCTTCAGCACATACCCATTTGAAACAGGTCATAACCTTTATTTGTATCATCACAGACACTAGCCACGGGGGTTTTTGGGGGTGGGGGTGGAATCTAGATCAGTCCATAAATAAATTAGATTTAGTGTTTTCGAGCAACTATTATGTGCAAAGGCACAGGCTGTACCAATTTTTTTATACGATTCATGACCATGAATCCTATTCTCGAAATATATCTGTAGTAAACATTTCACATGATCTTTTGACCTGATGAAGCATACACTTGTCCCTGACACTGAAACCAATATTGCTGCATTTTTAAAAATGTCAATTGTCCTATCAGTCTTACCAGCACATCATCATCAACAATATACTTTCCAAAACAGGTAGTTTAAAACCACCATGCCCTTCATATAAATCTAAGAGTCCCTTGTCAACACACAGCTTAAAATTTCAATAATGTTCTGGTTATATTCTTTTACTTAGTGTATATGTGGGGGTTTTATGTCGGCGTCACTTGGGTAGGTTCTCTTTCTATTTGTCTATTATATTTCCTTGGTAGTGAAAGAGGTCTCTCCCCTTTTTTCTTCTTCCCCAACCTTATTCTGTATACAACACTAACGTCTCACATCAAATGTAACCGATCTATAGAAAACACTCTACAACCTGAAAAAAGAGACAATGCATGTACTTTTGTAAAACAAGAAAATCTTTAATAAAAATTATTTAAAATAATAATAATGTTGTGAACTGCTCTGTGATCTTCAGATGAAGAGTGGTATACAAATTTAATTTAATAAAAGAATGGTAATAACACCACAAAACAAAATTGGCTGAAGACTCGCTTCAAAGCCTGAAATGCCTAATATCATCAGTCTTTCAGGAGTAATGTCTCTTTGATCATGTGCTGACAGCCTGTGCGGTCAAAAGAAGTGCAAGAGGGCTGCTTGAGCAACTAACAGATTCTCTGAAAGTTGGGGAGGAGAGTATTGGAGCCTCGGCAAAAGTTATATTTGAGCAAAATGAAGAGAGAGAACTCTGCATTCACCTGCAGCAGCATAATGCGTCTGGTGCAACCCAACCTCATTCTCTTCCTTAGTCAATTCTGATGACTAACAGTTACCCAACGTCCTTCTATGGAAATCAAATTATTTTTCCCTCCCTACCATACAGAATAGAGGAAAGATGAGTTGTTTTCAGGGCTCCTATCGAGTTTGATGTCTTGCACTTCATTAGATATTTCATAATGCTACTAGGATTACAGCGGCACCTGAAGACAGTGCAAATACTTCATGTGTATCAATAAAGGTTGCTCTGTATACCACAAATTGCTGTATACTGTGAAAAACAAACGGGCAGTGAGAAGAACTAGGAAGTGCTCACCTGTTGTTTGGAGAGGATTGCTCATTTATAATGAAGGCTATATCCTAACCCAGGAAACTGGAGGGAAGAAATATTCCCATCTTTCCACTTATATACAGCACATCTGTACAGCTAGTATGCTTGGTAAATGAACAAGAGCAGTTGATAAAACCCCAGTCTTAGTTCACACAGATACATACATACATGCATACACACATACATGCATACATGCAATATAGATAGATGATAGCTAGATAGATGGTAGATAGATAGATAAAGAACTGAAGACGAGCCTGATCCACATGGTCCTTATTATTACAGTAAAATAATAAAATTGCAACTCTTGGCTAAATGCAGACTCAAATGTAGCTCAGATTCATGTTTTCAAGATTCAGTTTGCCCAAAGGATGCCAAAAACCCAGGTTGTTTTCTCTCTCTCATATATATATATATATATATATATATATATATATATATATATATGCGTTGAACCTAGTTCAGTCTGGGAACCATGCAAAATAAGATTTGGAAGCCAGAATGCTTATCAATATTTATTGGCTACAATTAATGGTAGTGGACTGGGAAAGAGCCAGTAAACTAAAGATGAATCCTGATAAGATGGAGGCAATGTGGGTAGACAGCTTGCTGGTTTGGCGAAATGATATTGACTCAAATTGCTTGTTTCAGCACAAAATGCCTAGAAAAATAAGACCTTTGTTCAGGAGTTCAGCAGTTGTAGGCAGGGAAACACACCTCATTAGCAAATGAGGATGGGATGAGAGGCAACTTCTGCTGTCCTTTGTTCCTATGCTGCCTGAGTTTGATTTACTAAAGAAGCACGCATGATGCTTCCAAGGGAATCTGGCTCATCAAAACCTGCTTGCCTTTATCAACAGTACTGATGCTCAAAATTATTCTGTGCCTGTTTATGATATTGTAGGAGGGGCGGTTTGGGAGTTTCATCAGCACTGTAAGTTTGAGGTGTTAAAAGGCTGATAAACAATGCACAGACTCTTAAGTACCTCCATCAACGTATAAGAGTAAACTGATACCATATATAAAGCAGAATTTTTGAAGTACAGAGGTATACCATAGTATATTAACTGTAATGGACAACAGCCTATTTGCCAGTAATAAATTCAGCTTTGCCCTTAGCAATCTTCAGTACGGGGACAGGTGGGGAACGTGCTCTACATCAACCCACACTTTACTAAAAGTAACATGGGAGGTTATTGGACTCAGTGTAGAAGTCAAAGGGCGTACCTGATGCCCAAAAAAATGGACAGAATAATGCTGTGAAAACAGCACACAGTTTTGGAATCCACTGCAAAGGTAGACAGTTTGAAAGTCATAGGAAATGAGCAAAAGAAGGCTTTTATACAAGCATACTTATTTATACATTGAATCCTAAAACACATACATTTCCGTACACCATTGTTTTAGCTAAGAGGAAACAATCATTGCAACTTTCAGGGCACAACACTATACTAAAAAAAAGGGGGAAATACAGTTAAAGGAGATGTGGGGGGAACACTGTCATGTTAGTGGACTACCATTAAAAATACATTAGTGGAACACTCTAGATCCCTCCACAGATATTTTTATGCTAGTTCAATGCCTAAAACTGGGTAGAGATCTCAGTGGGACATGAGTGACACAGAGCAACAGCACACTTATGCCATATCCATGCCAGGGGCAATCCAAGTCATGCCCCCATGCTATACCAATGCTATAACAGCTCCAGACAGAAGAGGACTTTCCCTCCTACTTGGGGAACTTTGAAGGGTCAAAGGTTCTGCCCCCTGAACCATCAGGTTGATGTCCATGAGTTCTGTCCTGACTACCCCACAAAGGCAGGTAAGAAGAGACGCCCTGGGCCCCAGAGAGCTGTCTTTGGGGAGTGGAGGGGGGGGAGACTGGTTTTGCACCTCTTCTAGTCCTCCTTATTGACTGAAGGCAGAGTCTTTCTTTTGTCTATGGATTCAGTGAGATGGTCCTCTAACTACTCACCAAAGATCTTGGTGCCAGAAAAAGGGGAGGCAGGTGAAGCACATCTGAGAAGTTGTCTCCAGCTCCCACTGGGCTTATGAAGGTTGGCCCATATGGCTTTCCAGATGGAGTGAAAAATGTCTGGGGGAAAGGCACAGTGAAAGCAGAAGGGGAAAACTTTTTTGGCCCCCACAGCCAGCGGCTAAGAGGTGTAGAGCTGCACGGAAGGGGTTTTTTATGTGCTCATGATGTTTTCGTTTTTAATTTTGTTCTGAAAGCAGCTTTGGATTTTTGAGAAAGAAAAACGGGATATAAATAACTCAGACAAAATGAATGATAAAACAAACGCTAGAAACTTGATTTGTCCTTTTTTTTGTGTACGAAGATGCAGCAAGCTAAGATGTAGGTATCAGACCAATCAGAATGCCTTCAGTATAATTTGAGCATATTGCTCCACAGCAACTGTCGGTGGATAGGCAAGCACAGCGTACGGCAGGATAGCATGACTAAACAATGGGAGCTGCCTTTAGTACTAAGGATTGCTGGGCTGTGTTTGGGACCAAAACATCATTCCAAGAAAAATAACAGATAGAATATAATATAAAAACAGGAGAGGAACACGAGGAAGAAACGTGTTGCTCTGATACTTCAGGCATCTTACTGTACAGGGAACTGAACTTAACTGCAGAAATAAGCTAGATCTACTTCTAAATAACTAGCTGCACACAACCTAAGGTTTCACAGATGTTGCATCCACATTAGAAAGCGGATGGTTCTATATTTAGCCACGAACATTTTGCCATTATAAAAGGCAAAGCAAAGCCATTGTAATTAAGTCTAATAGTTATATACAGCAATATTGTCATGCAGCCTCTCAATAGGTGAACAGAAAATGCTGTGGCACAGAAAATCTTGTTGCTTAAAGCTATAGCACCACAGAGCTGTATGCCAGTTTGATATCATTAATCAGATATATTTAGAGGCCAAACCTGCCTTCCATTTGAGATTCTTTTTTCTGTCAGTTAGATAAAAATCATTTCAACATAAACATTCTGGACTTCATACAGTAGCTGGTGACTTTTATAAGGACAGATATTTTTGCAAAGTAGAAAAAACACACACTAATGTGTCAAAATTATGATTTTATTTTATTTTTAAAGGTTATATAAATACAGTTGTAGAATCAGTTCTCATTATACCGGATACCACCTACTTTAAGAAATTAAAACATTTTCTTAATACCCTGGAATGCATACATATATTCATATACCGTATTTTTCGCCCCATAGGATGCACCTAGTTTTTTGGTTGGGGAAATAAAGAAAAAAAAATTTATCCCCCCCCCCAGGCGCGGGGCTGGCACGGGGGAAGCCCGAGCTTCCCCCGACCCCAGCCCCCTGAACAGCCTGCTATCCGCAAACCTAGGGAGACGCGCCCCAGGCTTCTGAATGCAGGCAGCTCTGCGCCCGGGAGCGCAGGCAGCTCTATGCGACCCTTCGGAGACCAGCGCGGCTTTAAATCCGGGCTCCGTAGGGTCGCGCAGAGCTGAGCGACCCCCGGGGGCGCAGGCAGCTCTGTGCAACCCTTTGGAGCCCGCACGTGTTTGAGCCGGTCTCCCAAGGGTTGCGCAGAGCTTCCTGAAGCCTGGAGAGTGAGAGGGGTCAGTGCGCACCGACCCCTCTCGCTCTCCAGGCTTCAGCGAAAGCCTGCATTCACCCCATAGGACGCACACACATTTCCCCTTCATTTTTGGAGGGGGGAAAGTGTGTCCTATAGGGCGAAAAATACGGTATGTATGCATATATAAAAGAAAACTGTCAGTGTGACCACAATAAGAAATCCTTGCCTTCTTAGCAAGCCTTTTTCATATTATGCAGGCATTTGAGAGTCCTCTGTTGTAAATGAAAATGTTTTATGTGAACTTGCTCTAAGATTGTACATGCATGAACATGATTCTGTAGTAAAATGAATTATAGTGAAATAGGTATATTGTTGTAAATTGTCCTGTCACCATTTTTGGCAAAGAGCAGTACAAAAATATCTTAATAAGTAAATCACATACTATTGTGCAGGCTTCCTAATCTTTCCACAAAGACACAGGCATTTTCCATTAAATGCTTCCTCATTACAGAAGTCAAAATAGGCCTCTGCCAATATGCGACTCCTTTCATACATTTAGAACTTCTAGGTCACCATCACAGACATCGGCTGCATTTGCACAATCAAACCTTGGCTTGATAAGCAAATATATGCATGAGTTTTTCGGGCAACCACATACAGCCTCTGTGCTCCTCCTTGCATGCAAGGAATGGAATAGCCAGGAAACAGAAGTTACATCTGAACCAGGTAACTATGGCTAATGCCTTCTGCTCAAGCCAGGATACTAAGCCATGCTTTAAAATTGGTTTCCAGATCCTGGCTTGTTTGGAAGCCATTAATTACAGTTTCCTGGTTTGGACATGAGAGGATGTATGGTTAACTGCAGTTTTTGCAAAGGGAGAAGCAAAGTGGGGGTAAAGGAATTGTGTCCAGGCAGTGGCGTAGCGTGGGTTGTCAGCACCCGGGGCAAGGCAAGTAATTTGTGCCCCCTAACCCATGGATTTGCATCCCCTAACCCTAACCCCCAGATGTTGCGCCCGGTGCGGCCGGCCCCCCCCTGCACCCCCCACGCTACGCCACTGTGTCCAGGTGCCTGAACCTTGTGGACGTTAAATTGACCTGTCTAAACAGTGAACCAGAGCTGGGGCATCCTTGCCTTCTTTAGCCTGAAAGTAGGGTTCAGAAAGTTACAGAAGTACAATAGGTGAGCCAAAATGTTTCCTTGACATGGTCCTCAATAATCGATCTGAAAAGGAAAGTTATTTTTAGGGGGAGGTTCTAAAAGGAAAAGTGAATTGTTTCAAAGAAAGCATCAGTTTTCACTATACTCTGGCATTACTGATGGTTGAACAACTTAATACAACATGAACGGCTTACTTACAGGAGGTGCATATGTTTCGATATTTACCTGACTTTTTTAAAAAAAAGAAATTAAAATTTCTATTCCTAGTAAAATATATGTCCCAGCTCCAAAGCTTGTTATATTTTATTTCTGTATCACTTTACTGTAATTTAAAAGAAATTGTCTTATTACTGAAAACCTTTAGGTTGATATGGAGCGTGAATGCAAATAAGCGATTAAAAGAAGAATCATATTAAACTGATGTTCAAAGTGAAATTACAGCAATTTCTTCTGAGAGCGGAAGAAACTGTGTAGTGTTCTAATAGAATTCAGAAAATGCTGTTCGCATAGCCTGGAGAGGTAGTTTTAATGTTTGAATTTGCTCCCCGTGCAATTATCACAGCAGAATTCATGTAATTAAAGTCATTTTGGGCTATTTTATTAAGCACGTTAGGCTATTTTATTAAGCACTTAATATCATCCAGACTATACATTTCAGTATTTGACTGAGAGAATGTGAAGTTTTGATTGGATCCAAGCAACGTCTCACGTTAAAAACAAACCGCAGTAGTCAAAGAGTAAATTAAGGTGATGGCAGGGTCACATAATTGGCTTAGCTTGAAAGCCTAGCTGCCTTGGTACTTAGTATACACACCTAGGCAGTTTTCTAGAACAATACTTGAAAGAGATCTAATGGAAATGGGATGGAAAGAATCTGAATCTGGGTCAGAAGAGCCAGGAAATTCCATTTTATGAAGCTGAGGTGCATGATGTTATTTATTTATTTATTTAACAAGCTTTACAGACTGCTCTTTTTTCTTTTAAAAACACTTTCTAACTGGTTGACATAAAATAATAATATAAAAGATGTGGGAGAGGGCCTTCTTGGTGGCTGCTCCCAGATTCTGGAACTCCCTCCCTAAAGAAGCTAAACTGGCTCCCTCCTTGCCACTTTTCTGCCAACAAGTGAAGGCCTTTTTGTTCCAATAGGCTTTAGGAAACTGGCTGCTTAAGAGCTGGTGCCATGCTGTTTTTGATTGTAACTATTTGTATGGGGAAAAAAATCAATAAAACGTTAAACATTGTTAGAAGTAAAACTATATACATATATAAAAATCTATTAAAACCCATACAAATAATTAGAATAAAAACAGCATGGCACCAGCCCTTTCATTAAAAGCACATGCAATGCTCCTCTGAGCTGGTTACTCTTCCTCTCCAGAAAACATTTCACAACGAAAGTCAAAGGCTGACAGGCTTCTTTTGCATGTGTGAGATTGCTTTATTACTGCAGGGTTTATTTACTCTTACTTTTTACCCTATTGGAAGAAAGAGGGAGAACAAGGTTATCCCTGCTTGCTTGTGACTCACACAACGGTAGCTGTCTTTGGCAAGCAAATTCACCCACTCAAAGTTTCTGTTGTGCACTGAGAAGTAGTGTACCTTTTGGCAGTTGTTTGTGTGGACTTCAGCAGGTTTTCCTAGCCTCGTGCTTGCTTGATTTATTATCCGTACATTGTTTTTATCTCGGCTTCCTTGCATCATGAAACGTGTTAGTGAACAAGATGTTAGGTAAGTGCCTGACCGGGGTAACAGTCAGGTTAGGAGCCAATAAACTGAGTCTAAATCCAGACAAGGCAGAGGTGCCGTTTGTGGATGCTGTTTGCTCAGTCTGGATGATTGGTGTTCGTCCCATTCTGAAACGGTTGCACTTCACTGGAAGGGAAAGCTTGGAATTACTCCTAGAGCCATTGTTGTAACTGGAAACAAAGGTGGCCTCCGTGGTATAAAGCGTGCTTCAGCATCTCACACTGCTGTCTCAGCTGCTGCCCTCGCATTAGTGATCTACGCTCTGTTAACATCCCATCTAGGTTACTGCACACTGGGCTGCCCTTGAAGATGGTGCAAAATCAGCAGGTTACTAATACGGGGTCAGGCATTCTTAACATATTATGCTGGCCCTTGCTTGCTTTACCAGGTTCTGGTAAAAAGGTAAAGGTAAAGGGACCCCTGACCATTAGGTCCAGTCGTGGCCGACTCTGCGGTTGCGACGCTCATCTCGTTTATTGACCGAGGGAGCCGGCGTACAGCTTCTGGGTCATGTGGCCAGCATGATTAAGCTGCTTCTGGTGAACCAGAGCAGCGCACAGAAACACCGTTTACCTTCCCGCTGGAGCAGTACCTATTTATCTACTTGCACTTTGACGTGCTTTCAAACTGCTAGGTTGGCAGGAGCAGGGACCAAGCAACGGGAGCTCACCCCGTCGCAGGGATTCGAACCGTTGACCTTCTGATCAGCAAGTCCCAGGCTCTGTGGTTTAACCTACAGTGCCACCTGTGTCCCTCAGGTTCTGGTATTAACCTATAAAATGGCTTTGGGGCCCCAACGCCTGAAGGAATGTCTCTACCATGTGAGCTGACCTGGACCTTAAGATAAATTGTGGATAACTTCTTCAGGGTACCCCTCCATCACAAGCACAGAGGAGGGCAACAAGAAAGCACACCTAATAATACATCCTCACCCTTGCCCCAAGAAAGCTTGCCTAGCACCTTCTGTGAAACCTTTTTAATGCCAAACACAGTAATTCCGCCCCCCACCCTGGCTTGTTAGAAAGTTAATACATTAAATCTTACCAACAAGCATGCATGCACAATAGCCCTAGAGAAAGGGACTTATATCATCTAGAATTCAGACTCTGTGGATTTCTTCAAAGCCACAAATCCCTGCCCACTGACCTCTCCATTGCAATAACACTGATCATGCAAGCAAAACAATGCAAGAGAGTTAAACATCTGAACCAGCTCACAGCTGGAAACATTCGCAGCCAGTATTAAGAGTTCCTGGGGTAGTGCTTTCCAAGCTGGAAGCTAAGGCCATGCTATCTTCTCTTACAGCCAAATGATACACTATGTTAATCGCTTCAATTCTGTGGTTTGCTCTTGAGTACAAGATTTCCGTTTCACAAATTACCAGTGCAGGGGGCCTGTCAGGGAATGGTCTGAATCTGATTGGGGAATGCATTCTCAGGCAGATCAGCTCCTCTTTGAAGAGGAAGAGGAGGGGGAAGATTCGCCCCCCCCGTTTCCAGCAGTTTCAGGAGCAGAGAGAGACACAGCCACTGAACAGCTTAGACAGGAGTTGCCTAGTTACGAGATAATGGAAAGAGAAACAGAAGGGAAGGAACAGCCAGCAGAGACGTCATTAGTTTAGGGGACCCTCCCTCCCCAAGAACTAGGAGGTCCATCTGTATTAGAAAACAAAGAATGCAGAGAGGAGTAACTTCCTGTTGGCACTCAGGACGTTGCTGGAGACAGAAGGGGGAGGATTTAGAGTAGCCAACTGCTCTCCTTGTGGAGAGATGTGAATTTTTGCATGCAACCTGATGACTGAATGACTGACTGCTCGTTAATTCTTGTCTATGAAGTTACCCAAGGAAGGGAAGGACTCTCCACGCCTGACAGTGACTGATACCCTGGCTTGGAGAGCAAGGGCTTTAACTCGTTGGCCCCTGCTGTCGTAAGAACAGAAGCTTGTACTAAAAGGAACATAATTTTCCTTCAGAGCTACAGAATTTTAGATTAGTAAAGGCAGAATGTTGGTTTTTTTTTTTAAAAAAAGAAGTCTCATAAACCCTCATAAAATAATTGCATGAAAATTACAAATGGGTACGTAGGTTTGACTGAGAAAAATACAAAATGTGTTTCAGCTGTCGTACAGATGCACTTAATTCCAACTCCCCCACCCCAAAACGTTTTTTTCTTTTAAAAAACCGCCATCATCAGCCTTTCACTTTAGCTGAAAATATCACTATTTCTTCTTAAGCTTTCCTTTGATCTAAAACTTCCTTCCCCAGCCTCCAGGCCATGTTCTTGAATCTGTTACTACACCATGTTGCCAGAGTACCTTCAATGAAGTCAGTAGAGCATAGTCTAGTTCTCCCGAGGCTAGTCTACCACTCTGCTTTTAGACCAGTGGGTAACTCATCTGATAGTCACGTCAGTCTGTTGCAGAATATAACACAGAAACAAAATCAATCGGTGTAGGGAGCTAGATTTGGGCAAAAAAATTCTTGAGCTGGAACTCACCAGAACTCAGTTTTGGCACCTCTCAGGTGGGTGTCACTGGCATTCTAAGAAAACATGGGAAATGTTCATTGTGAGTTCTATCACCTCTTTTTCTAGAAAAACAGCACTGGATCTAGGGATAGTGCCTGCAATTAATATTTGGAAGAAGGTACCAGGTTCAATCCCTGATATTTCCACAGAGCCTGGAAAAGACTCCTGGGAAAGACTGCTGAGCACAAAGCACTGGGGGTCACCAACCTGGTGCCTGCTGGCCTTCACTGGTACCTACAGACAGCAGCTCCAGACTGAGCTTTTATTTTGTTGGTCTCTAGCCCTCCTAGAAAGAAAGCTGTGAAACAAAATGTATAAACGCCCTTCTAAACAGTTTCTATGAAATGAGCCAGCCTGGCTGCTTCCACCTGTTCGTGCTTTTAGCCAATGAGTGCAGTCAAAGCTGGGATTGATAAATGAGTTGTCTGGACACCAGGCTATAGGAATGCCTGGAGTCTTAAAGAGCTGCTCTCTATTTGGTGTACTTTACCTGCTTCTGTCTTATTTTCCAATAGACCATGGAATTTCCCTTCCCTTCTCCCTAGCAACCAGGATGCAGCTTTCCTGTGCTGGGTTCGCCTGAGATCAGGTAATCATCAGAAATTATTTTCTGTAAAGACTGTTACACAGTTAAGTGTGGGTGGATGTTAAAGAATCACCCCTCTCTCCCAAAGACAAATGAGAAAACTTTGCAAAGAGGCTTCTGTATGTCTCATGCTGTCCAGGAGCTGAAGACCAAGTACTCATTAAGAATTCATTGCATAGATAACTTATACAATGGCATATATTTCCACTCAGAAGTAAGTATCTTCCTGTTTTATGGGGGAGTCTAGGCTTTGGTTTTGAGTTGGCACTGAGGAAAAACAAAGTTCTTGTGCCTTCCACAGCTATATGACAGGCAGGAATTCAACAGCACAAGCCTTCTCTAGTATAGAAATACAAGGTGGCATTCAAGTAATTTTTGCTCAGAGTAAACCAGTTTAAATTAATGACTAAGGACTCAGCTATACAGCTGCAAATAAAACGTTTTAAATGTGTTGTAAAGTGCAATATACAAATGTGACACTAGATGGCAAAACTGATCTATGTGATATTCAATGTATTTTTCGAAACTTTTTTTAAAAGCATTTTCACAGCATTTTTTTAATATGTGTGTAGATTCCACCTAAGTTAGGTCTATTAATTTCAATAGGTCTACTCTGTGTAAAGCTTCACTGAATACCACCCAATATTATAGGGACAGCTTAACCATAGCTGTATTGTCTAATTTGGTGTCATGTAATGCTTCCACAGCAGCCATTAGAGCTTATGCCACATGTACCCGGCTGCCATTTGGTGACTGGCACCCACAAGTACTCTCTTGAAATTCAAATCGGAAAGTCATAGATGTCAGCAAAATGTGCCCATGAGTCCAAAAACATTGGCAAACCCTGGTGCAGACAGTACTGAGGTAGATGGACTTGGCACAGGACAGAAACAAAAGCAGTACAGAGCAACCTTAGACTGAAAACTTGCTAATTTAGGAAGAGTGTTAGTTCCATTATGAACAGGGAATCCCACTCACCATCAAGTCACAACAAGGATTACCAACAATTTGTTACCTCTTTCTTCCCTTACCCCACACAATCTGAGGTTTTGCAACTTGTAAATGTTTGCCTTCAAATTCCATTCCTGATTATGATTATTTTAAGATTGAAGTGGAAATGAATTCTGGCTTAAAACATTTGGTGAACAACTGCAATTCTTTGGTACATTTCTGCACCAGTGAAGTGTAAAAGTTTGCAAACAAGAAAAGAAAAAGATTGAAGGGAAGGAAGCCAAATTTTCCAGAAATATAGAATTTTTCAAACTTAGCAATTGACTCTGGGACAACAGGGAGAATTGGCATGGTCAATAGGTTATGGAAATGAGCTAAAATAAATGGCAATAGTGTTACTGTATATTATATCCTCTTCAGGCTGCATATTCTAGGAAAGTTGCTGTGCCAACAGAATGGCTAAAAATATTATTCCACTAACACATTTATAGTATGGGGCTGGGCAAGCTGTTTTCCTTTCCATTAATAGCTTTTGCCAGTCAGAGTAAAACGGCAACATGCATAACAATATCATGATATAGAAACAAGGCCCCCAATTAATTCATGCTAAAATTGCTATGAAGCCAGTCAGCAAAGCTATATGAAGGATGACTTTGGGCCAATGCATTTAATTAAACAGTATCTAGTATGTTGTTTATCCTCTAAAACGTCAATTCATATTTTAAATAGAAGCTTTACTCTGAGAAGTGTTGAGGCAGCACAAAACAAGCAAAAATTTCTTGCATAGTAAAACAGCAATTACATGCAACGCTTGTTGAAGCTACATAACCATTTTCTTTAGTTGCGCTGCAGAGATTACCACAGAGAACCCTCAAGGTTTCTGGTATTTTAATCTCTGATTAAGCTGAAGGCACTGTGCTGTGTTTTTGTTTTTAGGAAGAATTATCACATGACCTATCCTATTAGCATTCTGCTGCTCTGTTTACCATGATGCTTCTTCCCTCGCTGTGTTTAATTTCCCACTTCTGACTGAAAGCAAGTTATTCTTAGCAGAGCTGTTCTAGGACTGGCATGAGCATTTAGGCAATGCCCGGGGCCAGAAACAATGATTAAACTGAATCACCTATAGCAATAGTCCTAGCAGGCAAGGCTTGTTAACAGACAATTTTCTCCATACTTCCCTGAGGAGAGGTAGGACTTTGCTATAAATTAACACACTCCCTCTTCCACCTTGTGCATGCCAATCTCACTATAAAAAATGCACCATGAAATACTACACCAAACCATATTAGGCCAACGAAAACGTCAGAAAATAGTAATATCAGGCTAGATGGTAAACAGAGAAAGGGAGGGGAGCAAGGAAAAGGGATCTCGGTCTCAGTATGGAATTAGCGGGGTGGGGTATGTAGCAGATATTCAAATGAGGCTTTGTTAGGTGCTGTGCAGGTTTCACAGCTACAACCAGAGGCTGCTGGGCAGAATCAGCAAAGAATAAAAAGGTAAAGGGACCCCTGGCCATTAGGTCCAGTCATGACTGACTCTGGGGTTGCGGCGCTCATCTCGCTTTATCGGCTGAGGGAGCCGGCGTACAGCTTCCGGGTCATGTTACCAGCATGACTAAGCCGCTTCTGGCAACCCAGAGCACTGCACGAAAACACCATTTACCTTCCTGCCAGAGCGGTACCTATTTATCTACTTGCACTTTGACGTGCTTTCGAACTGCTAGGTTGGCAGGAGCAGGGACTGAGCAACAGGAGCACCCCGTTGCGGGGATTTGAACCACCGACCTTCTGATTGAAAAGCCCTAGGCTCTGTGATTTAACCCACAGCGCCACCCTCAAATCCTTGGGAACATATAAGCTAGCTGTTCCCTTCCCCCCTGTTTTGTTTGCTATCTAACATAATGAAAACTCAAAAACTTGCACTGTATTTTGACTTGCCAAAGAAAGGTATTGTCAGGTCTGGAGTGAGACGCAGTTCAGCACTAAAAGAACCAGACGTCCATTTTCAGTAAAGTGAACTATTTATTCAAGGACATAAACTCGGCCTAGTGGCCTCAGCAACACTTCCCAGGAGGTCTTGCCCCTCTGGAACAGTTGTCAGGGCTGGAGGCCTTAAGGCTCCCCCTCTCGCAGATGTTTCCTAAGCAGTCTCAAACTGTGTCAGTGCACCTCTGATCTCTGTTCTGCTCTTTGCATTACTCTTCTCATTCAGGGGGAAAGGGAGCTTGTCACAGCAGGAGGGGGAGACTCCCTGGCTTCTTCAACAGCCTCTTGACCAACCTCCTCTGCTTTAGCCTTGGAGTCTGAACTGCTCCCTGTCACAGGTTCTTCCTGCTCACTAAACCCTTCAGTTTCTGACACCTCTTCCCACCAATCTTTTCCCTATGGCAGCTCCTCTGTGTCCCACCACCAATCCCCTGGCTCTGAGCCTTCCTACTCTGGGTTTTCCCTTGAGGGTTCCCCAGCAGCTGCCTCCCACCACTCCTCTTCATCCAGCCAGTCTTTGACAGGGTTTGCCCTAATATGGGTTTTGGAGGTGGATTTACTTTTTGTGGGTTTACTAAATTAAGGTCTCTTCTCTTCCATAATGTTCCTTAAAAAAACAAAACAAAACCCACTAGGAAAAAGCTAAGTCTAGCAATTCACTGTAGGGTGGAATCTACACACACATTTTAAAAAGCTCTGGAAATGATTTTTAAAGCATTTTTAGAAATACATTGTATTTCCCATAAGGCTCACCATTACCATGTAGTGCCACATTGTATATTGCACTTAAAACGTTTGATTTGCAGCTGTATAGCTGAGTCCTAGGTAGAATGTGGTGACAGCTCTTCACACGATTCATACAAATAGCGGCCAGAATGATAGGACAGAGCCACAGAACCATTCTCCTGACATTAGCATTGGAGCAGTTTATCTGGATGGGGTAGGGGTTGGGAAGAGCAGCAGTGAGGGTGGTACTATGAGAACAAACCAGCCGAAGCACCAGATTGGCTTTGCCACCACAGCCATGCAGCCCCAACCTTGCCACTTTCTCATTCTTGACCAAGTATGATGCGGCGATGTCGGTGTACAGAGGATGGTCCCACCAAATATGAACCTACTGATTTACACTGAGTTTGTGCTCTGATAGCCAGCAATACGTAGGATTTCACTACTACAGATAACCACACAACACTGTTTTGCCCTGTTCCCCATATAGCAGGAAGTTCAGGAAATTTAGATGAAGCGTGTGTTTTCTTATGAGCATAACCTCTGGAGATTTACTTACATTCCATTGGTCCCTAATTGCCTAGGAAAGTCACAGACGTCAACTGCTTTCTCCCCCATGCACATTCATTATCCCTGAACTTCTGAATAGCTAAAAAAGAGCTAAAGACTTTAAGATTCACCCTGTATCCTAAACAGTCATTTAGGACTGTTTCACACAAGATGGATTTCACACTTCCATGTAGGAAATTGGGTGAATCCTATGTCTAGTTTGTTGTTTCTGATAAGTGATCATGCCTATTTTACCGAGTGCATTTTAATCATGTGATCCACTAAGTAAAAGGTAAAGGTACCCCTGCCCGTATGGGCCAGTCTTGACAGACTCTGGGGTTGTGCGCCCATCTCACTTAAGAGGCCAGGGGCCAGCGCTGTCCGGAGACACTTCCGGGTCACATGGCCAGTGTGACATCGCTGCTCTGGCGAGCCAGAGCTGCACACGGAAACGCCGTTTACCTTCCCGCTGGTAAGCGGTCCCTATTTATCTACTTGCACCCGGAGGTGCTTTCGAACTGCTAGGTTGGCAGGCGCTGGGACCGAGCAGCAGGAGCGCACCCCGCAGCAGGGATTCGAACCGCCGACCTTTCGATCAGCAAGTCCTAGGCGCTGAGGCTTTAACCCACAGCGCCACCTGTGATCCACTACATGCACTTTAAAAAAACAACAACTTAGTTTTGTATGAAGAAGCATGAGTTAAATTGTGATTGTTCTCAAGGATGACACACTTCAAAGAGCTGCAAAAGGACCTCTCAATCAGAGTAAAGGTAAAGGGTCCACTGACTGTTAGGTCCAGTCGTGACCGACTCTGGGGTTGCGGTGCTCATCTCGCTTTATTGGCTGAGGGAGCCGGTGTACAGCTTCCGGGTCATGTGGCCAGCATGACTAAGCCGCTTCTGGCGAACCAGAGCAGCAGACGGAAACGCTGTTTACCATCCCGCCACAGCAGTACATATTTATCTACTTGCACTTTGATGTGCTTTTGAACTGCTAGGTTGGCAGGAGCAGTGACCGAGCAACTGGAGCTCAGCCCGTCGCAGGGATTCAAACCGCCGACCTTCTGATCGGCAAGTCCTAGGCTCTGTGGTTTACCCCACAACGCCACCCACGTCCCCCCAAACACAGTAAATGGGTGTTAAAATGACAAAAGCAATTCAGTGTAAACAAGTGGTGCATGTAAGGGCAAAATACCTTAATTTCCTGATTGCTCATAGGGTCTGAATTGGCAGTGAATGACCAAGAGCAAAACCTTAGTAGGGTCATAGTGAAAGCATCAGCCCAGCTTGCAGAAGCTGTGAAAAAGGCAAATTCCAAGCTAAGAGAGGAACTGAAAATAAAGCTGCCAATGTAAATAATGCCATTATACATATCTATGTTGTGAACATGTTTGGAGTACCACATACAGTTCTAGTCACCTCACCTCACAGAAGGGATTGTAGAGTTGAAATAGGTTCAGGCAAGGGCAACCAAAATGATCAACGGTCTGGAGAAGACCTACGAAGAAAGGTTATAGCATTTGGAGCATTTTAGTCTAGTGCAAAGAGGCAGCCTAACCTCTCTAGGTGGGATTGCTGCAATGCTTTATATGTAAGGCTGCCTCTGAAGACAATTTGGAAGAATTCAGCTGGTGCAGAATTCAGCGGCCAGGTTGCTCATTGGGACAATACAGTTTCAGCAGCATATTACTCCGATCCTGGCCCGACTGCACTGGCTGCCAATTAGCTTTCGGGCCTAATTCAAAGTGCTGTTTTTGACCTATAAAGCCTTAAATGGCTCAGGACTACAATATCTGAAGGACCGCCTCTCCCCATATAAACCATCCCAGACTCTGCATTCATCATCTGAGACCCTTCTTCATGTGCCTCCTCTGCAAGAGGTTCAGAGGGTGGCAACATGAAAACGGGCCTTCTCTGTAGTGGCTCCCCATTTGTGTAATGCTCTCCCCAGAGAGGTTTGCCTGACACCTTCATTATATACTTTTAGGCAAAAACGCTCCTCTTCAACCAGGCCTTTAGTCAATTAATATTCCAAAGCCTTTTAAAGTGTCTGTGGAGGGAGGGGGTTATTGTATTGCTGTCCTCCCCCCTTAATTTTATACCTGTTTTTATCCTGCATTTTATTCTGCGAACTACCCTGAAATCTTATGATGAAGGGCGGTATATAAATTTAATAAACAAACAACAAACAAACATTATAATTATAGTGTATTATAAAGTGTATTATAATTAAGAATGGCATGGAGAAACAGAACATATAGTGATTGTTAGAAAGGAACAGACAAAACCAAGTTCATACAGTGCATGAACTATGGAACATGGTTTAAAAGACAGTTAGACAAGTAAATGGAGAATAAGACTATCCATTGGCTACTAGCTATCATGGTTATACTCTGCCTACAGGCAGTATGCTTGGGAATACGTTTCTGGAAATGGCTGGAGGTGAGAGTGCTGTTGTACCCAGGGTGGCGCTGTGGTCTAAACTACTTAGCCTCTTGGGCTTGTGATCAGAAGGTTGGCGGTTCAAATCCCTGTGACAGGGTGAGCTCCAGTTGCGCTGATCCAGCTCCTACCAACCTAGCAATTCGAAAGCACACCAGTGCAAGTAGATAAATAGGTACCACTGTGGCGGGAAGGTAAACGGTATTTCCATGTGCTCTGGTTTCCGTCATGGTGTTCTGTTGTGCCAGAAGCAGTTCAGTCATACTGGCCACATGACCCGGAAAGCTGTCTGTGGACGAATGCCGGCTCCCTTGGCCTGAAAGTGAGATGAGCGCCGCAACCCCATAGTCACCTTAGACTGAACTTAACTGTCCAGGGGTTCTTTACCTTTTTTTTGTTTACCTTTTTACCCAGGCCTGCCCTGCAGGTTTCCCATAAGCATGTGGTTGGTCTCTGTGAGAACAGGATGGACTAGACTGGCTACTGGCTTGATTCAGCAGGCACTATGTTTTTAAATTAAATGGCTTTTGCCACTAAGTTTTGATGCATTCGCCTGTAGAGCCCTGATTCCACTGAAGTCTGTCGATAGCCTGATTCAGTGGTCAGATAGTTACCCAGCCATGATATTTAGGTTCTGCTGCTTTCTTCCACCCATTCTAACTAATCACTTCTTCTTTGAAAACTGTAGTTCCTAGAATACTTACCTCAGTGACACTTTTAAACAGTATTATTGAATTCATAGTAATATGCAGGCAGGATTATCAGAACTGAAGGCAGCACACATTGTTTAAATAAAAAATATTAGAGACATGGTTTCTGACCCTTTTGCAGTGAACTGTTCAGTTGAGCAGAAGGTACATCAGATAAGGAACTAAGGTATGAGCAATACTTTTAAACAGGAAAATGCAAAACACAGAGTTCAGGAAGATTTCAGCATATCCAAGACAAGGACATGCAGGAAACGGGTTTGACAGCTTAATTTGGGTACTTAAAACTGCTATATTCTAGGAAACTTTATTTTCCCAACAATGAAACCTACAGAAAAAACTAAATGTGTATGAGAGGAAGTGGGGTGAGTACAAAAATATACCGGTACTTGTGCATCACTAAAACATCTCTAGGGATGGTAATATCAAGGAAAAATGTTTATGACAATTATTCCTTTTAGCAGTTGTAGCAGCAGCTCCACAAAGAGCTGAGGGGGTGTTGGTGGTTCATTCACAGGAGCAGATGCCTAGCGACTGAGGTCCCTTCGGCTCCCCCAATGAAATATTTGAGGGGGCTGGGACCCCCAAAGTTCTTGGGCATTGCCATTCAAATGGTGCACGTGCACCGTGTCATGTGCTCAGTTATGTGGGGTGGGGCTTATTTGCCCCCCAACATTTTGTTCAAGTTGGCACCCCTGGGTTCACCAATATTTCATCATCACAACAACCTATGTGGGGCAGATTAGACTGAAAGACTGTGACTGGTCCACAACGCTATCAATGAGTTTCATGATCACCCAAGGATTTGAACCATGGTCTCGCTGGGCCAAGGTCAGCGCTAGTCTATCCACTATACCACAATGACAATTCAATACTTGTCCTGAGCGAATTGCAATATTACCTCAAATACCAGTATTTCAAAAATTGAAATTAGAGATGGAAACAACGGGCATTAATATTTCACTGTCCCACTACTATATTTGTCATTTTTATGCACAAATAATAATAATTTTTCACTTTCCCAATTTATATGGAAATTTGTATTTATATCTGTTATATCTATTATCTACTTTTCTGGTTGTTAACTACTTATTTAACCTCACCAGTTTGATAGGTCATGGATGATCATATATGCAACATGCTATTTTTTGTGCTCTGATTGCTCTCTTGCAGTGAATAATGTGTGAGTAAATATTACACTAAAGTGATTAATGTTAAGGGAAAAGCAACAGTTTAAGCAGAAAATTAATAGAGTATTCTGAGGACAGTGAATATTTATATTAGGTGAATATGATTTAGAGAGCTGCAAACTGCAAGCCACAAATTCCAGAATTGTACTAAGAGAGTCACTTTGGAATCTATGAGGTATCAAAAGTATTATTGCCTTACAAATTACGGTCAGGAATAACTCTATTTGAGTGAACTATCTCGTGTTTTTTTTCATGTAGTGCTCCACATAAAATACCTGGCACTGAGCTGTTGTAATCCAATAATGTTTTTTTCTTTCTTATTTTAGTGGGCTTTGCTACTCTAATCCCACGTAGATCTATCATCTGGAAGGCTACTGCAGCATTTGTTAATAAATCTTTAGATACTTTGCTCTAAACATATCTTGACCATCCCAGGGTTGGGCAGGCTTTATGCTTCTGGAATCTGGTTTGCTTTTCCACTAGGACCACTGAGGTCCACCAGCTGCCAGCAGATGCAAAACTGTTAGGGTGCTGGGAATTAATGCTATGTAAAGGGCAAGCTGCAGTTCCCAGGATTTGGTAGGGGGTGGGAACCATGTGTTTTAAATATATGGTGTAGGCTCTGAGCTCATGAGTATTTTCACACAAAAATCCACCCCTGGCTTCCCCACACATTTCAGCGACCTACTTTGAGATGCGGGGGAAAGCCTTGCTTTTGTTCTTTTTTTAAGACAACTGGGAGTCAGAAACCCTGCAACTAATCTATCTTCCAACCACCCCTGGACTGTACTATATTCCTACTGTGTGCCATCCTTTTGAAATGAATACAATTATCTAACCAACAACAATATGATTTTATCAACTTCTTGTGTAAGAAATCTTTCCTAATATTTGAATTTGAAACGCAAATACTGACCCCATTAAAAACACACACCCTGATTTCTCCCTTTTCACTTTACAAACATCAGCAAAAAGAGAGGTGGTATTATTTTAAATATTTGCTTCTTTCCATTTTGGCTATATTTCATATGGATTGAGTTACAATGAGTGGGCTTCACCTAATGCAACCTATTAGCAGAAGCCCTGCGGAAGGACTTCCACTTGCACAATGAGAATGTCCCCTTTTTCCACTGCATACCCCCTGCATTGGCTTGCAGGGAATCCTGAGAACCCCCCAGAACTGTGTGCAGAAGGAGGAGGAGAGGGAGAGTGTTCCATTGGGCAAGCTTCCATGCAGAAATGGGGCCAATTACTACATCAGCCATATAAACATACTGAACATGTCCTGAGAGAAGCAACGGGTCCAGGCATGCATGTTATCCCACCTTATCTGTGATGTCATGTGCAACCAACTATATCTCAAAAAGAGTTTGTTATGGGAACCCTGATCATGTGGCAAAGAAACATACATTGACTTCTCATGGGTGGGTACATAGGCTCGATGTTACAGAATATACAGACCTCCTGTATTCAAATTTGTGAGCCAAATTTAAGAACCAGTTGGAGGCGTACCTAGGGTCCCTTGCACCCTTGGCAGGGAGCTGTATCAGCAACCCCCTTCCCCTCCCAAAAAAATCACTTTACCACAATAGTCACCAGACAAGTGAGTTCTGCACAAGAGTGGCAAGCAGGGAAAGAGGCAGGCAGGCAGAGCCTAGTTGGATCCCCAGGGAAGCAGGGGTTTAACACACACACACACACACACACACACACACACACACACACACACAGGAGTTGGGAGAAGTTAACATCCCCTGCTGGCAGTGAGTGCGAAGAAGAGTGTGGTTGTTACCCCAGCTGTCCTTTCAACCCACCCACTCCACAATCTCAGTTGCCATCCAGGCAATCTGTGTCTCACCCTACACAACTAACTCTTTCTCCTTGGTTGGACTGCAATCTGGGGTGATTTTTGCACCCATCCTGTGTCTGCGCCCCCAGTGGTGGCCTGTTTCACTAACCCCCTAGGTAAACCCCTGGAACCAATTCGGATTGTGGCCAATCTAAAACTACTGTACATGTAGGTATGACAAGGAGACTTGGGCATACCTTCCAGAATGTGTACGATTTAACATCTGATTGCAACCATATGTACAATAAACGTGCTTACTATGCTGTAAGCCTGCAACTTACGTGGAGGTTACATTCCAAATACAGAGGGGCACAATTTGATTAAAATTTTGAGGCGGTAGCCGTGTTGTGGATTTAATTTAGGGACTTTCTGTTTGCATAGGAGTGAATCAGTGGACAGGGTAAACACTGCTAGTCGTTCAGCACTTGTTCAATTCAGCAATCAGTCGCTGACCAAGGTCTAAACACATTTTATCTGGAGTGGTAGAATTTTAAACATAGGCATCGGCTCTCTTGGCACAAACGCCATCAAGTCTGCAGCCAGACCCACAAATCCAGCCTGAGAGAAGCAGATCGAAATCTTATTTCCGACTTTAGGTATACACTTAGATATCACTGACTTTGACTTTAATGAGACTAGAGCACAAATATATATTGCATTACCGATGCAGGCCAACAGTATAATTGCTTCTTTGGCATAATTTGGAGTCTTATCCTGTGTGCTTTACTCTGCTCTGAAGGCATCGTGACTACATATTAGGCAGATGTAGTCTCTTAGCATTCTTCTTTAACAGAGAGCCTGCCAGCAGTAAAGAAGTCAAGGCAGGATTCGCTAGAACACTGCTGTATTTTCACTATTCTCAGGCCGATGAGTTTCAATTTGAGGCAGCCAAAACATAATTGCCCTGAAAAGTATGTCATGGGCTGGCAGATTTCACAGCACATTGTGGACACAGCATTTGAAAGGATCTTACAGTATGCATTGGCCCAAAAACACAGACCGTGCTTGCATGCAAATATAGCTGCTGCCAGACATATGCTGTGCTATCACACAGACAACACTTATAAGGTCCTGCATCTTTTCAGATAACTGTGTAAGGCAGCAATTCTCAGGCAATGCTCTAGAGTGAGGTGAGTCCTTTCATGAGCAGAAGGCAGTTTTAAAATTTGTGGGGAGGTCTTCAGAGCAAAACCCATTACATTGATGCATTTCAACAACAAAAAAGCCACACACTTGTTTTTCAACTTTGTGTTGCTAATAGGTGCAAAGCACTTACAAAAATCCCTGTGCTTCAGCTAATTCTGTTCCTTTCGAGTATGATCTATTATAATGGTGAAATAATATCAAGCTTGAGACCTGAAGTAAGGGTTGAGGTGAAAGAAGAAGTTTAATTCTTTGCAAAAATATTGTTTGACCAGATTAAAATCTCCAAAGTGTAAACTGCTGGTGGTGGGAGGAAGCAGACAAGTAAACGACAGGCTGCTTCACTTACACTAGAGACTTTTCAATATGAACTTTCACTTCAGCCTATTAAAATTTAATTGTGTGTCAGCACAAACATACAAATTATTCAGCCAAGTATATAAATAGTGCTGTAGCGCTACCTTAGCTATCATTACTGTGTTCATGTAAAGTTAGAAACTTAATGGCAGCCTTGCTCTTTCAAACTGTTAATTGGATCTCCATGAGAGCACTTATTGTACTCTGGAGGTGAAAAAAAAAGTCACACATCAAGTAGATGCAATCTTTTTTAAAGAAATAAGGAGTTGTCATATTAAAAGATTCAGACACAGTAATATTTTCAGCAGATGAGAAATGTATTTACATTTTTCCTAATGTATTCCACAAGCATATTTAAACCCACATTTTCAGGTAATTCTTTTCTACTGGTTAAACTTGCGTGTTGAGTCCCACAGTGCCAACCCCCAAAAATTCACACTTCACGCTTCAATTTTTTAAAAAGGTTTTTGGCATAATTTTGGCCACAACTTTATTCAAATACAAAAAATGTGAGTGGTTGCTTAGGCATTGGTTTTACTATCTGTCCTTGCCCCCCAAGGACAGAGCTGGCACTTCCGGACACCAGCGGAAGCCAGCGTGGGAAACAAGTATTGGGTGAGAAATGAAGCTGGGAATCAGACCAACACTTCTCACCCTCATGTTCCGGTGGGGCTTGCACGGCCCAAGTCCGACTCCGGGGACAAGGACGAAAGAATGGCAAGCCCCTGGATTCCTTTAACGGAATTCCCTTTCCGCATCATTTGGAGGGATAGGCACTTACCCCTCCAAGAACCAATTTAACCAATGCCTAACCGCCAACCTTACAAGTTGTGACGATTTGCTACGCAGTAGGCAAAAACCAAATGGCAACAGCCAATCAGCCAAATGGCAAAATTCCTACCAGGCCCCTGCTCAAAGGCGGACGACCCCATGACAGGCATAGCAAGGTCAAGTGAACCAAAGAACCACCATATAAAAGGGGGGGGGGGCGGGTGATCCGGTGCAAAACAGCCAAGAGGACGTCACATCGTCTGGCTCCTATATTTATAGCCTCTGACCCCTCCTCCGAATTGGCAACACTCAAAATTCCCCGGCAACCCAATTAACCCTTTACAGGTTCGGGTTCCACCAAATTTGCCTAGTCATGACACAGTGGCCTGTTCCCCCAACCGCAACACGTGCTCTCTGTTAGGGAGAACATGCTTTGTGGTTTATTTCCTCTCCCTCCCTCATGATTTGTTTATTTATATTTACTGTAGTCTAGTTCCATGGAACTTTGGGGATTTGGCCCACTGCTTCATAGATAATGAAAAAATATCTGCTGGGACCTTTGCATTGCTTGCTCAATGGCCTTCTTTATTCTACAGGGGCTAATGTTGTTTTCTGTCCTTAAGTGATGCCATAATATTGTTGTTCATCATATATATCCTGAAGCAGAACTGCACTGTAGCTGCACCAGAGCAACACTTAGCAACAGAAAAACATTACAGCAACAACAAGAGGATTTCTCTACATACATCTGAGAAGTCTTGAAAACCAGAAGCCAAAAATGTCTTTTCTGAAACGCAGATCACGAACCACAGAAATATAAACACCTGGTGATCAAGCATGAGCATTTTACTGTATTTTATTTTCAAAATGAAGAAAAAGCAGACAGAGAGCCAACAATAAAAGGATTAGGATATGCTTTCAGGTTAAGCTGGCACAGACTTCTTCCAGTTGGATGAAAAGAAGGGAGCAAACTAGGAAATAGATACATATGCCATTCTAATGAGATATTATTCTATTTGTAAGCTTCAACAAAAAGTATTACTTGTGCCTAGAACCCTTCACACAGGATATAACCGTGAAAGTAGGATTTCTTGACAATAAGGGGAAAGCACTACATATTTTTCATGAGAGTCATTGGGCTCAGGTGACACCCATTCTGAGGCCCAAGTGGCTTTCAATCTGTTTCTCCAGAAGTGCATGGCAATCCTTTCCCATTTTGCAGATTATTTCCACTGTGGTGGATTACGACTGCCATTGCCAAAACAGACTCGGCCCTCTACTTTATCAGAGAGATATTGGAAGGTAGCAAAATCTTAGTTTGGGGAAAAGTTAAGACATTTTTAAAATTTTATTTTTACAGTCATTCAGTTAAATCACGCATTTTGCAAGCATACATGCAAAGATTTGCTAGATTTAGGCTGGGGGAGAGAGAATGCGGTGGAATGTTTGGAACTTTAATTACCTTTGAAAAAATGTCTTGAGCTTAAATTTCAGGCACAGAATGGGAAGTCATTTTTCAGAAGGTGATGGGACAGGAGTTCAAACAGAGGCCCATGGATTTACCCATTTTGCAGGGGTGTGTAGGAAGGGAATATGCCCCTGTGTTGCTAAAGCACCTAGAAAATGTTCTGTTTCTTCCCATGATGCACTACAGTAGTTTAATTGCCCAGATTTGAAGTGTAGTGCGAGAAAAGCTCGGAAATGTGTCCTCGTTTCCAAGCCAACTTATTGATGCTCCTGCCTTGCCACATTCTTCTTTGAGGAAGGCAATGAAAGCACCAGAGCACAGCACACAAAAAAACACAAGGAACATTATCACCGCCTTTGCAATGCAGAGATGTGTTTCTGCCTTCCTGAATAAGAGGGGAAACTGTTTCATTTGCTATCAGGGACTGTGCTAGGTAGCCAGATCTGAGTGGCTATATAGCATTATGTTGCCATGCCCCTCTCTACATGGTTCCTGACTGGTGGTGATCATGCAGTAAAAGGGTTTAAGGGGAGCAGCAGGGAGAATGAACACATATTAACTACAAACAACCATAGAAAAATGAATGGGGGGGGGAGCAGGGCTGTCAGGAGACATTGTATGGCACCAAATCTCCTTTCTTGTCCCCATATATACACAGCTGGATTCAAAGCTATCAAGGACTACAAACCAATCATTTCAGTTTGTAGTAATTAGGATGTCCTTCATAACTTCAGGAGATTCAAGTGGTATGGCTTTTTTCCTGACATTTGAATGGCACTCCAGCTGAAGGTTGTATGTCTAAATTCTCTTCCACACACAAAAAAAGTTTAAGCAGAAGCACTATTTATGTGTGTCTGTGAGGCAATAAAAAGCAACCAGGCAAATCCTCTTAAAACCCCTACTATTTTGTAACCTAATTTTGAAAATGTTCAATAACTGGCTTCCAATCCCGGTTTAAGAATCATGCCCTCTTCAATTCCTCTTTCAACCCCAGGTGCACATATTCCAGATTTATAATGGTTATGAAGCCATGTATGTTTCATCAATTTATAAAAGAGTGCCAGCGGAAGAAAGAAGTGGGGGTGGGGAAGAGAGCCTTACCTATCTATAACCCACGGTATCCTAATGTCTACTATTCCTCTTTTGTTAAAATACAGCACTGCACTGCAGATTAAATGTGGTATTAAATCACCTCTTCTGATAAATCCGTGTTGCTGAATATTTTACAAGCCCATATTTTGTCACAGTTAGTGTTTATTGGAGCATTTTCCAGCTCTTCTCCCGCAGGCATAGTAAAAGTTACTTAGTGGGACAAGCAACAACGTCAACTGTAGGAATTGCATGCTGCAGCTGTTTGCACCTGACTGCATTGTAGTCCTACCGGAAGTTTCAGAGAAGAAGTCTAAAGAAATGTAAATCTGTCTCCCTGCTGGAAAATAAAGTTGCAGAACTGACCATCAAGAAAAATGCATCATAATTTTATGTGGCTTGATTTTCAAAGAGCTTGAGTACAGCATGGCATGGGATCCTTGACAGTTGCTTTAAATGTGATTTCACTTGCTTATCTTTTCAAAAGAGCTCTGCACATTTCATCCATGAGAACTAAGAACACTGGACAATGCAGCCTTACCTTAACATCTTCTAACCAATGTTAGAATGTACTTTTTGATGCTAACACAGGGGGTTCACTGGCAGACACAGATGCACAAGTAGGATATTAGAGAATCCTGATGAAAATGGAAACGGGTGGGAAAACTGACAATGTTTGGCTCTTCATCCCATGTCCAGAATGGAAATCAGTTTAGTGGACAGGATTGGTATTTGCTGTTCTTGTTGTTTTCCACGCACAAACAATACATAATTGATTGAATTTCCTCCTATTTGCATAGTGCTTCCTGTGCATTAAAATGAAGAGAGCTGAATATTCCAGGGATAAGAAGCAAGCAAGCAGGCTCTAAAACAGACCCTTGTTTTGACAACTAAGGACAGGATTGGTTCTTCCTTATTTTCAGCTCCTTTATTATTAAATATATCTATAATTTCATACATTAACAAGAAAGAATGGATCAGAAAACTCAAAGTGAGCCCTCATATTTGTTTTTTTTCTATTTATATTTGTCAATTGTAAGTGTCTTAGTCAAATTCTGCAAGCGAGTTCATTTCAGTACATTGTTTCTGTATATACATCATGAAAGGTTCCCAATCTTTCTTAAAGTCATTATTGTCCTTATCTTTGAGTCTCCCAGTTAACTTCGCCATTTTCGCATATTCCATCAACTTTTCTTTCGTTGGTATTTCTTCTTTCTTTTGTTGGTATTTCTTCACTTTTCCGTCTTTGAGCTAATAAGATTCTGGGCACTGTTGTCACATACATAAACAAATTCTTTTTGTCTTTTGGTAGATCTTGACTTAAAATACCTAATAAAAAAGGCTTCTGGTCTTTTAACAAAATAAAATAAAAAAATGAACGGGGTGGAATAACATAATCACAACTTAATTGCATAAGTTTGCCACAGCAGACAGCAAGATGAATAACATAGTTTTTGATGGAAGACAAACTGTAGTGGAATGGAAACATGCAGTTAAAACAGGGTGGAATGGAAAACTATGCCTTCTTGAACCTCTAAACAGAAGCCAGAAACAGAAAGCCTCTATGTAAAGCACAGTGACCACCTCCCGTTTCTCTTGCATGGCTCATGTTGCTTACATCTCAACATTTCTCAGCTTCACATCTAACGCCACACAATCCGATCCACCCACTGAACACCATACCCCTACCATAAGTCTCCAAGTCTAAACAAAGTTCACTGAGGAGACCAGAGGCAGTTAAGAGCTCTGTTATCGACAATAAGGTACGTCCTACCTCAAGAGACAAGCCTTAGCCAGCTGATGAAGCTCTGTGTTGAGGAAAACATAGGACGTACTTTCCAGGAGACACCATTCTTTTTCCTGTGGCTGGACTCAAGTGACAAGAAGTATGAAGTAACTAACCTTCATTGTGTAAAGTCAATGGAGGTGGACCAAGGATAGTGGGTGAAAGAACAGCTTTGGGGGGGGGCAGACATTTTTCTAAACCGGTGATGGAGAATCTGTGGCCCTGCAAACATTGTTAGACTTCAACTCTAATCATGAATTATGGAAGTAGCAGTCTAGCAACATGGGTGGGGGGAGAGAGAGTCCACAGGCTCCCCACCCCAGGGTTAGTGTGTGCTCGCTAAAATAAAAAGCAACAGTGAAATGATTCTATCTTTTGAAATTGCTCACAGCCTGGGACCTGCCCCTGGTTTTATTTCTAGAGACCCAGTTAGCAGCTGCGGCCAGATGTTTAGTTCTGCCCTATATGCTGACTGTGCTCCTACCAGGAGACGTAAAACAACCTTGACAAAATAATGCATGCCTTGGTACAGCCAGGTTGAATTTCTGTGTAACATACAACATGTGCACCTGTACTGACAGTAGTTAGAAAACTGTCGCTCATGAAACACATAGTAGCTCACCTGTAGATATAATTATGACTCGTAACACCTATTACAGTGGTACCTTGGGATGCGAACGGGATCCGTTCCAGAGCCCTGTTCGCATCCTGAATGCAACGTAAGTTGCGTGGCGAGAACCCTCCCCCATGTGGAATGAAGACACTGGACACAGAATTTAAGTTTAATGGGCGTAAAGGCCACAACTTTATTGATTACAGAATTGAAAGGTATTGGCCTTAGGCATTGGCTCCTATCGACTACCCGGCATGGGGGCCGGGAAGGGTTGTCCACAAGCCGTGGGAGTCCTGTTGAAGTACGCCAACTAGGATCCCACGGGTGTCACCGCTCTGGGGCGTGCCGGAGGCCCTTACCTCACGAGGTTTTGGACAAGGCAACGCCCCCCGGAGTCCTCTACCGGACTACCCATTCATTTTGGGAGGTGATGGCGCTCCTCCCCCATACTTCATTTGCATAACAATAGACCCCTGCCAATGCCTAACCGCCAATACTGGAAAGTTGTGACGATTTGCTACGAGGTAGGCGAAAAAAACAAAAGGCTCAAAGTGCGCCAACTTGGAAAAATTCCTACCAGGCCCCTTGCGGCGACCAACCAAAGTCCATAGCAAGGTCAGAGCTAGCTAAGCCTAAAGGGAGGGTGGGATGGGAAACCGCTCAGCTGAGTAGGGGAAAAGAGGGCGGGCCCCGGGCGGGCCCAGCCTTAAATAGGCCAGGCCACGCCTCCCCGGTCCGCCGATTGGCGGGCCGGGTTGTCGACACGCCCGGGGATTCCCTGATCACGCGGGAGCCAGGGCAGCTCCCGCGTGAGTCCTGTGGGAGGGGTTTTCCACCCGCAACCCCCTCTCCTTCCCACGGTCGGAAATGGCTTTGCGATGGCGCATCTGTGCACCTGCGGGTTGCGTTTTTCCGCTTCCACGCTTGCGCGTGATGGCATTTTGAGCGTCTGAGCATGCATGAGCGGTGAAACCTGGAAGTAACAGGCTCCGTTACTTCCAGGTTGCTGCGGAGCGCAGTTTGAACGCACTCAACCTGAAGCACATCCAACCCGATGTATGACTGTATTACATTAAAACTGAAAATTTGACAATATAAAATCTCTCCCCATATAAACTGACCCAGACTTTGTGATCCTCATCTGAGGTCCTTCTTCATGTGCCTACGACATGAGAGGTCTGCAGGGTAGCAACACGAGAACAGGCCTTTTCTGTAGTAGCTCCCCATTTGTGGAATGCTCCAAGGAGGGTCGTCTGGTATCTTTATTATACATCTTAAGGTGCCAGGCAAAAACGTTCTTCTTCCACCAAGCCTTTGGCTGATTAGGATTCTGCAGCCTTATAAATGGGATAAGTGGAATGGGGAGTTATTTCGTTGCGTTTTTGTTTTAACTGTTTATTTGTGCTTTTGTATTTTTATCTTGCGAATCACCTTGAGCTCTTTGGATGAAGGTTGGTATATAAATTTAACAAATAGAAATTTAAATGGTTTTCAGTGTGCTGCTTTTCAGTGGGGAGCATTTTTAACATGCTAAATACCTCAGGGTCAGCATTCAATTGTAAAATTCAATCCAATGAGCCTCACAGGCTGGTTTGTTTTTTTCAGCTACAGCCTGCAATGATTGGTGGTTCACTTTTCCATAATAATGGTGCTGTGGTGATTTTTATTTATGTTATATTGGATTATTATATTTGTATCACCTTGGCTTTGGGGGATATTTTTAAGTAGTTGATTTAAATACAGTTTTAATTTATATTTGATTCACAGTGCTTTGAGATATATTTTGTAAACCACTTTGGAAAGAATTTTTCTTGAAAAGAGGGTTATACATCTGTTAATGAATAAATAATACTTCAAGAAGCATTTTCCTCCCACAAGAGCTTCCCTGCACTTCAAATGATTCTATTGTGGTAATAAAACTGGAACAGGCTTCACTTTCGTGGCTGACAACTTTGCTTTGTGCCTCCTAGTGCCAAGTCAAAAATTTTCATTTTTCTCTAGGCATTTTAAGAATTGTTTAAATTTTAATGACAAGAAAGTTTGGGGAAAGGAACAGAAGAACCTTGGGAGATCTGCTTTCCATAAAGTCAAACTGATCTGCTGGTTTTGAAGTTGCAAACATAAAGCTACAATTCCATCTGTATCAGAAAGTATTTAATCCTCAAGCTTCAGCACATGCAACTATTAAGAGAGAGTGACAGGAAATGACTCTGAGCAGTAACATCTACTTGGTGAAGAATATGTAATCTTACCATTCATTTGAAATCTTTATATAAGCACCAGTGGTCAAAACAAGTGACTAGACACTCCTTTTGGCAGAATAATTTTTTAATTGGGGAGGGGGAATTGAAGCTAATATAGTAATCGGGGGGGGGGGGGATGAATGGAAGCCAAAGGCTGAGAAGAAGAAGAATTAGTGGAAGTAAAAATAAAAGGGGATGGTAGTAGACCTGAGCACTGACTTGCTTTTGGTAGGTCTCAAGAACACAGTAGTGATAAAATATAAATGAAGGTAAGGTACAAGGGAGACCCATTATATACAAAATGTTGCCTCAGTGAACAAGGGAAAGTATAATCCAAAGTCATTTGTACAGTGTCTTCTCCTCACGACTGAGAAATGCAGATTATTTTTTTTACCACTCAACATTGCAAAGTTCATAGGCTGTGGAGCAAGTGGCTGGTTCTTGCTGTTGTTTCTACAAACATAGCAAGTTCTGAAAATCCTCATTTACTCAAACAAAATGTTTAACACATTTTTCAAGAATAAGTAGTGTATGAGTGAGAGTTGTTTTGGTGTCATTTGCCAAAAGCTAATGCTGAAAAACAACAACCCAGAAATCGGCATTACTTTTGACATAATTTTGCCCACGCAACACCCCTTAAGGAGTTGGTAACTTAATTCAATAAATCCTGTTCACAAGTCTATTATTACTCAGTGGACAAATGATCGTGGGGAGAGGGATGAGGACAGCACTTGCTAGTTCTACTGCACCAACCTGCTTGACTACAAGCTGTTACTCAAATATACCCAACACATATCCATCCCAGTATGTATAAGTCAGAGGCAGCCAATGTGTTGCCTTCCAGATGTTGTTGACGCCAACTCCCATCCACCCAAGCCATGATGGGATGATCCTGACATCAGCTCTCTGATTGCATAAAGTGTGCTCAGGCCACAGGCACAAAAATTACACAGGTCTGGATATCCACATGTAAGGTCTTCTGCAAACAGGACCTCAGACATATGGAGGTTAGATGTGGGGCCACAGCAGGCACAATCCCAATCTCACCCCCTCTGTGTGCACATCTGTACATAGATTAAACATCTGCACAGGGATAAATCACAAGCATTCATATACAACAAGGGGAAAGCATACATAATTGAGCAGCCTTCCCCATCCTGGTGCCCTTCAGGTGTTTGGGGCTATAACTTTCATCATCCCTGGCCACTGACCATCCTGTCCGGGACTGATAGCTAATGGGATTCTATCAGCATCTGGAGAGTATCAAATTAAGGGAAAGATCTAATAGTGATATAAAAGGGAAGCAATGAATCAAAGTTCTATTTAAACCTTACGGGTTCGAAATAAGGCTTGGCTTGGGCAGTAAGGTGATAATGCGGGTAAGCAGCCCTGTTAGGCTCTAAGCCTCCCTATAGATTTATTTATATTTCATATAGAGTTGGATATATTCAGTTGTTCTGGTATGGGAGATTCTAGGACTGTTGCCAAAGAGAGGAGCTAGGAAATGCAAGGCGATACATAACATGCACATAAACAAAACCATGGTAGCCACAGAACTGTAATATGATGATTGGCACGCGTCCTTAAAGCCACAAGAAACGTAGTATTTTCTGTAGGAATCGGCCCTTGTTTCCATTAGCAGCAGCATCTTACATCTGAATAATGTACTTCACTGCCTCAGTTTTGTTCACAGCAATTCCTGATGCTTGTACAACCTACACATCTGGCTGCTGTGCGCACCCATGCTCACATACGAATTCCAAATATACTGAATTAAGGAGTTGTGAACTGAAATGGCATGTTGAAGATAAAAACAAAACTAAAAAAATAACTTCACACTGCAAGCAGCAGTATCATTTTTATTTTATTTTATTTTTAACATAAAGGATTACTAAATAAAGAAGAAGAACATAAAAGATGTAATCCTTGTGAAAACATGGTCAAAAATTTAATTATACATGATAAAAAAATGTTTTTATACATTTTTATCATTATTTGCTGGGCCAGCTCTTCTGTACTTTGATTGCCTTCATCAACATCACATCCAATTATTTATCATCCCAACGATTTGTCTTTTGTGAAAGATAAACCATTTTTCAGTTGGCATGTACCAGTAATATTAATTGATAACATCCATCTTGCAAATTCTCAGTACAGGAACCATAATGTCTCTGAGCATTAACTGTAGTCCTCAGAAGTGGTCTGTCACAAGCTACATACTTCATCATAATATTCTATTTTTGGTTCCGCTATTTATCTTACGCTCGAGGAGTTAACTCATTGCTATGTGTGTGCTGAAGGTGCCCACAATTCAGTGGCAACAGTGGACAAAGTACACTACAACAAATCTTCAAGCGTGGCTTTTTATGCTATACAGTGGTATCTCGGGTTAAGAACTTAATTCGTTCTGGAGGTCCGTTCTTAACCTGAAACTGTTCTTAACCTGAGGTAGCACTTTAGCTAATGGGGCCTCCTGCTGCCGCCATGCCGCCACCACGCAATTTCTGTTCTCATTCTGAAGCAAAGTTCTTAACCCGAGGTACTATTTCTGGGTTAGTGGAGTCTGTAACCTGAAGCATCTGTAACCCAAGGTACCACTGTACTTTATATTTCATTGCAGATACCCAAGAACAAACTGCATGCATACTGTACTACTATGAAGTGCACACATGTGTGATCTGCCACATTCCTTTGAAATGCACTTCTGTGTACTCTAAAGGGAAATGCAGCAATCTAAACACACACACACACTTACAACCTTCTCAGGTGACACAGTATGATATCTATATATAAGACGCTCTCATTGGCAGAAAGTTCCACTTCTCTGGGTTCTGTATAGTGTCCAAGATGATGAATGACTAAATACAGGTTATGCAGCAAAAGTGGAAGGGTTTTAAACACACTCTTTTCAGTGCTTGACATTAAAATGCAATTTCTATCAAAGATCAGAATAGTTCAAAGTGGATGTATTAGACAGAACTGTGCCTGTGGCAAAAATCAACCATTTTCTACTTTTAAATCTGGCAAGGAGAAATAGGTTTCTTTAACCACATTGTTCTGCAGACAATGACTAAAATGAATATATTGACAAGCCAAAGGCCTATTTACATTTTTTTGCTGAACAATGTACACTGAATGTGTAAATGGGCAGTGAAATCATGTGTCCCCACTGCATATATGCATAACCTGTTAATTTGGGCTATGCACACACATTCCTTTACACACTGGTCCAATATGCAAAATATGGACACACCTTTTCTTAAGTAGAAGGTGTGTAGCCGATGTATAGGCATAAGCCCATTTTACAATTCATGGCATATGTGTAATGGGAGGCCGCACAACACTCAGCATATACCCTCTCACACACCAGACACCAGTAATCTCTTATGAGCGCAGGAGCTCCACTGAGTGACCCAAACTCTCCCAGCTACAGTGACCTCTCTGTTCACTTCAGCGATTTCTCCATCTGGAACTGCCCAGTCTGCTAAATAAAATGAGAAATCCTAGTCAGACAAAAGGTCTGCATGCATCGGAATGCACACAGGGCTCTAAATTGTTTCTCCAGCATCATGCTGTAAAGGAAAAAAATTTTAGGAATGGATTGTCAACAGAAAAAATTAATTGCATTTGTCAAATTCAGTTGAAATAAAATATCCAAGTGCTTCCTTAAGCTCTTAAAAAGTCCATTTCAGCATTGTGAAGAAGGCACTAGTAAGCAGTTATGCATCTGAATTATTACTAGATGTGCTCAGCTAACAAGGGTCAAATTAAGATTAATAGTAGCCATCCCGAACTGCACTTTTTCCTTTGCAGTTAACAAAAAAACAAAACCAGGCATTTATATATAAGCCCATTACTAAAGCGACTTCAAACTTTAAGAGTAAGTAAACTGAGGTGAGATAAGACAAAATATTTTAACTGACAAAAAGGACAATATGATCCGAGTCTATTGCTAGCTTCAAAATCAATTGTGTCCCTTTTCAGAAAATGGGAGTGTATTGTAGTAGCTAGATGATAAATGAACAACTGTTAGTTGCAGCGGGGAATCCTGGTATCTTTCCCTGAGAATATGGTTTTAATGCGACAATATCACATTATCTCAGAAATCAAAATGCATTATTTTGTCAGTGGAAAAATGTGATTTCCTCCCTCCAGCAAGCAATTCCATTTTACTACATATTACTATCTAGCACTATATAACTGACAATGAATATGCATTACTGGGCAATCGTATTAGATATATTACCAAGCAATGTTTTGTGTATTACTAGTCATTGACCAGAGAAATTTCGCACTTGGCATAATTTTGGGAGAGAGGGAAGAGATGCAAAACTCCAACTCTTGCTGTTTCTCCCATGTGGTATACCCAGCCTCTCCCCACTCATAATCCTCATACTCATTTCTCCTCCTGATCCACTCACCACCACTCTTTTCCAATCTACTTTTGCCCAGCTGTCCCACTTCGTTCCCCTCACATCTCCCAAGGTGGTGTTGGGCAGTGCTGATGGTACTGAATATCCTTGAGTAACCCCAGAAAGAAAAGCACTGGTGTTGCAAGATGGGTGGGTTCTAGTGTATAGTTTGCTCCATACCCTTCCTCTGTGCACCTCTTGGGCTCCAGGTCTTCCTTCTTAAGTCTCCATCTTGCCTCTACTCCATCCCATTTTGTTCCCTTCTCCCCACTGCTGTCCCAGCCATACTGCTAAAGTTGTCAGCATAATATGGATGCATAGGAAGCCTGTTTCATTTCATCTACTGGAAGCTCACGACATCTGGAAGGATCTCCATTACGGTATTTACCAGTAATCGCAAGATAAGGACCAGTTATTGTGGGAATTTAGTGCGATGTGGTATAGGAGAGGGCAGGGAGTGGGAAGCACAAGACCTCCCTTCAAGACAATACAGGCTTTAAGCACACTTCCTGGAGGGAAGCAGGCTCCCCAGGCCAGCCAACCAGGTGAGCACTGGTGGTCCAGGTGAAGATGGAGGCCAGGCAGCAGACGGGACCATCTCCCCCCATTAAAGGGGAGTGGTGCCTGGTGTCTGACCTCTTGCCCATGTGGAGCCAGTTGTCGTTGGATCACCCACCCTTCTGCCCATTTCTTTATGTGTGGTTCAGCCCAGTTGTGACTCAGCTGAGCAGCTCGAGGACAATGCTATGGACAACTCAGTCACTGCTTTCCAGGGGAGGATTCCCCTCCCCCCGGGATGCTAACTGGCCCGTCTGCCAATTTTCGCCTGCCTCATAGCAAATGTCATGACTTTGGCAGATAGCACATTGGGTGGTATTCTTTATCATTAAGGTACCCCATTAAAAGGGTTCGGGGAGGGGCACTGATGTTGAGCAATCTACGTGGAGCTGATGACACCCCTTCCAAGAGGTGGCACTGACAGGAACGTCACACTTGATCCATGCCAAGGGGTACCAGTGGTGACCCATCACCGGGTTCAACCAGCAAGTGGGTTGGCTGAGGGCATATACTTACCCAATGCCTTTGCCAAACCACTTTACATCAGTAATCAAAAAAGTTCTGGCCTATTTCACCCCATTAAAATCTTTCCTGTGTTTTATTCATCACTGTGTATCTCCATCGCCTTATGCGCCTAGGAACTTTCACATTCAGGCACTGACCAAACCGAGGCTTACTTAGCTTTAGAAATATAATAGCATCATCTGTCCTCGGACAAGTCCCTGCTAATGAAATGCTGTTGCATTGGTGATGAGCAATACCAACTGCTTCCTCCTAACATAGGGAGTGTGAATCCAGCAGTGCCTAGAGCTCCATTGTACTTAGGCAACGAGGAGTCTGTGATTTCCACCAACTTCCCATCTGCCTGCAGTCCCCGCCCCCAAACCGTACCCCACATTATATCCCAAGGTACCTAAACCCTCGGTATATTTGAAAGTGGGGGTGGGTGGTGCAGCAGGAAAGAGAGAGGCAGGTAAATCCCATTCCATGGGCAGCATTTTGCTCATCATCATTTCAGTCCAACCCACGTCATTTTTTGAGTTGCTAAAGCAGTAATTGTCCATTAATGCTTTATGCCCTAAACAGTTCCATATCCCACAGCAAAGGCATGGAAGCCCTTGCGTAGGCTCAAGGAGGGAAGAGGGGAGACAGCATTGGAAAGGGTCCAACATTCTTCCACAAGGCACATTATTTTTCTCTCTCCTTTCTAAAGAAAACTAGCTTGTTCCTGCATGATTCTCACTTTCCCATGAATTAATGCATTTTATCTCCCTTTTTTTATTCTAAAATGTGGTAGGAAAGGACAGCACCTATCCACCCTACAGAAAAACCCTCTCTCCTCCTGTGATGGATAGGAGGGCAAGATCATCGAGTGTCTGCAAATGGGTCTTCTAGTTTCAAGATGAAGCACTATAGCTTTTCTAAATGCAAAGATAAAGAACACATCTCTTGTTAATGGATAAGAACATTATTTATGCAAGCTCTTGATTTCTATTTTGAAGCATAAGTTCCTTTATGTAATTTTAAAAGCAATTTACAATGCTACATGGGCAGACATGCCAGGGGGGAAAAATGGATTTTGAAGGAGCCACTTTACAATAACATCAAAGGACCGGGTGTCTGTTTTCTAGAAATTCCATTCCAAAACTCAGAGCTTGCCCTCCCCCCAGTAAAGATCAGCAGATCAAACTTCAATGTGCTTTCTAATTACTGAGCATTATTTTGCTTTTTATACAAAATAAGTTATTTTTGACTTTTGGCCTATGACCTCTGCAAAGGATGTTGTTGGAAACTGACTGGGACAATCCTATACACAGCTGGAGTATTCATTGCTATTCATTGTTTTCCATAGTTGGGACACAAGAATATTAAATCATCGTCCTTCACTATGCAGGACTCACTTCACCCAAACAAACTATCAGCACTGCTGGAGATTTAAGCATAATGGGTCACCTCACCATCTTAACTTTAAGATGATTTGCATGAGTGCTGGTGCTGCTGTTTGTTGCCCTCTTCATTTTTTGTTTTTAAATGTTTTTAAACACCTTCAACAGCAGTGTTGCTAACTGGCCTCATTGCAGGGAATGCTGTTAACCCGACTCTTGGCTTCTCCATGTAACGTCTCCACATGGTTCTGGGGAAAGGATGCTGTGAGCAAGCCCCATCAGTAGGCAAAGTTTCTGTTGCAGACGGGCAGCTAGGCAGGGAGCTAGAAAGCGAGGATGGAGGAATGCTATCGAAGCCAGCAACTACATGATGCTAAATACTTTTAATTCTTCATCCTGTTCCCCTGCTCCTCCTCGTTCCTCAGTTGCTGATGACCCTCCATCTCAAAGTTCGGTCCCCTAATTTCTATTTCTATTGCAGGCAACACAGACACTTCCCCGATGATGGTTCTCTTCTGGACCATCATCTCTTCAAAGGAAAATTTGTTCAGCATGTGATGAGGCACACGAGATGCAGATTACAATGGACAAGTTATTTCTCCAGTGCGTGGTTATGCATGGTGTGCTGATTCTAATCCACTGCTAAATGAGAAGTATGGACAGAGGGAAAGGAATAAGAAGCAGGAGAGATAGTTACACACCGCCAGTTTTCTTCCCCCCATAAATTCTTACTGTTTATTTTTCTTATCTCTGGAATTTTCAGTCTTTTACATGGGTCTGGGGTCTTTAAATCCTGATTTCACTTTATACTGTTTGGTCTCCATTTTCAGAGCTCCCCCTATTACTTGGTTTCATAGCAGGCTCTTTATTTTTTTACCTTGTCTTTCTCAGTCAGATCCCCCCCCCCCATGCAGCTTGAATATATAGACCAATTCTGGAGTGGACTCCCTTTTTTAACTCCAAAGTTGGGTTTTTTTCTTTCTGCAATATTCTCGAATTGGTTCGTTCAGATTTTGGCTTTTTTTTGGGGGGGGGAGCCTGCCGCTTAGCCAATGAGGGATTCTGGAGCAACTTGTCATTGGGACAATTGTTCCATGTGCTGAGGCTCTACCCACCAAGACAACACTGTCTCTTTTAAGACTGTATCACCGGGGGGGGGGGGGGCTCTTTTCAGGCACCATAGACCTTCTGGATCTCCAGGTTCACCCTGGAATCTTTGGGGAGCACATTACTCACATGCATGCCCCTTAAGCCCCCCAAATCGGCATCCAGCGCGCTCCTCAAAGTGTCACCGGTTCCCTCCATTGCTAGTGGCTTAGTATCCACAGTCAGGATTGGAAAGGAGGAATAATTTAAAAATCCTGTTGCTGGGCCAATGGGGCCTGGTATTTGGCTTACAGGATGCTGATATGAGGCATGCCCATGTTGCATGATGAGCTTAAGTGACTCCTGGGCAAGAAAGGAGAAGAACTGAGACTGTCAGATATTCAAAGGAGGGAGGGTGCTGTTTGATTCTTCCCCTTGCAGTCAGATACAAGTAACCCTAATATAAAACCTCTCATAGCACCAGACAAGTAAAAGTTCCACATTACTGGGTGCATGAAGCCAGCAACAAAAATCTGTCAATGTTGGAAATTCTGTAAAACTGTTTTCACAGGAAACCGAAGCAGGACTTGGGTTCTTAAATTACAACATTTTTCCATGTATAAGACATCCCCATGTATAAGACACCCCCAATTTTGGGGGACTCCAAATTAAGAAAACACCCCTCAGCACTATCCATGTATAAGACGAGGCCCAATTTTAAACCTATTTTTTAGCAAAAAAAAGCAGCCTAGTCTTATACATGGAAAAATACGGTAATCACAGAACTCTGTTGCTCACAAAACAAAACTGAAGGGAGTATTTAAAAAACAAAAATTATTTCCAGCTCCTATGACTTGTAGCTACAAACAGAACTCATTTAAAATTAATAAACAACTACGCACGCACAAAATTGTTCTGCCTGAATAACGGCATTTCAAACAGAAGAAAGCACATGCTGGCTATAGCAGTTAGACCCTGTTCCCCCATGTAACCAACATTTACTGCCCTGTTTAATATTCTGTCTTCCGTTTTAAAAAGTCAAGTACAACATTTACAACAGAGAAGTAGTATGGGTGTGTTTTGTCACACACAGGAAAGGACCGTTTGAATCTTTGACCCTAACCAAGTCTTTCCAAGTCGCGGCCATATATTATCTCTCAGTTTGTTCCATCCCACCCACCCCTTAATTAAATACAAAGCTGCCTCATTACTGGATAGAAGTGAAGTTGTACAGGTTGGGCTGCACAGTGTCATTCATGCCTTAATCTGCTCCTATTTCCTTTTCACAAGGTCTGGAATCTTGCTGCCTTGTACTACAACGCTGATTGGTTCATGTTCCAATGGACTCCCTTTGGCCAAGTGTTGGGATCCCTATTTCCTGGAAGATTCAGAATCCAGACTGAGATGGAGTTTCCTGCCATGAAGTAATTTCTTGCTCTCTTTGGCTGCCACAGTCACAGGCCCCATGGAGATCCCTTGCTTCCCAGGCCTCTTTGGAAGAAATGGACTTCTAAGAATTGGTAACTATGCAAGTACAGGGTGAGTCTTTTAAAAGAGGCCCTGTAGAACATGTGTACTCTGTATCCACAGGGCCTCTTTTAAAGGACTCACCCTGTATATGCCTTGTCTTTTCATACCTTCTTAGGATAAAGAAAGACAGCTCAGACAGTTTTAGAAATACATTATTATCTTTTACATCTGGATGCCTAGTGATTCTAATATCCTAATGGATAAGTCTATTTTTATCTATTGCATAATGTGGCTAGGGATTTAAAACTCTTTATGCCTACCCATGCTTAAACACTGTGTGGTGCTACCTTTTTACAGATGAACAGACAGTTTGGGTTTATTTGAGGTATTCAAATACCAAGAGTGCTAGCAAAACCTTTCTGAGGTGGTAACTTTTTGAGTGATAACAATCATTTTAGGGACCCCCACCCCTCTTGGTTCTGTTCTAAATATTACATTGGAACTGGTGTTGCAAATTCTATGTGTTTCAGAAAATCCTGTTTCATTCTAGTGTCTTCCGCAATCACCGCCACATCTGATACCTAAAGGCAAAAAAGCAACCAGCAACTTGCAATAATCTGTACAGTCTCTTCTTATATGGATACCTAACTCATCTCACTCTCTCTCTCTCATTTTCCTTTCTGCATAATTCTGGCAAATGACAGGCAGGCTGACAGCCAGACTACATGGCAGTGAAACAGAGATGGCATACTTTGTTAGTGTTCCTTCACCCTTACAAGATCTGATCATTTTCTGTAATAGTTCAGATCACAGAGCGGCAAATTAATAATGTGCCATTCTCTATACACAGCCCTCATTTGCAACAAAGATTGGCTGCTGTGTTCACTGAATAGTGAATGTGAAATACATCTGGAAGAACTTTCTGGCAGTAAGAGCTGTTCAACAGTGGAATAGACTCCCATGAGAGGCAATGGACTCTCCTTCCTTGGAGATCCTTGGAGATTTTTAAGCATAGCTTGGATGACCATGAATGATCTAGTTGAGGTTCCTGTACTGCAGAGGGTTGGACCAGATGACCCACAGAGTCCCTTCTAACTCTACAATTCTATGATTATACATAAAATATACCCTATACAGAAGCTGCAGCAAAAGAAATCTTCTTTACTAAATCAGAATTTGCAGCATTAAGTGGTTCCTAATATCATTACGTTTTCAAAGGATAAAAGATTCCTCCAAAAAAACGCACCAAAAAAACTCTACAGTGAAACACCAAAATCAGCAATCAGACATAAACGTCAATAAAGAGCCCTTCAAAAATGTAGTGCCCTTCAAATTATCACAAGCTATATCTATATGTGCAATAGCTATATAGCTTAGGTATTCTTGAAAGGGTAAGAAATATATGCCCAAATTCACTTACTGTACAGGAGTACATTCTACACAGAGGATTGTGTGAGATCATATCCAGAGTTATCCAAAGTTATCCAGAGTTCTCTGTTGCTCTCTCATTCAATTGTAGAAAGAAAACTGCTCAGATAATGCTCAAATATCTCAAGAGCAAGAATGCACTTTCAAGAGTCCATTCTTTTGTTGCCACCTGACTGAAACTCCTGTTGTTGTTGTTTAGTCATTTAGTTGTGTCTGACTCTTCATGATCCCATGGACCAGAGAACGCCAAGCACTCCTGTCTTCCACTGCCTCCTGCAGTTTGGTCAAACTCATGCTGGTAGCTTCGAGAACACTGTCCAACCAACTTGTCCTCTGTTGTCCCCTTGTCCTTGTGCTCTCAATCTTTCCCAACATCAGGGTCTTTTCCAGCGAGTCTTCTCTTCTCATGAGGTGGTTGGAAACTCCTGTTACAACTCTCAAATCAGCATGGCTAAGTCATGCAGGTGAGAATTAGTACTAAGGAATTTGGTGCTGACGGTCAACAAACAAGGAACCTTATCCATGGAGAATGTTTTAAATTGCTGCTTCTGGTGGCTGTTATCATGTTCCCTGGGCCAACATTTTAAAATGTAGTAACCCTGGGGCACCAGCATTTAAAAGATTTGAAGTGCAATATAAAATCCCCTTGCACTGTACTGGAAAAGAGAGATGGATTTGGCAGAGATGGAAAGGGGCAATGGTTGGCACAGACCACTCCAATCCATTTGCCAAATATTCAAGCAGGCTGAACTACCATTGGTGGGATTTCCAACAACCCCAAGGCCCAAAGTGGAGCACTCTTATGAGAGCACTGGAAAAATTGTTCATGTACAGAAATACATAGATGTTCTGTTCGGCTACTGAAGGAGAAATGCCACAAGACTCAAACACTCAGATCAAGCACTCTGCTTTCCTCCTCTCATGTAGGCTACTGTGGTGTTGTGTAATAAGTGATACAAAATACAGTTAAAGCCAAAAAAAAACAAAACCCCAAAACAAACCATAACAGAAGGAGAAGTGACATATAAGCTTGCTCCAGTGTGAAAAACTAACCAGCCTCCTATTAATTCCCATATGTAACTCCCAATTCCCTCCAATATTCAGGGTAATCTATCAGTGTGATGTGATTAACTCTCAACTTTCTTAAAGTTGTATCACCACGCTATATCTAATATACTAATTATTAAGCTATGTTATTAGATCTTCTATATTTGGCTCAACCTTAATGACTTTACTATTTCTGAAAATGCAGGAATGTAGGCGTTTAATTAAATGAATCCATAATTATCAGTAAACATAAACTGTTAGCAGACTATCCTCTGGAATCAGTATCCAGCACCAACCTTTGTGGGAACAACAAAATTAAAAAGGGAAATGCAAAACATTTTCTCACCATCACACATTTAAGCTGGCACTGAGCTTGAGCAGAGATCTCAGCAGCTGTACCAACAGGGAGACAGACTCCTAAAATATTGCTAAGGTTGCTGTCAAGGTTGAGTGTTAACATATCAATTAGATGATGATGTACATACAGTACCAAATCTAGCAGACTGTTGGCACTAAAATATTAAAACAATAATAGCTGGTGATCTATTGATTTATGAATATACTAGCTTAGGGTGACAATAAATGCTGTTGAAGATGCTTTATGGACATGATGTAACTAACATAATCACAAATGGGCTGCACTCATGGCAAACAAGTTTCAGTTCACACACTGGGGCCAGGGTTAGGAACAGCACTGGGAAACGTTGCTAGATTTATACAAACTCCTTTTGCCTTCCCTCAAAGTTCCTCAGATATTTTCCTTGAGGAGGAATCCTCAAATTTGCTTTACATTTACCATACTCTGCCGTCTATAAGACACCCCTGTGGATAAGACGCCCCCTAATTTTGGGGACTCAATATTAAGAAAATGAGGGGAGATTGTCCAGAATGGGAGGAATGTCAAAAAAGCTTCCAGAAATTCCAAATGCTTCCGATTGAACACAATGCAGAAACCTCCTATCCTATTTCCTATCGACACCAGCAGCCGCCAATCACGCACCCAACTGCTGCAGCAGAGCCCAATCACCAGCAGCCATTGCTGCTGCAGCGACCAGTCGCCAGAGGACATTCTCAAAGCAGCGACCAATCTCAAGTGGGCATTGCTGCAGCAATTGCAAGCGGACATTGCCACAGCAGCCTATCACCCGCAATAACACCAGTGACAATCTACTACTCAAGACAGAAATCATTTCCACCATCCCCCGTCTGCAATACCCATGTATAAGATGACCCCAATTTTTAAGCATTGTTTTAAGGTAAAAAAAAAACCAACATCGTCTTATACACAGAAAAGTATGGTATGTAATGGGACCATGCTTGCGTTCCCCTTCCCATGCTTCAGAGAAATGATAGATCAGCTGGTTGGAGCGTGGTGCTGATAACGTCAAGACTGCAAGTTCGATCGCCGTATGGGACAGCTGCCTATTCCTGCACTGCAGGGGGTTGGACTAGATGATCCTCAGGGTCCCTTCCAACTCCCCAATTCTATGATTCTATTAGTTGTGGATCTGGCAATCTTTTCATCCATCCCTTTTGAAGCCAACCACACACTTCACAAACATGAACTTTTCTCTATTAAGACCCTGTTTAACTTCTTTGGTTAAATCTGTTTCTAACATTCCAAATAAAACTGGGTAGGAAACATACAGATGTATGGAGAAATATACAGTATCAGAAGCAAAGTGATCCCATCATGAGTGTTACAGCATTTGGAATTGGAATTACACACCCAGGGCTTGGTAAACTTGGAACTTTGTTTTTACTGTATACCATCTTGATATTTTTTCTTGAATTTGCGGTTTATAACTACTCTTATATATAAAGTAAATAAATAAACTGCAAGAATCCAATAAATAAAATCCAAGAATTTGGATTTAAAGTATTCAGATTCCAAAAAACCAACCCTATTTCCCCCCTATTAATTTAACTACCTTACATGTGCAGCTCTGGAACACAAACACTCTGTTAAGAATACACTGGTGCTCTGTCAAATTGTACCATCTTGGACTTAGTGATAATGATGCCTGTGTGTGCCTAGGAACTTTCTGCCAATTTAGTTCACATGTTTTGGAGATGCCTTAAAGCTGAAACATTTGGAAAGGATGTGAGAGCAAGAATTAATCTTACATTTTTTTCTCTTACTTTAATCCTGGGATATTCTCTTTCTCGCCCTCTCTGTAATTAGGAAATGAGCTGTGTTTAGGCTGGGGCAATAATTCCTGGGAACCTTGAAGTTTTTTGGGGGGAAATGAAGGTCGATAACTTTTTTCTTAAGGTTCTAGCCAAATGCCAGAGAGGTGAATTCACACCAGGATCCATGTAACCAAATGAAGGCATTCCTTAACTCAGACATGGGCAATCTGTGGCTTGCCAAATGCTTGTTTTCTCCAGAGGCTAGGACCCAAAGCAGCGGATTCAAGAAAGGAGATTCCAGCTAAACACTGGGAAGAACTTTCTGACAGTAAGAGATGTTTGACAGTGGAACAGACTCCCATGAGAGGCTATAGACTCTCCTTCCTTGGAGGTTTTTAAGCAGAGGCTGGATGGCCATCTGTATATGTGTAATCTAGTTGAGATTCCTGCATTGCAGGAGGTTGGACTAGACAGCCATCTGGGTCCCTTCCAACTCAAAAATTCTATGATTCTAATAAAGAGGAAGTCAGTCTGGCTGATCCTTTGTAAGGAGAACATTCATATTACATGACTGAACTTGGAAACAAGTTGAATCAACATAGAGAGAAATAGAAGTTTGCTTGTAATCTAATCTGCCATCCTTCACCAATCTATGCTTTTTAGTTTGTTTGTTTTTAATTTGGAGGCAAAACTGTTCTGGGTCAGAAACTCAATGGAATTTCCCCCTTAAATGATGGAAATCTTCAGGTCATTCTACAAACAGTTGCCTTATGAACTATTTTTTCCAGGAACGAATTAGGTTTGTATAGTGGGACCTGCATGTTTCATTTTAAAGACGTGGATTTTATTATGTTGTGGCCTGCTCTGTGACTCCTAGGTGAAGGGCAGTATATAAATTCTTGAAACAAATATATAAATAACATGGGTCACAGCTTATGCTACTTCACTCTTCTGGTTTTAATACAAGCACAGTATGGGGTAGCTTTAAGCAAGCTGCTCATACAGTATATGTTTCTCACAAACACATAGCTACACCAGTTTCGAAACAGTCTGGTTGATCTAGATTTGCCAGTTTTTGTTTCTGCAGCAAAGCACACTTAACCTCACCATCTTCAATAACTTTATAGCAAAAATGTACTCGGATAGCTGTGAACAGCTCCCCTGAGTCTTCACTGTCAGGCTTTTGTAACAAGATGACCTGACCTGGGAGAAGCTAGCAAATCTTGGAAAACCCATAGTGCCTCCCACACCCACCAAATTAAGACTCTTTTGCTGAAGATAAACTTCCATATAAATTATCTTAAATTTTCACCATTGCCTAGATTAGTAGCACCACCTTATTATTGCATTTTAGTGTGCTGAGAGATGCTTGTATAAAATGTGTGTCCTATATGCTCGCTCTGGTATAGATCAGGAAACACATTCATCTTCTAGACTAAGTGCAGTCTCCAAAGGATTCTAAGCAAGTTGAACAGACATTCTAAGACAAATTAAGCCAGCTACTAAGAATTGATTCTCAACTGCAAATCAACCTTACTTTTGCAAACCCTAATTACTTTCAATTTTACATTGGTTATTGAATGTACGAATCAGACTGCATTTACTCAGAAATAGATATGTTATTAGCATGCTCAACGCCATCCTTTAATGCCTCAAATCTGAAAAAAAGGAAGGAGACATCTAAAAAACACAGTCTAATCTCTGGACATCATTTTGGTTCAGTGGGGAGGTTAAAACAGGGCACAGAACTGCAAGTAATAAGGTGCTATTCTGTTCTTTTTTGATGATGGAGCTAGATATGCAACAAAAGCTCTGCCAAGTCTGCTGGACCCCCTAATCATCAGCTGATTGACATATACCATATTTACTCGAACCTAATGCTCACCTTTTTTGGGCCAAATGACATTGCAAAAATTAAGGTGCACATTAGACTTGATGGTGCATTTACATTCACCAGCAAATACTTTTGGGGGTTCCAAGTTTCTGAAAACTGAGGTGCGCATTAGATTCGATGGCACATTAGACTTGAGTAAATACGGTAGTTAGAGCATTACTAAGATGTATAGAAACTTGAGATACATTGTAGAGGATCTTGGAAGGCTATTTAAAGCTACCTTTTGATCCCTAGCAGATGTTCAACATAACTCTGGACATCTTTTTGGGGAAAAGAAACCTCAAGTGAAGACACTTAGTACAGGCCCACTCTAAACACTCTTCTCTTACTCCATAAATCATATCTAGCAGCAGACAATTCCTTAGAGAAAATGTCCTATTTTTATCCATTTCAACATAAGGAGGCAAAATTCTAAAATGTAAATAAACTCCTGTTGAGCATCTAGAACTCCATAAGCTAGCATTTTACTTAACTGAAGTTTACATTTGCAGCTTTATAATAGGCTGTGAGATTATATATATATATATATATATATATATGCAGGTTTTGGTGTCCTCGGGTGTCTTCCCGTGTAAAAGTTGGGGTGTCTAGGCGACGTTTCGACGAGGTCTCACTCGTCATCTTCAGGCTGGTGCTTTCGGCTTCTTGTTACTGGAACAGAGCAGGATCTCAGTGTTTGAGTTCCTATAAATACTGTTGAGGGGGTGTGGTGTATAGCCTCCAATGTTCTGGGCAGAGAGGAAGTTCCCAGGCTAGTGTGCCTTTTCTTCTTTTGTTCCTTAATTACTTGAGGGATATCTTGAGTGATTTCTTGAGTGATATCCTGAGTACCACTTAGGTGGGTCATTAGGTGTGGATTAGTTGCTAAAGTCTTTGTGTCTTGACCTCTTGAACTTTGTGAAGAGTTTTTCTGAGAAGATGGCTGTACTGCACTTAGTTGTGCTCTGGCTTGGCTTCGTGTATAGGGGCGAGCTGTGGTTTTGTGGCCTGTGTCAGCCAGATCTGTGTAGGGATTGCAGGGGGGTGCAGCATCCGGAGGTGCCACCATGGTTTGGCTACTGGATGGTGTCTGTAATTTATCTGTGGAGAGGGTCTGGGTTTGGGTCTGGTGTGGTTGATTGGTGATAGCGTTCTGTGTGCCTCTGGATCTGGTGTCAGTTTTTGTGGGGAGGGCTAATTTCCAGATGTCTGGCAAGCGGGATGTGTCGTCACGCTTGTTCATGTTGTGAGGGTGTTTCTCTATCTCGATGGCTTCCATGATTATTCTCTTGTGGTGATGTTCCATGTTAAAGAGCAATTTGGAATCTGCAAAATTAATTTCGTGTCCTGTTTCTTTCATGTGTTGGAAAAGCGAGGAAGTTTTTTCTTCTTTTTTGACGGCATTCTTGTGTTCTGCGATACGTGCATTTATTCGTCTGTTTGTTTGTCCAATGTACGTGGCTGGGCAGACTTTGCAGGGTATTTCATAGACCCCTTGGTTTTCCAACTGGATTTTATCCTTGGGGTTTCTGAGGATATTGGCTATTTTTTGGTTGGTGCAAAAGGCTGTTTTGATATTGTGTTTATGGAGGATTTTGCTAATTTTATCTGTAGTGCCCTTGATATCCTCAGAAACCCCAAGGATAAAATCCAGTTGGAAAACCAAGGGGTCTATGAAATACCCTGCAAAGTCTGCCCAGCCACGTACATTGGACAAACAAACAGACGAATAAATGCACGTATCGCAGAACACAAGAATGCCGTCAAAAAAGAAGAAAAAACTTCCTCGCTTTTCCAACACATGAAAGAAACAGGACACGAAATTAATTTTGCAGATTCCAAATTGCTCTTTAACATGGAACATCACCACAAGAGAATAATCATGGAAGCCATCGAGATAGAGAAACACCCTCACAACATGAACAAGCGTGACGACACATCCCGCTTGCCAGACATCTGGAAATTAGCCCTCCCCACAAAAACTGACACCAGATCCAGAGGCACACAGAACGCTATCACCAATCAACCACACCAGACCCAAACCCAGACCCTCTCCACAGATAAATTACAGACACCATCCAGTAGCCAAACCATGGTGGCACCTCCGGATGCTGCACCCCCCTGCAATCCCTACACAGATCTGGCTGACACAGGCCACAAAACCACAGCTCGCCCCTATACACGAAGCCAAGCCAGAGCACAACTAAGTGCAGTACAGCCATCTTCTCAGAAAAACTCTTCACAAAGTTCAAGAGGTCAAGACACAAAGACTTTAGCAACTAATCCACACCTAATGACCCACCTAAGTGGTACTCAGGATATCACTCAAGAAATCACTCAAGATATCCCTCAAGTAATTAAGGAACAAAAGAAGAAAAGGCACACTAGCCTGGGAACTTCCTCTCTGCCCAGAACATTGGAGGCTATACACCACACCCCCTCAACAGTATTTATAGGAACTCAAACACTGAGATCCTGCTCTGTTCCAGTAACAAGAAGCCGAAAGCACCAGCCTGAAGATGACGAGTGAGACCTCGTCGAAACGTCGCCTAGACACCCCAACTTTTACACGGGAAGACACCCGAGGACACCAAAACCTGCATATATATATATATATATATATATATATATATATATATATATATGCTAAGAATTGGATTTGATTATATATGCTGTGCTACAATACTTGTAACAAAGCCTATAATATAATTGACAGTCAAATTGTGTGCTGCCTTTAAGGTACTATGGTAAAAACAGTTCTAGTAATTTGATTTATTTGAATACATTAATCCTCTATCTTTAAGGCAGAGTTCAGGTTTTAATAGACCAATTATGCAAAAAGCTGATTCCAATGTCTAGGTTTAAATCAAATAAATTAGTATCATTACCACTACCACGTTTAAAGAGTGTGCCTGAAATGCTTTAATAATTACTGAGGTTAAAAATTTAAAAACCACAGTATCATCTTGGTATTACATGCATCTGATTAATAATTCTAACGTGGACAACCAATATGATGGTTGATCTACCACTTATATATTCATTTCAGAATTGTGTTATGTAAAAAAAAAGATGTTGTTTTAAATCAAGCACTAATCTTTACATTCTGGAGTATCCTGAAGCTTAATTATATGAAAATATAGTCTGACAAGCAGAGAGTCCCAACAGGATGATGAAACACACTTTAGTTATGAAAACAGCTTCATCTAGACACATTAAAACCAATGAATTTAAGTTAGTCGTGTTTAAGACGAATAATTTCAAAGGGTCCAACATGAGCACGATTTCATCAAATACAAGCCACAGTAAATATTAGTGGTGCACATTTTAACAAGGTTTCTGGTAAAATCAAATTGCCTATAATTAATAAATTTTATTTACCAGAGATACCACAGTGGTTCAAAAACTTTTCCTGCCACAGATCACCTGAAAATTGCTGATCATCTTGTTGAACCTCTTAATGGTTTTTCTGCCTGTGGTAGAATTTGTAATGTGTTGTGCTAGATGCTGTATGATTTTAATTGCTTATTTTATTTCTTATACAGTGTATTTTATTGCAGGGCAATTTGAATTCCATGGAATTTGAATTGCAATACAATAAAATACAATATAAGTAATGAAAAAAGCAATCAAATTAGAAAAAAACCTCTATGAATATTTAATACAATGGCTGTGCTGTTTCCCATCTTCAACCACAAATACACAGATATGCTGCAGACCAGAGGAATGAAGCTTGCAGACCATTGGTGGTCCAGAAACCAAAGTTTGGGAACCCCTGCTATAGAAAAGGGCAGCTCCCAGAGTTCCATCACACTTAAGTAAATGCAAGTGGCTTATGCATTATACAAAGAGGCAGAGGGCACGCAGAAAGGAGCAGATCTGTTTCCCAGTAGTTTCCATCAAGTTCCATGCCGCAAAGGAAATGGGCTACCATCTGTACTGTTTCTTTTCTCCCATATAAGCAAATGGGGAAGTAGTTCTGCTAGCACACAGAGTTTCAGCTGTGCAGTGGAACTTCCCCTCCCTGTGCTTCCCCTGAATCTATTCTGGAAGTTTCCCCAACCCATTGGAACATATTTATAGGGGGCACACAGGGAGAGGAGAGTGCGAGGAAGTTTCATTGCACAGCTGAAACTTATTGCACTGTTGGATTTCACCCCTAGTTACCATTTACTCCAGTGTAGAGAAGTACTACACTTGCGAAGGGAGCACAATTGTGGTTGGAATGAAAACGGTAACAGGAATCACACAAGGATGTGCAGTACTGTACATCTCATTGCTGGGGTCCTTGTGTTATGCCCCCCCCTTTTCACATTCATCCCATCTATCACAAAAGTCAGTTTCTGGCTCCCTTCTTTGCACCCTCTAGCTGTAAGTTAAGATTTCCACATGGTTTAATTCTCTCTATGAAGCTATGGCCCCAAACACCTTTAACAGGAGATAGACTGGGGAACTCTCACTGTACCCCCTTTCCAGAACCTAATATGGTGGTTTTCACAGCAGAATGGGTTTGAAGACCCCAACACCCTGTATCACATTGCTCAGATTCACTTCTCACCCAGCAACAGCAGCTTAGACTACACAATAAACCACCTCCCAACCATGACTGGCATTTTCCCATTTTCTAAACAAATTACTAACCTCACTTGTATGTAGAACAGAGTGCACAACTGCAGAAATTAAATGTCACCAATTGCTTCTTTGGGGACATAAGCCCTGCTCTGAAGTGAGTCCCTGAGCTCAAATCTGTGTCTCAAGAATCAGGACATATAACATGAAGTAGATAGCCATTTGCGCGAGACGTTTCAACCTACATCTGTAGCTGTCAAGGGATTCTTAGGATAATCAATTAACTGGGTACCAGACTAGATGGAATATATGTTCTGTCCCTGTCATGCTTGTATTCATTACTTAAGCTGTTTATTTTAAACATCCCATTCATCATGTGACGTGGCCTAATAAATCAGAACCCTGCAATGTTTCAGGACCCACTGATGAATAAATGTGATTAAGTACTGGGCATATGGAGGTACAGATTTAAAACTAAATATATTCTTCCAATTATAGGCACTTTGTGGCAGACTATATAAAACAGCAATAGATTCCAGAGTTGTTTACCAATTACTATGGGGAAGGGCCATAATTGAGCAATGAGGTCTTTTCTTCCATGCACTCTCTGCAAATACTGGAGGCAGGGAATGCAGTATAGACATTTTATTATAACTAGTTGCAGCAGCAAAGTTCAGGCAACTTAAAGCCAATTCAACTTATGGCTATACCAATTCACCAACCTGAAAAAAATCTCCAGTCCCGACTATTTTTATTGGAGATCTAATTGAGCTGAGGATATACAATATATGTTTTCATCACATCCTGCTTACAAATTTAGCAGGAGCAGCTAGTGTCTTCTCTGAAAATCCCACCCTGGCCCTAACAGCTTTCCATTATTTCCCCAGTTGTGAGGGTGAGGGGAGGACAATGGACAAGGCACCTGCAGCTATGAATTGGTGTACTTAGGAGGGTGTTGCTCCAAGTGGCTTCTTGTTCCAGAAACAACAAAGAGACTTGCAGCACCAAAAAAACCTTAAGAATTAAGGAAATGAACTGCAGAACTTCCCTGAATTTAATTTCCTTCTGACCTCACTGTTTACAATCCTCTTCCTTGCCACTATGTATACCTGTATCTGCAACTCTGGAGTTACATTACTGTAACTCTGGATAATGTACTGTAGTCCACAAAAGCTTATGCCATCATCAAATTGTTAGTCTTCAAGGTGCTGTAAGACAAACCTGGCTAACCTTCTGGATGGTCTTCCTCCAGAATCCTCATTACCTCAAAACACAGAGTTGGGACCACATCTCTGCCCTGAGTTGACAGTAACTGAGGGTACAGAACACGTGTGTTAAGTTTGCATTGTATCACAACACAATTACTCTTGTGTGTTCTGTTCCTTCTAATTTCAATTGAGGCTTCCTCGGCTATTTTTGGCCAACACCCTTTGAAGAAAATACTCTGAAAATATCCACCAGCATTTCCTGAAGTTGAAAAACAGTAAACACCTACTCAAAAAGAAGTGTAGATAATAGGTTAAGCTGTCAAAGCATTAGGATACAGTCCCACACAGAAGTACTTAGAAACAAGGCCCATTAAAATCAATGGGTGATAGCCAAATAAGTCATACTCGCAGTAGATAGAGATTTCGCTAGGTCTTATCAAAGCATGATTAATACTGGAAAGCACCCATTGGAATGGGAAGCTGTTTCTAATTTGATGATATACAGAAAGACAGGAAGTACACTTAATTTGTGTTTCCTGTTCACTGCACTTCTCTACCACATCCAAAAGTAACCTTATTCCCCAGAAAATTTGGTTAGGATTGGAGTACTAAATATAAAACAGCATAAGAGGGGAAAAAAGGAGAAACCACAATTGATATTTTCCAGGGCAGATAAGTAATGTGTTCAATATTGTGTTAAGAACCAGTGTCCCATCTGAGAACAGCAAACCTGCCTCTTGTATTATCTGAGACCATCATGAATCACCAAAGAACTATAGAAACACAAATAACTTCTAAACTTAATAAATCTGACAGTCAAAATCATTTAGTGACTGTAAAGGTATTGGGTTCAATAGTAAATAACTGTGATGTTTTTAACTTATAAGTAACAAGTAATATGTCAACATATTTTAATCAACATATTTTAATCAAGTTGTTTCTTCTGCAGAAGCCACACCTTTTAAGATTTTCCAAACAATCAAACACAAAAAAGTAATTTATTCTGCTCATAATTGTATTAAGAATACAGTAATCTATTGGGTCAAATAAATTCAATCTAAACAACACATTCTAAACATACAAAGAAGGGATTTAAAAAAACTACTTTATCCAGTTTAGTAGAGGATTAGAAAGCATCTTAAAATAGTTTCTCTCTAATATTTCCTCTATTCTGTTTATTCTTTAAAACACTGTTGATGCATTCTCTTTTATTTATTTTTAAACAACATAGCACCCAACATGTTTATTATTAAAGAACATATAAATAAAAGAAAAAACCCAATTAGTATAATATATTTATACTAACTTGAGACTTTTAGATATGTTTGATATTTATGCCATAGTTTTTACAAGAAGTCTTCTAGAGATCTCTTTTTGCAAATGAAGCATTTCAACAAGGTATATTTAGGACTGCAAAATACGATAAGGTGCTTGCACATATATCCCGTTTAATATTGGGGGGAAAGTTTCCCTAACCAGCACATTAGTGATATCCCAGCTCTGTTGTGATATATCTTTTACTTTTAACAGTGCAAACGTACACATAGAAGTAAGCCTCATTAACGTCATTGGGGTTTACTCCCAGGAAAGTGGGAATAGGATGCAGCGTAAGTTCTCATGTGCCAAAAATATTTGCCGCATGGCAAAGCCACACATTTGTTACTTGGTTCGAAGTTATTTGCACTTATTATTTGAAATGTTCCATGCTCTACAGCGGTGACAAGCAGCATGGGTTTTTTAAGTGGAACCAGGTCATGATTTAGACAGTGCAATGCCTCCTTCACACACAATACAAGCAGTGCAGTTTTAAAACTCTGATTAGGGTGACATCTGCAATCCCAGCAAGCAGCAGGAACAACAGATGCATCTGGGCAACAGAAGTTCCCTTTCAGCACCTGAGACAGCACTCTGAAATCCTGCTTTATCCCCTTCAGCATGCAGTCTACTCTGCTGCCATCAACTGAACACCCCCACATGCAAGTACTAACTGCGTTTGACACACCCAAGCCAGCCATTAGACCGGCTTTTGCTGCATTACAACTTCTCAAATCAACAAGCGGTCCTCGCCAAGCAGCAAAGAGTAGCATCACAAACCTCAATGTATATATAACCGGGGCCAGGGTCACCTCCGACAGAAAATGCCGAAGATTAGCAACTGCTAGTTTCCGGCACTTGTCAAAACTTTCAGCCCAGGTGCTCTCTGGCTGAAAGGGCCTCTTATTCAACACCCTTCCACCTACTGCCCCTCCTAAGCACACTCCAGCTTCCTGGAGGGGGACGCAGACTAGATAAGGTGGTCCTGGGGTCCCATCCAACTCTACAGTTCCATGATTCCTCTGCCTCTGAGCGTGATCACCAAAACTGAGATTCAGGACCATTGAAAAAGCTTTACATCCAACACAGTAAGTTCCCAGCCATGTCCATGCCAAGTCACCAGAGACCTACTCACCATGTTGACTTCTGACACCATGTCGATGCTGGCAATGTCTATGTTCATCCCGACGTTCACTGGGGGGCCTAATGGAGAACAGGAGACAGTGTCACTTGGCCCCACACTTGGTAGAAACATGGTTCCCCCCCCTCCTCTCTCTCAAGAATATTCCTCCTCCCCCTCCCCAAGGAAAACAAAAAAACCCGCACAGAATCCGAGACAGACAAGAACAAGAGGCACCAAACCAGAGACTCACCTCCAAAATCCGGTCTGAGGCGAATGTCGTAGCCTTTCAGCAATTTATCCACCGTTTCTTTCACGAAGGACATGTTCCCATGATCGCTCACACTGTGGGGGAAAGGAGGAGTTTGAGGAGAAATTTGAAAAGGGGGGGGGGATTGAAAAGGGTGAGAGAGGTAAGAAAAGTCCGAAAAGATGCGAAGGGTTTTTTTAAAAAAATAAATAAATAAAAATAAATTAAAAGGGGGGGGTGAGGAAAAGTGAAGCGATAAAGGGGAGGAGATGGAAATCCGCGACAAGGAGGGGTGAGGGAAAGAAAGGCGAAGGAGCGAGAAGGAGAGAGAGGTCGGCAAGGGGGGCAGAAAAAGAAGCTCTGGTCAGTTCGGGTCGAGCCGCAGCCCTCCCCCCCCCGCGGCGTCCCCTCCCTCCCCTCCCCGCCAGGCGCCGCTCCTACCTCTGGGCGCAGCAGACCACGGCCACCAGGACCGGAGCGGAGAAGACGCCGAAGATCCTGCCTCGTCCCAAGCCCCACATCCCTCCGCTCCGGGCTCCCTTCCCGCCGCAGCAGCAGCAGCTGCCGCCGCGGCCGCGTGCGGTTCCGGCTGCCCGAGAGCCGCCGAGGAAGAGGCGGAGGCGACAGTCCCCTCGCCTGCCGCTCTCTCTCGCTCCTCCGACGCTCCCCCCGCCCACCCCTCCCGCCCAGCGCAGGAGGCTGAGGCGAAGCTCTTGAGGAGAGCCAGAGAGAGGCAGCTGAGGAGAACTGCCCCCCCAACACCCCCACCCCGCGCCGCCCGGTCCTCCCCCCCCCCGCACTCCCCACACGCCTCGCCCAGGGAGGGAGCGCCGCGGCTCGGACTTGGCGCTCAGGGCAGCGGCGAGCTGAGGGCGCCGAGCTCGGACGGGCGCCGCCGCCGCCTTCTCCCGCGAGGAGACTCTGCTCGGCTCCTCTGGGCGCCGTCCATGCCACGCAGGCACCCTTGTGGCCGGGCGCCTGGGGCCAAGCTGAGGCCACCTCGGTAGGAACCAGCAGCAGCCGCCGCCTTCGCGCCCTCCTGCGCTTAGTGCTGCCTCCACTCAGGCGGCGGCGGCTGGCGACAGCGCCAATGCCGGGCGCGCATTCAGGCGCGAGCCGGGTGGAGCCTCGCGCGCCAAAGCAGGCGTGGGACAGGCGGCGGCAGCCACAGGTGCAGCTTCTCCTCAGAGGCGCGAGGCGCAGCGCGGGGCCACCTAGAGGGGCGAGGGCATGGCGGGGAGCCGAGGGGCTAGGCCCTCCGAGGAGAGCCGCCCTCGGCGCCGAGGACTCGCCCCCTCTTGGCCTTGCTGGCTGCCAGCGGCTAGTGGGCCTCGAAGCGCCTAGGAAAGCAGCCCAAGTTTGGGCCGCTTTCTCAGGGGCTGGGCTACGAAGTTTCCCCTCATAAACTGCTCCTCCTATGCATCTGCTGGGAGGTTGGGGACTTTCCTTTCTTGGAGGTTGGATGACTGTCTGTTATGGATGCTATATATATATATTTAATATAATTTTTATTATAATTTTTATTAGTTTTATTAATTAAACATACTTTTACATCTTATTCAAATTTTTGACTTCCATCAATCCTCTATTTCTTTCCCCTGACCGGGAATCAAACTTGGGTCGCAACGGTGAGAGCACCGAATCCTAACCACTAGACCACCAGGGGATGCTATAGTAAAGGGTCCTGCATTGCAGGGGGTTTGACTAAACGACTAACTTTACCATTCTATGATTGTGTGCTGAGATTTCTTTCTGCTCTATTCTTTTATACCCTGCTTTCCCCACAGGCTCACAATAAATAAACCCGCAAGGTGGAAGAGCAAGGACTTCACGCGCCATCCATCAGTCCTGGTGCCCTTTATTTCCTTCCTTCCTGAGGCCAGGAAGACTGCAGAGGTGCCCTTTCTTGGCGCAGGTTTCCCCACATGAAAGGTCGGTTCACATGCCCCACAGAACACTAGGTGATGGCAGCCATGGGAGGGCAGCCCAAAGGTGAGTCCAGCAGCAATCCTTCTTGCAGCAGCCCTCTTCCAGTACGCAGTGCAAGCTTCTTCACTCATAGGTGCCAACTCTCTGGATGCCTGAGCTCTTACAAAATTCCCCATGAAGGGCCTGGGCACCCACAGATTTCGGTGTGGGTGACCCACACCCATGGTCACAGGACCAAGTTGGCACTTCTGCCTTCACTTTACCTTCAACCCCCTCCCATGACTTTGCCCTGCAGGGCTTTCTGATCTTGTAGCCTGTTACATCCCTTTTTATGGTATTTTTGCTTCTCTAGCTCCACCACCCAGGGCATTCCAAAGGTTGTCTGCTCTGTCCTTTCTGCATTCTTGCCCCATAGGCTTGGCACTTCCCTCTATGGATGGTGCCACCTTTCAAAACCCTCTCCGCCGCAAGTAGCCCTTGGCACTGCTCCCTAGTTTCCAGCCTTGAGAGCAAAGCAATTTGTCACTGTAGCCCTCTTTGGGTGTGTGTGGTTTTTTTTACTGTAGCCAGTTTAATTTATTTTAAAGCATTTATAAGCTGCTTAATATTTTTCGAAATCTCTATTTGTATACAATACAAAGCAAACAATATCATAAAAACAAAACTGCAACATAAAGCCGATGAAACGATAGCATGAAAACATATAAAAGTGTATAAAACCAAATAAAACAGGGATTCAAACATATAAAACAGGGTACAGTCAGGGAAAGGCTGGGCCAAAGACCTGTCTTTACAAGACATCTCTAGCAACCAATGGTTCCTGCTTTTATGCTCCTCTCCAGGCCTAGACTTGGCTTTGGTTCTATTTGGAGCTCTCCAAGGTCCTGCTACAAGCCTGAATCTCTGCTCTGCTCTGACTTACATGGAACCCCTTCACATGTTTAACATGTAAAGGCAGCTTTGAAATTGCCTTTCTTTTTTTCTTTCTTTTTGCAGAAGTGTCAGTAGCAACTCTTGTGGCCTCAGGCAGGATTAGGATTGTACCACATGCGGAGGTGGGTTTAATTCTTTTCTCCTGCACCATAGTCCCCTCGAAGCCCTCCCTCCAAGTTGCTATTTGGGCAAGGCAGGGAAGCTTCCATTGGCACCACTGAACTTTGGCCACAAAGAGTGGAAGAATACTTAACAGGCTGGATAGTTCTCCTTGTGGTCGCTATAATCTGTGATACTGTCAAGTTTTGTGCCATAGCTCCTCTGGCAACCCATAAGGGACCCGGGGCCTCAGCTCTCTGAGATAGAACAATAACATTAAATAATCGCGCATCTGCCTGACTTCAGGGATCTTATGCCTACTAATGCAGCTGTTCTGCCTTATCTTGCTGACCTAGAATAAGGCTAAACTGAGACGTGACTATCTTGGCTCCACTTACCCAGCCTTCTACATAGTTTCCAACTCATACATATTCAGCTTTCTCTTTGAAATCTATAACGCATTGGAAGATATATTTTTTTCTTGTTTAAAAAAAGAACGAGGTTTCTTATTAAGGGAATATACATCATCATCGGACATTGTGTTTCTGAGTAATGCCCTATATAGGCAAATTGGAAGGAAATGTGAGGTGTGAACAAATCAACACTTGTGTAAGATGTGTAAAATCTGTTATAATTATAAGGTTATTTCTCCCATTTAGCTTTGCTGTGAAATTTCTGTTTGCTTGCTGATAGTCTGTTAGGGGGGAGAGGTTTATTTTATTATGGATATAGAGCATTTGTTTGCTTCTCTGGGTTCTCTTACTTCCATGTGATCCTTTACAAATTTGAAACCATCATAATGTGCTATTTGATATTATTTAAACATAAGATGGCATGTGTTTTTTTAGATGGCATTTTTAAAAGAGGTGGAATAATACCAGAAGCCACCCAGTGACTTGGGAGTTTTCCTCTGGTAGAAGCTGAATCTTGTTACTCTTATCAATTCAGCTGGCTAATTCTCATTTCCAGGTCTTTGCCTATCCTCTTTTGGCAAACTGGCATGCGTGTGTGCTTTTCTCTTCAAGGAAACAATGTAAAGCAATTTGAGAAAGAGGAGGTACACATTGTGTGTGCCATTACAGATTTTACTAGTGAGGAGAAAAGAGGTATCAGGTTCTGATTGGTTGGTGGGAGAAGACTGGATTATCAGAAACAACAAAAAGCTTACTAAGCATTAAATTGCAGGGGAGAAGGCAATGTGCTTTATAAACACATACAGCTGTACCTTGGAAGTCAAATGGAATCCGTTCCGGAAGTACGTTTGACTTCCAAAATGTTTTGAAACCAAAGCACGGCTTCTGATTGGCTGCAGGAAGCTTTTGCAGCTGATTGGAAGCCGTGGAAGCCACACCAGATGTTTGGCTTCCAAAAAATCGTTCAAGAACCAGAACACTCACTTCCATTTTTCAGTTGTTCCAGAGCCGAAATGTACAAGTCCCAAGGCATTTGGCAACCAAGGTACGACTGTAGGTTGCGGTCCTATAAGGATTTGAGAGTAAGTCCCACTGACATCAGTGAAATTTGCTCCTGAGTAAATGTGCCTAGGACTGCACAGTTTTCATGCATCATAACAATAGTAACTGAATGCACGAAAACAGTGAGTTTTCCAGGGGAAAAAAGAGATGCTTCTGTGGAATATTCACATTTCATTCAAAATGTACAGGGGTGTGTGCCCTTCCTAAATGGCACTGCTGGTACACATCTGTTGTGGGGAGGGGATGTTCTTGGGCAAAAATGGCGAGCTTGCCATATTGTAAACCAATGTATGCTGGTTCATCAGGATTTGAAAGAGGCATATGTTACTCTCAATAAGAGCATTCATGATGGGTGAATACTCTTGGGCAAGGAATGAACTTTTGGCTTTGCAATCAGACTTACAAAGACATTGGCAAATCGAACACACTGGATCAGTAAGAGTGCAATCGTACCTTGGTTCTATTCAGAAGAAATGGTCAGTATAGTCCTAGCATGGCACTTTGTTGTTTAGTCGTTTAGTCGTGTCTGACTCTTTGTGATCCCATGGACCCGAACAAGCCAGGCACTGCTGTCTTGCACTGCCTCCCGCATGGCACTAGCCATACTAGATAACCATAATTGCATGTCTTCCTCCAGTGTGGCCTGAAGCATGCAAAATCTTTCCATCCCCCAGAGCATGATCTCAAGGCAAGGGTTTCGAGGTGAGCAATGTCACGACCAGACTGCTTCTGCTCCACTTATAATCAGTGGAGACTAGTGACTATTGGTATTGGTGGGATGGAAAGGAAGGAGCTGAACAGTAGGTAGAGCCACAGCCAATAACAGGCACAATCAACTAATTATAGTTTTGTTCCCATTCTGCTCCTAGGTGAGTTTTATAAGGGAAACACTGAATCTAAGGAGGAGCAAGCTGACAGGCTGTGCCCCCCCCCCCCGGGCTGCTTGTCAGTAAAAAGGCATGCAGGTGGAAACTGAATAGCATTGATGAGACCTTGGCCAATTTCCCCAAATGGACTAGCCTCATTGCTTAAAATGTAGTATCTGTGTTCACACTTTCTTTATATAGGGCATAATTCAACAAAAGCAATCATAGTTAAATATGATTTCAATGTGTGGGAGCTAAGCACGTGTTTCAAAGGGTGAGTTAAAGAGCTTAACTTTGGCTGGATTGTTCCTCTGATGTGCTCCAGACTTAATAGCAATACTATCTTGTAAGATACATACAGGTTATTTAATAAGGGAATTCGGTTAATCGTTTTAAGACCACCTGTGCTCATCAAAGCTGGACTAATATAGTGAAAAGAGTGGACAACACTTGTTTAATCTGCTCTAGGGCTTCTTCCAGTTATGTGCATAATTGCAAAATCTGGTACTACTTTAGCTGCATTGGGATTAAAAAATAAAATAAAATAAAAATGCTGCATTACAATATTACTGTAGTGAATAAATGCAACTGCTGTGAAGAAAGTATTGAAAAAAGGAATCGTGACTTCTTTCGCATCTGTCCCTTAAGGTATCACAATTCAAGGACATAGTCTAACCAGCTAGAAACATTCATATAGTTGGAAGGGATCCTTAGGATCATCTAGTCCAGCCCCTTGCAATGCAGGAATATGCAGGTGTCCCATATGGGGATTGAACCTGCAACCTTGGCATTATCAGCACCATGCTCTAATGAACTGAGTTGTGCTAATGCATGGGCCAAGGATAGTGCAGAATGGGGCCAGTGAAGGGTGTGGCCTGGGAAGAGGAAATGGCCTAGTGCAGGAATAGGCAAACTCTGGCCCTCCAGATGTTTGGGACTACAATTATCATCATCCCCAGCTAACAGGGCCAGTGGTCAGGTATGATGGGAATTGTAGTCCCAAACATCTGGAGGGCCAGAGTTTGCCTATGCCTGGCCTCGTGAGAGTTCTGAGGGCCAGATGGAAAGACTTGGAGGGCCACATTTTGACAACAGGCCTTCGGCTTTCCACCTCTGCTTTAAAAGATGCTAGCAGAGATATTGCCTCACCAGTTACTCCTACCTCAAACTTGCCCCCCAAGAAAACCAGTTGCTGACCAGGGTTTTTTTGTTTGTATTAAGTTTGCTGGGTTTGATTCCCCCCACCCACCAACCCTGCACTCTGTTACATTATGGTAATTTCATGGCTGTTGATGAAGACTGCATTCGCTTTTCAGGCCTGGGAAATTAATCAGTGCAGTTGTACACTGAGATCATAAATGGAATTTTCCACTGCAGTCTTAATATTCTCTAGAGCATATGGTATGACAGGTGTCAGTGTCATAACTTTATTACGTAGAATATTACTGTGCCTGTAGAACTGAACTATGCCTAGGTGTGCACTTTATGGTCAAATAAAGAACGTATTTCATCAGTACACGTGTGGTACTCCTGCAACAATACCCACCCTCTCCTTCTTTTAGTCTTAAGCCAGTATGTTAGTCTGATAAGCCAGTATGTTATAAACCCCATTTTGGTAAGTTGCCCAAAACCTATCAGTCACAGATACAAGTTCTCAGGAAAGCAAATGTCAGCTTCTATGAATAGCCATGTGCTCTGATTAAAAAACAAAAACCATACATCATTTTCAAGATTTTTTCCCCTCTCTCTCTGGGGCCAAACTAGACATGATATACAGTAGTGCGTTTCTTTTCCCCAGTTTTGTTTTTAATCAAAAGCTGCCTCGGGAGTCTGAAAGTTTGGGCAGAGGAAAAGCGGCGGGAGAAAGTGGGTGGGTTTTATTGTTATTTGTCACTACAAAACAATAAACCAGTTCAAACTTAGAAAGAAGTTTCAGAGTTTGTGAGATGAAGAAGAGGAAGAGGGAATAACTTGAGTAATTCAAAATACAGTCTGTGTATGAACTGAACAGTGCTTGAATTTTTTTTAGCTGCTATTTTGTTAATATTAATATTGTTTGATAGATTATAAATGCTGCATTGATTTTTTAAATCAGAGTTGCTATGATTGTGATGTTCATATTATTTTTAATTGCGGTGTTGTTAATAGTGTTTAATAGATTGTGATTGTTTTATTGATGATTTGTTAGTTATTTCATATGATTTATCTGTATTTGTTCTATTATGTTCATTCTGTTATTGTTATTCAGTGTTTGTAAGCCACTTTGAGATTCATTTGAATGAAAAGTCACTGAGAAGTACAGTAAATCAAATAAATAAAATCAAAGTGGACAGGATTTATTTAATCCTATTCTCTGAGTTTTCTGCTCAAAATTTTTTCCTTCATCAACTTTTCCACCGATAATTTCACCTGTGTGGGGGGTGGGGGAGAGTAGCTCAGAATAAAATACTTTAAGTTCCTTGGTAGGGTAAATCAGCTTCCATGCTTTAATTAGTCAGACATGCAGATTTCCAAGGCAATATTTAGTATTATATCTATATATATATTTGATGAAAAGATGCACACAGTTCTTCTAGACCTCAGAATATCTGTTTATTATATTTTGAAAAAAGAGAAGCATTAAATGCCTTCCAAATCGGAGCCCAAAAATTTGAAAATAGTTGGAACCATTGACATTATTAAATGATTGAATTGATTTTTCTCAAGTGACTAAAGAATCTCAAACTTTAATATCTCAGTTATGTTTTTTGCACTTTTTTGTTTTTGCACAGTTTTATGACTTACCTTGTGTCATAAATTGCATAGAGTTTTTTGTTTTCTTCCACAGCATTCCTAAAAAATAAGAAAGAAATGATTCATTAAGTCTATGTTTCCATTTTTTTTCCTGTTGCCTTTTCTTTGCCCCATTTTCCTACTAACATCCCACACAGATCTCATTTCAAGACCTGGAGTCACTCACTGAGCAAAGGTTTCTGCCTTTCATTCGCCAAAGCCTTTTCTAGAACCACAAAACAGAAACATTCGCGAACAAGTCAGTTTATTCAGTAGTATTTCACTGGCCATGATTCAAAGTTGGCTATGTTCAAGAAACCATTTTTAACACTAACCACAGTTTGTCTAGGTTTGGATGCAACAACAAACCTTGGTTAGTTGAAACGGGAAGCAAATGCCTTTTATCTCACAGCTGTGCCAAAAGAGGGGAGAGGGGAGTACATGAGAAAGCGCAGGCATATATAGTTAAAATATCGCCTAGCTTGCCTGTGGGTACATAGGCATGCTGTTGAAGTACACAGTTCCCTGCTTCCCAGGACAGTCAATACATTTAGGTAATGCAGGCTTGTATTGAGACAAAATGAACTAGAAGAAGAAGAGTTTGGATTTGATATCCCGCCTTTCACTCCCCTTCAGGAGTCTCAAAGCAGCTCACAATCTCCTTTCCCTTCCTCCCCCACAACAAACACTCTGTGAGGTGAGTGGGGCTGAGAGACTTCAAACAAGTGTGACTGGCCCAAGGTCACCCAGCAGCTACATGTGGAGGAGCGGAGATGCGAACCCGGTTCCCCAGATTACGAGACTACCGCTCTTAACCATTACACCACACTGGAGAAGAGTACGCAAAAAGATGGGAAAGTAGTCAGAAGACTGTCCTGTAATAGCAGTAAGACAAGCATAAAGTAACTGATGGTAAAATCTAAGGCATAGATGACATATTCATTTTGACCACAGTGCAACACAGATGAAGTGGATAAATTACAGCTGAAGTTTTTATTGATGTAGCAGCATCAAAAAAATAATAATCCAGAGAAGCAGCTTAGCAAAGTCTATCACTGATCACTGCACAAAAATCAAAGAGTGTGTGCATGCAGTTAGATGCTCTGTTTCATCCCCCCCACCCTCAAGCTTGCTCAGTAATTGACATCACTTGAAGTCAAAGCTATTCTGTTTTGACACACTGGGGGAAATTCTTTTAGTTTTCCAACAGTGCAGCACTGGAGGAAGAGATTTATAGAAGCGCAAAACCAGAGGCATCATGATTCCTATTAAAAATTCTTCACATGCTAGTTAATAGCAGATATTCACTTATTATGAGCCAATATTATTAAGCAGAGAATAACTGTGGGCAGCCAGGCAGTTGCTGCTGATGGTAAATCAAATGGAGAACATATGGTTTTGCTGTTGCTGCCATCAGTGTTGCTGAGAAAGCTAATGGGTTATATTTGTGCTTATGACTCAGGATACAGATTCAACTTTAGAGAATAAAATGAAACACTACTAATGTGATACAGGGAACTCTGCTGTGTTTAACCTGTACTGAGCACCCAGGAGGCTGTGACTGGTATCAAAACATGCTTTCAGGTTGCCTTCCAGAAAATGCAAGATGTGATTATTATTATTTTTTTTGCTATATCAGGGCTGATCCTCAGGCAAACCATTAATTACTGTGCAGCTTTTTCAGCTGCAGAAAAGTCAGCTTTAATTCAGAGCTGAATTAAAGGATATCAGTGGCCTCATGTTAGTGTAGTATCTCTCCATTATGAAGAGACAAATATCCGCAATTCGGTCTTGTTAGAAAGGGCATTGATAATCACTCTGGAGGGGTAGCTTTCCAAGGTACCTCTTTATCTGCCAATCAATTTTCATGGTATCCTTGTAGAGGAGGGGCCCAAACTAAATGGGTTATTTTTCCCCCCTTTTCTACAGTCACTCTTTCCCATTCTCCTTTCAACTCTGCTCTGCAGTCAGCTTTACAAGCACACAGAGCTATGTCATTTTGGGGGGTCGGCCGCCACTGCTCATGGGACACAGAAGCGCTGTCTCCTACCACACATTCCTGCCCAAACCTCATGGTCATCAGCAGATGTTTTACTGAGTTCACCTGGCACAGGAAGTCAGTTGGCAGGGATTTCTCACTTGTGGTAACTTGTATCTGGAATGCCCTACCCAGAGAAGCTCACTTGGCTCCAACCCTGATGTCATATTGGTGCCAACTGAGCAATGCTTTACTTGCCCATACATTCCAGCATGCCAGCCTGCTGTCTTCTGATTTTCTCATTGGGTTATGGCCTGTAAATTAACAGTTTTTAAGTGTCCTCTGCCCTAGCAGCCTTGTGCCGCAGAACAACTTAACCATTTATTTCCCAAATTAATAAATAAAATTGTAGATTAACCCATTTGTCATTTATTTCCTTAGACATTTCTAAGAGGTATTTCATCAGAACACAAGAAAGCTGTCTGCCCTTGTCTTTTCCTTAACCAAGCCCAGTATAGCATTCACCCCAATTAATCTGCCTTTGTAAGACCTAAAATTGTTAGTTACCTTTACCTTTTACCCAGGTGCTTAGCAAGTTGAGGTCATTTTAATCTGTTTTAGTATTTCAACTTCTGTATGTTTTAAAGTACTGTTGGACTTTTTTCTTGATTTTTAAATTTCTTTTCTTTTTTATAAACTGCTTTGAGGTTTCTTTTCAATCAAGTGCTGTATATGTTTTATGAAATAAATAGATAAATAAATGTGGCCCTAATGTTCCAATCCATGAAATGAACACAGTCAATAAATTAAGCTGAAACCATCTTGGCACTTTCAATGGTTCGATATTGCTGCACAGTATCCTAAAGTCTGTAGAGTATGGCTGAAATCCAGTGGAGGCTTAAATGCATCTCATTTTGCTTTCAAAATGGAAGAGATGGATAAGTCTTTGGACTGAGAGTCAAGTATGTACTAAATGCTGTTCGTGTCTACAGGTTCAATGCCAGCTATATGATTACAGCATTTCAGGAAAACGTTTCCTTCCTTCTAAAAACAGATAGAAGCAGATTAGCCTTGAAGCCCAAAGACCCATTACAGAGAATCAGCTCTTGCAATACCCAAAGCAAAATATTCAAGTTACATTTAAGACTTTTGGGATATTAAAAACACTCTGGCACTGATTAAATTATCGCTGGAAGTTGCTGAAATCACATTGAAGAGGTTTTAAATTTAATACAAATTTACAGTTCTCTTTCTCTAAGGCATAAAGGATATATGTGTGTATCAGGTTTCCTGAAATGTTTATGTATGAGGAGCTTATGGTTCTGACTAAACATTTTTTTTAAAAAAACAAAAACAAAACCCTATTGGGTACACAAAAAGCAGTATGCTTTTAAGTAATTTTGATGCTTAACTTATATGGGATTATAATATAATAATGTTCATGAGTCCTTTACTGCACTTCTAAAGAGGCTCTCCCACCTACATTCTCTAGCCCCATAAATATAGCGGTAAACATAATCTGGCATTCTATCACAAAACCATCAGTATGACATATTTGGGAGAAACATTACAATTTTTTATTTTAATTTTAAAAAGGTTACCAGTTCCTATTGAATAAAGGCTCTCAACACCTCTTGCTTCAGGGAAGAAGCTGTGAAGGTTTGTATCAGAACAACTGGACTTTTCCAATTGGACAACTGATAATTTATGTCACGAGAAACAGAGATTCCAGTTTGTGTGTATGTGTGTGCTGTTTTGCTGCAAGCTAGTTCTAATGTGATGATAGCTATGGATTGCAGGGGGTTGGACTAGATGTCCCTCAGGGGTCCCTTCCAACTCTACAATTATACGATTCAGTTTGACGTTTCTATTCCATCCCGGCTGCTGGATAGGCAAGACCCTCTTCAACCAGCTGATCCCTGTCCTTCGGAAATAGAACACAGAGAAATCCTTTACAAAAAGTCCTTTTAAGATTGGTTGGTTGGTTATTTTAGCCTTCGCAGTGCATGCAACTGCAACCACCACAGAAATATAGACCATAATGTCACTTTTTATATATTTGGTCAATGTGCAATGCAGAAACAGCCAAAAATATGCCTATGGAGGCTCCTGTTCATTCTATTTTTCAATATAATTCCTTTCTGGGGTGATCTAGCATTGCTCACAGTCACAGCCTTGAAAATAAAGCTAGTTCTTTATTCCCCATCCTGTCTGAAGTCTATTCTCAATTTGTGACACTTCCCACTGCTGCGTTGACATTGAAAATGCCTTGTAAGGATAGTTCTGGCTGACTGGCATAATGTGAATGAGTCGCTCCCTCTGCTGCTTCTACTCTCATCCTCCTCTCTCATGCCAACTGTGCTTTTTTCAGCTGATGCCCTCCTGAGAGACCATTATTTTACTCTCCCTGGAAAACCTCGTCCAGGGACAGCAGGGCATTAGCTGGAGCCCAGCTGCATCTAAAAGCAGCTGGCCCTGTTGGAAGATTCTGACCAGCCATCTGGTTCCTCAGGGTTCAACCAGATACGATAAAAGTTCATCCACCATATTCAACTTAAGCATGTGGATTTATTTGTGCATATTCTCTCAAGCATATACTCTTACATTTGCATGAATTTAGAAAAGCCCTCCAATGTATTTGGAGATGGAATAGGGCTTATTAACTTCCACAGCAGTTACCAACAGCTTGGTATATTATTTAAAGCCTGTTCTGCAGCAAAAAAACAACCCCCCCCCCAAACCCAGATAGTAGTGTCTTTCTTTACCGCCTCTAAAGGTTGGCCTTTTGCTTTTGGTTTATGCAGCTGTGGGTATGTATGTATGTGTATACACACACACACACACACACACACACAGAGAGAGAGAGAGAGAGAGAGAGAGAGAGAGAGAGAGAGAGAGAGAGAGAGAGATTTATATGCATCCATTCCAACTTGTATGTGATTATAACTAGTAAACACTTCACTTTTAAATTCAGTTCATCTGCTAACTCAACAGCCAGTTGACTCCCAACAAGGGATAAATGAAACACAATATTCAGTTCAGCACATTTCCAGTTTGTAGTTTAGAAAAACCAAAACAGTCCGCATTTCACTGCACATTTCTCCTAATGTACACATTTTTTTGTACCTAGTTTCTCCTAACAAACAGTTCAGCCACAATTCTCCGTAATAATTTTGTATGTTATTTCCACAAATATATATGCATGTTTAATACACATATTTCTGTCCATGTCTTTGATCAGAGAATTGCATCACAATGTTAGGAGACATTTCATCTTCCTGCGATACTGGGATACTGGGCCAGGGAGAAAGCAAATTAGCTGTCTTGCAGGTTTTCACCTACTTTGTAGCAACTGCCACGACTTTGGCAGGCATTGGGCTGGATCCTTAGTCGTGGGGGTACCCTGTTGGAGGGGCCAGGAGGGGCAACCTGGGAGTCCCCATGAGGACTGATGGGCCAATACACCTCTCCCAATGGCACCCAATCCATGTCAGGGATGACTCCCCAGTACAGGGTCTACCTCACTTGGTTCCTATTAGCAGGCACAGGCAAACTCCGGCTCTCCAGATGTTTGGAACTACAATTCCTATCATCCCTAGCTAACAGGACCAGTGGTCAGGGGTGATGGGAATTGTAGTCCCAAACATCTGGAGACCCGGAGTTTGCCTATGCCTGCTATTAGGCAGCTTGATGCAGGATACATGCCCAATGTTTTAGCCAAACCTACTTTATCCTGTAATCGATAAAATTGTGGTCTAATTCAACCCAATACCAGCATCTTGTGTCCATTCTGTCGGTCCTCCCTGCTGCAGCCATGGACGTCATGCACCTGTGGCGTCAACTGCCTTTAAAGGTCATTACTGGGTTGTACAAGGGATAACAGACGTGTAGTTAGATGTGCCTTTTCTCAACATGTTTCACTATAGCTCGGGTTTAGTATTCATGTGTCCAATGGAGCAAGGGAACCTGGCATGTGGATTGGTCCCCTCTCACAATTCGTTTGCATCCACATTGGCTCTGCACTGCACTCAAAGAGCATCATTTACATGACCATAGCGACATGCTCTTTTTCATAGTTAAGTGCAGTTCAGCTATTTAGAATTTGTTTCCTCTGGGAACTCTTAAAAGCTTCAGATCTTAGCCGCAGGGGGTGTGCTTCTGTGTCTGTAACACTTATTTAAACATCAGAAAAGTTCAGATCTAAAGATCCTCTAGCTCAGCACTGTGTCAATAACAGCATTATTTATCTCCTCCTCCCATCTACTTAACATCAAGTGTTGGAGTACAGAGAAATTGCAGAGTGAACCTTTGGCAATGTGTGGACAAGTGAGGAAACACTTCGTTGGATAAGTGATGCAGAAGAACTAACACCATTTATATTTTACATATATATAAATACACATGCATATATAATTGAGCGAAGAGCATTTAAATGGGCCTGAATATAATGGAATATATTTAACTCCATGGGCAAAGTGGAGATGTTCCACTTTTATCTTTTTTAAAAATGCTGAAAAACATGTGTTCAGGTAGATGGGTGATGCCTTTTTTGGGTCTGAATCATTATAAAGATATACATAAGGAAACAATGGTCTGCATAAGAGCCAACTCCTAGGGGCCAAGGTGTCTTCACACCCCCCAAAAAAATTCGAGGGCTCCCCCAAGTTGACAGGCATTGCCATTCAAATAGTGTGTGTTGTGTCATGTGATTAATTATGTGAGTTGGTGCTTATCTGTCCCCCCATATTTTATTCAAGTTGGCACCCTTGATGGGCTGGATCCAGTGTAAGTTAGTTGTTGGATCACATGTTCTTCTGATTGATTTCAATTGGAACTAATTCCAACTAACAGAGTTGTAATCCAGCCCAATATCACTTCCCTCCTTTCTCAAGTAGAATGGATTTCTATCAGCCTTTGTGGGGTCTGCTTGCTTAGGAGAAGAGAACACCGACTGAGGATTTAGGCTGCATCTACACAGCTATAAAAAATGCTCTGGAAAAAACCGTTTTAAAGCTCACAATGGAAAAATTTCATCGAGTTCCAATTTCAGCTCTACAGCACCATCTGGTGTCACAGTGTTATAACGTATTTATACCATTTTATTTTTACTAATGTAGCCGAGTCCTTAGAGTGTCTTTGTGGAAATCTATCGCCTGATTATTTACATGTCATTAAAACAGCAACCAACATTGTACAGTGTTGGTCACAAAATGGACTTTCCTGCTGGTTTCCAGGACCTCCAAGTCTAGCAAGCTGTGAGCAATGCACATCAACTGCTTCTGGGCAATCTCATGCTTGTGGCATCTTAGATCTTATCTACACATTCTCAAGAACTTGCCTCATGTCAAGTGAAAGCATTGTGCTATCTGGCTTAGTATTGCTTACACTATTTGGATTTTCTACCAGTCCTGCATAGAGGCACCTTCTGAATGAGTTCTACCAATGAGCTATGGCCCTTCAGAATAACCACACAGTAGAGCTCTGTTATGACAGAGCCTCTTCTAGTCACGCTAATGTGGGAGGTTTTATCATGACCATAATTTATTATTTGTACCACATCCATCTGACTGGGTTTTCCCAACCACTCTGGGCAGCTTCCAGCATATATAAAAACATAATATAACATTAAAAACCTTCCCTATCGTACCTTGAACATGTCATTTCCTCACCTAGAATCATAGAATTGGATAGATGGGAGGGATCCCAAGGGTAATCCAGTCCAACCCTCTGCAATGCGGGAATCTCAGCTAAAGCATCTATGACAGGTGACCACCCAACCTCTGCTTAAAAACCTCCAAGGAAGGAGAGTCCACAACCTCTCATGGGAGTCTGTTCCACATCTAATTGCTGAACTTAATGTTGCAGTACGTCTTCCAGTGTAAGAATCTCTTTATGTACAAACAGTTTTGTAGAGGGAAAAAATAGAAATCTAACACACCATTTTGGGATAAGAGGCCGTCTTTCATAAATGACTTGCTATCCGTCCAGTATAATTAATCCTGCATGCAAGGAATAAACAAGACTTGACAGTGTGTCTGTTTTGCTGCGAACGATACTCGAGTCTTTCAAGTCCTTCCTTTGAAAGCTTATGTTTTTGACATTTGCTGCACATAACCTTTCATGTTTTAATTTTTAAAGGTTGTTTCTAATCTGATTGTTTTATTGAATTGTCATATATTGCTTTGATCTTTCGGGAAAGCTGTCTAATCAATCTTGTAAATAATAAATACAACTTCCAACTACATGTTCTGCTTCTCTTCCTCAGCTTCCAAGAAGCTCTGTGTGTATAATCCATTTATTAACATGAAACATTTATATAGCACTTCTAACACTTGGGCGGGGGGGGGGGGATCTTGATTTTGAATGACAGATGCACAAAGAGATGCTGGTGGGTCATGAATATAAATTGATGAGGAAACCCACTTCCATTTAGTCTTAGAGAGATCCTTTGACTTACAGGAGAAATAGTGGTCTGTCATAAAATCACACTGCATATCTAATTTGGCAAACTATAGTTTCTTCCTGTTTTAGCACATAGATCAAATCCCTGGTTCTGCATAGTTTCCATGCACACTGCTCTTGCCATGAATACAACCAAACCACAATGTTGTTCATTTGGCACTCTATGCAGTGCAGGTGGCACTGTGGTCCAAACCACTAAGCATCTTGGGCTTGCCGATCAGAAGGTTGGTGGTTCGAATCCCCGTGAAGGGGTGAGCTCCCGTTGCTCTGTGCCAGCTCCTGCCAACCTAGCAGTTTGAAAATACACCAGTGCAAGTAGATAAATAGGTACTGCTGCAGTGGGGAGGTAAATGGCGTTTCCGTGCACTCTGGTTTCCAAAATGGTGTTCCGTTGCACCAGAAGCAGTTTAGTCATGCTGGTCACATGACCCAGAAAGCTGTCTGTGGACAAACACTGGCTCCCACGGCCTGAAAACAAGATGAGCGTCACAACCCCATAGTCACCTTTGACTGGACTTAACCATCCAGGGGTCCTTTACCTTTACCTTACCTACAGTAAGGTTTGTCCTCAGATTTCCTCCTGCTGCAAAAGCAGCTATCTCCTAGTCCCGCCTGCAAATGTATAGTAACAGAGCAAGGAAACTGAACAGGCATTTTCTGCTGTCATCCCTGTTCTGTGGAACTCCCCTTTCCTCTCCAAAATGTGAAGTGGCAACCATCAGTTGCTTCAGAAGTTTTATAAAGACTTATCTTTTTGCCGGGACTTTCCCTGACCCATGAAAGGAATTTTTAAAGTATTTATGCTGTCTATAAATAGGATTTTTTAAAAAAATGTGGACAGGGCCTTCTCAGTTGCAGCTCCCAGCTTGTGGAACTACCTGCCACAAGAGGCTCAGAGGACTTTCCCTCATCTTGAGGATACCTGGTTGGGGAAGTCTGGCTGAAGAGGTGGTTGTGGAACAGTAGCATCATTAACATTTAGATGACTTCGAGCAAACAAACCATATTGCATTTTTCAACAGAAGGCAGAAATTAAAAAAAGCTGTTACTGTAAGAAGAGCAAGAAAAGTCACTGAGATTGCCTTTAAACTTGGAAATTTGCAAAACCTGCAATAGTGATTAACAATGACATCCACATTACCTATGGAGCTGGATTTTTTTTTGTTAGTGATAGTGATTTAATATGTTTTAATACGTTAGTATGTTGACAGTCATGAAACATCCCAGCTAAAAGTGAAAAGTGTTCTTAAGATAGATTACTTAGTCAGAGCCCTTGAGACTCTGAAAATCTGACAGTGTACTATTTTAATTGGGGGCATGTTAGGCCATTTCCCTTTCCTCCTCCTCCTCCTCCTCCTCCTCCTCCTCCTCCTCCTCCTCCTCCTCCTCCTCCTCCTCCTCCTCTTCGTCTTCTTCACCATACCATTATGTTGCTTTTAGATATAACTTTTTGGCAAAACAAAAAAAGAGGTTCAATTTACTTCTCCTTGACCAAAAACAACTTCTTAGTTGCACAGAGATGCATTTAACACCTTTTCAAATAGTACCCGAGTCCTTTGGAGGAATGAACCAAATGAAAATCTGCTTTACCTTCAAATATTTTCTACCTGGAGCAGAGCTTTTTTGCCCGTATCGAAAAAAGGGAGATGCATTTTTTCTACTTCAAAAAATAATATTGCAATGTGTTCCTGTGTAACTCTGGTGGCAGTGATCATGTTCACTATATGGCTTGGGAAACCACAATATACTGGGCATGGATCGGGGATTTGGTGCCCCAGTGTTGTTGGACTCAGCATGGCCAGTGGTCAGGGAAGATGTGAGTTTTAGCCCAGCAACATCTAGAATGCCACAGGTTCCCTGTACCAGTTGTGTTAGAACAAGTGCAAACTAGGAGCGTACCTTTCAATGTGAAAACTTTTAATTTGGGACTTCTAAATTAATTTGAGACTTCACTAAATTACCACTGTGTGGAAATCCATTTGGGACCCCAGCCAGTATACTAGAAACTCAGATTCAAGTGAAAAGCAGGTCATATTTCAGTATTAAGTCCAGCACAGTTCTACATCCATCACCACCTCTTGCAGTCATAATTCTCCTAGATGAAAACTCAGATTCAGCAACCATAGTACTCCACTAAGTCACAACCAGGCTGCTGCTGTTACTGTTCTCCCAACGCTGAGAGAAAACCTGTGGTTTGCTAGACTGGCTAGCAACTTTTTGTCTCTTTCTAGGGAAAAGCATGACATTCTGATGCTGCAGCCATTCCACCCCACTTCCAGAAACCTGGTGCAATTTCCATATTCTGCTAAGAAGAATGGCATACACAAGGCCTTTTTGTGGTACTGTTGACCTCAGCTATGGCTTAACCTACTTCTTTTATTTCATCCTATCGTGTACAAGCCCCCAAAGAGACATTGTCTGTTGGCTAACGTATCATCAGCTCAGCGCTTAGGAAAGTTTGGTTCACTTCCTTCAACCTTCTCACCGAAGCTTCAGACTATGACTCACTTTCTCTAGCTGTGAAATGAGCTTGTGGTGCTTTGTAGCCCATGGCGTGAGGTGAACTCATTCGTAGTTGTGATGTGTTCAGCTGGGCTACTGCCGAGAAGCGGGCTCATAAATAAAATCTTCTTTCCTGGATGCTATTTCCTGTTTCCTGGGCAAACTTCTAGTCACTGCACTGATGCACATATCCTTGCTGCTTCAGAAGGACGGATGAAAGATGCTGAACAATGAACAGAGGGTCTGATGCTTTAGGTAAACAAAAATCAGCCCCAGGAAGTATCCTACCCACACCACAAGGGATTCCCAAGGTGTCTAACGGGCTTGGAGCTGGATGCAAATTGTGCTGACTGTTCTTCTTGATTGAACCAAAGATTTATGTCATCCTCCATTTTGTTTCCTCTAAACAGAGGCTTCTGGGAAATTTTCAAATGGGGTTTAAGGGCAGTCATATTTCTTACTAAATATTATTTATTATTATTTTATTCCCTCCCAAAGGAATCAGGAAGAGACATCCTGAATATGTGAGAGTTTTCACAGCTGGTAACATCAGTATAAAGGTAAAGGTAAAGGTACCCCTGCCCGTACGGGCCAGTCTTGCCAGACTCTGGGGTTGTGCGCCCATCTCACTCAAGAGGCCAGGGGCCAGCGCTGTCCAGGTCATGTGGCCAGCGTGACATCGCTGCTCTGGCGAGCCAGAGCTGCACACGGAAACGCCGTTTACCTTCCCACTAGAAAGCGGTCCCTATTTATCTACTTGCACCTGAGGGTGCTTTCGAACTGCTAGGTTGGCAGGCGCTGGGACCGAGCAACGGGAGCGCACCCCACCGCGGGGATTCGAACTGCCAACCTTTCGATCGGCAAGCCCTAGGCGCTGAGGCTTTTACCCACAGCGCCACCCGCGTCCCAACATCAGTATATTGATCAGCAAAAGTTGTAGGGGGGAAAACCCAAATTAGGTAGGTTTTGCCTCCCTCTCCTGTGAGCTTTCACCATTCAATGGAGTCGCTCCAACGCTCCGCCATATGAGATGCTTTTTCAGCATTCATTCTGATTTACTTTCACAAACCTTTAGACTATATCCAGTCTTCACTGAGCATTCATTCTGCTTTGTTTACAGGTTATATGACAATGGGCATCCATCAGGCATCCATCCCAATTTGTTTATGGGGTGTTTACAAGTCTTCCCATAAGTCTTTCATGCATTGCACACTTTCCAATACATTTCTCCATCACTTTACAATCTGCAAAAAGTCTGTTTCAAGTGCTTCTCCCCTCCTTTCTTTGTGCGGCGATGGCAGAATGCTTTAATCCACTTTACAGTAAATGGACTGGCACTCCAGATGGACTTTGCAACCACCTCAGAAGAGGGTAGGCTAGATAGTTAGAGTGTCACACAGGGACCTATGAGACCAGGGTTCAAATTCCTACTCAGCCATGAACTTCACTGGGTGATCTTGGGACACTCTCTCAGCCTAAAGGTAAAAGGTAAAAGTACCCCTGCCCGTACGGGCCAGTCTTGACAGACTCTAGGGTTGTGTACTCATCTCACTCTAAAGGCCGGGAGCCAGTGCTGTCTGCAGACACTTCTGGGTCACGTGGCCAGCGTGACGAAGCTGCTCCGGTGAACTGGCACCAGAGCAGCACACAGAACGCCGTTTACTTTCCCGCTAGGAAGCGGTACCTATTTATCTACTTGCACTTAATTGTGCTTTCGAACTGCTAGGTGGGCAGGAGCTGGGACCGAACAACGGGAGCTCACCCCGCCGCAGGGATTTGAACCGCTGACCATGCGATCGGCAAGTCCTAGGCGCTGAGGTTTTACCCACAGCGCCACCCACGTCCTTCTCTCTCAGCCTAGCCTACCTCAAAGGCTTACTGTGGAGATAAGATGGGGAAGAGAGGATTAAATGTATGCTGCCTTGAGTTCCTTACAGAAAAGGATTGCATATACAGTGGTACCTCGGGTTACATATGCTTCAGGTTACATGCGCTTCAGGTTACAGACTCCACTAACCCAGAAATATTACCGCGAGTTAAGAACTTTGCTTCAGGATGAGAACAGAAATTGTGCAGCAGCAGCGCAGCGGCAGCAGGAGGCCCCATTAGCTAAAGTGGTGCTTCAGGTTAAGAACAGTTTCAGGTTAAGAACAGACCTCCAGAATGAATTAAGTTCTTAACCTGAGGTACCACTGTAAATGCAATCAAACAAACCAACAAACTGCACATGGAATCCCAACTCAAAACCAAAAGAGCCTGATATGAACCTTTAGTGAATCATGCAGCTACTGGCTTTGTCTTGGGGCACATAGAAAACATCTCCTTACAAACTTCAGAGGAAACTCTTTCCCTCCATTGAAATGAATGGGGAAAGCCTTGCATGCCTGAGATGCATGTGCATACCAGAACTCCTGTGTGCACAATGGGCTGCTGGATTCAGTTGACTAGGGTGCATTCAGAAGGGTGATGTTGTCATGCCTTGCTGTACTATTTCAGCACCAAGGACAGTGACTCACACCCATAATGCTATCCCAGCACTCTAAACATGGCTATAAAATGTTTTGTTTTGATTTTTAAAATCACTGTTGTCGTTTCATTTGTATGGAATTTATGTTGGCCTGGTTTGATATTATTGTTTGACTTTAGTTTTAATTTTATGTATTTCTCCCCTTGGAATTTTGGAGTTGACGATCAGGTTATGAATATGATAAAAAAAACCCAAAACTAAATACAGGTAAAAGGTTTGACTGATGATGTTCTATGAATGCTCCGTACCTGTGGATGCCCCCCTGCCCATTTTTTACCACCACATTGGGGAGAGATATGCAGCCTCTCCTGCTTGGGCCACTACGAAGCAGGCATCTTCAAGGTGGAATGAGACAAATTCAGGGGGGGGGGGAAGTCTCTCAATGGCTGGTGATCATAATGGCTCTCTTTCGCTTCCATTATTAGAAACAGTCTTCTAATGAATGGCACTATCCAGACCAGTCTGGATAGTTAGCCTTGATGAAGACTTGATGTTTTCATACCCAAAAACATTTTTGATTTGAGTTTCCATTGTAATGAGGCTGCATTTTAATATTTTAATGTTGTGTTTTAATCTTGTTTTTAAGTTGTATTTCAATCAATTTGTTCTTATATCGGTTGTTAGCCGCCCTGAGCCCAGTCTTGGCTGGGAAGGGCGGGGTATAAATAAAATGTATTGTTGTTGTTGTTTGCTGGAGGCAACAAGCACGACAACACTATTGCCTTCATATCCTACTTGGAGCTTTCCAGAGACATCAGGGTGACCAGTATGGGAACCGAATGCTGGACCAGATATGCCTTTGGTCTGATCCAGCAGGCCTCCTCTTATGTTTTTATATAAATGCCCTTTCTTTCTCTTCAGTGAGCCTGTGACCTTTTTGTACGTTAAGAAACAGGACAGAAGCAGGAAAAGGGTGGACTGGTGTGTGTTAAAGCAAAGGACAAAGTGCTTCACTCATGAAGGTGCCCTCAGCAATATGAGAGTTGATATTTTCGCTTGTATAGAATTTTATAAGGTCACTCATCACAGCAGTACCTGACTCCCTAACACAAACACAGCAACAGCCCTCTTTTACAGCTCTAACTCTCCTGTCCATAAAACCACCGCTGCCATGATCACAACATGATTTCCTGGAATGGAGGAGCACGTGAAAGGAAGGAAGCCAACACAATGGGGATATAGTTCAGAAGCTACAGGCCAGTAGAAAGCATTTAAATCCTGTTAAAGTCATGTAAAATTAAACAGAAACAGCAGCATTGATGCAGCCACTGTTTGTTATCACTCTTTTGGTTCTTGGCGTGCTGGTGGCCTTGGAAATATCACTTTCTTATAAAGCATTCTTACCCATGCTATTTTGAATGAGAAAAAAGGCCGCCAGTTCTGTTTTCCTCCAAAGCACTCATCCACATCAGACTTACAATGTGGTGTAAGAGTAACAAGAGGTTAACTTTAACTCAGTAACCCAAATGCAGTGAAGCTGATGAGCAAAATTTTGTCTGTTGCTTTTCACCAACAGCCTGTGTGACTTCAGACTAGGGGCTCACCCACATTTTTGCTTGACCCATATCTTGATTGTATTGTGCACAAATTAATTCTCTCAGGTCTGAGAGGTTTTCTCCTTGTTCTTTGTCTGGGCCTATAATAATAATAATAATAATAATAATAATAATAATAATAATAATAATAATAATAATAGGTTCTATTCTGTCATTTTGAATCTGCAAGAAAATTTAGGATGAGAATATTGCAAGGGTTTCAGTCTTGGTGGTGTGAGCTTCCTGAAATAAAATTATTCCTAAGGAGGCAAAATAACTCTAGAATGCAACAATATGCCCATCTATTACTGATAATGTCTGATTGGAGCATCAGGGTCTTCTCCACTTTTGTTGTTCTGAGTGCCTCAGGTTGCTTATGTCTCTTTGACAGCTAAACTGATCTGTTAATATAGCTTCCAAATGAAGTGCAGCTTTGAAGCAAGCATTAATGTTAAAGTCACTGTGTTCCAAAAAGATGTTATGGGGAACGGGGAGAGGAAGATAAGGATATTTGTGCATCCTGATAAGGCTGCTATGTGGTGATGAGAGCATACAAGTCAGCTGCCCTGGGTACAAACAGGAGTGCGAAATGAGGACAGGGAATGATGGCGTTGCCAACGCAAACAAAAATAGCAGGTTTTTTTTATTTCTTTTCTCAGTTTGAGACAGATAAAATATGACACATACACATGCTCAGAAGTGCCATTCTGGACAATCTAAGGATTTGTGGCAAGGATGAAATTACAGAGACTTTGTTCTGTAGAAAAGAGCAAGGGCCTGAAGGCCTCCTTATATCACACAAGAATAAGTAGCAGTGCAGAATCCTTTGACCTTGGCAAGAGTCCATCCCTGTTTATTACCGGTCAGTTTCAAGACAATACATTTTATTAATAGTTAAGTAAGTTAAAGCAGCCTGCCTGCCTATCGCCTACAAGCTCACCCCATACAAAGCTATTGGCTGGGCCGCTGTGATGTCATGGAATGTTCCATGTTCCATTTGATGGTGGGGAAATGGAACATGGAATTGACACAGGTGCTCTGAGGGAGGCGGGAAGTTAGACTGGAGGCAAGATTTCACATGGGGCTTACAGACAGAAGGACTTGATTGTGAGAAACAAACAGAAGAAGTGAAGGGCCTAAGGGGCCAGGATATCTGGGGAAATTGCATGCAAGATTTATAGATGTTGTTGTGGTCGTAGGGAGAACCAAGATCCACAGAGATGAGAGGCAGTGGGTTGAAAATAAGGAGGTAAAGGTAAAGGTACCCCTGCCCGTACGGGCCAGTCTTGTCAGACTCTAGGGTTGTGCGCCCATCTCACTCAAGAGGCCGAGGGCCAGCGCTGTCCGGAGACACTTCCGGGTCACGTGGCCAGCGTGACAAAGCTGCATCTGGCAAGCCAGAGCCGCACACGGAAACGCCGTTTACCTTCCCGCTAGTAAGCGGTCCCTATTTATCTACTTGTACCCGGGGGTGCTTTCGAACTGCTAGGTTGGCAGGCAGTATAAGGAAGGGATGCCTTAAAAATAAGTAGGGAAGTCTTTGACTGCTGACCCCAGGTATATAAATACTTTAGAGGAGTCTTAACAGTGTATAGTCCATCAGTACTACCCCCAGTAATATTTTTGCATCCACATATCAAATGCATTTTGTATTGTTAACAGTAGCATTGTCATGAAGAACAAGCATGCCTGTACTCATATTTCAGCTTATATTTTGAGGAGTGTGCATTTTACACACCTGGCAAGATTGGACAGTCAAAATCTGGCTCACTGTGACCTCCTTTTGACCTCCCAGTTGCCAAGCATGAAAAAGTAGAACCCCTGCTAGAGATTGGATACTCTACTTTAGCTTCCCAATCCTGACTTCGAGAACGAGCTGGTCCTCTGGCGAGTAGAACAACTGACCAGGGTTTGAGGCTTTCACAGGATTTAAAATCCAAAACCACTTTATTAAAAATAAAAGTAGACCACATCTGATGCTGGCTAGGCTAGCAGAGTCTGATTTCCTTCATCTACAGAGGTATCAGAGCAATGTTCCATTATTAATCATTTTGTGTGTGTATGTTTGTGTATGGATTAGCACACACATATTTCCATTCTGTTGATATTTAGTCCACAGCAGTTTCTTCTGCTGAAGAAATAACTAGTCCAAAATGTCACACTGCCTTAAGCTACAACCTAGCTAGTCAAGTTTTTTCTTTTCTTTTCTGGAGGGCTGGTGAGTGGGAAGATAGCCAGTTTCAATACAAGTAATTATAGATTGATCTGTCGGAAAACTCTTTCCCCCTTAAGACCACATTAATTGTAGCAGTCCGATTTGCGAAGCCTTGGTGGAATTTGGAATTGCAGAGTGCCTTTATTTCATCTTAACACATAACACGTGCCAGTAAATGCAGAAGGGAAGCTCTGTCTCAGAGACTTTAAAATAAACATCTCTGCAGTTTTCTGAAGGCTTATTTTTCCCAGTTGAAGCCGAAGACAGCATGGCAGGTCAGCACTAAAGCTTATGCTGGACATCTCATCTGTACAAATAATTTTGGTCACCAATCATCATTAGCTCGCAGGGCTGATCAGAAGCCGAAAATAAGAAACCCTTACATTGTAGCCTGCGTGAAGTTTTAGCGAGCGGCACAGAGCAATGCAATAAGCAAAAGTATAGCATCAAAAACAACACAACCAAGATTAATGGAGGCCCCTTGGCTGTCGAAACATTGAGGCAACAGAACTTATCAATCTGAAGGCTCCAGGAATCAAAAAGTATGTTTAGTGGACTTTGCTATTACAGATGTGCAGAAACAGAAATGCGATGAAAAGTGGGCTAATATTATCAAGAAGTCTGTTTGCTTCCCTCAGAATCCATGGTTTGGGTGAAGCAGAACTCTCCAAATCCAACACAAATTTTGTGATAGGTAAAATTCAATAGCAACAATTATTTCTTGTGATGAAGCAACCTTTTGCAAAAGGAAATGCCTGAACTCCCACCTGCTGAATACATTTTTGATATAGCAGACACCCCCCCCCTTTTTTAAGGAAACATCTCTGGTATCCCAATTGCCAATTTTCATTTTTCTCACTTTCAGATTTCTCCAATCTTAAATTCAGTCCACATCAGTTTGCATTAAAACAAGTCATTCAGAAAATTCACCAGCACTTTAGGATGAATTTACCCTAATATGCACATTTTTGCACAGCAATTTCCCCTAATCCATTGCAGTTTTGCGTGCTATTTACACGAATATATGCATTTTTATGCAACTGTTACTTAAGTATATGTGTTTTTCAATTGGCTGGAGAACCGCATTGCGAAATTTGCAGAGGTGCAAACTTTGAAGGACAGCTGCGTTTTCGTGTTGGAAAATGCAAATTAAGTGAGCTCGACATTTAAATGTGAACTCAGCTGCATTTCTCCCCCATCCATCGTGATCATTATTCTCATCTGGTTTTCTGTATAGTGTATAGCTCGCTCTCTTCCTCTGCCCCCCACCCGCCCCATTACCAGCATTGCTCTTGAAGCTATAAAACCAGCTCCCTCAGTTAGCTTCTGTCTATTGCATGAAAGGTTCCCCTACTGATTTCTACAGATCAAGCTAGCATTTAAAGATACATGAGGAGGCCAGGTGTGTTTTTTTCTAGTTAAGCTGGCAGCATCGCACCTCCCAAAGCACAAGGAACACATTTTCCCCACGAGCAAGTGGTTGCTGAGGTGGACTAGGCAACAAGTTTAGGCAACAGAATTTCTGGGTGCAACCACTGAGTTCTTCTGCTATTTCCTTTGAAAGCAAAATCTAATCTCCCTTAACGATTTGGCTTGGGGAAGCTGCTTGATCTTCTCCACCGCTGAAATTACGGGGGCTGAGAAGACAGATAAAAGTAGGCATTCGTACCAACCTAGTACGGCGTGCCTGCCTTGCAAGGCAGAAAATGTGTCGCTATTTGTGTCTCAATTAGAAAAGAGCACAAGTAAAGCAATCAGAAGATGTCAGCATCTCCAGGTTGGAGCTTTTGACATGTTAGGTACTGAACCTGGTTGCTTAAAAATTAATTGGCTCCAGCCAGCCAGCGGTTTGTCTCCATTCCCAAGCGGTGGGGTCTATTCAGCTCATTTACTAGCTCTTCTTAGGTAAAGGTGAAGGTAAAGGGACCCCTGACCATTAGGTCCAGTCGTGACCGACTCTGGGGTTGCGGCGCTCATCTCGCTTTATTGGCCGAGGGAGCCGGCATATAGGTCATGTGGCCAACATGACTAAGCCGCTTCTGGCAAACCAGAGCAGCACATGGAAATGCCGTTTACCTTCCCACTGAAGTGGTACCTATTTATCTACTTGCACTTTGACGTGCTTTCGAACTGCTAGGTTGGCAGGAGCAGGGACCAAGCAACGGGAGCTCACCCCGTCACAGGGATTCAAACCGCCGACCTTCTGATCAGCAAGTCCTAGACTCTGTGGTTTAACCCACAGCGCCACCTGCATCAGCTCTTCTTAGGTAGAGAATATAATAACATGGGAAGGGCCTTCTGGATCAGACCAATGACCCATCTCATCTAGCATTCTGTTCTCACAGTGGCTGATCAGGTGTCTGTGGGAAACCAGCAAGCAGGATTCGAGCATCAGAGCTTTTCTGTGGTTTCCAGCAATGGGCAGAGTTGCACCAGGTTAGGGAAAGATGGTGGTGGACCAGTCTTTGAGTTAACGTGTTATTAGGCTGCATACGCACTATGTGTTTAAAGCACATTTCCACTTTCCAAAAATACTGGGTATTGTAGTTGGTTAAGGGTTTAACTCCTTCACCTGAGCTGCACTCCATTGTCTCTCGAGACAGACAGATGCTAACTACCAATTCCAGGTTATAAAATTCTTGATTAGGATTTAAGGTGCTATTAATCAGCACTATTTTTCTAGAAAAAGAGGTGCCGGAACTCACAATTGAACACCTCCATTGTTCTCTTAGAATGGCAATGGTGCCTCCTTGAGAGGTGCTGGACCTGAGTTCCAGTGAGTTTCTGTTGAAAAAAAGCCATGGCCAAAGCCATTAAGGTATGGTAAACTCTCATTTCAATGCAGGAGTGTTTCTGATTTAAACCATATATGTATGTGTGTGTTTTGTTGTTTGTTTGTTTGTTTGTTTGGGTGTGTGTGTGTGTGCATATATACTCCTGAGCAATAGCTAACAAGCCATAAATGCCCAAATAAAAAAACCCACACACCAGAATATTTATTTTATCTCCAGTGTTGGGAACAATAATTGGATGAAATCCAATGAAATGTATGTCATGTTTTTTGTCATTGATAAATTGCTTTTTGTCTTTTGCTGGTTTATTGTCACAATTAGAGAGAGAGAGGGAGAGAGATGCATGCAAAGGCTCAAATTGCCAGCCTCTGCGTAGAAAGTCTGCCATCGCTACAGGCAGAGCAAGTGCTCCACCATCAGTTCAAATGGCCTTACTGGTAGCAAGCCTCAGGCCTGCTGATCAGAACTGCTTAGCACAGGATTCTATGGAACGATGGTACCCTCTAATGGCCCAGTGGCCAACTGCACCTATTTATGCATCATGCTTCCTCTTAAAGAACAGGAGGAAAATGCTGACTGAACAGATGGGGTTTAGCAACGTGTGCCTGTAAGCTGGTATTTCTCGTGGCAAGCACAATCTCCTAAAATTAAATTGATATTTATCAAATGTTCCCTTTTGCAGCGGGATGCACTTTTCCATTTTCTTCTGAGAAGTTTACAAAAAAAGAAAGAAAGAATAAAAATCGACAGCCGCCTTGCTGTTAGACTGCTATCCAATTTCCAGAACCTTTCTCATTAGGACTTCTCTCTTGATTTTGTTGAATGAATATTCATCTCTAAGCCACCCCGCTCTGAGGGAAAGATCTGACACATTCAAAGAAGTGAATGTGAGATTAGATCAAAGTTGGAAGTGGAGCAGGGAAGTATACAATGGCCCTCCGTTACAGTTGAAAAACAAAAATTCTAGGCCAGCGTCCTTATTTGCAATTTTTATTTAATGATGAGGGCTTTTCTTTCCTCCCCCCTTTTTTTGCTATCTCATCTCTATGCTTAGTTAACCTACATTAAAAATCTAGGGTAAAATAAATGCTCTGATTTAAATCTCTAAAAGGAAAGAAATTTCAAAGGCCAGAACTTGATTCTTATCTCAGTTTGTTTGGGGCAGGTGCTGTAGAACATAAAACAAGTGTTTTCCAAAGAGGATTGAATCCATGGTGATCATAGCTGTCAACTTTTCCCTTTTCTTGCAAGGAATCCTATTCGGAATAAGGGAATTTCCCTTTAAAAATGGGAAACGTTGACAGCTGTGATGGTGATGCCTTCCTTTTCTTCCTGTGCCATGCCTAAAAAGTTGTTCCCAGTAACTCCAGATACCTGCCACCTTATCGACATAGCTTGCCCAATAAAAGTATTGATGCCAAAGCCATAATCCTGTCAAGATTATAGTTCAGTTGGTAGAGCATGAAATTCTCAATTGCAGGGTTGTTGGTTTGAGCCCCATGTTGGGCAAAAGATTCCTGCATTGCAGGGCGTTGGACTAGATGACCCTCCCAGTCACTTCCAACTCTACAATTCTATTATTCTAAAACATGCACACATAGCCTATGCTTGCATAGCCTGAAATCTGATACAGGCATGGTACATTCACATATCAGCTAGAATCCAGCTCAGTTAGATGAGCTTAATCAATGGATGACAAACCTAGACATCATCCTAAAAAGCAGAGACATCACCTTGCCAACAAAGGTCCATATAGTAAAAGCTATGGTTTTCCCAGTAGTGATGTATGGAAGTGAGAGCTGGACCATAAAGAAGGCTGATCATCAAAGAATTGATGCTGTTGAATTATGGTGCTGGAGGAGACTCTTGAGAGTCCCATGGACTGCAAGAAGATCAAACCTATGCATTCTGAAGGAAATCAGCCCTGAGTGCTCACTGGAAGGACAGATTGTGAAGCTGAGACTCCAATACATTGGCCACCTCATGAGAAGGGAAGACTCTCTGGAAAAGACCCTGATGTTGGGAAAGATGGAGGGCACAAGGAGAAGGGGACGACAGAAGACGAGATGGTTGGACAATGTTCTTGAAGCTACAAACATGAGTCTGACCAAACTGCGGGAGGCAGTGGAAGACAGGAGTGCCTGGCGTGCTCTGGTCCATGGGTCAGGAAGAGTCGGACATGACTAAACGACTAAACAGCAACAACAATCAATGGATATTAAGGGGTTCAAGCCTGCCCAACTCTAGGCTAGACTCTAATGATTAGCTGGATAGCTCAGTCATTAGAGCATGGGACTCTTAATTTCAGGGTTGCAGGTTGGAGCCCCACATTGGGTGAAAAATTCCTGCATTGCAGGGGGTTAGACTAGATGACCTCCTATGTCCCCTTCCAACTTTACAATTCTATGATTCTGTGAAATTGGAGCTATCACTTGCTTGCATCGATGTGCAAGTGAAACTGCCCTATCACCTTGGGCCACATCAAGAGATTGTGTCACAGTGGAATGGAGAAGGAAAGATAGCTGGGATACTTGAACTGACTGTTACTCATCATTTTAACTGTAGCTGTCATCCTACCTAGGTGAGCTTTACCTGAATGCTATGGAATTGGGCCACAAACTGTGCTTGCTTTGTGGTTTTTCATTCACAGTTATACCTGACCTAGTTCCTGGATCCTATAAAGTTTCTGACGTTACCTTTAACGCATCACTTTCTTTATAAATGCATTATTTCTTCATTGTCCTATTCTCCGGGTAAGGTGTCTTTACAGTTTGGCATCTGAAATCAACTCAGCACCTTAAAAGAAATGTCAGTATATAAATCTGCCTCTTTCCCTCGTTTTAGTTCCAGTTTGCATAGTTCCAGTTTATATTAAGAATGTGAACTGTGTATATTAGTGAGGTGCTTCTTAATATCCTCCTTGCCAACGTCTTCTGTATGTGTAACACAAACTTGCTGTTTAGAAAGTGGTTCGCTTTCTTATATGGGCTGCTGCATAATATCCTCATCCATACAGAAGACTATGCAGTTTTATTGCATTATATTTTTTTAGGAGCTCAATAGAGAATTTAGCAGGCTATAGGTAGGCATGCTCTCTCATGGCATTAACCTGGCAAAATTCATTGGTTTTCCTTCTGAATCTGTGAGCAGCAGAAGGCACCAAAGCAAAGCCCATTTACTCCCAAGAGAAAATTGGTATGGCCTGAATCCTGTGGCTAGTGCAGAAAGGATAATATTCATCAGTCAACTCTCCTTGGAGCGAACGGACAGGCTGTCAGGGAGAGATGACCTTGGCTGTCTTATCATTATGAAGAAGTGGCCGTAGTGTGTCTACTGTGGAAAAAGCAACAATTTCCAGAGGACTAGCCATGTTAGTCCTGTGACACTTTAAAGAGCAACAAATTACAGGGTGTTTTTAATACTCCTGCTAGTAGTAATAATTCATATTATTGTTGTTTCCGTTTTCATATACATTGATTATAGAGCCATTATTAGCAAATGGACAGTGGAGGCCTCCTGTACTTTTAAACAATTGTATAGAATTGGGGTTTTCTTTTAGGAGGTGGAATTTGTCGTGTAGGAGCTGACAAAGAAATCAGCTGCAGAAATTCCCCTTCCCCACTCCTGCAGTGAAACGCTACATGTTTCTGCAGATGCCCCATTGAGTTCGACAGAACTTGCTTTCAAGTAACTGTGCATAAGGCTGCCAAATAGGAGATCTGGCTTTTGTGTGTGTGTGCTTCCAGGCATCCTTCCACAATACAGTGGTACCTCAGGTTAAGAACTTAATTTGTTCTGGAGGTCTGTTCTTAACCTGAAACTGTTCTTAACCTGAAGCACCACTTTAACTAATGGGGCCTCCAGCTGCTGCTGCTGCCGTGCCACGATTTCTGTTCTCATCCTGAAGCAAAGTTCTTAACCTGAAGCACTATTTCTGAGTTAGCAGAGTCTGTAACCTGAAGCGTCTGTAACCTGAAGTGTGTGTAATCCAAGGTACCACTGTACAGTGTAATCTTATGCATGTTTACTTAAAAGGTAATTCCCCCTGTGCTCAGTGAGCTTGCTCCTTAGTAAGAGCTCTTGGGAGTGAAATATTAACACCCCTATGAGGCTTGCACCACCACCACCACCATCAATCAATCAATCAATCAATCAATTAAATGTATATACTGCCCTATACCTGCAGGTCTCAGGGCAGTTCACAACATAAAATCACAATATAAAAACACAAAATGCATAATAAATATAAAAATGAGACTACCAGAAAGCTTTGCATGCCATCCACACTGTCAACCTAAGTTGGGGTTTCCAGGATTTCAGGAAGACACATTTTCTCCTGCTGCTGTGAGGTTGCTAAGAGTTTGAAATGTACACCATTGAACAAGAGGCTACTTTTGACATAGGGCATGATTCCCAGTGCATGGAGACTTTTGTCGAACAAGCAGCTCCCTCCACAAAAACAAGAACAGATTTCTGAAAGGCCTTTACTATCTCAGCCTCAGAATATTTGGCCCACTTCCTATGTTCCATTAACAGCTCTCCACGTGGAAGGTCTTCTCAAGAAGCAACCTTATATCGAGCCATACCATTGGTTCATCAAGCTGACTATTGACCACACGGATTGGCTGTGGCTCTTTAGAGTTTCCGACAGGGCAATTTCCTATCGCTAGGAGGTGAGGCCAGTAATTGAAGTGGAGAACTTCTACCAGTAGAGTCAGTGTGGTGTAGTGGTTAGAGCGTTGGATCTGGAAGACTAGGGTTCAAGTCCCCATTCAGCCATGAAGCTCACTGGGTGACATTGGGCCAGTCACCATCTCTCTGCCCAACCTACCTCACAGGTTTGTTCTGAGTTAAAATGGGAAGGGAGAACCATATATGCCACCTTGAGCTCTTTAGAAGAAAGGTGGGATAGATCATCATCATCATCATCATCACCAGTGCTATTTTCCAAGAAAAAGAGGTGCCAGAACTCACCATGAATGCCTCCCTTGTTCTCTTAGAATGGCAATGGCACCCACCTGAGAGATGCTGGAACTGAGTTCCGGTGAGTTCCAGCTAAACAAAAGCCCTGATTATTATTATTCTTTAAGCATCTACTCAACCACTGAGCTACAGCACTTCCCCAGCATGGATGAGATTTTCCTGCCTTCTTCTAGCACTAGGAACAATGGCCTCATACCAAATTATACCATTAGGGCAAACAGTCTAAGTCCAACCTGGAGATGTCAGGGCTTGAACCTGGGACCTTCTCCATGCAAAGCAGATGCTGTGACATGGCGCTATGGTCCTGGCCACTAGCACAGAGGCCTTCTACACAATGAGATCAGTTCATAGCTTACATATCTGGAGAGAGAGTGCAACATGGAAAGAGCTGAAGAACATATGAAGAAGCCCTGGAGATGCCAACAAGGTAGCCAAATCTGGGGAGCATTCAGCATTCACTGTAGCAGGAGCTCCATTTGAAGGACCTCTGGAGGTCAGGTCTAGGGATGCAGTGAAGGAACCAGGTACCAGCAGAGGACCAGAAGGGAGGAAGCAACAAGGGATGGAAGAGTTGACAAGAGCCAAAAGCGGCAGTGACGGGGAGGAGAAGCAGCTATAGGTGTTGTGTTAGGACTGCTGAGAGAGGAAACAGAGGCCAGGACTGTGGGGACACTGGGAAATGCAAAACCAGGCTAGCTTGTATTCTAATTCCACATTTGTGATGGTTGAAGGCAGATTGTGGTTGAAGCAAGGGAATATGCCCTGTACACGTACAGAGGAACTCCTTTTGCTGCTGCTGCTGTTGTTGTTGTTTTACAAAGTCCAAAGGCCTCAGCAGCAGGGCCAGGCATTTCTCTCCACTGTGCTGAAACCAAGCCATACAGCTGCAAGAATGAAGCCCAAAGGAGGGCAAGGGCAACCACGACAAGGCTACTGCTCTGTGTATCATGCAGCTGAACTGCAAAATGTGATGCTCAATACAGGACACAGACTTTTGCATTCTGAGAATCTCAACTGTATTCTTGTCAAAAGCAACCATCTGGCAAAACAACAACAACAACAACAACAACAACAACAACATAATTCCAAACTGGGAAACATGAACCTAATGTAAGGTGGAATCTCAGAAACACAATTTGTGTGTGTGTTTACTCGTGAACAGAGCTTAGTCTTTGTCATATCTCTCTGCTCCTTCTCACAGTTGGCAGTAACAGTGAAAACATTGCAACCTAAGGAAAAAACAAGCGCAAATTTGCTTGGATCTAGATGTGCACTGGCGTGCTCTGGTCCATGGGGTCATGAAGAATCAGACACAACTAAATGACTAAACAACAACAGATGTGCACAAATCCAGACGTTTGTGAGAGATAATTCTGATTTCTTTTTCAGAAAGTGCAGGTGTAATTTATAGCCTAAGCCTATCCAGGTTTACCCATGAACATGCTCACTAGGTTGAATGAGACTTGGTTAAGTGTGGCTGGGCTTACATCTTTAGGATTAAGACCCCTTGTAATGAAGCATCTGCCACTGATGTGGTTTCTACTTGTGTTATTGGACATACAAAGTTTGAGTTCCCTTGGTAAAATTCCAGCCTGCATTGTGTGCCATTTTCTTCTTCTCTCAGCCTTCATCATGTCCTTTTCTCATGATGGTGTCCAGATATCTGCTTCTGTAAAATGCTTGCAGGGGAGGAATTGTGTAAAGAAGTTGTAAGAAGAATGGAACTCACCCAAGGCAACTGATGGTAGCAACAACTTTAATGTATTTTCAATCTTTGTTGGAAGCCGCCCAGAGTGGCTGGGGAAACCCAGTCAGATGGGCGGGGTACAAAATTATTATTATTATTATTATTATTATTATTATTATTATTATTATTATTGGGTGGGGTGAGGTGGTGAGAATCAGCTGTCTGACCTACAACTCAATCCACTGAAGTGAAGGACATTCTCACCTCTTACAGGGTTTCAGAAAACACCATCCTTTTGCTATTAGTAAATATTAGGTTGGCTCCCAACTTAATCTTGCTTAGAGTAGGCTCATTGAAATAAATGGTTCTTACATTAGCCATGACTAACACAAAATCCATTGATTTCAGTGGGTCCACTCTAAGCATGACTAAGTATGGATCTAAACCAGTATCTGTTTAAATCACCTTTATCGTCTTGTGTTTGCATCTCAAGGTTGTTCCACCCAATGCATTGCTCGCATGCATACAATATTTATGTTCACATGTAAACATATGTATTATATAGACCCCGTTGCCAAGAAACCTTGATTAACTATGGTGAAGTTGCATGTGCATTTGAAGCCTCATCCTAATCATGTTTACTCAGAAGTAAATTGAGCAGGGTTGCCATCCTAGCAGCGGCAACACATATCTACCACTACAAAATGCAACAAATATGTCATCAGTTTTAAGCAAACACTTTTTAGAACAAAAAAGGGCTGGAAATCATTTTGCATACTGAAAATGCCCTCTCTCCTGTGTGTGTGCGCATGGACAAAATGAAAGATCTCTCCCTCTCTACGCTGCATTCAAGTTTCCCCAAACCGAAAAGCCCCAGTTCAGCACGCAAGAAGCCACCCCTTGCCTTCGGAATCCCCTTCCTTCGAAACAGCACAATTTAGGAAGCGCTTGCCTTAGCAGTCTCGAGTTCTCCTGTGTAAGGAAAGGGACTCACTCGGTGATTAATCTGGGCTATTTCTGCCATGCGTGCAGCGGCCTCTGCTGGCGCGCGTCTGCTTGGCAGCCGTTCGACTACAAGCCGAGCGAGAAGCCATGTGGATTTTACGAGGGGAAGACTAGGGGTGACGGAGGGGACCAGGGGAGATCGAGGGGGAGCAAAGAGACACCCCCCAGCCGGCCAGCCAAGCAATCTTGGAAACGGGGGTTGTTACTTGGATTTTTACCTTTGACTCCCCCCGCCGCTACCACCACCACACCACCACCACGCTTTTTTGGCGCCGAGGTGGAAGATGCTCTGTTAAGAGAGAAGCCTGGATCACCGCGGCAACCCCCAGCTCAAAAGCAGAGCAGCAAGGGAGGCGAAATCCACGCGGTGGACCAGCGCTGGTAAGCTTTTCTTGGCTGCACGGCGAACTCGCGGTTGGGTGAGCGCTTCTCCACGGAGCAGGCGAGATCCGCAGGAGAGCAGGGATGGTGGGCGAGGAGAACCGAGGGAAGGGAGCAAGGGAGTGTGGATCTCCTCGCGGGAGGCGACCCCCCAGTTCCTCGAGCCCGCCAGCAGGTCGGGAAGGGAGGCAAACTTTGCTGGCTGGCCTGGCTGCTCTGGCTGGCCTGGCGCAGCTGCGCTCCATCCGTCCGCCTGGATCGCTCAGTGGACGCCGGTTGAAGGTGGGGGGTCGGGACGGGGAGGGTTTCCCCCGCCTCTGTCCCGGCTGGCCAGAGCGATGGAGCCGGAGGTAGAGCCGCACTTGTGCTCTTTCGCCGGAGTTTGCGGGAGTTGGAGAGCGCGGCGAGGCGCGAGAGGAGAACCGGGCGCTCCATCGGCTTCATTGCAGCAGCGGCGGCAGAGGCAGTAGCAGCAGCGGGAGCGGGAGCAGCAACAAGGGCTGCAAGGCACCCCGTCCTGCGTGGATCCGGCCACGGGTACACAGCCATTTCCTTGGGTCAGAAGATGGAGGGGGGTGCATGCACACTTGGCAGGGAGATCTAGGTAGAGAGGGATCCAGAGAGTAATAGGATCTGGGGGTGGGGATGGTGGTGGCTGTGATGGTGGTGGTGGGAAAGTGGGGTGAGGCTGTTTGCGCGGGTCTGCGTGTGAATCCCCGGGCAAGAGATCAGTGGCAGAGAGGCTTTGCCGAGAGGTAAGGGGGACTGCTGCGGCTCTGCAGTGCCCTCTTTCTCTGGCCAAGCGAGGGAGGTGAAGCGGGAGAGACAACCGCTGGTCCAGATCTGGACCAGTTCGAAGGAGGAGGCAAGGAACCCTCTTTTCCACAGGAGGAGTCAAAAAAATATATTTTTTTTAAAAATCATCTGCACTTAGGGCCAGGTCGTATCTCCACTCCTGGTGTCTTTCGCTGGTCACCTGAATTCTGCTTAGGGCTCGGTGGTCGCCACAGCACTTTGAAAAACGGAGGAGAACCTCCCTTCGCTGCTTCCACTGCATGGCTCGGTGGAGTGCAGGGTTATTTTAGTCTCAGGTGCGGGGGGTGGGGGGGGGAGGAAAGCAGCCCAGAGTTGAAAGGCTGCTTTGTTTTGTCACCTCTGCATCCCGATCAGACAGATCAGGAAGAGAAGGGAGAGATGCTTCCCTCGCATACAGTCATAAGGAGATTTTTTTTAATATTTGGGGGGACGGGGAGACAGGCAGGTATGCAGGCAGGCAAATAAAGGAATACCAGTCAATCCTGCAAGCAGGTATTTTGTTGCCATGCCATCCCCCCCTCCCCATTTTCCCAACTCCTTAGTGTGTCGTTAAGGGGCTTTCAAAGCAAATGAGGCCTTTGCTTTCTATGTACCGTTCTTTATGTGTGTACTCTGACTTCCAGGGTGTATCAGCTAGCTTCTTGCGGTTAAGAAACTAGCCAGGTGAGACAAAGGGCATCTGAGGGAAGTGTGTCTGTGTGTAGACACACACTAGCATATCATAATAATTAAAAAGAGGAAAGGTTAAGTGCCTATTTTGTAGTTTTCACACATTTGTTTTGCCATGGATTCTCCATTGTGAGCAGGGCAAGTACTTCCTTGCCTGATTTGCGACTCACAGATCAGATCTATCGCTATATCAATACATCTATGGAAAGCCACTTAATTATAGGAACTGGTTGCAACCTCAAAAGATCCTGAATACGCTGGGGTCCTCATTATCCAACCAGCTCCGGGTAACCGAATACACTTGGACATCCTTCATGTAGAGAGAGATGCTCGCACAACCTTATGTAAATTCCACTTCTCAACGAATTTGGGGTCTTTGAGGAATGTTTCGAATATCTCCCCAATGGGTTAGACAAATGATGTGCGGTGTATTGCTTGATATCTGACCTAGTTAGTGTCTTTAAGTTAACACTTATGTGCATTTCTGCCTCTCTTGTCCTCTGCAGTTTCAGAACAAAGGTGGTGAAAGGTATACCCCTGCAAAATCAGCTGCTTCTATTAATAATTTCACTGGGAATGGACAATGGGATGTTCTCTGGTTTTATCATGATCAAAAACTGCTTTCTGCTCAGCATTTCTATGAGTTTAGCCAGTCATTTTGGGTAAGTTACCATATGTAACATGCTTATTATTATTATTATTATTATTATTATTATTATTATTATTATTATTATTTAAATGAATGGAAACCTTTGGTTCTAAGGAGTTAAGAGAAACATCCTAATGCATACTTGATACCCAGAAATGGATGTGGTACAATGAGAGAATGCTGGATTTGGAGTGATCAGGATTGTGGTTTTGCCAGCCTCAATTCCCCCATATGTAAAATAGCAACAATATGGACCTAATATATAAGGATATTTCTGAGCTCATGTAAAATACCAGACACACAACATGCAGAGTGTTTTACTGTCGCCATCATCGTTATTTCTTCTTCAATATATGTAGTTGTAAGGGACAGGGATGTGAGCCAGTCAGTTCACTGTGTGCCTGAAAACACGATAAAGCAAGCAAAATAATTGCATGAGTAACTTGCTCATTAGCTTTCCCTGTTACTGTTTGTACCCTCCAGAAAGGGGAATTAAAGCATTAGTGAAGTGCACATGCTCCATGTGTATTCAAAACTTGTGCATCACACCGAAAGGCAGCAAGGCAGATGCACAAGTCCCTTCTTTGTGCATTGGCTTGAAGGGGGCGTCACTTACACACCTGCTTTCTGTCCCTTCTGGAAATGGGCAAAGCAACCTTCCGTTCCCCAGGCTATTGACCCATTATATCATGCCTAAGCACATTGTTTTAACTCTTCTGAGCATGTTTCGTGGCCTGAGTTTACTGCTACAGTGATTGCATTAGGAACAGGGATGTGGCAAGCAGACAATATGGGAGGCGGAAGCTCAGAAATGTCAGCCTTCCTTCTACTCGAATGGATCACCCCTTCTGGACTTTGGTCTAGTCCTCCTACACACAGGGCAAGACTCAAATGCCCTGGGCCCTCCTCCTTCCTCTGTTCCCTTCCCTTCCTACAAAAGATGGTGAATCAGAGAGCAAGTCCCCTCGTCACTGGCAAATGACACTCTCAGTGCATCATTTCCCATTGGGTTATGGGGCTTGTCTGCAAGTCCCATAGATCCCTGGTTTCCTGACCTCTGCCTGAAGGCACCTTCTCCACTTCCCCTTGTGGTTGGTGGCTGATGGAAAGAGTAAGATGCTTGGGAAAAGAAGGTTAAACAACCATCAAGGGCAGTCCCAGACATCCCCCCCCCCCCGAGCAGCAGCAAATGGCACTTTTCCAAGTCAAGGTCCACAGTACTCCTGGGCAGGGCTTTTTTCCAGCCAAACTCAATTCCAGCACCTCTCAGATGGGTGCCATTGCCATTATAAGAGAACAAGGTTCATGGTGAGCTCCAGCACCTCTTTTCCTAGAAAAATAGCACTGCTCCTGGACATATGCAGAATTAGCTTTAAAGAAATGTTTTATTTCAGATCAGTAAATGCAGCAAATAGCTAGTGCAACTCTGCTGCCTGCCCTTCCCGCAGGTACAGGAGTCTGCCTCCTCTGGGGGCAGGGATAAGTATTTTTTCATAAGTTGCAATATATCCTATGTTTATGAACAATTCCACCCCTCCCCCATAATTTTGTAGTCTTTATCCATAGAGGATTACTAGTGTAGCCTTATCCTCTTCATGCTTTTATTATTTTTGGTGGGGGAGAGAGAGAATGAAGATTGTGTAGGTGGGGGGGGGACTGCTGCTACAGCCCCCCCCCCAGCATTGCTGCCTGCAGTGGACACTTTCCTCTGCCTAATGCTGAGGGCTGGCCCTGTTCAGGGCACGAAAGAGAGAAACCCAAGCTTCAGGATTGTTTGATTCATATAGCCAAGCAGCCAATCTGATTTATGAGCTGAGCAGCCGGGGTCTTGCCCTCTCCTCCATAAGAAGAGCCAGGCTTGTGTTCCAGCACTCCAGTGCTCTGGGATCACAAAAGTCAGCATCGCTGTAAATCAACAGAAGGGAAGCGTGCCCATAGGTTGCAAGCTCCTGGTTAGCTGAAGGAAGTGGGAATACTGTTAGGGCAATGGTTTGCTTTCTACCTATATTTGTTTAACTCTTTCCTGTGTACTTCTGGAAAGATGAATTCGCTAGGGTGGCAAGCCACTCTTCCAGACTCAGGGCCAAACTAGAAATGGGGGGTTGTTTTCTTAGGCAGTGAAGAGACCTGATCTCCATTCAGTTCTTGGTGGGAGAGTGAAAGCTGTCTTCATCACTGGAATCAGACTCCTCTCCCTCGATGATTAGTTAAGGAAAAGCAAGGTGCACAGCTGCCTGCTACATACTGAATGCACATCTATTTTGACCCCCCCCCCACTTCTTTTTTTGAAATATTGAAATATACTGGACCACCCTATAAAATGGTTGCAAAGATCAGAAAGAAAGAAAAACCACTCAAAGGTGCAATAGAAACACTGAACAATTACTACTGAATGAATCTGAAAGTTGCATTTGAGAAATTGAGGGGGGCGGGAATCAAATCAACACTTTTGGTGAACCCCTTGGGGCAATGTTTTAGTAATGTGCTATACAGGCAAGCATTGAGGTTAAATCCAGAGTTGCTACATTCTTACTTGATTGTTGTAGGGAAAGGAGAAAACTCGTGTTCTTGCAATTAACAATGCAACCCCGGTGGATTTCAGTGGAACATCAATTTTAACCAGAAATGTACTGAGATTTTTTTTTGGGGGGGGGTGTTTTGTTTTTTTAATGCACCCTTGTCCTTTCCTCAGAGCTTTGTAGAAATCTTATTTTACAAAAACAATGTAATATAGGTTAGTCAAGTTTCATGTTTTAGATAACAAACCAAGCCAGATGTTGCAAATACTTGGACCTCTAGACCTTAACTAGAACGAGAACAACAGAAAGTTTTCCTTGAATTTGATTCATCCTGCCCAGATTTTTGTTTGATGAAGTCACCACAAAAGAAATGGAAAAACAAAAACAGACAAAACAGGCTAATTGCCCAGAACACGGTAGAAACTCATAGTGGGGTAAATCACAGTTGGGAGGGGCTGGGATGAGCTATGCTGGATCACTGGCATCACAGGAAAGTGACATATTGTTCTGGTTGCCTGGGCAGTTGGGACACTGATCTCTGCTTACTTGGTAGTTTAAGAAGCAGGGTGGTGAAGAATAAGGGTTGTCGGAGCAGAAATGTGACAGGAAGATGGGAGCTGTCCAAGGAAGCCCTTTCCAATAGCTCCCAAAATCACAGCAGACAAGAGTGAAAGGGAAAATGAGTGAGGGTGAAGCCAACCTCTAGCACTCTTGCTTGGGGTTGCTTGTACTGATACACCATCAATAAAAAGGACAGGAATTTGTGCATAAAGTTTAAATGCATGTGATTCCTATAGTTTAAAGAGAAATGCAGATTGCCATTGGGAGGATGACTGACAAGGTGACCTGGGTGCTGTCCAGGTGCTGATTGTGGATGAGCAATTTCAAGGTCCTTAAGCTTATGGTTCGTGGACCCAGACAGGGCTTTAAAAAACTTGATGCCTTCAAATAGAGGTTTGTCCTCTGACAGCTCTTTAAAAGGAGACTGTCCCCTGTAAAGTATGGTGCATGAACACCCTAAAGCTAGGCCAAGTAAGCTTATCTGCCCAGGACACCCATGGAGTTGTAGTTCTGTGTGGAAGGTTAGGGATATCTAGCAGGGGCTTCCATCTTAGCACCTCCATTACAGTATTGCAAGCAACAACCCCTTCTCCACTGGCGATGCCCAGCAATTGGCGGTCAGTCATACTGCCTCCAGCTGAGGAGGTAGAACATAGCAGTGCAATTCTCAGGACTCTTGGTAGGAAGTCAGGCCAGACAAAACAAGCCTAAAACTGATTTGTGTGTGTCACATGAGTTGTAAATCGGCCCTCTGTCTTTGCTTTTATATAAGGTTCCAGAGACGTGAGGACACAGGTCCTGCTGCTTTGCAGTTCATGCGTCTGTCAGTATTTGCGTTGTTTAGCTTCATTATTATATTGAACAGAGTATTGAGCATATGATTGCTAGGGGCTTATTTAGCCAAGAGTGCTGGGGGGGAAAGGAATGGAGGTTTGCCTGAAGTTTCCAATTCTTAAAAAAGAACAGCAGAAAGTAGAGGGAATAATAGTTGTTTACCTTGGCCATTGACTTTGGACCAGACACATTTAGTGTTAAAGTGCTGGACTGCAAATATAATTAGATATTAAGAAATAAAGTTGGTAGTGCCCCGTCAGTGGACGTGCCCTTACAAGTATGACAGGCACTGACGCTGTTAGCATTTCTGTGCCAAGTTAAGATTTATTTGCCCAGGTATTTGAAGTTTTGTAAATTGATGAGTATTTCATCTGTTGTGTCTCCCTCTCTCTGTGTGTTTTTTTATAAGATTCTTCCATTGTTGGGTGTTGCATTTTAGTATCTGTTAACTGCTATTTTATGATTTAGTAGGTGGTTTTAATGGGTGCCCATCAACATAGTATGTTGATGAAGGGAAGGTTCATAATAAAAAATATATTTTAAAAGAGAAGTAAATGAGATCTCACTAAGCCAAATAGCAGCTTTGGGGAGGGTGATGAAGAGGAAGAAGAAGAAGAAGAAGAAGAAGAAGAAGAAGAAGAAGAAGAAGAAGAAGAAGAAGAAGAAGAAGAAGAAAGGATGAATAGGAGGGATGAGAAAAAGTTAACATCTCTGCGTATTTGTTTCTCCATCCCACTTAGAATAGAAGTGGGCATGTCTTGCCCATATAAGAATACACGAGAAAAGGTTGCTGCTGCAAGGCAGGGAAAGTGCAGAAAAGGGAAATGTGAAATACTCCCACACACTCTGCTCTGCTTATATCACGGCCATGTGCCAATCAGTGGTCACTGGTGCCCATTCGGACTGGCAGGGCAGAAGGCAGAGAGACCAACAGTGGTAGAGCCAAGCCAATGACAGGCAAAGCCATGAAGGTGGATACTAGCTGAGGGAAGACAGAGGCTGGAAGTGCAGTGCCCCATTTGCCCCAATGGACCAAGCTCCGCTGATTCAAATCCCCTTTAAAGGCACTTCAGGAATTGAATCGGCTTTCTCGAGACAGGGAGCTTGCTCGAGACAGGTGCTTTTGAAGAATGAGCATCATTAGGCACTCAAGTTCTTTAGATCTGGCAAGGAACTGGGGTGGAGTGGTGTGCTGCCCTCAGCAGCAAGTTTCCCAAAGAGAAGGAATGCAGCAGATCTGGAGCTTTAGAACACACAGTGGCAAATGCTTGGCTTTCTGGGGTCACCTGAGACCAGGAGCATGCTCAGTAAGGGTGCTAGACTGTCCGCCTTGAATTGCCTGTGGTTCCTGATTCTGGCTAGCAGCAGGAACACCACTACCCAGAATCCTCAGGTGATCCCAGAGAGGTTGTCCCATTTGCAAAGCTCTTGGTGGCTCATCTGCAAAGCTCCCACTTGGAGCCTCCTCCTTCAGAACAGCTCATCCTATTTTAAAGCAGGAGAGTGGACTAAATTATCTATCTGCATTCTTTCAGCTATTATGAGTCTTAAATGCAAGCCAACATTTTCTAGATGAAATTTGGCCTTGTATCTTCTTTCATTCTCCGATTCTATTTAAAAAAAAAACACCACACACAATCAGATGCAGACGCTAGAACCAGTTAAATTAGCCCTCTTGTATGATTCAGGATAAAGCTTTCCCAATGAACGGTAACAAAATCAGGCGTTTTAGTACAAGACCAACCTGGCAGGGTTAGGCAGCCTTTCTGCATTCTGCCATTTATCCTTGCAGTAAAGCAGTTCTTAAAATTGGTAAAACTCACCGAACAAATCCCTGTAACCAACTGCAGGGGTAAAGTTCCTAATTCACTGCAATGTTGGCTGTAGACTGCCCTGATGCTCAATTCTCTCAGCAATGCAGGGATGTGTGGAAAACGTGCATAATAAAGCACAGAAATTCTGTCCTCGTTTAGCTGCGGTTTTGTAACTAGCTTGTGAAATGTTTGGGGATTCCTCAGAAAGGCCCTATAGATCTTCATAAGGCTGGGTCCCATAATTTAAAGCAGCATTTTCAGCAAAGCCATTTGACACCTAGAGTTGTCACAACCAGGCACTTCTGTAATTACTTTTTGTTTTACGGTGCATTTTGTAAAAGCAGTAAACTAAAATCCAATGTACTATAAGAGATTCAATATATGGCCTTCCTAGTCACTGTAGAATTCAAAGAGGCCTCTTTTATTCATAGGCTACTATGCAGCTAAAGTATTTGCCAGCCACTTGGATAGCATTTTTTTGGCCAAGAAGTACAATATGAATCCTGGGGGGAAATAAATGTTTAGGAAGTAGAGCCAAAACAAAGTTCGTTGTAAATTTGCAGCATAGTGATGCTTCAAAAGGCTTTTTTTTAAAAATGCAACATCCATCCAAAGCTGTAACAATGGAGAAAGTTCCTCCCAAATTAGTTACAGCTTTGGTTTTAATACTGTAGCAAAACATACGCAATGTATCTTGTTATCAGGACAGAAGCCTCAAAATGCTACTAAATATATATCTTGAAAATGCTTAATTTTGAAGAAGAGAAATTTACTAGGTGATGCACTGGCTATGCTTGAAACCCACACCTAACTATCCAAATTTAAGCAGGTGTGGTGGTCACTCCCCCTCCCCTTTTCTGTACACCCAAAGCTGCTCTCCCCTCAAACCCATGAACCTATACTGATAAAGGTAAAGGTAAAGGGACCCCTGACCATTAGGTCCAGTTGTGACTGACTCTGGGGTTGCGGCACTCATCTCACTTTACTGGCCGAGGGAGCCGGCGTACAGCTTCCGGGTCATGTGGCCAGCATGACTAAGCCACTTCTGGCAAACCAGAACAGCGCACGGAAACGCCATTTACCTTCCCGCCTGAGCGGTACCTATTTATCTACTTGCACTTTGACATGCTTTCGAACTGCTAGGTTGGCAGGAGCAGGGTCCAAGCAATGGGAGCTCACCCCATCGCCGGGATTCGAACCGCCGACCTTCTCATCGGCAAGTCCTAGGCTCTGTGGCTTAACCCACAGTGCCACCAGTGTCCCTAACCTATACTGATACATTTCAATAAATGTTTTAAGTGGTGAATATCCATACACACATGAAATTGGGGTGGCAACTGCACCTACATTGTTTGAGAATTGGGAAGAGGGGGGAACTCCCCCCTCCCACCATTCATCTCTGCTAGAAAAGTTTGAGGAAACCCAATATCTGTTTTCCAAAGTCAGAGAGCTCCAGATATGCTCCAGTAAGATACTTTGCATATTCCCCCACTCACCTCAAATATAGGAGACAGTTTTGTGAATGTATTATAATGTGTCAACTCAGATCATGGCCTTTCCACCCTGACGTGAGCTGGACATTGTATAGATGGGGATGCTCTTAAGGGCGTGTTCTGCATTGATACGCAACAAATATTATTCTGGCATTCTGAAGAGATTGATTGCAATGGATAGCTCAAAGTCTTCAACATGGGAGAGGCATCTGCCAGTCTTTAGCAAAGACAATATTCTGCAACAGGACAATACTCTGCCATCAGTGGATGAGGTGAACAGCCTTCCCTAATCTGGTGCCTTCCAGCTGTTTTGAACTACAGCTCCCATAAGCCCCAGGCAGCATGACCAGTGGTCAAGCGTTATGGAAGCTGTAATCCAAACCAACTGGAAGGCACTAGCTGAGTGAGTCATTCAAAGTACTTCACATATATAAGTGTCCCTCCCTCCCTCCTTACTGTACTTGTACTTTTTTTTGTCACTTTTGCAAGCTGAAGACAGAGAACAGTTGCTGATGTTAATAGGGATATATATTATATGTTATTGTGTTTTTCTTTCAAGGTGTTGGAGGAAATATACACAGTTCTCCCCTGCCATTTTATATTTACAACAACCCTGTGAGGTAGCTTAAGCTGAGAGGCAGTGACAGACTTCATGGGTCAGAGAAGGGTTTTATCGTGAGTCTCCTTGCACCACTACTCATCACTGACTTCCCACAGTCATTTTCTTCAGAGTTTTAAGAAAAGTGATGCTGTGCTTTGGCCCTGATTAAGGGTTTTGTATTGTTTAAAAACCTGCAAACACTATTTGACCTGAGGCAACGGGGGCAAATGGAAGAGATGTCTGTACACCATGACAGCTAATGGTTCTCTCTGAAAGCACTTTCAGCTTTCTTTAAAATGGTTCTCTGCCTCATGCCATACCCTTTCTTTATGAAGATATTGTAAAGTATTCTCTCCGCCTCCTTCTTCATTAGATTTGCTTCTTTTCCTGGGAAATAAATTTACAACGGGACTGAATCATAAAAACTCAGTCTCCCTGTTGTGAAGAGACACACTCAGAGATCTCCATTTCCACGGGTGAGATCCATGCATCCCAGAGCCATCAATGATAAGCAGAATTTGTATCAGGAGCTACATTTCACTTGATGTCAAAACTAATCCATCGGTTTTAATTACAGAAATGGAAGGAGCTCATTAAGGGCAAACCTCGTTGACGTAAGATTCTTTCCCATAGAACATTCACCAGTGTGTTGCTGTTTTTTAATATTTCAGATGAAAAGCTCTACACTCTCCCAGTAGCTAATAACTCCCAATATTTTGTTTCTGATCAAGCCACATAAATCACGCTCACCAATAACTTTGGTGATCGCTTTCTATTTCAGTACTTCTGAAGTTGTGGAACGGAGAAATATTAAAGGAAAGAAGGAACTAGGGCACATACTAGTCTGGTGCAGTACCTGGAGTGTTTGATTTGGATGTGGGAAAGCTAGGTTTTAATACCCAATCAGCCCTGGAGGGCTCAACCCAACCTACCTTTTAGGGTCATAGTGCAGCAGAATGCCCCTCTGAGCTTCTTGGAGGATACAGATATAATACATATCCCTTTCTGTAGTTTCACAAATCCAACATACCAATATGCTGCCAGCCTGAGTCAGTCAAACACAAATTCTTGCTTGACTGAATACTCTCCCATATTGGTCGGTCAGATGGGGTGCTCAAAAGCAGGATGCAAGCCCAATAGCCCTCTCCTGCAGTTTTTGCTCACCATGTTCAGACTCATAGTGCCTTTGATCACAGAGGCACTATATAGCCATCAAGTCTGGGAGACATGGTAGGTTCACTCTTCTTGTTTGGAACTATTGGCAGTGGGATGAAGGATGGTGAAGTATTGAGGAAGTGCTAAGCACTGAATCCTGAAGGTTCTTAGAAAATCCTTAAACAGATCCTTGAGTTCTCAACTCTGGGTGAGCCTTCCCTGCTCAGGGAGAGAGCTCTGACATACAGTGTTGTCATAGTGCTCTCAAATTATGGAGACATCTGATTGCTTTGACAGTTTTGGGATCTGCTTTACCATATGTGCCTAATACTTTTTTTGGGAACAGTTGTAAGCCCATTTTGCTAAAGATCAAACATCCATCACTATTCCATGAGTAATCTACTCTGGATAAAATGATTCGCCTCTACCTTGGTTGATGTTTTAGTGTGGATATAGACACCCAATTGGGATGGTGACCAATGTGGTGAAGCTACCATAGTGTGACCTTTGAAGATAGTTGCCAGCTTTTGACACACCACAGATCATAACATGCCACTTGCTTGTGACACCAGAGTAACCTCCAGATTAATAACATGTCAAAACACAGCCTGTGATGGCTTCACTACAACAGTCACCATCGCAAGTGGTTTCCCAAATTCATGTTGTTGCTTTTCAATAACATGCATGCATGCATTTCACTCCCTGTGCAAAAGGGGGTGTCATCCTTGGGGAAGCATAGCCGGTTGGGGGAAGGCATCTGTGAAAAAGACACCATTTTATGTAATGCTCTACATGTGAGTTGCATCTTGTGTCTTACGCAATATGGCTTTCTGTAAAAGAATTAGATAACAGTTAAAGTGGCCCAGAGTGGATTTTTCAAGTGGCACAATAAGAAAAAAAAATGTACTCTTTCATTTTATTGCCAACCAACATAACAAAGAGATGAGATTTCAGGCTACCAATCAACACATTCCAGGGACTCACTCACAAATGGAGCTATGCTTTCCCCCAGAGAAAACCCATAATAGTTATGGAACATTGGAATCAGATTCTAGACAGAGCCAAGCTCTTTTCTTCTTCTGAGCTTGGAATTTTAAATAAATAAAAAGAATGCAAACAGCACATATTTCATGCAGGTAAACATATGCTGAATCAAGCAAATTGCATCTCTTGCCAAAACAATTTAATAGTCCAATCAGTTCAGCTTCACTGAGACCATCAAAAATGGCAGGTGAAATCCCCAGCAAAATAAAATCTGATGTCAGGGTGGGAGGGAGGCTCACATCACTCACATGGAAGGCTAAATAATTCACAATTCTTCAGCATCACCATCCCTATTACTATGAAATTACACAAACAGGTGTGAGACAGACAGGGAGACAGGGAGGGGGAGAGAAGACAATGACAGACTGCGGTTACTTGTTGTCAAGGCTTGCATATGATGTCCAGTTGGGCACCGGAAATCACTAGAAACCATTTTAGGCTTCCAGTTCTTCTCCATATTCTGTTTCTCTCTCAAAGTTGTTTCCTTATAAGCAGCTTTAGGCAGAATTAAAATTGCACCAAAGCTTTTCAAACCACAAATAGTTTGTGTAATGAAAGAGAATTCACCGGCACACTTCCCAAGAAGTGTCAGCCATCCAAACAATGCAGACTTCCCTTTCTAAAAAGCTCATTGGATTCCTTCTTTTTAGATAGTTTTTCAATGTGGTGCTATATTATATTACATAACATAGGATGTAATTGCTTCCAGGAAATACCGGGAGCAGGAGAGTGTTGGATTAGACAAGAATCATAGGCTTTTGCTAGTCTTAATGTCTCCTTGAAGACAAACACAATTTCAGTTTTTAAAAAATCCATTGGGGAAATGCTTTATGGCATCCTTTTACTGCCCTAAGAGAAGAGAAATTGCACAAAGGGTTTCAGCTTTCCCCGTGTTTCAGCCTGGCCAGTGGAAGAGTAAGTACATTAGCTGCTTTTGTCACTGGTCTGCATTCACTCTTTCTAAATTTCTAAGCAAACCCCTAGCTTTTACCATGATGGCCAAAAGAAATCTTGCAGACGCTTTTGACAACAGTTAGAATTTAAGATGACCATATGATCCATCGTTCTTGGTATTCAATGAGACTGTGAATGTTAACTTCCAGGCATGTATAAAGTTCCTTAACGGAGCAGAGGAAACCCAACCAAATGGAGAAAAATGCTTATACACAGGTGTAAGATTGCCAGAGCCAGAGAGAACATAAGAAAAGCTCTGCTGGATCAAATCAAATACCCACCTGGTCCAGCATCCAATTCTCACAGTGGCCATGCATATGGCTTTGTGAAACCCGCAAGCAGAATCTGAGTGCAAGCAGGATTTGTGATGTCTACTTGCAGTGCCAGTGGGTAGCTTTCTTTCTTGCGCTTTGGGAATGAGGGAGGAGGGCTGCAGGATCTCTTAATCCAGAATGCGGCAGCTACACTGGTGACAGGGGGCGGCCGCTGAGACCACAAAACACCAGTCTTGAAAGACCTACATTGGCTCCCAGTACATTTCCGAGCACAATTCAAAGTTTTGGTTTTCACCTTTAAAGCCCTAAATGGCTTCAGCCCAGTATACCTGAAGGAGCATTTCCACTCCCATTGTTCTGCCTGGACGCTGAGGTCCAGCTCTGATGGCCTTCTGGTGGTTCCCTCATTGCGAGAAGCAAGGCTACAGGGAACCAGGTAGAGGGCCTTCTTGGTAGTGGCACCCGCCCTGTGGAACGCCCTCCCACCAGATGCCAAAGAGATAAACAACTACCTGACATTTAGAAGACATCTGAAGGCAGCCCTGTTCAGGGAAGTTTTTAATGTGTGACATTTTAATGTATTTTTAATCTTTGTTGGAAGCTGCCCAGAGTGGCTGGGGAAACCCAGCCAGACGGGTGGGGTACAAATAATAAATGATGATGATGATGATGATGATTCCCCTCACAACTCCATCCCAAAGCCTGGGAAGGTTCTGTTCAGCTTAGGGAGGGAGGTGTGATGTTCTGGCAGCGGCCGAGAGGCCAGTTTCTCAAAACACACATAACCTCTTTCTCCTCCAGGTAGACAAGCAAGAGTAATGATCAGAGTTCAAGGACACATTCCAGCCTAGCAAAAATACTCCAGGAGGGTGTGAAGTGTGAGGAGTGTGGCCTGTGGGAGAGTAGGAGGTGTGGCTGCAGGGGGCATGTGGCCTTGGGAGAGTCCCAAGGGTCAGACAGGCCTGGAGGGTGGTATTTGGCCCTGGGCCTAAGGTTGCTCACCTCTAAGGTTCCTCTAAGAATTGCTGCAGTATTATATTATGTGTAGGGACGTGGGTGGCACTGTGGGTTAAACCACAGAGCCTAGGACTTGCCGATCACAAGGTCGGCGGTTCGAATCCCTGCAACAGGGTGAGCTCCCGTTGCTCGGTCCCTGCTCCTGCCAACCTAGCAGTTCAAAAGCACACCAGTGCAAGTAGATAAATAGGTACCGCTCCAGTGGGAAGGTAAACGGCGTTTCCGTGTGCTGCTCTGGTTCGCCACATGACCCGGAAGCTGTACGCCGGCTCCCTCGGCCAATAAAGCGAGATGTGCGCCGCAACCCCAAAGTCAGCAACGACTGGACCTAATGGTCAGGGGTCCCTTTACCTTTACTATATTATGTGTAACACTAGAGTGTGACTGTTATTCCAAATCATTTGTAATTTTGTTGTTGTTGTTTAGTCGTTTAGTCGTGTCCAACTCTTCATGATCCCATGGACCAGAGCACGCCAGGCACTCCTGTCTTCCACTGCCTCCTGCAGTTTGGTCAGACTCATGTTTGTAGCTTTGAGAACAGTGTCCAACCATCTCGTCCTCTGTTAAGAACACTAATTATGACAGGGTGGCAGTTCCATGCCTACAGGAGCTATGGGCAGTCCCTGTTCCGTTCTCGATCCTAGTGGCATTTATTGTCCATGTTAAGTGAGAATGGCCATGGGACTGGTTCCCCGAAGATCTAGCTTCCATTATGGTTTTGCTCGGCATTACACAACATTGTGGCCATCACTGCTCGCAATAACAATTTCATAGGATTAAAATGTTGCTAAAGACTCTGTGTAGCAGATGGCAGAATTTGATCCTCTGGCTGCAACTTAATTAAAGCGGCGCGTTGACGGTGACCATGATCGACTTAGGGAAGAAGGCCTTTGACCCATTGGCTACTTATCTGCAAATATCTGCAAATGTTTTCCATTTACTCATCTCAGATTCTGGAGTCTGTCCAGCAGTAGCAGAAAAGGAAGGCAATGGGTGCAGCAGAATGTCTAGGAATTTGGTGGGGAATGTAATGCTAAAGCAGAAAAAAAATGACGGTTTTTAAAGTTGTTCTGAGTAGGGGTGAGAAAGAGACTTGTCATCACCTTACAGAGATTATAGAAAGACTGTTCCTGCCCTCTGGCTTAGAATTTGAGGCCTGGTGCTTACAAATATCATTTGTGGGAGATAAACCTGTCTGTGGACTGTACTATTTCAAACTACTGTATGTGCATGGACTCATGTGATTGAATGTATCTCTAATATTCCCTGCACATAGAAAACCCTCTTATCAGGGAGAAGGATTGGTTTATTCCAGTAGTCCTCAACATTTTCAGGCCCAGGACATACTTCTAATCCTAACCAGCATTTGGGGACTCATTTTTTAATCTTTTACCATACATTTGCATGGTGGTAGTGCTCTTGTTGAGACCCACCTCAGATCAAGCCATGTCACACTTGTGGGTTCCAACCCACCAGCTGAAAACCAGCGGTTTATTTTATTTATTTATAAAAAAAAATATTTACATACCACTATTCATTAAAAAAAAATCTCAGAGCAGTTTCCAACAGTCACACATAAAACAATACAATAAAAACCATGTAAATATATATACAGTCATACCTCGGGTTACGAACTCTGCGGGTTTCGCGTTTTTGGGTTGCGGACTGAACCTGGAAGTACTGGAACGGGTTACTTCCGGGTTTTGGCACTCACGCATGTGCAGAAGCACAAAATGATGTCATGTGCATGCGCAGAAGTGCCGAATTGCGTCATGCGCGTGCGCAGACGCGGTGCTTCATGCTGAGAATGTTGGGGGTTGCGAATGTGCCTCCCACACAATCACATTTGCAGCCAGAGGTATGACTGTATATATAATAAAATTAGAAAGCAGCCTTAATGGAAAGATGTATGCTTAGTTGCACGAAGAAGCCTGGAGGAATAGAAACACTTTCAGCTGGCATTTAATGGTCTAAACCAGGCATGGCCAAACTTGGACCTCCAGATGTTTTGGGACTACAACTCCCATCATCCCTAGCTAACAGGACCAGTGGTCAGTGATGGTGGGAATTGTAGTCCCAAAACACCTGGAGGGCCAAGTTTGGCCATACCTGAAGGTACCTGCTGAATTGCTTTGCCATAACAATCCCACAGGACTGGGCTGATGACTCCAAAGGCTCCATTTCTTGTTGTTGTCAAATGAGCCTCATCAGGTTGAGGAACAAGTTGTTAACCCAGCCTCTGAATGCTGAAGGTCCCAGGTTCAATCCCTAGTATCCCCAGAAAGGGCTGGAAAAAACTCCTTCCCTGATATCCTGGAAGTCACTACCAGTCAGTGCAGAGTTTTGAGCTAGATAGGTTAATGGTCTGACACAGCTTCCTATGTTCTCTCTCTCTCTCTATGTGTGAATGGAACATTCAATCCTGTGAGCCCACCAGCAGGCAGAAGTGGAAGAGTCCACAAGCCAGTTTCCCACACAATATGCATTTATGCAGTGCTTTTTTCTGGGGGTTACACATACCCCTAAACATTTTGTGAATCTGTGTACTTTTGTCCATTTACTGTATTAATTTCCCCCGATTTGAACTATAAAATGGTGATTTTCTTGAGTTGAAATGAGAGTACCCCTAAACATATTTGAAGAAAGCAGTGCATTTATGGAACTATTAGAGAAACAAAGAAAGGTGACAAAAAGGGAAGGGATAAAGAAGGTGAACAAATCTCAGGTTTGTGGTGTTTAGATCTACTAACCAGGTAGAAAAGAATGGCTGAGTGGGGCAACACACTTTTAGAATTAAGGAGCAGGTTGTTTCTGAGCAAATTGAATTTGTTTACAATACCAAAACTGAATGCACAGCCCTTTCACACAAAACCCCTCTCCAGTTTTCCCCTATACTTCCACCCCTGATATCACCAGCTTAATTTAGAAAAGGAGGGAGGGGAAGACGCTTTGTTGTCACTATTGTTAAACAATTGGGAGTCTGCTGCAAATTACCGTATTTTTCGCTCTATAAGACGCACCAGACCACAAGACGCACCTAGTTTTTGGAGGAGGGAAACAAGAAAAAAAAAATTCTGAATCCCAGAAGCCAGAACAGCAAGAGGGATCGCTGCACAGTGAAAGCAGCAATCCCTCTTGCTGTTCTGGCTTCTGGGATAGCTGCACAGCTTGCATTCGCTCCATAAGACGCACACACATTTCCCCTTACTTTTTAGGAGGGGAAAAGTGAGTCTTATAGAGCAAAAAATACGGTACTTCTTGATCTATCCAGCAGAGGCTGGTCCATTTGAACAAAGGCGACACTGCCCCAGCAATCTCAGTGCATCCTCAGCTGGCCCCCACCTGCCTGCCTTTGAACTTACAACCAGTCAGGGCATGGCTCTGTAATTGGCTCTGGCTCCACCTACTGTTGGCCTCCCTGCCTTCCACCCTATCAGTTCCAATGGACACCAGGCACCACCGGACCTGCCAGTAGATTCTGATTTACTCCTGGAAAAGAGGAAACAAATTGTACCTAGAAGCCCTCACAATAGGGTGAATCACGCTTTTTGCAATGCAGCATGCACATGTGTTATGCATGTTATGGGGCACCTGTTTGCGTGACACATGATGGTGGAACACAGTGGTAGAAATCCCCAACAAGCAAAATCCAGGAGCAACCAAGCCATTACATTTTTCTGCAGTCCTTTTTTAAGCTATCCAGTCTCAGATGCTTATGAGATTGATGACACAACCTTTAACTCTTTAGCTGTCTCTCCCAGTTTTTATTGATGTGTCTTCTCCACTCCCCCCCCCCCCTTTTCGCAGCTTCTCACAGATGCCAACAGCTTCAGGGAAATATGATACCAATGATAACATCACCATCTTCACTAGGATTCTGGACGGCCTGCTGGATGGATATGATAACAGGCTTCGTCCAGGCCTGGGAGGTACAACAGATGTTCCTTCAAGCATGCCATTGTAGGGACAAATGCTTAAAACAGCATGCAGTCGTGTCCCATTAAGAGATGACCAAGGATGTGTTTAGGGAGCAGTGGGAGATGGTTAAGAGATTTCCAGAAGGTGTACTGAAAGCAGCAGAAGAGTGCCACAAAAATCCCCTGGTGCTTTTGTTTTCTCACTGGTTGTATGTTAAAGATTTCCCCATTTTCAAGTTAGAAAAAGCATCCCTGGCCCACAGTTTGTAATCTGTTGCATCATTCTCAGAGCAGTCCCAGAGAAGCCTTGCAACCAGACAAGGAAGTTGGGGAGGGTGGGAGGAGAACACTGATTTTAAGTTATAGTGGCTTTGCTGCAAGACTGTATGAATGCCACTTGCTATACTGTTTATTATTTATATCTCACATTTTCAGAGATGCTTCAATATAGATTTAAAGCAATGCAACAACAAAAAATGAGAACTGAACAATTGAACAACACCAGCCACAATGTAGTGGAGACCAAGTAATAGAATGACTTGTCAAAGGTTGCAAAACGACCCAGTAAATGAATGCTTTCAGTCACTTCCTAAAGGCCGTTAGGCATTATTGGAACAGGAACAGGAAGTGGGTTCAGCTGTCAAGGTGCCACCACTGTCGAGGCCGTGCCCCTCACAACCATCCACAACCCCTTCAATAGTTTGAGTAGTCAGATACTCTGGACAGCTCCATGCAGGCTCAGGCTGGAGACTCCATAAAAGCTTAGGTACTTCTTTAGCAGCAACCATAATCAGAATAAACCTTAAATAGGAGGCACTGATCTATCCCAATATCTAGCTCTGCCTTCAGTGAGAGATACCTTTTTCATTTGAAGAGGATCCTCATCCACTGAAAAGTGGAGTTTGACCCCAGGGTCATCACACTTACCTACAGAGTAGGTTCTTCCTTTCAATATCTGGATAGAAGTCTTATATAATATTCCCTATACAGTGGTACCTCGGGTTAAGAACTTAATTCGTTATGGAGGTCCGTTCTTAACCTGAAGCACCACTTTAGCTAATGGGGCCTCCTGCTGCCACCATGCGATTTCTGTTCTCATCCTGAAGCAAAGTTCTTAACCCGAGGTACTATTTCTGGGTTAGCGGAGTCTGTAACCTGAAGCGTCTGTAACCTGAAGCATCTGTAACCCGAGGTACCACTGTATCTGTTTTTGGTTAATTGCTAATCAGTTGCCTCTCAAATCTCAGAATGCTCTATCTTGTAAATCAATAACCTAAATATCTGAAAGTGTTACTATAGCCCCAGGTTGTGATGTATATCACATTACCAAGAAAACATCACCAAGATTTCTAGGATTTCCTGATATCTGAAATGATTTGTCATGTAAAATCAATATACCATATCTAAATTATTAAGCTGAATAGTTGGCAAAACTCACGTTTGCCTTAATGACCTAGGCTTTGTTATGACGTTATCATTCCACGAAGCAAGCAAGAATAGAATAGAATCCTTAAGGGGAGAGGGGGGAAAACCCCCCAAATGAGCTTTAAGCAGTGTTTAAAAAGATCAGAGCATCAGTTTTTAGTACAACCATGTGAATACTAACAAATGCAGCCAGTTGTGAAATTTGACATTGTTAAATGTTATCACTTAATTTTACCAGTCCAGCTGTTTTTGAAGCTGGGCAGACATAATTAATGTCCTCTTTGTACCAGAGCTAAACACCACTCATTTCATTCACTCTTCTGATGGTTGTGGGGACTGGGCTGCTAATGCAGGCATGCAGAAACTTGGCGTGCACAGTGACCCATTTTCTTTCAATGGAAGGGCACCTCTGTGTCCGCACCCCGCTTTGCACATCTGTTGAAGCAGCCCACACATTCAGGAGCCCCACATCGTGTGCCTAGTTACATGTACTTAAAGGTAAAGGTAAAGGGACGCCTGACCATTAGGTCCAGTCATGACCGACTCTGGGGTTGCGGCGCTCATCTCGCTTTATTGGCCGAGGGAGCCGGCATACAGCTTCCGGGTCATGTGGCCAGCATGACTAAGCCGCTTCTGGCAAACCAGAACAGTGCACGGAAATGCTGTTTACTTTCCTGCTGGAGTGGTACCTATTTATCTACTTGCACTTTGACGTGCTTTCGAACTGCTAGGTTGGCAGGAGCAGGGACTGAGCAACGGGAGTTCACCCCATCACAGGGATTCGAATCACTGACCTTCTGATCGGCAAGTCCTAGGCTCTGTGGTTTAACCCACAGCGCGACCCGCTGAATTGCCAAACTTTCTTGCTTGCATTAATCTTGTAGGCGGAGGTGATCTACTGCTGCTACAGTGGTACCTTGGGTTACATACACTTCAGGTTACATACGCTTCAGGTTACAGACTCCGCTAACCCAGAAATAGTACCTTGGGTTAAGAACTTTGCTTCAGGATGAGAACAGAAATCGCACACCAGCGGTGCAGCGGCAGCAGGAGGCCCCATTAGCTAAAGTGGTGCTTCAGGTTAAGAACAGACCTCCAGAACGAATTAAGTTTTTAACCAAGGTACCACTGTACTTACTTCTGCAATGTATCTTTAGCATCAACAAAGTGCTAAGTGCTGTCCTCAACACAGAAACAATATGGTAATTGCCCAGAAGCTGCATAGCATTAAGTGGAAGAGTCAGGATGCCACTGAAGGGCAAAACCCTTCTTTGTTTTGCTATTGCTATAAGATTAGGTGCTCCTTGATGCAAATTGCCAGCTGATGGAGCAGTCTTAATTGTTTACATTTCTTTGTTGTAGAGAGAATAACAGAGGTGAAAACAGACATCTTTGTCACCAGTTTTGGCCCTGTGTCAGACACCGAAATGGTAGGTTGCAATGCTGTGATTCTAAATGTCCCCTGCTGCTATTTGCTAGAATAATCTGGAGGACTGGTTCATTCTTATGAGCTACGGCACTTATACAATGGTCTCTGTTTTATGCCAGGAATATACTATTGATGTTTTCTTCCGGCAAAGTTGGAAAGACGAAAGGCTTCAATTTAAAGGTCCCATGCAACGCCTGCCTCTGAATAACCTCCTTGCCAGTAAGATCTGGACTCCGGACACCTTTTTCCACAATGGTAAAAAATCTATCGCCCACAACATGACCACTCCTAACAAGCTTTTGCGCCTTGAGGATGACGGGACCCTGCTCTACACAATGAGGTGAGGATGAATCTTGTGGGTTTCTTTTGATGCTTGTTCTGTGATAGGTCCCCATTTGTGCTGCCCTGTGTTCTTCACAGGAGAGTCAGGGGGGGGGGAGAGTCTCTTGCGTACATTGATGAGAACATCAAAAGAAAGCAGAAGGCATAACCATGCCTTATAACTAGCAATTAACATACAGCTTCTGAACAATGCCCATCTTTTTAAAAAAATTATCTGAAAAGTAGATGATGCAGACTTTTCTTTCTCTTTCTTTCTTTCTTTCTTTCTTTCTTTCTTTCTTTCTTTCTTTCTTTCTTTCTTTCCAAAAGACTGGTACTTTCCCATTGTATTTGTAGCTGTGATTTTGATCTAAGCCAGAAAGTTGAATCTGTCACTGGTTTGGTACTTATTGTACAATCAAAGACTAGGTTTTTCTTTTCTTCCTTGACTTTTACTAATCCTAATTAACAGACCATGATGTTAAAGCTTTGGCAAGCACATGAGAGAGGCTTCATTTTAGCAGGTGCCCTTTTTCAGATCAAGCGAGTGCTTTTTAAAAGTCTTTGTGATTTAGATCAATATCCATATCTTTCATAGCTTTGGTCCTTTCTGATCTAGTGATATTGGAAAGACATACTTTTGCACTGCAATTTGTAAAGGTGGTGGAATGGATTATAAGCCTCTCTGTGGCCTGATCATTATTATTATTTTTTCTCATTGCTAATAAATAGGATGGAATGTAAGCCTGACTATTGCCTGACTGTTGTTGTTATTGTTGTTCTAATTGCAAATAAATGTTCTGTAATAGTTGCTTAGGAGCAACAATTGCATCAGAAGTGTGGTCACACAGACAAAAATCTATAGGAAAAGTAATGCATTGCATATCATGTACAGCTCCCTGTAAAATATGATTAATGACAAATGATAGTGGCAAACTCTGGAATTGGCTGGACTTGTAATAGTGAACTTATTATGAGTTCTTCTCCCATCCCCTGAAATCATTAGGAACTCAAGTAAAGTTTTGTCCTGGCTTATCGTGACTTTGCTAGCACCATCACATTTCTACTGATGCAGACATCCTTTTGCAAAACTTATCTGGAAGTGGCTGCAGCAACAACAAAAAACTTCCTGTGAGACTGAGCTATGATTCAGGAAGTCTCCAGTTCACAACTAGCTTCTGCAGTGAACCTCCTAGGTAGCCTTAACCAAGCCGTTCTCTCAGTTCCCTCAACTGACAACTCACAACTCTGGCCCAAGTTACCTGAAAGTCTATCTCTGTCTGTATAGATCTGTAAGAGCACTTAGATCACCTGGTGCAATTCTAGCTGTGGCACTACATCCTAGAGAGTATCGTCGTGCAGTGACCTGAGAATGCTTGCCTCAGAAAGCAGAGCCCTAGAACCCTTTGAGTCCATTATAGTTTAAGAGCACCTCCTCAATTCCTATCATGGTTTGCAGCAGGGAAGGACTTTCCCCGCCCTTTATGAGCCTGATCGCTGCTTCGCCAGAACCCTGGTTCCTAGTGAGGAAGCCAAAAGGTGTTGCTTCCTAGTAGAGCAGCGGTTCTCAACCTGTGGGTCCCCGGATGTTGTTGGACTACAACTCCCATCATCCCTGAGCTCTGGCCTTGCTAGCTAGGGGTGATGGGAGTTGTCCAACAACATCTGGGTACCCACAGGTTGAGAAAGGCTGTAGTAGAGGGTTGACTCCACTTGGCTCCAAAAGCGGAGGGAGTATATTCACAGATAATCAGAAACATTCCTGCCAGGTTCTTTTCCCTGTATTTGAATCTGTTCTTAGCCTCTAGGCTAGGGGTGGGACACCTTTTCTTTCATTTTTTTTTTATTAGTTTTCCAGATTCTTACAAATTCAACCAAATTACTTTAATTTAATACAATTTCTTTTTTAAAAAATCAGGTTTCCTGCTACTGTTGTAAACATATGTCCATCTTTTCCTCCTGTAGCAACATCATCTCTTCATTAATATCCATTTTATCCTTCACTTGTTGTTGTCCATTCTTATAGCCGACCATCATTGCCTCCTTACAGACAGCACCTTGGTTATTTCTTAAAAATATAAAATGTGTTTCATGTGTGTAGTCAGGGCTGGATTTTGGTTTGATGAGGCCCTAAACTACATAAGGTAATGGGGCCCTTTATATGTCCAGCTGTCCTTTGTCAACAACAAATTGTTGCTGCTTTTTGTGTTGAATATATGCTATATGGTAATTTATGGACCTAATAGGTATCTAAAGCCATTTGCACATAACAAAATATGTATTTTATCAAAGTAATTGTTGAACTGAAATACAATTAAGAAGAAATATGTTAATAGTGAAATACAATCAAGAAGAAGTATATTAATAGTGAAAAAATTATTAAGCTTTAACTTAAAATGATTTTGCTGTTGCTGTATGTAGGTTTTATTTTATTTGTTTTTTATCTTATATTTTGGAAATGTGCATCCAGTGTTTTTTTTTCTTTAATTTTTTTTTGCCCCCCCCCCCAAAGAGTGGAGCCCTAAGCTATAGCTTGTTTAGCTTATACATAAATCCGGCATAATCGGATAGATACATAATGTGTAGTCCTTCATAATCGTTATTGTCTCAGATCCGGTGTGCTGGGAGAGTTAGTTCTTATCTTCCTTTGTTCAGTCTTCACAGTGTTTACACAGGTGACTCGCCTCTCCTGGCCTGGAGGCGAGCACTCCTCCTGTGGGAACTTAGTTCCCTCCGCCTCTCTGCCCTGAGCCTCTGCAGCTCAGGAGAGGCTGGAGGGTTACCGGACCCAGAGGCAACCTCAGCCTCCCCTGACAGGGCTGAGAGTGGAGCACCTGCAGGCAATGGGTCCTCCATCACCTCAGGAGCCAGAGCAGACTCAGCTGGTGCCTGCACCCGAGGATCCAGCACAGGTGAGGACCCTTCAGGCTCACGCCCCAGCCCCGGCTCAGCTGGTTCTGGAGGCGGGGAATCCTGTGCAGGCTGGGTTTCCTTGGGTTCAGCATCCGAGTCCAAATCCCAGGCCATCACAGAGAGTCTAGCCTATTCATTTCAGTCTTACTTTATCTTATCTGTATCCCCAGATGATGGGGATCCAAAGAGCTCCCCCCAGCTTCTAACTTATTTTCACAACAACCCTGTGAGGTAGGATAGCCTGAGAAAGCAGAAATGTTGGGAGTAGGTATCTTGGGTGCTGAAATGAATGTGGCAGATTTGGGTTTTGAGGACAACCCAATGTGTGTACACACTATGTGCTAGAATTAAAGAGTTGTATCAGGCTGCCGTTTGTGTTATTGCTTCCATTTTTGGTTGGGAAATCCCTGAGTAATACATAATCATATCAAAATGCCTCTGCAGAGCTGTGCTGCATTTAGAACATCACTCCTTTCATCATGAGTGTTCCTGTGATATTTTTCACTGGCAGAAAAAGTAATGATAACATGCACCGGTTTGTCCTCAGAGAAATAGCTGCTAGCTGTAAAATGTCAGGTTTCAAAGTGTGATGTCTCTCTCTGTGTGTATATTAGCAAGTCGCTTTCCCTCACATTTAGTAACCATGGTGCAAATTGAGAAAGCCCTTGTTATGCTTGAGAATTGTTCCATTGTTTTTAAATTCAGGCTGACTTTGTTCAATAATAAAGCTCAGTGTGACCCCCCAAAACCTGTTTTGGGCTTGACCAACCACATGGTTTAGCAGCCCTGGAGGTTATTTCTATGAGATCATTACAATTCAGAATTGAAATTCCAGCTTCTGTGGATGCAAGTACGTGCACATTTCATTTTAAAATGTACATAAAAATTAAAATGCGTATAGAAATATATGAGTGGGGGTATTAAAATCATTCAATAAATTGTAAATCCTAGATAATGTTGGACACCAGTCAGTAAGGATACTGAAAATTTAGATTTAATGTAAGTGAAATGAACTGAGTTCATTCAATTAAATTCAGCACTCCTCTTCTAACATCTTTTTCAGTAGCATATACAAGTATTGCAGACTTGTAACAAGGTCAGCACTTAAATTTTCCATTCCATAATGCACAATTGCTGTAATTTTCTGCATAACCATTATGGTCACTTTGAAAGAGAGAGAGAGAGAGAGAGAGAAAAGAAAAGAAAAGAAAGCCACAGCCACAAAGTTGGAGATTTCATAGACTGTCAGTTTTGTGTAGTACCTTTCTTGATTTAATTTGAGCTGGAAATACCCCTCCACTGGGGATGTGAGCACTAAATTAGATACAACATAATTCACATATTTAACCCTTCTGTGTCTGATCTCTTTAAAAATTAATGCAGGGGGGACTAGATCAATACAGTGGTACCTTGGTTGTCGAATGGCTTGGTCCCTGAACAAATTGGCTTCTGAACGCTGCAAACCCAGAAGTGAGTGTTCCGGTTTGCGAACGTTTTTCGGAAGCTGAAGGTCCGATGCGGTTTCCACAGCTTCCGCTTGAGTGCAGGAAGCTCCTGCAGCCAATCAGAAGCCGCACCTTGGTTTTCAAATGGTTCCAAAAGTCGAACGGATTCCCAGAATGGATTAAGTTCGACAACCAAGGTACCACTGTATGGGTATCTGGATTAGGACCATGGTGGAGGTAAAGGCTTAAAGGGTATGGCTACAGAATACATTTTAAGCACATCCAGTGCACATCTAGAGCAATGGTTTTCCCAAAAGAATCCTGGGAACTGTGGTTTGCTAAGTGTACTGGGAATCATAGGAGGAAACTAAACTTCCTAGGATCCTTTGAAGTCATGTGCTTTAAATGTGTGTGGTGCCTACAGTCTCCTTCCTGGGCTTCAACCATCACCCCCTTCCCAAGCTCAGAGGACGATTCAGGTGAGGTGGAATTGCTGCTCAAGGAGTCACTGTCCACTGCTCTGGGATCTTCCAGGTCAGAATACATTGCCTGCTGTAGTCCTTGGACTCAGAAGACCTACAGTGGTACCTTCATTCTTGAACGGTTTAGTTGATGAACAAATCGGCTCCCAAATGCTGTAAACCCGGAAGTAAGTGTTCCGGCTTTTGAACATTTTTCAGGAGCCGAACATTCAATGCGGCTTCTGCTTGAGTGCAGGAAGCTCCTGTAGCCAATCGGAAGCCGTGCCTTGGTTTCCGAACACTTTTAGGAGTCAAACGGACTTTTGGAACAGATTAAGTTCGAGAACCAAGGTACTACATTACTCCCAATATGTTCCTCTTCAACCAGGCCTTGAGCTGATTAATATTATACAACCTTTTAGATGTATCTTGTGGTATACAGGTTATTGTTTTGTTGCTCCTGGTTTAGCTATATATTTGTGCTTTTGTATTTTTATCCTGTGAACTGCCCTGAGATCTTTCAATGAAGGACTGTATATAAATCAAATGAATAATAATAATAACTAATAAAAGAATGGCTGTGGCACTCCTGTCTTCCACTGCCTCCCGCAGTTTGGTCAAACGCATGCTGGTAGCTTCAAGAACACCATCCAACCATCTCGTCCTCTGTCGTCCCCTTCTCCTTGTGCCCTCCATCTTTCCCAACATCAGGTTCTTTTCCAGGGAGTCTTCTCTTCTCATGAGGTGGCCAAAGTATTGGAGCCTCAGCTTCAGGATCTGTCCTTCCAGTGAGCACTCAGGGCTGATTTCCTTAAGAATGGAGAGGTTTGATCTTCTTGCAGTCCATGGGACTCTCAAGAGTCTCCTCCAGCACCATAATTCAAAAGCATCAATTCTTCGGCGATCAGCCTTCTTTATGGTCCAGCTCTCACTTCCATACATCACTACTGGGAAAACCATAGCTTTAACTATACGGACCTTTGTTGGCAAGGTGATGTCTCTACTTCTCAAGATGCTGTCTAGGTTTGTCATTGCTTTCCCCATGAAGAGGAGAGCTAGTGGCTGCATAATAAGGCTCAGACTAGCAGGGCGCTGTCCAAGGTGCTGACAACAGCAGCCTCCCCTGTTGTGACCCCACTCTGCTTTATGTAACATGACTGTACCCAAAGAGTGAGTGCCCCTATACAGCAGGCTTCCGTTGAGCTGAGACAGGACAGGACACCTCCCTGTTCATCTGCTAATCTGGTGCCCCCACTTTTTAAAACAAAACAAAACAAAAAACACATGCACACAAGAGCTAAAGGCACACATTTTGGTTGGCCGCTTTGGCTGCTTTGGAATGATCTGCTGTGTTGAGCAGACAAAAGGGCAGGAAAAGACATGTGCCAACTCCGAATCGATATCAAGTTCCCTAATCCTTCCCGTCCCAAGTTCAGCATCAGACTGGGCTGCACTGCACAAAGTTGCCCATGAGAGCTGGCTCCGTGGGAAAGTGTTGGGTGAGAGGTTATGACAGTTCTGCCTATGTGCTGTTATTATTATTAAAAATACTTATTAAAAAGTTACACTTCAGCTTTGCCCACTGCCATAATACCACAGAATGATCACTCCTATCCTCAATCCCTCATCCCTGTCATGTTGGTTCGCCAAATACTCTCAACAGGAACCCAACTACCGATCCGGTTTACTAGACATTTTCAATCAATATATCCCCTCCACAGATACCTCTGTGATTATTATAGTGTTAAAATATCCTGTCCTTCCATAAAAGAGAAAAAAAAGGAGACCAAATTGTGTTAAATGTATTTTTTTACATGCCTTTGATTATTTGCTGATGGTATGTGGGGCGTTCTGATAGAGCAATGCTCCAGATATTATTAACCCAAGCATCTTTTAGTACATTGGAGGTTTTCTTCCTGCCTGTGTTTGAGCGATGATGCCTGGTTCATCCACCCAAGCAACTGCTTAAGATATGTTCTTAATGGGCTTAAGATGCCCATTATTTGATTACTTCAGCATTTATGAACCAAGAGATAGATTGCATTTTTAAAATTTATTTTACAAAATATTAGTTTAATTACTGGGAAATAAGTAAATATATTTAGAATTAAGCCACACATCTGATTTAGCTGGACAAATGGACAGTAAAAATACTAAGCTGATTGTAAAACAATGTGACCAGCATGGTCACCTGCGTAGTAATTTGATTTCTAATAAGTGTTTGGAAACTGGCAACATGAATTTAAGATTGCATGTTTCTTTTCAGCCCCTAGAGGGGAGCATTGTCCGTTTCTAAATTTGGAACAAGCGGCTTTCACAAAGAGGAAAATCTATACAAAATGCTAACAGGAACAACTCTGGTTTTTGTGGCATCCAAAAGGTTTGCACATAGAGAAAGGAAGAGTACCAGCAATGAGATTTTATTAATATTTCTGTCTGATATTGCTAATTTGCATAGCATATCAGAAATTTAACCGGGAAGTGAGGAGGGCATGGGAATATTGATACAAACACGGCTTTCTATTGATATGTAAGTGGGGAGCAAATAAACAGGATTCTTTTCTTTCAGAGAAAACCACTATGCTTGTTGAATTGCAGAACAAAGATGCAAACCTATACTCTGATGAGCTTTCAATGTTGATTTTGCAAAACTACCTGGTAATTTATTTGCCATTGAATTTGGTTGTAGGGAAGCTGAATTTATTAACCATAAGCAAGCAGTCGGTACCATTTGCACGTGGGAATATTCGACCTGCCTTAATTGTACATTTCAAAATAAAATAAAATAAAATGTGTGCCAGCTGAAACTGAGTGCAATATGTATAATGGCCACTTGATGGCAGCACAGGCATATCTTTGCTCACAAAGTCCTGGCCCAGTAGCTGTGCTTATTAATGGAGAAGAACATTTTCAAGGCCTGCGTCATGTGCATCATTCATGTATGTGCGCATGATGTTCAGAATCAGGTGCACTTCGGTTCTAGGCTCCCATAAATACATTTAACAGAAACTTTATAGACACCGTAATGTTTACTGGGTATTAGAATGAATTAGTGTGGAATTAAGGAGCTATTTTTAGTGCTGCTGCAGCACGGCTGATTTTTTTCCTTCCTTTAAAAAAACAAACTTACCTTAATTTTTAAATCGGTTGGTTCTCTGCAGAGACAAACTAGCATGCCAGATGTTTTCCCAGCCCGGCCGTGTAATCCCTTGTAGGGTATAACAGCGGCTACCCCAGCTGCCCTTCAATAAGTACGGACATTATTCCCATCAATAGCTGCTTCTAGAGAAGCTTTTTCATTTTAATGCATGGGGGGGGTGAGTTAGCCTTTTCTTTTTCTCATCTTTGTTATTAGTGTTTTGGTAGCACCTGATGTAATCACATAAACACGAACATGAGAAGGCCCACGAGGCAGTAAAAACATAGCGTGAGATAAAGAAGTGTCCCATTAACGTGTTAGGGGACGTAGGTGGCACTATGGGTTAAACCACAGAGCCTAGGGCTTGCCGATCAGAAGGTCGGCGGTTCGAATCCCCACGACGGGGTGAGCTCCCGTTGCTCGGTCCCAGCTCCTGTCAACCTAGCAGTTTGAAAGCACGTCAAAGTGCAAGTAGATAAATAGGTACCACTCCAGCGAGAAGGTAAATGGCATTTCCGTGCACTGCTCTGGTTCACCAGAGGCCGCTTAGTCATGCTGACCACATGACCCAGAAGCTGTACGCCGGCTCCCTCGGGCAATAAAGCGAGATGAGCGCCACAACCCCAGAGTCGGTCACGATTGGACCTAATGGTCAGGGGTCCCTTTACCTTTACCTTTATTAACGTGTTAGGTACTGAACTCTCACTCTCTGAGACAATATTTGGGGCTTGCGAGGAAAGGGAGATGGACCTGATCCCATCAGGAACTAAAAGATGGGCTAGATAGAATCTGCCAATCTCCCTCACCCCAAAATATGACTTTTGACTCATGTTGCTTAATATTTTGTGTGGCAGCAAAGGATTAAGAGATTATGTGAAAATCGGCCAGTATTTTTTATTCTGCTGTCACACACACAAACATAAACAACAACAACAACAAGCCAATGTGACTTGTTTTGTGTATCAGCTTGATTTCTTATAAGGATTTAAAAAGTGGTTGCATGAATTTAAGATCATGAGTGTGTGTGGAGGGGGGGGGGAGAGAGAAAGGAGGAAAGGAAGGAAGGAAGGAAGGAAGGAAGGAAGGAAGGAAGGAAGGAAGGAAGGAGGAAGGGTATTTTGCATGCAGACTAATGATCCAGTTCCAATTGTTTCTGTATGGAATGAGGTCCATTATGTTTCCCACTCAGCCTTTTCCATTAAATTTCCAAGGTCCTAAATTGTTTGATTGAATATATGTCAAATGTATGATTGACTTCTAGGTAGTAAACACAAACAAAACTCAAAATGCACAACATAATAGATGCTTCTAAGGTTTTTACAGTAGCTAAAAGATGTGGTGGGAAAAACAGATTTTAAATTATATTTGATTACGTGGTAAAGGGAAAAATCATTCCCTTTATCTTGCCCAAGCAACCCAAAGCAACTTGCAACCAAACACAAAAAAGCAAACAACAACAACACCCCACATAGATACATTAAAACCAAGGGGTGAGAAGGAGGAAATACGCACATTAAAAACATCCCAACCACTTCTAAAAGGCCATAGACAGTTGATGGCCAAAGGGCTGGGTATAGAGGAAAGTTATTGTCCGGCGCATGAAGATATATGAACCATTTAAGGCTTTATAGGTCAAAACCAGCACTTTTAATTGGGCCCGGAAAGTAATTGGTAGCCAGTGCAGTCGGACCAGGATCGGTGTCATATTCTCAAGCCGTCTTGCCCCAGTGAGCAACCTGGCCGCTGAATTCTGTAGCTGAAGTTTCCGAACCATCTTCAGAGTAGCCCCACATATAATGTGTTGCAGTAATCTACCCTAGAGGTTACCAGAGCATAGACGCCACCTGGGCCACCTAAGCCTCAAGCGACAGCAATGGATCCAGGAGTTACCTCCAAGCTGCGTGCGTGCTCCTTCAGAGGGTGTGTAACCCCATCAAGAGCAGGCAACCTCCCTCCCATCCATCCAGTCTAGGAAACCACCCACTAACAGTTCCTCAGTCTTATCTGGATTGATCTTCAGTTTATCGGCACCAGTTCCTAGCCTTGTTATGAGAAATGGAGAAAAGCTTCTCCCTATCCATTTTCTCCAAACTCTGCATAATTTTAAACATGTTGATCATGTTCCTTCTTATTTGCCTTTCCCCCAAACTAAAAAGCCCCATATTTCCTCATAAGGAAGTCACTCAAAGCCCAATAATTTTAGTTATCCTTTTCTGAACCTTTTCCAGATCAACAAAATTGTTTTCAACAGACCAGAAGTATACCATGAATTTGTATACAGTGGTACCTCGGGTTAAGAACTTAATTCGTTCTGGAGGTCTGTTCTTAACCCGAAACTGTTCTTAACCTGAGGTACCACTTTAGCTAATGGGGCCTCCCGCTACCGCCATGCAATTTCTGTTCTCATCCTGAAGCAAAGTTCTTAACCCGAGGTACTATTTCTGGGTTAGTGGAGTCTGTAACCTGAAGCATCTGTAACCCGAGGTATCACTGTAACAGCATTTGGATATTGGCCATTTTATTTGTAACCCCTTTCCTAATGATCCCTAACATGGAATTCACATTTTTCACAGCTGCCGCACATCTACAGGGTCAACATCTACAGTGAGCGATCCATTATGATCTCTACATTTCTTTTCTTTCATTCAGTTGTTGTTGTTGTTTAGATATGGCCTGGAGGGGCCTCTGCTCCCCTTCTACATTGATTAGGTAAAGGCAGAAATAAAGTTTCTCAGTAACGCCAAGGCTTAAATTACCCACTGTGCTGAAGAAGGCACCTGGCAACAATAACAAGGACAAGACTTGTGCCCTTCCGCAGCCCTTGCCATTTGAAGTTTTGAAAGCACTTCACACAAAAAACATACAAATAGTAATTAAGCTTCATCACCGCTCTGCAACAGCAAAATAGTAACGATCGGGTGGTTTTTTTTTCTAATCATGGAAATTGGCACAGACAGTGACCGTGAGTAGGAAATGAAGAGGGGCTCCAGATTTTCTGAATCACAAATTCACTGGTGGGCGGCGATTGTGCCTGCCCACCAACAGCAGGGCATAGAAAGGAGCTGCAGAGTATGAGAAACAGAAAGCTAGAAGACAGACAGGGTGGGTGGGTAAATATAGTCCAGTGGGTGGCAGGCATTTCCTTATAGATGGCCTCTGCAAGGTTTGCACAGCTGAAGTCCCCTAAGGTTTAAGAAGGACTTAACACTGAGAGAGATCAAGCCAGGGGGATTTTTTAAAAGACAAGGTTAGAGGAAAGTGAATCACTTCAGGTACACCCAAAATAACTGAACAGTGAACAAAAAGAAAAATAAATGACAATCAGTTTAGCTATATACTAATGGTTCAATCTTTCGTTTGCCTTTAAAAAAAAGTGCATGGTTTTCTCTTTATTTTTATTTATTTTTTAAAAGTTAACTGTTGCTGTTGTTGTTTTTAAAATATCCCGGCCTCACTTGTTTCTGAACTTCATTGTCTACAACTTTGTTGGCCAATTGCCAACTTTTGGGTTTTCTTCTCTTTGACATAGTTGTATGGCAGCCAAATCTTTAGTCACATCTTAAGACTTCTTTGTTGTACTAAATCATTTGCTGTCCTTTGCGTGGATAGATAAGGTGTGCTGAAAATCCCTGACCTACAGAAAGGCAGCAAAAATTATGCAACAATTCCTTGCTTGCAGTATGGGGCACTATGGTTTGCATAACTTTCACAAACTGTGTTAAGCCTTGGGCTCGCTTGCTTCCCCTCTCTAAACTTCTTGCCTGGTTGGGAAGAGGAGTTCAGAAACTTCTGCTTTCTCTTTAGCAACAGACTTGTTGCCTGGCACAACAAACTTTAGATAACATCAAACCATGGTTTCTGAAGCTGGGTCGAAATCAACTGTTGGTTGTATTAACCATAGTTCACAATTCTAATGACATGGGAAGCCATGGTAGATTAAAAGCAGAAATAAACTCTTCCCAATTTTTTTATGTTGTGCAGGAGGAGGAGATGAGGGGCTTTTTGTAACTTATGCATGATTCACTAAACCGTGGTTTCTCATAATACAGTCACAGAGCATAGGTTATTCTGTTGCATTTCTTTTCTACGTACAGTCATACCTTGTGTTGCGTTAGGTTCATGTTGCGTCTTTTCAGCTTGCAAACACAGCAAACCCAGAAGTGTATACTTCTGTGTTTCGCTGTGCTCGCACGCACAGAAGCGTTCTGCACACTTCGTGCATGCACAGAAGCATTCTACATGCTTCACACATGTGCAGAAGCGCTCTATCATGCTCCGTGCTTGCGCTGAAGCGCCACTCTAGTTGCAGACTTTTCGGGGTGCGAACGGCACCCCAGAATGGATCATGTCTGCAGCTAGAGGTACCACTTTACAGTTTCTCTAGATTGTGCATAGATGAATAGGAAACAAATAAACAAGGCTTCAATGTATAACCTACTACGAACTCTTTTAATAAAGTACCACTAAACTTTGTCATGAAATTTTCCCAAAGGCTAGAAACACCTCATTCACTCACATGCTGTGGGGGTGTAGCATCAGCTGAGTCTTTGTGGAAAGGATGTAACTGCCACTTCTCCATGGCTGGTTCAATGCATCTCAAGCAATTTAGAAAACATCAAGCAGAAACAAGTATCTTCCATCACTATATACACAGATATAGTGGTTGCACCTTGATACTAAGTCATGATAATGACCAAGTGACATGAAGTTAAGGCGGCAGAAGTCCTATTTAGGTGTTCACAGAACAGGTGAGGGAATAAAGTGTGCAGGGAGTACGTTCACTAGTCCATGTCCCCAAAGTCCCTGTTTCTGCTGCCTCTGTCCTCTACTTGAGCTTTGTGCAATGAGGTCAAAGATCCAACAATGGATTCTTTGCATGGTCATCTGAACACGCTGAGAATACTCTACAAGATCACCGCACAATCGAGGTTTCTTCAGATCTGACAGCTCACCACAGGAAGGTCAGAGGTGAAGACACCAGATACATCTCCTCTAACAGGGGTGCCAACTTGAATAAAATATTGGGGGGCAGGTAAGCCCCACCCCACATAATTGATCACAAGACATGGCACATACAAACATTTGAATGGCAAGGTCCATCAACCTGGGGCTGGTGGCCCCCTCAAATATTTTATTGGGGGGGGCAAAGGACCCTGACCTGTAGGAATTGGCTCCCATGACCTCTAAACTTTACTCTCCTGTGTATTCTTTAAACTCTTGTTTAGGGTTGATGAGGAAAGAAGAATACAGGTTTATTAGTTCAGTGGTTTGGGAATCTGATCATAAACTCCTTTTTAATACATTCTTGGTTACTCTCTGGGTTCGGTTTCTTTTTAACAGAGATATTTTACAGCCGTACATCTTTTTAAGAGTATTATACACATTTGGAGAAAAGTGATTGGATTAGGGAATACTGTATAGAATTCTTTCATGGATTTATTTTTTGAAAAACCCCACAGTTTTCATGCCGCATACAATGTTTTGTGTGAAAGCTCAGGGGACGACTGTTCTTTTCTGCAGATTAATGCTGTTTTACAAGGCTATGCTTTTATAACTTTTCAGAAATAGGCGTTTCTGCCAATGGTATATTGATTAGTTGTGAGATAAAGCTACCAGTTCACCTAGAATAGATAGATTGTATACCAGTATGCAGAGTGAGGGGGACGCATTAGGAAGCTGATTTTGGGCTCCATGAAAGAGCAGCAAATGGCTAGTTATCTAATCTATTACCAGTATATTTTTTACTGCCAGGGAGGAGGAGAGGGGCTTGGGTGTGGCCTTGGGTGCTATGTATGTTGACTTGAGGGTTGGGCTATTTGCTGCTATGCCTCAGGAAGCAACATGTCTTGGGCTGTCTCTGAATGGATGGATGGAGAGAACAGAGATGAGGACAACTGTATAGATGGATGGGCTACTGAATAAGATGGAGGGGAGAGAGTCCAAGGAAATGGTTGTAGAATGGCACGTGGGCTTCAAAAATGTTATTTCCACCCTTTGCAGCAGGCATAGCCAAGCTCCGGTCCTCCTCCAGATATTTGGGACTACAATTCCCATCATCCCTGGCCACTGGTCCTGTTAGCAAGGGATGATGGGAATTGTAGTCCCAAACATCTGGAGGGCCGAAGTTTGCCTATGCTTGCTTTACTGACTCACAGTCAACTTGAAAACCGATTGATTGTTTTGGAACTACCATGAGATGATGGGATCTAACTAATATAGGCACCGCAAGAATGTGTTCTTTTGATTGTAGTGGATAGCTGTTAACCGGGCCTGGATCAGAAAGTCAATTCTTCAAATAATAGATTTGGGGGGAAATAACCTGAGACTATAGTTTAGATGCTGTCATTATGGTGCGGTTTTGACCAGCACAGGGAACAACAGAGAGAATAGTTTTAGTGTGACAGTGAAACATTAAATTTGTTGGATTATTTGGTTTGCTCACACTTGTCCCTGGATGTACAGGCAACCCCAGATTTGCATGGGAGTTGCATTCTGGATCATCATGCACATAAACTTGTTCCACCTCTGCCTGCTCCTGTTCTCCCCCATTCCACCCCCTTTTCTGCCCTCTTCTGGGTTGCCACGATGCATGTGAACACGGCCACATATCAACCAAACACACATAAATCAGTCTAAAAGTAACAACCCATCCTATTGTTAAGATATGAAAAATATCTTCTCTCCCTCCCCATTAGTTAAAGTACCACCAGAGTTTCTGATCAACCAACACTGATTCAGCTTGCCATTTTATTACAACACCCCATGCGGCACTAGGAAATCCTCCTTAGGGTATATTTCTCTAGTTACCACTGACTTCCACTTGCATGGCTGTTTCTCAGAGTCCCATTGCTTGATAACTTCCCAGCTAAGTCTTTAAAATCAATGTGATTTTGATAGTCTCTTAGCAGCATTTGAACAGCATTCACGATTCCATACCTTCAAGTGTTTGTTTGACGTTGTCATTATCAACATTACCTCTACTGTACTTGGAAATGGTGCAGCCACTATAAATATGGAGGGAGTCTTACAGATTAGCAGAACAGCTGCTTTGCCAAAAGAAAAGCCTTTAGCAAAAGCGTTGGAGGGTGGGGGGTGGAATGAGCTATCCACACTTTATTGCCCCAAGTTTTTAAGAAACTGGTTAAAATTTAAGGTGGTAAGGAAACAATTATTGCATCTTCAATATATTATTAAAGCTTCTGTATGTGACTTAGAAATCATTTGATTCCCATGAGAAGGTGTGGAAAATATGGCTGTGCTTTCACCACCTCTCTCACACAACATTTGTAAGGGGTTCATACAACCCATGTGTCGAAAGAATGATTGGAGACAGTCAAGGGGCCATGCGGTCTAGTGCTGACCCATGCCAGCACATCATGCTCCCCTGACTTCTGCACATGGAACAGTCACCAGATGGAGGTCTCCCCACATACAAATGAATGAATGGACATCGGAGGAGCATGGCAGTGATGGGTGGGACAGCCCACATGGCAGTGAGTGAGGTTGGGTGACATGGCCCTGGCAATCCTCCTGCATGATCTATTAAATGTGTAATGGTCCATGTGGATCCATGTTTATCTGGCATAACTATATTTCTTTGTGAATCAAACCAACAAACTCTTAATTGTCTCTCTTTCTCTCTCTCTCTGTCAGATTGACCATCTCTGCTGAATGCCCCATGCAGCTGGAAGACTTCCCCATGGATGCACATGCTTGCCCGTTAAAATTTGGAAGTTGTAAGTGTTTAATAATAATATAATTTATACCCCACCCATCTTGGGGCGGCTTCCAGAAAAACATATAAACAGGATAAAATGTCAAACGTTGAAAACTTCCTGATACAGGGCTGTCTTTAGATGTCTTCTAAAAGTTGGGTAGTTCTTTATCTCCTTGACATCTGATAGGAGGTTGTTCCACAAGGAGGGCGCCACTGCCAAGGAGGCCCTCTTCCTGGTTCCCTGTAACTTCATGCAGTGAGGGAACTGCCAGAAGACCCCTGGAGGTGGACCTCAGTGTCCCTTGAGCGAGATCAAGAGAGCCTATTTTAATGGGGCTTCTGTGTGCCATGAGGGTAACTTAGCTAAATGTGAAGGATCTGACACTGCCTTTGGTTTCCTACATCTGTTCTTTTTAATTGTACATTTGATCTAGTCAGTGCTGGGGGGGCGGGGCAGTTAAGAAAAAAAGGTGCTAGTACTCACCATGAAGTTATTCCACATTTTAAATATTTTTTTACAAAGGTGATGGTACTCTTGAGTACCCCCAGGGGGGAAAAGCACTGGATCTAGCAAGGACTTTTTCTGGCTCAGACCAGCTTCCATAGTTAACTCCCAATAATCCCCAGAGGCAATCCTCCCAATGGCAAACCACACTCGCTTTATATACTGTGATAACTTTGGCGTTTGCAGTCAGGGAGGCGAATTTAAAAAAAAATAGCCACTATCATTTGGAAATTTTTGTAGGGGCTATAAAAATAGGTTAATAGACTGCCTTTAGCAAGTGTGCCAGACATTGCCAAAATATCTGTGCTTCGACTTGCGACTCCCTGCATGTTACGAGTGTGAGAAAGGGGACCTGGGATGCATTTTATTTCATAAATGAGAGAACAGCCATGTGGCACAGTTATTCATTAGGAGCTGCAAGCAGAGCAGCTAGTCACTGTGCGGCAGGTGCCTGGGGATCTTATATTTATGTGGAAATGATCATTCCATTAAGTCTCAAATTGTGTTAGTATTTACATGTGCACTATTATGGAATGCTCTGTATAGTTTTTCCAGCAGAGACACAAAACATTCAAAGAATTATCACTGCGAAGAACCATAATGCACCTTTTCATCCAATATGGTATGCACAGGTCCAGAAAGAAAGGACTGGGATTAAGGAGAAGCTATGCTGCATTATGTTCCAGAGCATAATATTTTGGGCATATGGTCTATACGTTCTCATTTGACAGCATCCAAAATGATACCACAGACAAATAAAATGAGAGAGAGAGAGAGAGAGAGAGAGAGAGAGAGAGAGAGAGAGAGAGAGAGAGACAATGTGAAGAAAATGCATAGCCCTTGAACAATTCCATAGCAGCAATAGAAGGTGACATATTTGAAGATTATCCTGACCTGCTCCTCCTCTAGACTTTACACCCACCCTCACTTCCTGCCAGTTGTACAGTAAAACAAGAGGTTTGCTTGCTAACGCAGGCAGAAAGAACAGAGAGAGAGCAAACTGACCAGATAAGGATAAGAGCAGGAAAAACTAATGTCATTCCTTGGATCCTGGGCCATGATGCTTCCCAGGTCTTTCCCTTTAGAACTTCACTGCCACCAGGTAAAATATAACGCTGCTTTTAACCGATCGTTATTCAGCAGACTACCCAAGCACATACTGATTTTTGGCCGTCACAAAGGGCTGCTTTTGATAATGCTTTCCACATTGCAGTACCAAAGCATGTCCTTCTCATCAGTTGCAAATGGCAGCCCCCCATTCAGATTGACAGCCATCTTGGCAAAGTACTTTGAGGCAACAGCAGCCATTGCCTGCTTGCCATACTTTACCCAGAAAGATGGCAGTGTGAACATAATCACAGCCCTTTTGTCAGTGCAACGAAGCAGAAGATCCACACCCATTTGTTCTGCTCTTGATTGTGGGGCAGGCCTGAATTTCGCCTCTTATTCCAGTAAGAAACCAAGACAAATTTGGTTTGGGGTGGATCCAGGTAGAAATTTGGGCCTCATCTCGCAACTGCAGCAAGGGCTCCTTCCTTTAAAAGCTAACTATGGAAATGTCTACTGCACAAATATCACCTGTTTACATTCCAGCAGGCCACTAAATACTTCTGCAGGGGACTGGGGCTCAAAAAGCAAGACTTGGGATCTATTGCCTCCCTTCTTCAGTAACCCTCTGTCTTGTTGCAGGGGTGAAAACTTGAATAAAATATTGTGGGGGGGTGTTGTACGCACATCATTTGAATGACAATCCCCATCAACTTGGAGGGATGCCCCCTCAAATACACACACACACACACACACACACACACACATATATATATTGGGTAGGCTGAAGGGACCTCGGCTCCTAGGAGTTGGCTCCTATGCTTGGCTGCCACAGAGAGAAATCAGAGGAACAGTTCAAAGTGTACTTTTACAACAGTGGAGGAGCTGTGCATACGCTCCAACACTCCTCAGAGGAAAATGGAACATTTATCACTTCCCACCAACTGAAACCCCCATCCCCTCCCCCCACTTCACCAATGGGACACAGCACAGCAAGCAGGCCAGCTCAGACTCTTCCCCGAACTCGGTGGCGGTGGCATTAGTGGGGAAATAGGTACATTCCAGGATCAACACAAAAGCCAGGATGGCTTTCATAATTCTGGGAATGTCTCTGGAATATGGGGACACTTGCAGGGTATGGCTTTGCTTTTGAAAGCCAGAGGCTCAACTCCAGTGCAGCAGCCTTATTCTTTTGGTAGACTATCTCATACCTGGGGGGTCCTCCAGATGTACTATTTATTGAACTTTCATCCTGATGTATTTGGACAAAGCATACAGGAAGGTTTGATTATATCCAGCATTTATTGAGCATCTGTTTTGATTTATGTTCAGAGAGCTTATACAGCAGTGGACCTACATCAGACATCTATCCTGATTGGCTTGTGTAGTGTTTATACATCTTTCGTTAGTCATTTATTCATGCCACACTTTCCAGTGTGTTTCACCATCTCTTTCTTTAACCCCTACAAGTCCTTTTTTTATACACATAGTGGGTTTGTTGCACTAGGGAGACACAGCACTTGGATCCACCTTAATTGCACAAACCTAAATTTCCCAGCATGCACTTGAATCCCTTCCACAAAACACTAACAGTCTGGAGGTGCCCTTGGATAGCCCTGCAGTAAAGAGTTTTAGAAAGCCAATATAAACTCTAAGTGCTGTTTCTCAGAACTTATTCAGATGCAGGATAGTGTTCTGAAAGCGTCAAATGGTGTGGGTTAGAGCTCATAGGGGGCTTTCAGTTTGTCAAACAAAATCAAAGGTGACAATAAAATTACTCATGTGCTCAGTGATCCTCCAACTCTGAGCTGCTGATGAATTCAGCCTCAGCCGTATAATTTGTTTCCTTTTCAACCAGTGCAGGCCATCTTTAAAAAATAAAAAATAAAAAATCCAACACGTCTAGGCTCTGACTAAGCAACTTTGTATGTAGGACTGTTTTCCTTTGGGCGACCTTGGCTCTTAAAAATGCAGATGACAGAAACTCCCACTGCCTTGCAGATTTCTGGGTTGATCAAATATAAAGTGCAACAGCAGAAGTGGGATCTCTGCATGCTAACGTGAAGGGACCGGCAAATGTTTAACCTTTGCTTTGTTAATCAGGCAGCTTGAAAACAAAAACAACCACAGCATGATACACTTGGATTTAATTAGCCAATTCAAGAGTATCATGCTCTCATATAAAATATTTTATCTGAGCTTGCTAAAACAGAGGATTTCCTCTTTGGTCCTTTTTCTCCCCCACCTTCATTTTCTTTACAATGACTTTCCTAGTGAAAGTCTCTTTACCGTGTGTGTGTGTGTGTGTGTGTGTGTGTGTGTGCCAGAGGGACATGTTGCAGAAGTCAGGTTTACAGTTAAACAGCAGAGTAGTTTGGAGTAGGGAGATGGAGTCTAGAAAGTCCATTGGCAGGCAAATGGCAGGAGGACAATGCAAGGTAATGGGTTGTATCTATCTCAGTTTTACTCAGAGTAGACCTATTGAAATTAAGAACCCTAAATTATTTATATTCATCAGTTTCAATGGGTCTGCTCTGAAGAGGAACAACACTGCATATAACCCAAAGTATGTAAGGAAGACTTGATGGAAACATGGTGTACAGCATCAGACCAGTGGGTCATCATGAACATAGTATTCTTTAGAAAGTGTACTCTTCATAGCCACAAATGTTGCCTTTCATGTTATAATATCTGGGGCAGGGATAGGGAAACAAACACTACCACCCGCCTCTTTTGAGGATACCTTTCCCTGAAGTTACACATATGTCCTAGATAGCAGACAAGCAGATACTACTAAGTTGATAGAACAGGATGTGGGTGGCACTGTGGTCTAAACCACTGAGCCTCTTGGGCTTGCCGATCAGAAGTTTGGCAGTTTGAATCCCCACAGTGGAGTGAGCTCCTGTTGCTCTGTCCCAGCTTCTGCTAACCTAGCAGTTCGAAAGCACACCAGTGCAAGTAGATAAATAGGTACTGCTGTGGTGGGAAGGTAAACAGCATTTCCATATCCTCTGGTTTCCGTCACAATGTTCCATTGTGCCAGAAGTGGTTTAGTCATGCTGCCCACATGACCCGGAAAGCTGTCTGTGGACAAAGGCCGGCTCCCTAGACCTGAAGTGAAATGAGCGCTGCAACCCCATAGTCGCCTTTGACTGGACTTAACCATCCAGGGGTCCTTTACCTTTACTTTTCTTTTCTTTTTCTTTTCTTTTTTACTAAGTTGATGTTAACAAGCAAGCAATGCAAAAAGAAAGAAGATGGTATCTTTTCTTGGTTCATCCTCATAATCTTTGCACATTACCTACCAAAGATTTAGAAGACTCATTCCAGATTTAGCTGTCTTCCTATCCATCCCCATGAGGAATTATATGCAACTTGCAAGTTTGTATACTCACTACAGCAAAAGTGGGGAACCTCCACACCATGGGCCAAATTATGCTCATAAGTCATCCCCATTTGGCCTGCAAGACCCTTTTGGCCCAGCCATGCCCACCTGCCCTACACATCCTGTCACATATGACATCAAATGTGGAACGGTAAAGACATTGCGGCATGGCCATAAACTGGTGGTCTGATGTCATTGTGATATCAAGTGACTGACAAGTGGTCAGCCATGCACACCTGTCAAACTTTGTCCACAGGAATTGGGGTAGATTTAGGGCTGGGCAATATCTGGTTTTCAACATTGTGATAAATCATCTGCTAAACATTGCAATATACCAATGTATCACGATGTCTGAAATAAGGATGAAGCTACATAGAGGCTGGCTTCACATTTTCCTCCAAATTGTGATTTTTACATGGATTGCCAAGTCAAAAATTATGAAACTGATTCACAATATGGACTTCAAACCGGTTTTGGGTGATCTAGCAATATATTCCCCAGCCCTAATAAGGATCTAGTTTTCCATCCCTGCCTTACACCAACAGAAGTTGGGCTGGTCTCATCTACGTATAATATTTGGCCATACTTTTTTGCCAGTCTGGTGAAATTCCAACAAGATTATCTTTCAGTCTTCAGCTCCTTCGCTGGCCCAATAGGTATTCTGCAGTTATTGAGTGAGGCTTCCCAGCAGCTCAATAGAAGCAGGTAAATATGATTATGATTTTGTACAAACAAGATATTTGGAGCAGAAAGAGGTTAATTGACTTTCCTTCAAGGTCATGCCAGCAAAGCAATGTCAGAATGAGAATTTCACCGCAGTTCTTTGGTCTACTGAGCAAATGTCTAATCCAGACAAAGGAGCCCCCCTGCCCAGACAATTGACTTAGCTCCTAAATCACATTTTGCACATAGTGTTAATGATATTGCATTCACCTCACTCAAAGATGAATTTGCTAATGTGTGCCGCTCTTTTGACAGTGTGATAATTCTACACTTGCTGTGGTAAAGTTGTTACTGTAAAGTTTTTCAGTTTTCTATACTCTTGATTGAGTACTGAAAATCTCTAGTAGGGCATTTTTTAAATAATAATAATAATAATAATAATTGTGCTATAAAATTCTCATTCAAAAGTGTATATAATCTGGACAAATTTTCTGGACAAAGAAACAATTCTGAAGCAGAAACTGAAGCATGTTGCTACGTCAGCCAGAAGGAATAAGTAGTGTTGGAATCGGGGTTTGAATTGTTTTCTTTAAAAAAGTTTGTAAGCCATCCAGAGGAGATTTTCCTATATGGAAATCTTTCAAATAAATAAATGTTAGATCTGCCATTGCTTATAAAGGCCTTCTAAATCTGACAACAGTATTTTGTAAATCAATTAAAAAATCTGTTGCTTTCTTAGTGACACTAATTAGCCTTAAGTGTAGTGATCCTAGGTGATTAACCTACCTTTGCAGTTGATATTGACCTACGTACAGCTTAGGACAAGGGTGTGTGTGCTAAGTCCTCTATTAGATCAGAGTTTGAAAGTTTAAGTAGGTCTTAATTAAGTTAGTGCACCAACTTTGGGTTGGTGTTCAGCTCAAGAATGAAATTCACCCTTACATCTTTCTCTCTTTATTTCTAACATAGTTTTTATTCCTTTTCATCTTTGAACTGTTCAACATGGTTGCCCTGAGAAATATTCAAAAAAACATTTGAATTATTACCTTAAAGACCTTCAAAACATAGAGCATGGTGTGGGTCCTCTTTCAATGTTAGAGGGTTCTCTGTTGGAAAAATGCTCTTGGGGAGACGGTGACCCCTCAGGACCTTTGAGCGTCTCCCAGTGGGAAATCTCGGGAATGGCATGTCCCTTCATCTCCAGAGTGCCTTTCTGCAACACTTTTCATACGAAAAGTGCACTCAAGTCTTCTAGCATCATACAGCAAGAAGAAAGAAACATCCGTAGATCTAAACTACATTTTTTTTACATTCTATACAGACAATCCATAATCACGTCTGTGTTCTCCAGGCTCTGGCAGAACAACTGTTGCATCCTGCAAAAGTTAAAGTACAGTACAATAACACGCTCAGATGGAAGAGATAAGACAGTCTTCCATTCCTACACTCTTCTCAGACATCTCATGTGTTTTATATGAATAACACTAGCAGCATTGGCTGCATAAAATTCCCAACGTTCTCAAGTACCACTAAGGGTATAGAATAAACCACAAGCATAAAATTCAAACATTTTAATCAAGTAAATGATAGGATGTTTTAAAGTGGGCATTTTCTTTTAAATCTCATGTCCCAACAACATTTTAAGATGTTTATGTTTTCAGATCATTCCAATCTGATTGCTTTAGCTTCTATAAAAACATTTTCCCCCTTTGAAAACTTATTATTGCCTTGCAATAGTTCTACCTTAGTTCCAGCTTATGTTCTAGACATTTGTAACCTTTCTGAAATATGTGCAATGCCACCTCTTCCTTGTCCCGGTCTTCTGTTCGGTGGTTTTTTGGCTTTGCTGCGGCTCTCCCACCTGGGCTCTTGAACAGGGTCATTTTTACCAATGGGTTCACTATCCTGCTGCTCAAGTGGGAGAGTCCAGTTCTAGCGTTGTTAATAGCTCTGTGGCTTCCTTGTGGTTGGTGGTTGAGAGTTTGGTGTTTCCTTTTGGGGCTAAGTAAACAAAAGTGAAATGCCCAATAGTATCTTATTCCTGCGTCTTGCAGTTGTGGAGTGTTGTGGAGCACAACTCTGTGCTTCGTTTTTTTCAAAGTATCTGAGAATAAATCCTGCAAGATCATGACTGGATTGTTGCCGTGTATTATTCCTTCAACATTTCTTAAAACTGTACAGATCTTGTCTTCCTTTTTAAAACTGTGGAAGCACATAACAATATTGTTTGTGGGGGGCCTGCATCACATAGGTATGCTGACAGTGCTCTATGTACTCTTGTCATATCTTCTGGGGATAATTCCAGGGAAATTCTGTAATATTATCTCATTCTGCCCCTTCTTTAAACCTGCACACATGTAAATTAACATTTTGTTAAATGTTTTCAGCTTCCTCAGGCTTAGACTTTATTTTCCTGAAGCAGCCGTTTATTTATTTTTTGTTCTGGCTGCAAACTTAAATCCATGGTTACAGAAGCAGTTTCAGTGGCTTCATCCAGACTTTCTGCTGTTACACTTGCCTTTGCTTCCAGAGCTGCCATTCCTTCCTTCCAGGTTTCCATGATCATGGCTTATAAGATGTGTTGTGCTTCAAACTCCTCCTGGGTATGGCATCCATTCTTTCCTCCCTTTTAAAGCTGCATTTTCTGCTATTTTAGAAGGGACAGCTGCCATTTTGTATCCTTCTCCAATTATCGTTTGAGCCTCACATGGAGGGAAGCCAGCTGTAAAGAAGAGTGGGAACAAAAGTGTTGCCAGGGAAGTGTTTGGAAGGAGGCAGATGTTTATTCTTAGAAGAGGGGCACAGGTGGTGCTGTGGTCTAAAGCACTGAGCCTCTTAGGCTTGCCAATCGGAAGGTCGGTGGTTCGAATCCCCATGACAGGGTGAGCTCCTGTTGCTCTGTCCCCACTTCTGCCCACCTAGTAGTTCAAAAGCACGCCAGTGCAAGTAGATAAATAGGTACCACTGCGGCGGGAAGCTAAATGGTGTTTCCATGCGCTCTGGTTTCCGTCACGGTGTCCCGTTGCACCAGAAGCGGTTTAGTCATGCTGACCACATGACCTGGAAAGCTGTGGACAAATGCTGACTCCCTCGGCCTGAAAGCAAGATGAGCGCCGCAACCCCATAGTCGCCTTTGATTGAACTTAACCATCCAGGGGTCCTTTACCTTTTTACCTTTACCTTTATTCTTAGAGAACTTTTGGAAGAAGCTTGAACTTTTCCTGATAACTTTTTGAAAAATGCTTCAAGAATTGGTGTGTGTGTGTGTGTGTGTGTGTGTGTGTGTAGAGTTCAACTATCTAGCCAGGATTGTTGGCCTGAATTCTGCATTCTCTGACCGCCATTGCAAGGGACTGCTGTGCTGGCATAAGGGTGAGATAAAGGTTGTGCAATACAAAACCCAGTACAAATGTTGTGCTAGGAGAAGCTGGTTGTGCAACTGGAAGTGTTGGTGCTAAAGCAATTTGTTGTGCAACAAGCTATGAGAACCATGCTAGCTTCTTGCACAAGTCACTCCACCAGCACAACTGGTAAACTGCTGAAGAACTTAGTGCAACATTGAATTTCTCCCATTCTTTCCTATAGTTAGTATATAAAGCTAAAAAACAAACAGAAAAGAAAGTAATTTTTTTAATGGAAATATGAACCTTGACAGGAAGAACTAATAATGGTCATTATAAATTACTTGAAACCCTTTTCCACACTGAACTGCAAATTCAATATATTTTTCAAAAAGTTTTTTCTTAAGCATTTTCACAACGTTTTTTATATATGTGTAGATTCAACCTAAGACTAGTCAGAGGGAATGTTATATTTCTGGGCTGAAAGCCACAAAGAAAATGCAGCAAGGAAGAAGCGGGAAGGACTTTTAAAGGGCATAAGGAACAATTGCTGTTTTTCTTGTTGTTATATTTATTTCCTGTCTTTTATCCAAAAAGCTCAAGGTTGCTTCTATGGTTCTCCCCTTCCCTATTGGATCCTCACAACAACTCTGTGAGGTAAATTAGGCTGAGAAATGGTGACTGGCCCAAGGTTCCCCTATGATATCCTAAATTAGATTCAGAACAAAATGACAAGAGCCCTCTTTTGGCATGAATATGTGGAGGACAAAAACTGGGGCAGGGGCACTTGTGCAGCCCCTCCCCTCCCGCCTCCCCACACGGACTGAGCATACACCCTCCTGCTTTAGTCTTCCAGCACTGAGAGGGAAGGTCTGAAGAGGGCTTGTGAGCATATTTAGCTGAACATATGTAACAGCTTTCTTGGAATCAGGGAGCCTGATAGTGGCTGGGTTCCCAGTCATGAGGAAACTTCTGAGTGTATCCAGCCAAATGTGCTTAGAAGTTCCCTTCAAACCATCATGTGAAGCTGGCATAGCTGTTGGGGGCAAGGCTTGCCTCTGTCCAAGGACCTTCTTCTACAATTTTTGCATCTGCATCTTCAGACTGAAGAGGACTTTTCTGTTTGTGTTGTTAGCGGACATCAGGTACCTGCTTGTTCTTGTACCTGTATTCTCTGAAATTCTAAACAATGAATCTGTTTTATCGTATTATCTCCCATCCTGTCTCTGTGGCTCCTCTCGTCTGCTTGTTTGCTTGACTGAATAGCCTCAGATTCAAAAAATATACTTCTTTAATCTCATGCCAATGAAAAGCCAACAGAAATGTTTGTATTGGGTTCCAGTTTGAATGCGCTCACATTGATGGTAGACTTCCCCTTTAATCAAAAGCCCATCATCTTAGTTGAGAGATGACTATTAGAGTTACAGGAATGACAGAAATTTCCGAGAAACAGACCTGTATGCCTTTGCTTTAGTAGGAGACACAATAGAAGACACGGCTTTATGTGCTGTTAGTATAAACTTGCAATTACACTTACTGAAGAAAAGAAGCAATACAGGGCACAGAAAGCTGTAAGCTGTTGTCAGGCTTCTGAAAACAAGTGCTGAGACAGGTCTAAAGCTTCCATCTGGAAGCCAAGCCTACACAAAGCACGCTATAATGATCCACTCCCAAAATGTGGAACACATAAAAGTCTTGCCCACCCAAGCAAGAAACTGTCACAAAGCTCTCTTGTAAAGCTTTGTTTCCACGAGAATACATGATGGGCCTTGAGGGAAACGTCCTTGGACAGGAGTTTTGTCTCCTGCTTATGAATCTTTCTTGCAAAACCCTCATGGATATTTCATTCCACTTGAATATCTCCATGGGTGAAATAAAAAATGCACTGAAATTAGAATTTGAAATGAAAGTCTTTATTGTTGATGCTGCCGTAAGGATAATAATGTTGAACTAGGGCTGTCATATTTCACAAGAGAAAATCTGGACAAAAAGTCATCGAGGTTGGTTTTTTTTTTGCCAAAGTTGTTGAACTTTTTATAGGAAATTTGCCAAAAAATTCAACACTTCCAAAATGGGCTGCCATACGCCCGACTTTTCCCAGACATTTAAACCGAATTATGAAAATTCCGCCCAGATGCCATTTTTGAAGGATGAATCCCGGCAATGTCTGGAAAATTCCAGATGCATGGCAGCCCTAGTTGATCTGTTGCAGCAAAGACAAAAAAGTGTATTGTGTCAGCTTAAAAACTATCTGCGTTATTAAGGCATAAAAGTCTGTGATCATCAGATGTATGAAGTGTTAATTCTGAGTTAAAGAGATAGGTGTGCCTTTGGAGTGACAGCTAACAGTGAGGTCAGAGGGATGCAGGAAGTAAAATGACAGTGATTATTATGTAACTAACAGTGAGAAAAACTGCAAATCAAAACTTGAATATTTGACTTTGCATATGTGCATTGTTCTTAGTTTAAAGTACAGTACTGTTTATTTTATACCAATTCCCATCTTTGACGCCTCTTTAAAAAGTATCATTTTGTTACACTGAAAATATTTCCATTATTAACGACAAAGTGTTTGGAATTTGCAAACTCCAAACATTACATTAGCCCTCTGTCTGAAAAGCATTTTATAGTATCATGCATTCCAAGTACTCCATGCTGAGATAACAGTGACGCCAGCATTTTGCCTGCAGACTCGAAACGATTTCCTTCTACTACTGCAGTATACGTTAAGAAGCTGTTGCTGCTGCATTACTGGTTACTTAGCAGTCATCCGCATTCTATAATGAGTAGCTTTTACTTCCACCCAGACAAGAATTTAGGCCATTAAAAACCTTGTCTTCTTGAATGCCTTAGTGTCTCTTTGGTATTGTGCAGGACCATAGTCAAGGAGGAGAAAGCTACTGACCCTCAGCCTTGGGGCAGAGATAAAGCTTTTAAATCAAATTAAGTAAGCTCTCAAGATGTGTTAGCGTGACATGGCACAGCATCTGCCACTTCCAAAGCCCACAACGTTGAGCAACCTGCTGTGGAATTTCAGGAGTGGGGGCAGAAGTCAAACACTCTTGCAAGAACAACAGAACTGCTGTCAACTCTACCCAGAACATCTTTAGCATGGTTGATAAGAGATGTGTCATTTTTTTGCCATAAACATACATTGGGGAATGTGAGGCAATTGGGTTTGTAGAATGCTCTCCTCAAACAGTACCTTTTCCCTCTGCTTTTCAGAGGTGTGCATTCATTGGTTTCCTTTTCTGGTTCTACTTAGTGCTTTCCCCCTTCCTCTGGGATCTCTTCGTCCCTGAGTGATCCTAGACAATCAGGGATCACACAGGGAATGTGATGACATCATAACAGCATTCAGATCTGGCTACGTGTTAACAACACTATGGACAATTGAAGCTGGCGCTTTGCCCCTGGTATGAATTAGTGTGGGGAAGAAACTCACACATGCCAAGGGAACCATGCTGCATTGGCAAGACAGAGAGCATGGCCCTTGACAACAGAAATGCACTTTGCAGATGTTTTCAGTCACTGTTGAGGGACCTGAATGATTGGGTAAAGGGGGAGGCACTTTTTCGATTGGATGAGAAAAATAATGATGTGTCTCTCCCCTCCCAGTTTCAGCTCAGCTTTTAGGTACAACCACTGCAGGTAAACCAGTGTTTCCCACAACAACAACAATATAAAGTATGCATTGCATACACACCTGTGTAGTGGGAACTTGACCTGAACTGGGTACACATACATGGGTGTTCAAAGATGCAGGTACATTGTTCACACTTGATGTATTTGATATGAGGAACACTGTTGCGCTAGCAGTGTGAAAGCCGCAGTAGCATAAACTGTGCTGCCCTTGAAAGAAACAGGGGGCGATGTGCCCATTGGGACTGCTAGGATGACAAACAAACAAACAAAAAGTAAGTGGAGCCAGAGCCAATGATAGGCAGAAGCATCTCCCGAGTACAGTGGTACCTCCAGTTAAGTACTTAATTCGTTCCAGAGGTCCGTTCTTAACCTGAAACTGTTCTTAACCTGAAACACCACTTTAGCTAATGGGGCCTCCTGCTGCCGCCGTGCCGCCGGAGCATGATTTCTGTTCTCATCCTGAAGCAAAGTTCTTAACCTGAAGCACTATTTCTGGCTTGGTGGAGTCTGTAACCTGAAGAGTCTGTAACCTGAAGTGTATGTAACCCGAGGTACCACTGTAGCTGTAAGAAAGAAGGCAGCCAAGAGAGAGTTAGCTGAGGGCAGTAAGGGCAAGTAGATTGCTGCCCCACTAAACTCAAATGAATCAGCCTCCACTGATCAATCATTTGTTTTCCAAACACCACTTTGCCCTAGCAGAATATATAGTCTTCTAGAAAGGGAAACTGAACCCCTTCGTAGGTGAATAGCAAACCAATCATTTGTAAACAAAGAAAACAGTCAAGGACTATAGACATTCTTTTACCGTACGATTCTTGCACATACAAGGCCTTATGCCACCATTGTAAGCACGTGTGAGAGCAATCTTCGTTTCTTATTTATTTATTTGAGAATTATATTGTGCCTTTGAATGTAAAACCTACTAAGGCACACAATGGGGGGGGGAGTGAAAAACATTGATCTACATCAGAATGGCTGGTGGGGTGGCTATCCCCCACATAACACAAATGAAATGCTCTACTGGCAATGTTTGGAGATGGCTTTGATTTCACGGCTCCGACTGCATACAATAATTGGGTAAAGACACCATTTTCCTGCAGCCCACATTTCGCTGGAGATCATAAGATTGATTTGCTTATTTTGCCTTCTTCTAGAAGCTGGAGCTTGGTCATGCAGCTGAACTATCAGAAGCTGTCTGCTATGCTATGCTTTCTCTTGTTCATCACCAGTCACTGACTGTGCCACACTGGTTTACAGGGGTTTACTATCATCGCTGGAAACTCCAGCTTTGAATAGGATTTATAGTGCGTGCCTGTCATATTTCAACATGGATGCTGTTCCACAAAAACAGGGGCAGCCATTATGCATAGTACTATACAAAATAACCTGATAACATTTATTTTTATAAATCTCTTATATTTTAATTTGATACTTGGATTTACATATTTGGTAGAAAGTGTATGCAACCTTTAGTTCCCTCCCTCCCCAGCCCTGATTTACAGCTTTTTTAAGAATGAGGGTTGCCACCAGCCCCTAAAAAATGGGATTGCCCTGTTTTGAGACAAAAATGTCTCCTGTCCCCTTTGGACTTCAAACAGGATGCCTTTCCCTCCCGTATTTGAGTTCAGCCAGCCAAAAATGGTGGTTGCATCACTGTTGGTGCAGCTGACAAGGAGCCCAGCCTGGTGTGAGCGACAATAGAAAAAAGGGAAAAGGAGAGACCTCCTCAGCTGCCAGCTACTGATTTAACACTGTGCAAGTCCGCTCTCACTTGACTCCCTCTGCCACTCTGATCTGACCTCTCCTCTTCCCTTCTCCATACTCGAGCCTCTGACACCAGCATGGGCAAGAGGCTAGAGCTGTAGCTCAAGTCTCCCATGGGACTTGGCCTGCCTGTCTATGTGAGTTAAGGGGAAGAGTGGGGCCAGGTGGTGAGGGAGTTGGGAGGCCAAATTTGGGAAACTCGTCTCTACAAAGGGGGCAGGATTTGGTGGGCCCCCCAATTCCTACCCCTGACCTGTCCCATATTTTGCCTGACCAAAGGTGGCAACTGTTGTGTACTGAGTAGATATATACTGTAGATAGTTTTCACTCAGGTCCACATATGCAAATAAGGAATTGAAAGTGACGTTCAGTGATTGGATAGTAACAGAAAGTTGTTACTGTTGTTTTGTAGTTGAGCTCTATATAAGCAGGTTGGCTGAACCCTTCAGTTCAGTTCTGTTCTGGCCTGTGAATAAACAAGAGCTGTCTGAAGAATCGCTGTGTCGTCTGATATGTTCACCCACAACTTAACAGCAACCTTATTTAGAACCAACACTTGTGGTTAAACCTGCAACAAAGTAACATGATTTTGGATGCTGGACTCCACCCAATTGAGCTCCCATACTTTATTGTTCTTTGGAAGTCACTGCTCTGTTGTCATGCTTACAAGAGCTCCAGTCTATTTAAAACTGCCCTGTATAGTTTCAGTTTCTAAAGATGTGGCTTCAAAATCATCCTCTTTCAATGCTCAGCCATTAGGGCCCTTTTAAAAAGCGAGATTTATAGTGACAATAAGTCGGCAAGCGTAGCAGGAGAGCGCACAAAGGAAAAAACAATAGCAGCCGAAATAACCGATTCTGGCTGCTTCCCCTAGAGAGATAATTATGCAGCCACTGTCAACGCACAGTTCAGAATCAATTTTCAGATTCATTCCAGATCAAATGTTGCATCCAAAAATAAATATTCCACTATAAATATTAACATCAATGAGCAAGAGGAAGGAAGGAAGGGGGACAGAAAGTACTGGAGATCCAGGAAAACTGAGGAGGGGGCTACTCTTGCAAGCCAAGTCTGCATTGTAAAAGTCACATTGGATGTGTGAATCCCACCAGTAGTGGTACTCAGGCCAAAATATGTCAAATTTGAATATTGTTCCAATTTGGCAATGTTGTTACCATTTGAAATGCTTATTCCCCCTCTCCCTGCAGGCAGCTTCATATCCATCCAATAAGTGTTCCATGTTACAAGAGTAGGAATAATGTATTCTTCTCCCCCAATGTTTGTTTCCCTGTAATGGTTTTAAACAGGAATTGTTAATTTCTTAATGATTTAGACATTTGGGAATATTGTTACATCCTCGTTTTGCCTCATAGCCATTGTAGACCAGCAGCTAGGAAGTTAGGCTAAAGGACCTGGGCTGAGCTCCTGAGACTGTTTTCAGTATTGCAAAATTCCTACATGGAAGACACTTCCATGTAGGAATTAGCATGTAGCCCTCAGAGCATGTAATCCTGTCACCTTAAGGCGCTCACTTTACTTATTTATTATTGGGGGGGAGGGGAAGAATAGCATGAATGCAAAAACCAAGGGATTTGGCTGTTATATATTGTGGTTATTACACATTGCACCCCCTCTTTATGTCCCTTGAATATCCTTTAAAATAAAATAAAAATTGCAGCTGATACGAATAACTCTTTCGAGACGAGAAATATCAAATTAGTACCAAAAACTTGTTTTCCTGAATTACAGTTGTACTATTATTAGTTATATGGACGTAAAATCATAAGGAAGCTAAGAGAGTGTGATGAAGTTTGAACATCCTCTCTCTCTTCCTTACATTGTGCAAGATAACACAGGCTGCATTGTTAAAATACTTCAAAATCACATAATGAAACACTAACTCCTAGGCTGAAAGCAGCCCCACTTTTTTCCCTTAGAGATTCTGCGCTGCTTATTTAGGAGTGATGCAATTACCTTCCTACAGCTTGAAGTTTTATACAGCTCTTGTAGCAATTAATTCTCCTAATTTGCTCCATAAGGCTCTTCTTGATATATATCCTCCTTCCAGCATTTAAATCAGGCCTGTGCAATGTTTGCCCCCACCCTGTCCTAAGCCAAATATAGCCCCCAGCCATATATTCTGACAATGCCTATGCCTTCGCAACCCCAGGCAGACAGAAAACCCAAGAGGCTTACTGACTGTGGATGGACTACTGAATATGATTGGTGGGTAGCAGCAGCTAGCCTGGCATCTTATCAGCAGTGAGGTTGGCACAATAAGGCCACCATTGCTTGTAGGGAACAACTTGCCATCTTTGGTCTTTCTTGTGCACAGGCTCAGATAAAGCTATGAAAGTCATGAAGTCACTCTCAGGTGGGCACTGCAGTGGTGCCATGACCAGAGTGATGGGAGGAGGAGGAGGAGGAGGAGGAGAAGGAGGAGGAGGAGGAGAAAATGAAGAAGAAGAAGGAGGAGGAGGAGGAGGAGGAGGAGGAGGAGGAAGGAAGGAAGGAAGGAAGGAAGGAAGGAAGGAAGGAAGGAAGGAAGGAAGGAAGGAAGGAAGGAAGGAAGGAAGGAAGGAAGGAAGGATCCCCAGGCCAACCAACTTGGCTGGTTCTGAAGCAGCAGTAGTCACCCATTAGCACCAGGCTCCAAGTCCTGCCCTCCACAGCTGCTCTTCCCCCACAGAAAGCTAGTTGCAGCCCATCTGCTGCTGATCTCAAGTTGGCATGTCAATAGCATACAGGGGGCAGGGGGGACATGATATTCCAGGCACCTGGTCCCTTTCTTCAGAGGCCACCCTGCTCATTTGCTTGTGTCATTATATGGCAGAGTAGGAACCTACAGAAGATAGAACTCATTGAGCTACCTGATACTGAGTCAAACCATTGGTCCATCAAGGTCAGTATTGTGTACAGTAGAATCCAAACTTGTGGTCCTGCAGATATTGTTGGACTCCAACCCTCATGAGAACCAGCCATCATGGTCAATGATCAGGGATAACAGTGCCCTACTCCTTCTCAGCAGCTTCCCAAGATTGTAGACAGGAGTCTCTCCTAGTCCTACCTGGAGATGCCTGAGACCTTCTTCATTCAAAGCAAATACTCTATGGCTGAGCTACTGCCTGGGACCTACAGAAAACGGAGCCAGTTTCAGAGCAAAAGAAAAATTACAATCCATTTTGTAACAGGCGTGCAAGTCTCATATAGGCAACCTCACATGACAACCGCACGCACCGCTGTTTTGTCATATAAATAGGGTGCACACAAGCTCAGAAGTTGCAGCCTGTTGTGCAATTTGGAGAAGACATGTGCTGATCTGCTCACCATTTGAATGTTAATGGAACTGCCTTCTGCGCAGGAATTTTGAAATGCTTGGAGGCTCATCACAGCCATTCGCTGATGAATGGCTCTGTGAAATTGACTGTTTCCCAGTCTCCCGCTTCCCATCTGTAAGATATTGTAGTCACTACCTTGCAGGCTAAATGAGTAATGAAATATGGAAACATTATGATAGTTCCCGAGGCCTAGGAATAAGAAAGGGTATACATTTACAAGAGCATTTTCCATTACAGTTTAAAACTGGTGCTGAATTTCCATAAAGGGAGAGATTTGTGTCTAAACACTCTGCCCGAAAACCTTCTCTCTCTATCTCCCACTATACCAGATCCTCTTTTGGTCACCATGCATATCCTCCGTCTTTGGATGTATGCACACCAACCCATTTGTAGCACAAATATGTCGTTTCCCTCATCCTGGAATCTTCCATGTTTGTCTTTAATAAGCTGCTTTCATTTGATTGATTCTAAATTCTGCTGTCCGCAAAGGTGGGGGCAGTTACTTGGTATGCATTTAGAAACCCTCCCCGATTAGGATATCCACACATTTTCCTCCCTGCACATGTTCCAGGTGAATGGTGGTGCTTGCAATCTGGGTATACATCCACCCACAATGTCATTGAGCAGGTGCGGATACTGCCCCCATTGCTGGGACTGCCTACATCTGTTTTCACCTGTTTTCGAATGGACACACTATGGGGCTGTCTAGAATAAACCAACAATGACCTTTTATTTTCAGAAAGAAACCAGTTGCTCAAAAAGTGTTTTTCAGAGCAAAAATATGCAACAGATCTAGAATGTGTGCGGACTAGGTGGGGAGGGGGGAAAATACCAAGCTCTCAGTCTCCATTGATGTTAGAATAAAATGTGTGCAGGACTGAATCCTGACACTAGCAAGAGATTCCGGAGCTGAGCTTTGGAATTAAGCCCTGCTTATCGAGTAAGATTTCAAGTCTATGAATATTAATCTCCAGACTCAATTTCTCACATGCTCTTTTGGCCAGATGCTTATCCCAATTCCGAAGTGATCTATGTGTGGACTCACAGCCCAGCTGCATCCGTGGTAGTAGCAGAAGACGGTTCAAGGCTCAACCAGTATCACTTGATGGGGCAAACTGTCGATTCTGAGAACATCACTACCAGTACAGGTGAGGAGGGAGAAGGGATGCTGTTTTGGGCAACTCATGTGTTTATTTTTGCAAACGGTTTAGATTCCTGAACATCAAAACATCTAAGTAACACATCACAGAAGCATTAGGGTATCAGAATGAAACAAGAGTCGGGCAGATTCAAAATGCTGGTTGTGGACAAATTCAAAAACAATACCAAGCTAGAAAAAAATCAGGTTTTTTTCCTATCCTGGTATTGCACCATTAAAAAAACACACGGTGCAACAACACTGAAAGCCAACTGACCCACTTAGCCATGGGATACTGTCAGCAGTTGTGGACTGTTGTGGTCTAACAGTGGTGTGGAGTGAGAGCTGGTCTCTCAGGTTACCTGGTCTTGAGATGCAGAGGATGTTACTGCATATACCAAAAATAAAACATTGAGCTTGGCCGGGTAGCATATTGGCAGCCACTGCAATTCCCTGAACAAAGGTGTTACATGATAATAGTAGTCTTTTCCACATAGCAATCTAGCAGCTGCATTCAGCACCAGCTGCAGCTTCAGGATCAACTTCAAGGGCAGACTGAAGTGCATTGAAATAATCAAGTATTGAGGATACCAAAGCATGAACTGCTGTACCTAAATTATATGAATTGCTGTGGGTGGCACCTCAGCCAAAGCTGGTAGAAAGCACTCCTAGCACTGAAGCCACCTGGACCTCCGATGTTTTAGTCAATGTGGAAAATGAGAAGCTTACTTCTGGAAATTTCAGGCACATTTTTAAGGTCCCTCTTTTGTTCTCACAGTGAGTGTGGATTAAATAATTGGTGCTCCCTTGCCCGTGATATTTATGTATCATTGCATCTGTATTCCAGCGTTGCTCTAAGGAGCTCAAGCATTCTCTCCCTCGCCATTAATTTTTCACAACAACCCTGTGAGGTGGGTTGGGCTGAGAGGATGTGACGGGCCCCCAAGGTCACTCAGCAAGCTTCATGGCTAACTGGGCATTAGAACCCAGCATTCTAACCACTGCACACTGCTGCCTTGTTCGGGTGTGGGTTGGAAAAGGAGGCAATACTTGCTCAAGCATGCATATACAGTGGTACCTCGGTTTAAGTACTTAATTCGTTCCGGAGGTCCGTTCTTAACCTGAAACTGTTCTTAACCTGAAGCACCACTTTAGCTAATGGGGCCTCCTGCTGCTGCCGCGCCGCCGGAGCACAATTTCTGTTCTCGTCCTGAAGCAAAGTTCTTAACCCAAGGTACTATTTCTGGGTTAGCAGAGTCTGTAACCTGAAGCATATGTAACCTGAAGTGTATGTAACCTGAGGTACCACTGTATACCACTTGCTTGAGCAGAACCCACCGAAAAGCCTAGTGACAGGAATAGGGAACTGCAGCTCTTCCCATTTTGGTAGACAACAGCTTCCATCATCCCAGACTCCCAGCCCCATGTTGTCTGGGGCTGATGAGAGTCAAGAGTTCAACAGCCTCTAGAGAGAACTACATGTTCCCCATCCCTGCAGGAGGAGAAGCTGATACAGAAACGCTTAACCTGAGATGCCTCGTTCCCCCACTGGATACTGCAGTGCTCAAGTGAGAACACTGCATGTGCGCGCCACCAATTCAGTGGCTTTAATGACTGTGAGCATGCAGTCAGGTTGTGGTATGCCCAATTCATGCTCGGACAGCGTCCAGGATCCAAAATGCCACATGCATTTTCAGCCTTTCTCTACCATATAGGTGTGACACAAGTGTCTCATGCAAAGACTCCCTGATTTTGCATGCTTTTTCTTGTGTCCAATTTGGGCCATCACACATCTAGGCTGATGAATGTGCCGCTTAGCCTACACCACACACTCTTTTAGGTGTGTGGAAGAGGATTCCAGTCTACAGTCCGTGCCTGGCTACATGTGTGCATTTAATTAATACAGAGCATTTCATTAATACAGAGTGAAAAGGTAGAAGCCTGGGTATGTACCCAAAGGCAGCTATAGGTATTGTGGTGATAAATGAGCTTAGTCTATGGGACTATGTTCAGTGGGGGGAAACACAGAGATGGGGAACCTGTGGCCTGCCAGATACTGTTGAACTACAGTTCCCACGGGCCCTATCAGCTGAAGCTGATGAGAGTTGAGGTTCAGCAACATCCGAAGGACCCCACAGTTCCCCACTCCTACTCTAAAAGTGACAGCAACCTAGCAATCCAAAGGAAATGCTATTCTTTGTCCATGTCCTGAATACAGGACACACCTGGCAAGCAGCATAAATCAATCCTCGAATACCTCTTGAACTTGCCATATTTTCCACCCTGTCTCTAACAGCTGCATGAGCACAAATCCAAGAGGCACATCTCTACAACCCGGGGAAAGCTGCGCCTGTTGGATGGCTGCCTTCGTGCAGCTGCTCCACCAAGGCCAAATCTTCTGCGGCAACAGCATAGTCCGACACTTGGGCGCTAAGGAAAGGAAGGCCCTTGAGGGGAACCGGGGACGAGGCGCCCGCAGCTTCCCCCGCGTTTTGCAGAGGCTGCTTTCGCTCGTGCCGGCTTATTCCCCTCCTGCAGGAGGCGAACAACCGCCTACGCGTTTTGATCTCTCCCTCTCTCGAGCTTTAAAATGATTTGTTTGATGAAACGCATTTGGAGGCGGGCGGGGTAGAGAGAGGGGGGGAGGAAGTGGCAGCTGTTGCCTGGCTTTGCAGCGTGTCCGAAGGACCACGTGGCCGCAAAGGAGGCGCTAACCCGAAGGATTCTCCCATTTCCTCCCTAACTGGAAGTGGAGGCGCCAGATGTGGCAGCATTAGGGAACTAAAGAAGCTTTAATCCCGCGCCCAGCCACCCACGTGAGACCCCCCTCCCCCGCTCCCGGCCTGGCTCGGGGTTCTATGTCAGGCAATCCTGGCCGGCGATTGGCTGCAGCGCGTTCGGAGGGGGCGGAGGAGGGAGGGCCGCGGCCCCGGACCGAGGCCCGGGAGTCACATGGGGGCGGCAGACAGAGGGGCTGCAACAGGTTACATAACGGCCTCGCCTTCGCTGCTGGGAACGAGGCGGGGACGGCGTTGTGCGGTAATTAGAAACTAAGCACCTCGCCCGGGGCGGAGGGAGCGAGGGGGCCGCACGCTGCGCCCATCGGGGGAGACGCCGCCGAAGGAAACGCGGGGCTCCTTTGTCCCCGGGGTGGTGGCGCAGACCTCCGGAGGAAAACCAGCAGGGTCCCCCGGGGCTGATCCGGGGTGGGGCGGAGGAGCTGCCTGTTCGATCAGGGGAAGGGCTATTTTTAAGGGATCCCTTCATGGAGACAAAGGCAGACACGGGGCTAATGGGAAGGAGAAGCGATGGCACAGCTCCAAGCTGCCTGGTTCGCATCAGCAAAGGCGCCCGCAGCTCTTCCCAAGCGGCGACCCGTCGAGAGCCCAGCGGGCTGCTTTTGAAATCCAAAGGGCGACAGTAAGGGGTGGGTGGGCGAGGAGGAAGGGGCGGTGGCGGAACGGAACTTCGCGCGGAGCGCCACAAACCTGGCAATTGTCTGATCAAAGCTAAGATCGCACCGATTCCCCCCAAACCTGATACCCAGGGCTCCGCAAAATAAGCGCGCACCGATCCACAAGTCAAAAAGCTTTCGTTTTGTTTGGGTCAGAGGAGGAGGGATGGTGGAAGTTAGAGGAGCACCTGCACGATGAAACCAGGGCGGGCAGGTAGCAGCAGCAGCAGGCGGCCGAGTTTCTTACCAGTTCACCATCATCGCGGCATTGTTCTCTGCGATGAAAGGCAGCTCCCCTCTCGCCTTCAGAATCGCCAGGAGGAAGATCCAGAGCGCGTGTCGAGGCATCTCCTAGGGTCGTGCGCGGCTCCTCGGAGCAAAACCACAATCCCAAGCGAGCGGTGGGCGCTCCAGGGTGCCAGGGGACTCAACTCGGCCACTACTCTGCAGGGCACTTGCGAAGGGGGGCAAACAGCTTCAGCCTCGAGGAAGCAGCAAGATTAGTAGCAGAAATCAAAATGTTAGTGCCCCGGGGGCACCGCCTCCCTTAAGGTTTGCAAAGGTTTAAGCAAATAAAATGTTGGTTTTCAACATCAGTAGGTTTGCTTTTTTCCCTTTCTTTCTCCCCCTCCCCGTCTTCTGCTTTCTTTCCCCCCTTGCTAACGTCCCAGGTTACATCTGTGCGGGCTGGGTTGTAATTGCAGGATGGATCACAAAGAGCAGGACACAGATTGTAACCAGGGATTAGCAAAATACAAAAATCCGATTTTACACAGGGGAAGCATCAGTCAGCTATGGATTTTCTGGGCTTCATCAAGCTCGCAGGAGGCCTGTAATCGGGGTTACTTGTGAACGGATTTCCAAGATGTTCTGTCCTTCCACAGAGCTGTGGGATCTGAAAATAACAAGCATAGACCCGTGGAAGAATTTCACAGTTTGCGTATTTTGCTCCTGCCTCATTTCCCCCCTTTGCAGTTGCTTCTTCAAAAGAAAAAACAACAACATCCCCCCCACACACACACAGCACCACACAACCTATAAATAATATGCCATTTTAATTTTAGACCATGCAACAATTGGTGAGAAGGTGGAAGGTTCAGGGTGATATGAAGCAGATGTGCTCACAGCGAGGGCTGCTTCTGCTCTTCACTGGGGACTGAAATCAAATTGGTCCAAAATCCAAAACCACATCATGCATGGATACTGCCTGCAATATGCTTCTTGGAATCAAAGGAGCCAGTGTGGTGTGGTGGTCAGAGTGCTGGATTAAGACCTGGGAGACGGGGATTCGGATCCCCATGCAGCCATGAAGTTCGTTGGGTGATCTTAAGCCGATTGCTCCCTTTCAGTTTAACCTACATTGCAGGGTGGTTGTGAGGATAAAATGGGGGTGGGGAGAACTATGCATGCTACCTTGGCCTCCTTGGAGGAAAGACAAATAATGTGTTGCTTTCAGTGGGGTGAGCATGATGCAGAGGGCTGCTTCTGCATGTGGGTCACCTTACTTGGGATAGGGTGCCAGGCTCCATGCAACCAGCCTTTGCGACAGCCACTGCAGGTCTTTGCTAGGAAGCACCAATCTCAAGAAGAGATTCTGCAGTGGATCTCAGATGGAAAGACCTGGACTCAAAGGATGCAGAACTTTAAGGCCTTGCCAGTTTTGGGAAGCCAGATGTTGTTTTTTGAGAAAAGGGACGACACTTTCATATATATATTTCTTGCTCTCATTTGGTGCCTGCTTACCCCTAAATGAGACCCTAACTAAGTTTTAGTGAGTGACTTGATTTATTTATTTTAAACCAGACTACATCCAGCATATTCAGCTTTTAACCTAGGTTTTTCCTCACAGCAAATATACATCTCGCCTTGAGTTAATCCTGTTGCAAGATCCATACCACATACAATCTCTCTACAGTCTGGAGCTCCTTAAGTGTTCTTTCAGAGCTGAACAACTCTTCATGGATTCAGCAGGTGCAAAAATTGGTAGCATATTAGTCCTTTATGCAAACTATGGCATCTCCTTTCTACTGGTGCACATAGATCCACATATTTATGGATTATTAGAATCAAAGGGAAATTCTGTGTTAAGGTGTGTAGTGGATTGCATAGAGTAAATTTGCATAGAATTTAGCCCTGGTGAAGTCGTCACTAAAGCTACAAGGAGACAGTAATTTGGGACGCAGCAATTGTCTGCAGTCTGTAGATCACCGTGCTATACAATTGTAAGAGGTAGGAACTCTCCATGGAAATGATACAGACCTTACCCCTTGAGACCAGGTCCTCCAGTGGAAGCCATAGTAATGTTTCCATGTGACAATAGCTATACTGCTGCCTTTGCCAACCTGATGCCCTCCAGATGTTTCAGATCACAATAATAGGAGCCTACTCCTAGGTCCCTTCAGCAGTCCCAATAAAATTGCCATTCAATTGACCACATCTTGTGATCAATTGTGTTGGGTGGGGCTTACCTGCCTACCTATCTATTTTGTTCAAGTTGGCACCTCTAAAGGGCATTGTAATCTAAAACTTCTTGAGGGCACTGGATGGACAAAGACTAATTGATCCTCCACAACAATGGGAGAGAATCCTTGCCAGTGCTAATTGTCACTGAAAATGTGTGGCAGAGGCATGAGGATTCCCCCATAAGTTGTGCAGTGCTCCAAAATAAATGCTCTACACAATAGCTGCTCCACAAATAAACTCTTATGGGGAAGCATTTTCCAGCAGCATCCATGTGGGGCCACAACATGGATTGAGTGGGACCATGGAAGGTCACTTTTCTTCACCAACAACTGGGTAGGTAGGCAGGGTACTAGCACAAGTTGAAACATCATGAACGAAGTCTACGAAGCTTGGGTACCAGGGATGATCTCAGCTTAGAAATAAGCTTCAAGCGGATGGGTCTTGCTTGGCTCTAACTCTGTCCTCACCTTACTTTATAGCACAGCCTGCCCCCCTCCCAGACCTGGGAACTGTAGTTAAGGGTGCTGGGCATTGTAACTCTCCTGGGGGTAAACATTTCTGAGGATTCTTTGGAGTGGAGTGTTTTAAATGCATGGTGTGTATGCTTTTGTTCCCAGCCAGTGGCTTGTGCGTACACAAAGAAGTCCTCAGTTCGTTTATTTGTTTGAACCATCCAACATTGTCATATGGAAGAACTGCTAGACAGAAGACAGCTGTTTGCGAACCGGTGCTCTGGCTTTTGTCGATAACTTATGTGTGTCGTTTTCTCCTCTTCTGCCACCTTAGGTGAATATACGATAATGAGAGCACACTTTCACCTGAAAAGGAAGATTGGCTATTTCGTCATCCAGACGTACCTTCCTTGTATTATGACGGTGATCTTATCCCAAGTATCATTTTGGTTAAACAGAGAATCTGTCCCTGCTAGAACAGTCTTTGGCAAGTATTTCACTTCTCTCTGGTGTTTAAGGAAGGGGAAGGAGAAACCTAACCAGGTGTCCTGGTGACCTAACCATCATTGGGTAGGAGGCAATGCTTAACTCTTCCCCTGCCAACCACTTTCCCCCTGTGCATGCCTCTGCCTCAGGCAGTTCCTTGCCTTTTCTCTCCACCCCCTCAGCCCCACCATCAGGGTCTGAAGGAAGTGGGGGCCACAGCCCCACATGCAGCTTCAATCACAGAAGCAAGGAAATGTAACATTAGAGTCCGCCATCAGACAGGAAGCTGCATTCCTACATCTCAGCCAGCGTGCAGCCTGATTTGGGCAGAGGGCACAGTTATTCCTGAAGCCAAACACCATGTGTCCCATTTATCATAGCAGCCTGCCTGAATGAAGTAGTGGCCACTCACTTTGTATGGATTTTGACCATGCCAGGGGAACCTCACTGCCAGAACCACCCAGATCATGTAGGCCAATGATCACTAACCGCTTTGGACTTGTTGGCATATATGTAAAATGGAGGAACTCTTGTTAACACCACACACACACACACACACACACCCTGCTGCCAAGCACACATCACAACCTGCTCTACAGGCTGCAATTGAATGCTTCCTTCAATCCTGCTTTCAGCATGGGGAGGGCACCCTGGGGATACCCTGCAAGGTCTCTGCAGGCATATGTCTGCCGCTGATCCACATGCTGTTAGTATCCAGTTTTAGGTCTTCATTCCACATTATGACTTCTATTTTCCTCCCTCAGTATTGCACGTTTCTAGATTTGATATATTGGGGCGCTCGCACTGCATCAGGCTTTGCAATTTCCAAGGAGCCGATCAATGCTTAATAGCAAGCGCCATCTTTAGAAGTATTAATTATTCATTTTATTTCTTCGTCCCCTAATTGCAAATGTGGCTCTAGGTGACATACAAAGTCAGGGTGTACATTTATCCATGTTTTTAGGCCTGTGCTAATAGGCATTTTACTGCATTTGCCATTGCCTGCGGCTACAAGCAATAAATATTTATTGGATTGGGCATACAAAGGAAGATAAAACAAAATCAAACTGCAATTCCTGCAATTCAACAATTTGCTTTTCAGCAGAACACCCCTCCAAGGCAAAAACTCATCAGTTGCTATCAACCCACAGCAACTAAAACCAGTGGTGTGTTTATATGAAATGCCGGTGAGGTCGGTAGATGCTAAAAGATGTTCAGTATTTAAGATGTTGAAAGGTTTGGGAGAAGATGGAAAATCTAAAGTGTAGGTACAGTGGTACCTCGGGTTAAGTACTTAATTTGTTCCGGAGGTCCGTTCTTAACCTGAAACTGTTCTGAACCTGAAGCACCACTTTAGCTAATGGGGCCTCCTGCTGCTGCGCTGCCGGAGCACGATTTCTGTTCTTATCCTGAAGCAAATTTCTTAACCTGAAGCACTATTTCTAGGTTAGCGTAGTGTGTAACCTGAAGCGTGTGTAACCTGAAGCGTATGTAACCCGAGGTACCACTGTACCAGGAAAACCTCTTTACAGAGAGCATTCTGCAGATGGGAAGCTACTGATGAGAAGGTCCTTTCCCTTGGAGCCACTCTCCCTACTTCATGATGAGAGGACACTTGGAGTAGCACCTGCCAAGATGATCTGAGGGCATGTTTGGGAAAAGCTGTTCCTCCTTGCTATCAGGGTCCCAGGCTCTATTGGTCAAAACCAGCACTGTTCATCTAATCAAACCTTCCTCAACCTGACTCCCTTGAGTAGGAACGCTGGGGGGGGGTGAGGGGCCAAGTCCCAGAGTCCTCCTGCCACCTTCCCAAAGCAGGGCAAGCACTTTCTGGACTTTGAGGAGGAGCAAGAAGGGCTCTAGGACCCTGCCAGATCCCTTCTGCCTCCTTCCCAAAACTCAGTGCCTTTTATCCAGCTTTCGGAAAGTGGGGTGAGGGCTGGAGAGGGCATGAAATTTTGGCCTTGCACAGGGCGCCATATTACCAAGGTCCACCCCTGATTGCAGCTCCCGTTATTCCTGATTGTTGACCATGCTCGCTGGGGTTGATGGGAGTCTGAAACATACGGAAGGCTCCTAGCTGGAGATGGTTGACTTAAGGCATGCGCAGCTTCCAGGTAATTCTAAAAGTTGCTCCTTCTTTTCTTTTCAAGGGGTCACTACGGTCCTTACCATGACAACTTTAAGCATCAGCGCCCGCAACTCTCTACCAAAAGTGGCCTACGCTACCGCGATGGACTGGTTCATAGCCGTGTGCTACGCCTTTGTGTTTTCTGCACTGATTGAATTCGCCACAGTCAACTATTTCACAAAAAGAAGCTGGGCCTGGGATGGCAAGAAGGCATTAGAGGCTGCAAAAAAGAAGGTAGCCTGGATTGCTCGGTTGGTTAGAGCATGGTGCTGATAACGCCAAGGTTGCAGGTTTGATCCCCGTATGGGACAGTTGCATATTCCTGTACTGGAGGGCATTGGACTATATGATCTTCAAGGGACTTCCAACAATATCAATTCTATGATATGCATTTCTTTGAAGAGATAGAATAGTTACCCTGAAGAGGAAGGTGGGAGCTCTCTGACTTGGTTAAAAATTGTGTGAACATAATCTACAGGAAGTGTCCTTGTTGCTGATCTGAGATCAAGACTGCTTTTTGCTATACTTTTTTGGCCTGAACCAAAAATATCTGGGTGGGGTTTCTTTCTCCTTTTTTTGAAAAAAAAAAAGAAAGAGACCAGTTCCAAGCCTAAGGCATGGTAAAGGAGAAAATCCTTTTTTATTCTCTCTGTATCTTCTTGCTAAGATAAATTCTGTACACACCCAACCAGAGGATGCATTCTCAAACTGAATTAAGCTTAATTAGTTGTGCTTTAAAATATTTGCTTGCCGTACAATCAGATTGATGTGGTGAAACACTACCCCCCCACACACTTAAAGGTACGGGCCAGTCTTGACAGACTCTGGGGTTGTGCGCCCATCTCACTTAAGAGGCCAGGGGCCAGCGCTGTCCGGAGACACTTCCGGGTCACGTGGCCAGCGTGACATCGCTGCTCTGGCGAGCCAGAGCCGCACACGGAAACGCCGTTTACCTTCCCACTGGTAAGCGGTCCCTATTTATCTACTTGCACCCGGAGGTGCTTTCGAACTGCTAGGTTGGCAGGCGCTGGGACCGAGCAGCGGGAGCGCACCCCGCCGCGGAGATTCGAACTGCCGACCTTTCGATCGGCAAGTCCTAGGCACTGAGGCTTTAACCCACAGCGCCACCTGCGTCCCCACACACTTACATGTTTTCAAATGTGTATTTGTGAAAGCATTCTTAGAATCTGGGTTTATTTTGCTTGGTTTATGAATCTGAAGTGCCCTTACAGTTTTAGCGAGGATAAGAATCCACTAGAAGAATGCAAAACAGACACCTGCTTAGTCCTCTTTAAATCACTTCCATTGCTTTTATCAGTGTTAAGGTACACATAATCTCTGCATACAGCCCTCATCTTTCTTCATGTCCTAAGTGTGCATTTCTGTTTTTTTCACCAGTGTTCTGTTTTTCTGTTGATTTGCAGAAAAAAGAGCGTGAATTGTTGGCAAGCAGAGCCATGAACACTTACCCTGCCGGACGGATGACCCCCACCTTAAACTTACCAAAGGACTCTGCCCCTGCAGTAATCTCCAACGCCGCTCCCATTCCAGTCAAGCCCGCCGAAAAACCAGCCGAAAACAAAAAGACCTACAACAGCATCAGTAAGATTGACAAGATGTCCCGGATAGTATTTCCGGTCCTGTTTGGAACTTTTAACTTAGTCTATTGGGCTACGTATTTGAACAGGGAGCCTGTGATCAAAGATGCTTCTTCAAAATAAATGGAAGGACCTTTTCGAATCAAGTGTTAGCCATACTTGCAAAAACAAACTCTACCAAGGAGAATTTGAGTTCCAAAAGACTTTCTACCTTTGGGCAATATTCTTCAGGAAGTTTTTGCATGTTTAACAATATGTACAAAAAGAAAAAAATATTATTGCCTCGATTGTTTCTACATGTAACCTCAGATATTTCTGGCAATTACATTAATGGCAGCAGACACAAATCTTTCTAGGACAACAGAAGACATGAGACATGGCTTCTATGCTGCTGAGTAACTTGCATTGATAGTTTACAAATGAAATAGGGTATATTTTTTAAACTGTTTGGGCATATTGCATATCTGCAGTTTTTTATACTTTGAATGTAAATATCGGTGGCAACTGTGGATTCTGCCATTGCAGAAAAGTTCATACAAGTTATTTTGGAGTTTGTCAGTTCTGGAGTATTCTGACTAGGATCCAGAACCCTGCAGGCCCATAGCTTGGCTGTGCACATGTAAGTGGATGTTCACCATCTCTTGTGTTGTGCTCCTACTGGCAGGTTTTTGGATTAGTGGCAATCCACATATGTACACTTGGGTTGCATACACATGGTTGAGTGGGACACCTATCACAGATCAGAGACCACAGGCTTCATCTTGCCTCACATCGCTTCATGGTAAGGCAGACCTTTTCAGCAAAAGCAGTTCACACGTTCAGCTGCAAATCTGAGAAACGGGCTGGGCATTCGATTATGAATGCTGTGGCGACTGGCATCCAAGCTTCTCCTTACCCCAGCCATAATAGGTAACGCTCCTGACATACAGCACAGTACTTTTTGAGTGAAGTACGACGTGATTGCTCTACCTACCTCGGGGATGGGGAACAACAGCAGAGCAGATGTTGTCGTCCTCCAACTCCCATCAGCCCCAGCCAGCATGACCAGTGGTCAAGATGATGGGAGTTGGTGTCCACCAATAACATCTGAGGAACCACAGGTTCCCCATGCCTGGACCTCATGGTTAGCAGTGCCAAATATTATTGGTGCCTCTGGAAAACTAACCATGGGAATATTGATGATCCCTGCAGTGAGCACAATCCATAGCCTATTTCTAGATTATGTCATTAAATCAGTGTTTCTCATACTTGGGTCTCCAGTTGTCATTGGACTACAACTCCCATCATGACTAGCTAGAGAAAAAGCGGTCAGGGATGATGGGAGTTGTAGTTCAGCAATAGCTGGAGGCTCAGGTTTGAGAAACACTGTATGAAATGATTAGTTATTGAGAAGAGTGAATGCATCTTGGATCGGCCTTCATTTTTCTCGCATAGTGGAGCTGTGCAGGTTTTAGAGACCCAGGTCTAGATTCTTTTCATACATAGGTAATAGCCTCTTGATTATAGCCTATGACCATGACTTCAAACTATTTATCTGGAAGAATGAAGCCACACTAAATATCTAGTTCAGGGGTCAGCAAACTTTTTCAGCAGGGGGCCGGTCCACTGTCCCTCAGACCTTGTGGGGGGCTGGACTATATTTTGAGGGGGAGGGGAATGAACGAATTCCTATGTCCCACAAACAATCCAGAGATGCATTTTAAATAAAAGCACACATTCTACTCATGTAAAAACACAAGGCAGGCCCCACAAATAACCCAGAGATGCATTTTAAATAAAAGGACACATTCTACTCATGTAAAAACACGCTGATTCCTGGACTGTCCATGGGCCAGATTTAGAAGGCGATTGGGCCAGATCCAGCCCCCAGTCCTTAGCTTGCCTACCCATGATCTAGTGGCTGCCTCCTAGCTTCAGAAGACTTAGGCAGCTTCAAAGGCTGGTACTTAGAAGACTTGGTAGCCTTAATACACTTTTTCAGTGAAAATAAGGCCACCAGCTAATTCTTCATTGAAAGCAGGAAAGTTGTGCCCATCAGGAATGTGTCACCTAAAGCAGATGGCTTCCCACCGCTTTCATGGTAAACAGGCACCTGCAGGAGGGATGGGGAAGAATTTGATTCAGTTCATGTTTAAAGGCAAATTTACCTAATTCACACTTTCAGAAACACAATAAGAACACAGCCAGCTCTCAAATCCACACTTCTCTAAATTTTGCAATGCAGTTCTCCAGTCAAGTAAAGTGTACCAAAATGCATATACTATAGTAAAACATGCATATAAATGCACATATTAGTGAAAATGAGGGTTGTTCTGCTCACAGTAGGCGCAGTGAAATTAAAGGACCTAAATTAATCGTGTTTACACCCAGCCACATGGGTGGGATATAAAAAATAAAAGTATTATTATTATTATTATTATTATTATTATTATTATTATTATTATTGTATTAGGGAAATTGCTTTGCAAAGGATGTATATGTTAGGCAAAATTGCATTCAAAAACGTGTATATTAAGAAAAATAAGCACTAAAACACTGGTGATTTTAATTCAAACTGATGTGAAAATGGGGGAGAATGGAACTTAAGGCTGGGGGGAAGCAAGAAACAGAAAACCTGGAACTGACAGATTCACCTATCACTACCTGGCAGAAAGAACTTTGAGTTATGGTTATTACCTTTTCCAAATGTCTAGGCCATGACTACAGGCCATGCTGGCTGGGGATTATAGGAATTGAAATCCAACAAGCCCTGGAGAAACATAGGTTTTCCATCTCTTGTCTTGTTTCTAATGTGGTTCCCCCACTTGCAAGATTCACCTTTTTTCACTCCTACAGTGTGTTCAGAACTGTCCTGCCACCATTCCAATAAATTCCAGATTCTACAACAAAATCAAGCAGTGCCCTTATCAGGGAAGTAAACCCTAATCTAATTCTATTAGCTACCTACCTTAATGTATATCTCGTTCAACTTTTGATCCCAGCACTATTGGAGACCACAATCTATTTATTGTGCTATTTATTTCTACTGTTTATAAATTTGTTTTCTCCTCCCCTTCCTTGCAAATGCTCAAACTGAAATGCCTCCCCCAAACCCCACAACAACCCACAATCCATAACCAGTTCGACAACTTTGAAACTGGTATTATATTTAAAGACCATTATAGTAGCACAGAACATAAGAACAGATGTAACTATAGTCAGCAGCTGAATAAAACTCAAGACCCTGGGCAGATTTACACCCATGGGTTTTAATGTTAAGAAAGGGGTAAGGAATGGTTTCGATAACCATATGGACACATGGTGTCCAACTTTTAACATTCATAAAGTGTCATTACAATGTGACAAGAGAACAACCAGCAGTGGAGGGACAACATTTTGGCAAAACAAAAAACAAAGGTAAGAAGGTCTTCAATTTACAAATATGCCCTGTGACATTTTAGAACAATATATCTAATATTGTTCTAATAACATTATACTGGTCAGTGTAGATCCAGCCCATGTTTGTACTTAGTCTTAAGGCTTTGGGGCAGAAAAAAGTATGGTTTACCAATATTCCAGTTTCCTAAAGGCTATTTAAAATTATAGATGAACTCTGACTTTTATCATGTGCACACACAAAAACATACTCCCTATAGGTAGACAGAAATGCTGAGCCCCCAAAATTCTACCCGTTTTCCAGTCTAGTAGCATGTTGACAACAAATCGGGCATTGAGCAATGATTTTGCCATATATACTCACACTGGTCACTCCAGGGACTTTTTCACATGGACCTGCAACTTGACAAACAGAAGTTGTGCAAGAGCCATTCCCATGATCCCATTCCAGTGGTACCTATGCAGGAGCAAGATCCCGGTGGAAGATCTCTCACTGCACAGATGATGCCACTGACCCAGATTCTCATAGGAATTTTGAAACCCACGGACCAGTTTTAATATGCGCTTGCTGAGAGTCTGGTTCACTGATTACTTGAACAATAAAGCCACTACCTACGTGCTCATTAGAAGTGACAGGAATTTTGCCTTTCAGGGAAATAAATACTTTTGTTCAAATTCAAGCTACATCCCCCCCCACCACTTAATTATCATTGTTGAAGAATCGAAACATGTATTGCATGGGATTACTTTTTTTATTTTTTAAAGTAGAATAGAACCAACTACGCCAGATATAACGTACTGTTCATTCGCTTAGTATTCATTTCCATTAGGGTGATATGAACATATTTAGAATGTCTTCTTGAGAGAAAAAAGAATGCATTGTATAATGATGTCATGTTCTGATAAATAAAAGACAGAGAGGGAGAGAGAGAGAAATTATTTTTTTTGTTTTTTTTTTTAAAGCCAGCTGTTTCCAATAGCTATATCAGTATTTTGTTGGGGATCATGCCTTTCGGAAACTTCTATTGCTTCCAGTATGTTTTGCTTCATCGGTGAATGATAAAGGCTGCAATCCTGTACACATTGATCTGGGAGAAAGTCCCACTGAAGTCCATGGGGCTTCCTTCCGAGTAGACATGCCTAGGATTTACACCATCAGGCTGCAGTCCTTTGCACACTTCCTTGGGAGTAGGTGCCATTGAATTTAAACAGGACCTACTCCTGCATTACCATGCCTAGGCTCAGGATTGCATGCGTAATTTGAGTTATTTTTACTTTCTTTTCCCTGCATAGATCCATTGCTTCAGTAGCTTTTGTAATTTTATCTTAATGTTTAAATAAAAGAATACATTTGATAGTCAGTTGCAAAATGTCATCTTTTCCAAACTTACGGTTAATAGAGAGAATTAATGTTCCAGTTTTTTGTTTTTTTAAAACCAGCCAAAAGCTTGAATTGTGATTGCCACCAGTAGGAACAGATGCTAGAAACATACAGGTTTGTGGAATTTGCCAGGGAAATAAGGCTCCATTTCCCAATGTGTATTTGAGGCCTGATCCAGTTGGCCACCTACCTGTGCCATTCAACATTCGTGACTCCTCAGAGCTCAGCTTTGTGTTCCATGACTGCTACTACCAGTGAAACTCACAAATACACAATGCACACAGCAGTGGTTGGGAAGGATAAAAAGGGTGACTTATCATGCCCTTGGTACAAACTTCCATGACTGTAGGGTCACAGCATCCTCAGAAAGGCATTCTAATTGTAAAAACACTACATTTCTTGGGGTTTCTGCTTACCTTATTCAAAGCTGGAGAAAGTATGGCCCTCCTAGTGTTCATGGAGACCAATTCCCATTAGCCCCTGGCACCATGGCCAATAGTCAAGGATGATGGGATTCGTAGTCCAACAACAGATTCACCAATGCTTCTGAATACCAGTTGCTGGAAACCACAGGAGAGTTGAGTGCACTTGTGATCAAATCCTGCTTGCTGGTTTCCACAGGCATCTGTTTGGCCACTGTGAGAATAGCAGGCTGGACTAAATGGGCCATTGGCTTGATCCAGCAGGCTACTCCTGTGTTCTTGTAGAGAGCTCGTTTCCCCATCCCTTACATATTAATTCCATCTGACCATTAGAGTGGTCAGAAGTCTACCAAGTGTGACTCACCATGGCTCAGTGGAATTCCATTCACATCTGTGGGTGGCAGACCAAGCTTGCATGTCAGCAACTTAATGGAAGGTCTTTTCAAGTGTGTGCCCTCCCCTTGTGACATGTTCTTTGTTCTGATGACTTGACGCCAATATATTCACAGGTTCCCCTCTACAGAGAACAATATCTAAAACTTGACTGGTGGAAGTTGGAGTCCACCAATGTCTAGTGGACCACAGGTTCCCTGTTCCTGGTATACAGCTTCAGCTCCTCTAGGATCCCTGGCATACAGTCTCAGTTCACCCTCATGTTGACATTTAGATGTGAGCTTTCTAGAGCAAAAATGTCACTTGGATTCCTCTCCCCCCCAAAAAAATCTTATGCAAAGTAAGGTAGAAGTTCCATTTGCACTGGATTTTTTTTTAATGTCCCAGAGAGTGATCTAATTTATCATCTTTAATTTACTTGTATTTAGTAAACAAAGCTTGAAAACTGCCAAGGTTGCCTAATAATTGATTTTGCACTCGGCATGCACTCATTGTTACCAAGGGACATATGAAATGGAAAATGTTCTGCACAAAAACAGAGCACTGAGAACTTTCCCACTCTATCACTGCCACTTGCTGCGGAGCTACAGGATTTGGCAGGAGCCCAGGAGATGAGATGCACCACTGGCAAGAAAGAGACGTCATTGAAATTCCACTCCCACTGCCCCCACACAGCTGGAACAGCCAAACGTGTTGATTAATTGGTTGAGTTTCTTTGTATGTTGCATTTCCACTGTGAGCTGGGCACCAAAGCAGCTTACAACACCCATCCACAAAACACTGAGAGGCGTGTGTGGAGGAAGAGGAGAGGAAAAGTGTTTGCAAAGCATGTCAATGAAGTGAGACAAGGGAAAAGGCCAACAACTTAGCAAATGAAAGAAGTTCAAAACTGCAAAATAAATAATCTAGATTTAGACATAAGTACAGAGCAAAAAGGAGAAAAAGTTAACAGACAATTAAGTCCCAGCTGCTGCTCTTGGCCTTACTGCACACCAAGGAGCCTCTGTGAGGGATGTAATCCACCAAGAGCAGTCAAACCCAACATTCCTTGTTTTCCCAGAGTGGACATGCAAGGGGATGTTTGGTTCAGCTAGTCAAAACTTCCTGTTTCCTCTTCGGCTGCAACATCCTTCTTTTTGCATGTGACTAGAGGTGGGCGTGACCTTACCTGTCCAAGTAACAAAAGAACAAGGCATGCTGCCACACTCTCTTTTTCACTTCCTTCTTTGTCGGACCAGCTTCTTAGCTAGAAATGTTCTGCTAGCTTCCCAGCTAGCAGAAGCACTGGGATTATTCCCCCATATGGGGTAGATCTAAATGTACACATTTGTAACTAAGTCTGCCTTCAGGGATCCAACTGTGAACTGAACGTAAGTAAACTTCTTTTTTTTACTTTAAATATGTTTGTCGTGTCTTTATTCTTTTAAGAGGGATAAAAGAGAACTTACCAGGAACATACAATTCAATACTGAATTGTATGACAGTGAGAGGCTTACACAAGCCTGCAAAAAGCTATCTGCTGTGCGTCAAAAGAGGAATGTAAACTCTGCTAAGTAAAAGAACTTGCTAGCGCAAGTTAGGAAGGATATTAATAAACAACATATCCTCTCCTGCCTCCCTGAACATTCCCACACTCTGCAGCATAACCTAAATACAGGTCAGAGAGGGAGAGGTCTTCTCTGCAGGCTAAATGAACTGCAGCAGACTACCAGCATCTTTCATCCAGGGGAGACTTAAGAACAGCAAGAGAGTCCCCCAGCCTCTTGGAAGTCCCAGCTGCTAGCCCTTGTTCTACGACTCTTCTCATTTATATCTGCAGGTGTGGTGGTGATGTCTTGGGCTGATGTCTTGCCTTGGTAATGGACTAGATGTTACTAAATAAAGTGACACTCAGTCCCAATAAGACTAAGGGACAGTTAGGGAGGGTTGGTTACCTAGACTGGGTGGATGAGAGGTGGCTTACTCTTGGTGGAGTTACACTCCCTCTGAAGGAGCAGGTATGTTGCTTAGGGGTACTTTGGGATCCTTCACTCTCACTTGAGGCGCAGGTGGCCTCGATGGTGTAGAGTGTCTTCTACCAGTTTGGCTGGTGGCCCAGCTGTGCCCCTATCTGGTCAGGGATAGCCTAACTGTTGTCTATGCTGTGGTAACCAACCTCCCAGATTGGGCAACTATTAGACATGATAGCCATTCCACCATATGTAATGAGAGTTTGGGGTTTTGTGTGGCTGCAATTTTAAACCCTCTTATGGGGAATAAGTCCCACATTAAAACAGCAGCAGTCAAACAATGCAAGAGTGCTACATATTAAGAAGAAGTTGCGAGTGAAAAACGTTTTCAGGGTCTACTTGAAAGCCAGTTCTCTATAATTTCCCTGGGGAGAGAATTCAACAAGCATGGGGCCAGTACCAAAAAGGCCCTGCCCTCCTGTGCCTGTGAATTCTGATTTCCACTCAACATTTGGGGGTTGTTCCATAAATCACAACTACTAATCATCAATATCTTCCATAAAAAAAAATCTGGTGAAATGAGAAATTTCTATCAAGGTTTGTGCCATTGAAGAGTAACTGTGCAGAGAGCATCCTAAGACATTTAAGACCCAAACTTCCTTGCTGCAAACACCTCTCTGCAGTTCTGATTCAGTTTAGCCTGTCCCTTCTGCCATCAAAAGGGCAACATTGTAAAACTGAGTTTCCAGTGCTGCTCTTCTCCTTCCCTTCCTCCCTCCCTCGATGGTGTTGCTAAAATATTGCCATAATGGTCTGTTTTCTATTACCTTCTATCTCATTTTGTGCCCTACAGGAGGAATTTAAGTTTTCTATGAAAGCGTTTGCTTCCTTACAAAAGTTGTTGCACACAGCAAATACTGTGGACACAATTAATGGTTTCTATTTCAGGTTAAAGCCAAGAGAATGTATTGTACTGGAGCATAATGCTGCCGTACACAAACATGGCACAATGCACCATCAATAACAGTACTTGCATTCTTATGGATATTGGAGAGCAGATGATGGGAACAGCATTCGAATAGGAAGGAGCGGGGGAGGGAAGGGATCTGTGCATCAAACTTATTAACCATTGTGGGGAGGCAGGGTATCTTGGTACAGTGTGTGTGTGTGTGTGTGTGTGTGTGTGTGTGTGATTGCAATTGCTATGCTTCTTGGATGTGTGAGGATGTAACTAACTAAAACTAATCAAGAATGCAGCACCTAGACTGGTGGTTGGGAGCGGCTGCCGGAACCATATAACACCAGTCCTAAAGGATCTACATAGGTTCCCAGTACATTTCTGAGCACAATTTAAAATGTTGATGCTGACCCTTAAAGCTCTAAGCAGCCTCGGTCCTTGTACCTGAAGGAGCGTCTTCACCCCCATCCTTCAGCCCGGACACTGAGATCCAGCGCCGAGGGCCTTCTGGTGGTTCCCTCACTGTGGGAAGTGAGGTTACAGGGAACCAGGCAGAGGGCCTTCTCGGTAGTGGTGCCCAACCTGTGGAACACCCTCCCGTCAGATGTTGAGGTGATAAGAACTACACAACTTTTAAAAGACATCTGAAGCCAGCCCTTTATCAGGAAATTTTAAATGTTTGATATTATATTGGTTTTTTACATTCTATTGGAAGTTCTCCAGAGCGGCTGGGGCAACCCAGCCAGATGGATGGTGTATTATTGATTGGGTGGAATCACTGATCACACTTTTGCTATGGAACTTCCTAATTTTCCTGTGCAACATTCTTGGGGAAAGGTGATGGTTGCTGCAGGGCCACTGCAAGCTGACATGAAGTCTGCTTTCTGGCTCACATTTACTCTGTAGTAGACCTCATGTAATGGGAATTGGGGTTGCTTGTGCGTAAATTCCAAACTGCTCCGAGCTGGCTACGTAGCTGGACCTTTCCCCAGTTTGACAGCCCTAAAAACGCGACTGTCTCAATCACTGGCAGAATCCGTCAGTGGGTGTTTCCTAAACTTCCTCCAACATAAGAATTCCTTAACAGATAATCTCCTCCTCGCTTCTCTGCGCGGAAGCCTTCTGCTCAGAGTAGGTGTGCCAAGGGGTGGTCCTGCACTTTCCTCACTGACTTCACTGGAAGAGTCTCGGAGCCTCCCCTCCAAAGTACTCTCAGCCCCTCCTTTCTTCCTGGTGTCACCTTGGTTTCCTTCCCCAGCGGAAGCTCTCTCTCTCTCCTTGCTGGTTCCCTCTCCGGCATCATTAGGGAGCCTTGCCGCTCCACTTGGCTCCGATGTCAGTTCCCTGACACCTCACTATGTACAATTGGGGCTCATTGTTAAGTAAATGTGGAGAGACTTTAGAGCACCTCATTCTTATGCATATTTATTCAAGAGCAAATCACTCTTTCTTCAATAGGACACACTCTCCTATAAATGTGTTTTGGGTCACAGCCTAGGTCCTATATACACAGCTACTTGGGAGTATTTTCTAGTGGGGTCAGTTGTGCATCTGAGTCGGCATGCACTAGGTGCAAGGTGCCAGAATCATTGCAGTTTATTGCTCCATCTTTGAACAGAAAATCTGCTTCTAAAGGCTCCCTCAAACGTATGGCGTACCTCAGGGCATCATTCATCATAACCTACTTGGGAAAATGGGAGTTGGCAAAGGAAACAGAAGGACTCAGCTGGCAAACCCCAGGGAAATAGTACTTATTCTGTGAAGAGAAACTACCTAGGGGCTGAAGCAGTTAGGCTCCTTCTCAGGGACACTCATATTTACAGTGTCCAGAGGCAGAGAGCAACAGTCACTGAGAGAATATTAATTCACACAAGAAGAAAACAATTGTCCCTAAGCTTCCTGCAGTGTAACTGTATCTTAGAAGGATCATTTACCTTCAAACATCTTTTAAGGCATCTGTTGCAAGGAATTGCTGTAGTTGTAGGCTTCATTCTGCTTTGGCCCTTCCGTCCAAAACATAAGAGTGACCTTAAGATGGTCAGGCAACCTTCCTTTGTTAGGTGTATCTCTTCTGAATAACCCAGTGACTGACTGATGGCTGGGGGTTATGTAGAGATCTCTCTTGAGTGTCAGCCATCAGAACTAGGAGTCTCCTCAAGTGCATTTGCTCAGATGGAATGTATCCTTGAACAGTGATAATGCCTCTCACTTGCCTGGGTGAAGGATGGTGAGATATGTAACAGTGCTGGGGAGTAGTTTTAGGTGGCTGTGATGTCACTTACTATACAGAGATAGGAGTCACATCTGTTCCATTGTCAACTTTTGCTCCTGGCACCACCTGCTTTTAACCCTAGAATCGTAGAATCTTAAAATTGTGGAGCTGGATGGGACCACAAGGGCCGTCTGGTTCAACCCCCTGCAATGCAGGAATCTTTTGCTCAACATGGGGCTCAAACCCACAATCTTGAGATTAAAGTCTCATGCTCTACTGATGGAGACATGTGTATCTCCTGGAAAAACCGCTGATGAGGGAATGTGGCACTTGGGCTGAAGAATCCTCCTTCTGCCCCCACTCTAAAGGATGCCCAAACTCAAGTAGCACTATTCCTAGGATTATTCACCTTACTTAGTATACAACAGTGAGTTAAAATGGCGTAGAGCATCACCTAGAGTAACATGGTCCTTTGGACCAGCATGAGCTATGCAAATGCTATCCTTTCTGTATGATTAAGCTGGTGTGTGAACTGTGCAAATGCTTTCACTTCTGAACTTCTGTGGGAATTAGATGGTGATAATGTCTTGGTACATACCCAAAGAAGCTAGAAGACAAGGACTGCTCCTGGTGGAAAGCACTGAATGGGAGGGCTATGCTTGAAACTTGAAAAAAAAAAGTTTACTTTCTTCAGCTCAGCGGAACATGTGCTGCAGGGCTCAATCTCATTCACTTATTTCCATTGCACATCATTTGAATAAAGCTAATCAGCATCAAGGCCATTGCAATTAAGCTTTGTTATTTCTTTGCACTTCTGCACACTTCTGCAGTCTCCGGAGCCTTAAAGAAATCGTTTGTAAGCTGAGCCTATGCACACTGACCAGGAAGCAGTTCCATGATCACAGCGGGTCTGAACACCTGAGTAAACACACTGTGAATATTTTGTAGATAGTCATGAGCTAAGAGAGAAGTTTATTCACTCCAGCTTATCCCAACACAGCATTCTTTTCATCACTGCACATGAGTTCTGCACCAGAATTTGGGGTGGTGTTGAGGAAACATAGCTAGTAGTTGAGCACATGCTTTAGATACAGGAGGCCCCATTTTCAGTTCCCAGTATCTCTTGATTCAAAGATCTCAGGTAAGCAGGGCTAGCAAATACCTTGCCGGAGAGTTGCTGTAGTAGAAGAGTTTGGATTTGATATCCCGCTTTATCACTACCCGAAGGAGTCTCAAAGCGGCTAACATTCTCCTTTCCCTTCCTCCCCCACAACAAACACTCTGTGAGGTGAGTGGGGCTGAGAGACTTCAGAGAAGTGTGACTGGCCCAAGGTCACCCAGCAGCTGCATGTGGAGGAGCAGAGACGTGAACCCGGTTCCCCAGATTACAAGTCTACCGCTCTTAACCACTACACCACACTGGCTCTGGTAGGTGATGCTTGGCTCAAGAGACCAATATGTGCTCATTTCCAGGGAACTTCCTAGTACATATGTATAGAGTTCCAGCCTGCTTTAATTTTCCCCGGGCTCTTGGCCAATCTTTTGCAAGTCCAGGTCCCATGTTGCTCTCCACCTCACAAGCTTCTGCTGAGCAAAGACCACATGTGACAACATGATATGGTTCAAATTAGGCCACACCTTAATCGATTACAAATGCAAGTTGTTTGGCAAAGGCATTGGGTTACAACAGATATCAAGCAGCCTGACTGTGGGATGATCCAACTCCAAAAGACTGCAGTGATCTACCCATTGTCATTGGAGGGGGGAGGAGCTATTTTTTAAGGGAGAGGGGCAAGCCAACAAGCGCACAAAACAGTAAAGCCCACTAACGTTGGCAGCAGAATATAAAAGACCGACCTTTAGATGCTACGTAGGTTGACCTACGGTATACATCAAATAGGCACCACCTCTCAGTGGAGTGCCATCTCAAGGAGTGGTATGGACCTAGTGTGGGCATCCAGACAGAAGCACCTCCTCATGGATCCCTTTAACGGAATACCTCTATTCCCATGGCTTGATCAAAATGACTTCATGGCTGACGTGGGGAGGCCTGATGGTCCGAATTTGGTACATGGATCTGTGGTTTCCCACTGCTGTGATATGATCTGTATACTATCTATAAAACAGAAATGCACTTTCAGAAAGACATATTCCTGGGAAGTGAAATGGGCATCTGATCTATGCAGTAATGACTGTTGCTTTTCAGGGGTATCAGCATGTGTTCTTCTGGAGTTCTGTCCAATGCATTGCATGAGAAACCAACCTTTCACGTATGTTCCAAAAACTGACTGCTTTGGCTTTCTGCCTGTCCAACCAAGTTGAGTGGTTTGGCCCTTGAGTTGTAACAAATGCCTTTTCTCTGTTCCCTGCTGAGATCTCTCCAACATCCTACTGAGCAACACTTGTAGTCCCATCTCCATCCATGCCGCATGGATTCCCACACTTTTTCTGCAGCCTCTTATGTTTCTGCCTAAGTCCACTCTTTGCCCTTAGTCTGTGTCTGTCAACTGGAAACTGGATTTCAAATAGCTTGTCCTATCCTTTCAGTCAAGCCTAGTCACTGGTACAAACCCTGACGTACCTTGCATTTGTTTTGATTGTGACTCATGATTTACTCTCGGCACAATAATGATAATAATAAAAACCAGTGAAGTATATATTGCAGGATGTTATCCTTCCCAGGTCATCTGGACCTTGTTTTCTATCAATGGATTGTGCACAGTCTGTGATCTCCACGTTGCTTTGCCAGATTTCTTACTTTGTTCAAGAAAGGTGCACTGTTTGCATTTGCCATGGCATTGACTAATCCCTGCTTTAGCTACAGTCATCCACTAGATGGTTTGCTTTTGTTTGTAATGGCATTTTCATAGTTCTTTCTGTGTCTGTATTTGCAGGCTTGATCTAAGATCAATGAAAAGCAACAGGGATAATGTGCATAAATTTCAGTGACGTTTTCTACAAGTCTTCCTTATTTTATTCTATTTTGGTTTTTATTTTTTAAATCAGCAAATCATAATAGAATCTGATGAAATTGTAGTTAACTTTATAGCACTTTGTGTCATTTTACTGCTAAATGCAGTAATTTGCTTGAAATACCACAGGAGGAGTCCATAAAAGCTAGATGGTTTAACAACCACCTTTTATAGCTCTACGGTAGTTGTTTAATACAGATAATCAAAATTCCCACTTAGTTTCTAGCTAATTATTGACTGCTGACAGAAGAATTTTCTTGTGCACTTACTTAGCAAGGGAAGGTCACATTCTCCAAAGTTTTTTGCTATTTACAGCTTACAGAGAGATTTAAGTTAGATAAAAAGACTTTCAGTATCAGAACAAAAAAAGATACAAGTTAAATAATGTTTAATTAAATTGGCAAAATAACTTTGGGTATAATATACAGATGGAACAATGGGAGCATATGGGATTATAGGGTTAAAATACACATTAACTGAAAGGAAAATTTTAATAAAATGGTGTACCATTGGTATTTAACCCCTCAGATGTTATTTAGAATGTATAAAAATATTCCAAATACTTGCTGGAAGTTTAAAGATGGAATTTTAAAGGATGGCACTGTGATCTAAACCTCTGAGCCTTGGGCTTGCAGATCAAAAGGTCAGCGGATCGAGTTCCCATGATGGGGTGAGCTCCTGTTGCTCGGTCCCAGCTCCTGTCAACCTAGCAGTTTGAAAGCATGCCCAAAAGTGCAAGTAGATTTATAGGTGCTGCTCCATCTGGAAGGTAAACGGCATTTCCATGTGCTGCTCTGTTGTTGGTGTTCCATTGTGCCAGAAGCGGCTTAGTCATACTGGCCACATGACCCAGAAAAACTGTCTGCAGAGCAGACAAACACCGGCTTCCTCGACCTGAAAGTGAGATGAGCACTGCAACCCCAGAGTCGTTCGCGACTGGACTTAACTGTCAGGGGTCCCTTACCTTTTACCTTTACCTTTAAAGAACATGAAGGGACATTCTATCATGCTGGGGGGGGGATGTAAAAAGCTATTAAAAAATGGATACAAATTCAAACAATGATACGGAGAATCTTGAAGGTTAACTTCCAACTGAAACCAAAACTCTTCCTGCAGGAACTTATGGACAAACAATTAGAAAAAGGACTATGGAAATTTATTCCAAGACATGATTCCGGTGGTGAGACTTTTATACTCAAAAAGATGGAAAAACTCATGTTTCCCAACAATGGAAGAACAGTTGTTAAAATTATTGGACGTAGCTGAGATGGTGAAATTTACATGTTTAATCAGGGAAACATTGACTAAAGATTGGGAATCTCTTATAGACTCTGTGTGTGAAAAAGAAAATGAACTAATGACATTTGGGTTTGAAGACTGAAGATAATGTTGGTTTATAGAAAGTGGTTTTATTACGTGTAATACTGGAATGGATGAGTTGAATAACATTTACAAATAGCTGATAGACGAGGAACAAGAAGTTCTTTCTTTCTTTTGCTTTTGTTGTGGTTTGTGCTTTTATCTAGATTAACTTTTTACTTTGACAAAAAAGATATTTTATAATAATTTCTGTATACCTTTTTCTATATTCCAATAAAATCTATGGGGGGGGGGAGAGAGTTTTCTTGTTCCTGCTCAGGAATGATCTGATAACTGAGTCAGGTGATCTGTTGACAAAAATAATTAAAATCCATATGTTCCCATACATATCCTAAGGAAGATTACTGAATAAACAGAAACGCTCAAAGGATGATTATTCTTTTCAAAGGTTTGATTATAAGGATCTCCATCTGTTACTGCTACTTATGTGTTGTCTTGTGTTCTGCTCTCAAGTTAGTGCTGTCTTCTTACCCCAGTTATATTGAAAGGTCAGAGATGAAGGGAAAAGTTCCTCAGCATATCACTTTACCATCATTGATGTCACCATCTTCAACAAAGCAAGCAGGGAAAGAAAGGACTCGTGAGTTCTCTGTGACTTTCCACATCAATGGCCTGTAAGTTTTGGCTTTTCATTTCCGCACCTGCAATTAGCTTTGGTATTGAAATGAAATGTGACTTGAACTGAAGATCTTCTCTGTTGTGGTTGTTCTTAAAATAAGGAATTGGTTTCAGAAATTCGCCCTAGTGAACCATTTTTCAAATCCTAGGTTTTTTGAACTATTCAAATCACACTTTTTTGCAACTTTGTTTTCCACTAAATTGACATTACAGTGACAAACGCTTCAGGTTACAAACTCCACTAACCTGGAAGAGTTACCTCGAGTTGAGAACTTTGCCCCAGGATGAGAACGGAAATTGTGTGCCGGTGGTGCAACAGCAGCAAGAGGCCCCATTAGTGAAGGAACGCCTCTAGTTAAGAACAGTTTCAGGTTAAGAATTGACCTCCAGAACGAATTAAGTTCGTAACTAGAGGTACCACTGTAATTTGTATAAAGTCTTTTTGGTTGTTTGTTCTAATAGATTAAAAAATGTTAATCCTCTAAAGTACTTGTTGGCAAATCTGTATCTAACTAGAGTGGGCGGCTGCCTCTTGGGCTACACAATGGAGACTCAAGGATCTGTCGATATTTGGTTAAATAAAAACAGAATTTGCTGAAGGCCTACATTCAAACAAGGGGCTAAGTAGGAGAGAAGCCCCTGCAGAGCTTTAAAGTCACAAAAGTAGTGTAGCGAGAGAATAATAGGTTGTTAGACTTTTTAAATATCTCATTCTAGTTGCTACCAGAGCTTCCCCGTTTCTACCCCTCTCACAGTGAAAAGTCCATACAGTTTTATAAGTTTAAAATGGCTTTACTTACAAAACATCCAAAGGTCAGATTCATGCATTTATCCATGCAACAGCAAGTAAACACAAGAAGAATTCCTGGGACATAAAACATAGCAAAATAGGGGAATATAATTACGCAGTCTGAGCTTGTAGCAAGCAAGCTCAGGCACATCCTATCTCAGTGAGTTCATGTGGTGAAAGAAGAACAAACAAAGGAGGAATCTTAACTTTCCTCCTTCCAGCTGAGGAGTCTAGCTGAGTCTAGGAATACAGAGCTGTGGTCTTAACCCCATCATGCATTAACTAGCCTTAAGCTTGCTAGTTATATCTGACTGCAATTTCCCATAGGATCACTATGCCATCAATGTATGCCTACATGGTTGGGGGTGCCTACTGGCATCACAGAGGTTAAAATGTTGTATCCAGTAAAATCAAACATCTCCTTTCACTTTCCAATGCCCTTAACAACTCCCTGTTGAGGAAGCTGGAAAAAAATATCTGCATTGTTTGAGAGGAGCCACAATACAGTGGTACCACGGGTTACATACGCTTCAGGTTACATACGCTTCAGGTTACACACTCCTCTAACCCAGAAATAGTCCTTCAGGTTAAGAACTTTGCTTCAGGATAAGAACAGAAATTGGGCTCCGGTGGTGCGGTGGCAGCAGGAGGCCCCATTAGCTAAAGTGGTGCTTCAGGTTAAGAAGAGTTTCAGGTTAAGAACGGACCTCCAGAACGAATTAAGTATTAACCCAAGGCACCACTGTACTAGCTCAATCGCTTTCTGAGGTAAACTATAAATTACTGCTGCTTCCTTCAATGGGTATTCTTTCAGTTTGTTGTGCATACTGATATAAAGACATCTCTCTCTCTTTTTCCTATGACCTCTCCCAGGTAGGTTCAAGATGGAAAACTGATGGCTGTGGTACCACCAAGTTGCTGATCAATATAAAAGATGCTCAGATACTCTCTCTCACCCCTCCCCCGCCGATTCTTCCTATGCAACTCTCTTTCATATGCTCTCACCTATCTGAAAAGAACACAATCCTAACCTACGGCACTGGCTGGGTAACTATGAACTTTATTCCAAAATGTCAGGAAAGGTAGATGAAAGGTCATGCTTGGAAACTCAGATATTCTTTTTGAAAACTAGGGGGACAGAGCAGGGGAACTGAGGAAGCTCCAAGGAGGCCAAACCTTCAGTAAGGCTAGAAGAAAGTAAGCCTAAGATTCTTATTCAAATTACTCTGATCACTTTATCAAGGCAGCTATAACAATATTCTCATGCCATTCTTAATCCACATTATTTTCTATTATACTGCTGATTTTCCTTGACGTTCCTACGTCTTTCTTCAAATGAAATAATGGGCTGAATCCAACAAAGTACTTCCATTTGCACTCAAGGGGTGGAATTTCCCTTCCCTCTCCTCCCTTTATGTCCCCTCCTCCAGATCTGTTTTTGGGTTGCCTCAGTCCTGCTAAGTAGATTGGAGAGGACTTGGGGGCATTTGAGAAGAGGAGAGGAAGGGGAAGTTCTGTTGAGAAACCCAGTGTTATTTTCTATATGAAAATTGAATTACTGAATTGTGTTTCAATTTGTTTCAGTAACAATCTGGAGTCTGTGGCCCTTATCTTTGGTTATGTTTTACTCCCTGGCAGAGCGTTGGGGGGGTATAGGGGCAGTTGCCACAGGCACAAAATTGTTAGGGGTGAAAAATTTCAACACCTGGTGTTGCCTCAAGACAGTTGTGTGCTTCTGTTGCTAGGCTCCATTGAAAATGGCTTCCCCATGCAAACCAGGAAGTGACCTCTCCAGACTTCAGAAGTCCACAGTAACTCAAAGCAGGGCTTTCAGTGGGGCTGCCCCTGTTCTATGGAACAGCCTTTCTTCTGAGATACATCAGGCACTCACTATCTTTTCCTATCATAAACAACTGAAGACATTTTTGTTTTGACAACCTTTTCCAGATGGCTGAAAAGGTCTCTGCCTTGGGTGTTCATTGTCTTTAAACCTATCTTTTTTGTTCTATTTTTTAAAAGCTGCTTAAAACACTTTTCACGGTATGTTTGTTAATCCCTTTCAGACACACGTAAAAGGCAATTCGATAATAATTAGAGTCATCATCATCATCATCATCATAATTTAATACTCCAGTGAAGGAAGTTGCATGCTCAGCCACAGTGATGGAGCACTGAACAACCAAGTAGTGAGTGGTCTTCTTCTTTGGTGATCACTTGTGGCTGAGTAAGATTGTCTTCCATGAACACAGTCTTAATGGTGTGTCTGCAAGTGACTATGGAGGCCAATTCTGGATCCACACGTCCTTACACAGTGGGGTTTTGGGGCGGGAGCAGTGAGTGGTGTGCCTGCTTGCAGATAGCAGTACTCTGCCTGCCTCACTTAATGGGATAGGTTTCAAACTTCTCTCTGCAACAACATATTTAAAAGAAGCCGATCATTTCTAAACCTACCTGACAGGCATTTTGGAATTTCTATTAAAGCACAATGGTCCAAACAGCAGCCCAAAGCAATAGCTGCTGTCTTAAGATCGATGGCAATTCTCCCATAAATAGAACTTCCTGTGGCTTGCTCCCAGCTTAATCTATGGGTGGGGAGGAATGGGCTCAGCTGGAAACAGCACAGCAGCAACAAAAGGCTTTCTGAGCAGCATTTCTTGGATCAGCTGCAAGAAGATCCTGCAGCCAAAAAAAAAGGACTGTTAAGGCAGCAGCTCCCTGTTGTCATTGGGCTGCAACACAGTAACTTGTGGCATAGTTGGCAATTGAAGGGAGGACAGCTTCCCCGTCTCACAGGGTAGTCTATAGAGGAAGGGGAGAAGTGCCTCAGCTACAAAGTTTCCCTGGCTGTTCATTCTGTGCTGGTTGTGGGCAAGCTCTAACTAATTAAAAAAAGGGACAATTTTATACTGAAAAGTAAAGGTAAAGGGACCCCTGACCATTAGGTCCAGTCGTGGCCGACTCTGGGGTTGCAGTGCTCATCTCACTTTATTGGCTGAGGGAGCCGGTGTACAGCTTCCGGGTCATGTGGCCAGCATGACTAAGCCACTTCTGGTGAACCAGAGCAGCGCACAGAAACACCATTTACCTTCCCGCCAGAGCAGTACCTATTTATCTACTTGCACTTTGATGTGCTATCAAACTGCTAGGTTGGCAACGGGAGCTCACCCCGTTGCGGGGATTCGAACCACCAACCTTCTGATCAGCAAGTCTTAGGCTCTGTGGTTTAACCCACAATGCCACTCGCGCCCCTATTTTATACTGTACTGTATGCTATACTGTTCTTGGCTCTTTGGAGCTGTCCGGAGTTCAAGTGCTGAAAGAGGATGGTTACTGGTTATGTAAGGGAAGAAAGCCCTTTGTCCCCTACCCCTTATCTAGCCAGTTCCTCTTCCTTATGCTTCCCACCTGATTTAGCAGCCCACCACCCACCACAGAGGAAGCTCCCCTTTGAACACATCCTCCTGAGAAGCACACATCATACAAAGCAACCGAATGCCTTCCTTCTGCAACAGATCTGTGAATCACGCCATCTCCTCTGCTACCTCAGTCCTGCACCTCACAAATAGTTATTGATACAGAACAAGGCATTTACTGTCCAGGCAGCTTATCTAGCCAATGCAGAAGCCCACGCTGCATTTAAACAAACATTCCAAGTAGCAAATTAGCATGAAGCATATTGGTCGCAGCACTGAAAACAAGCAGGAATAAGAACCCTCCAATTGTAGGAACTAGATTGTGTTTGAACTAGATTTGCCCTTCTGGCAACCGTCAAATGTAGCTTTTACAGCAGGTAATTATTAATTTGCATGAACTGTAATGAGGTAATGTAACCATGGGAATAGCCTCCTAGGTGGAAGTAGAGGTTTAAAGACTCCATTTCCAAAGAGGCAGCAAGCTTTAGAAAATCCATGCCACCCAGGAGAACAGTTCATGGGCAGACAGAAAGATACTGCCAATGTGTTGGGATCAATGATGACATCAGACAATGTTTTCTTCCAATGCCCCGGTCAACCCCAGAAAACCCTCCCTTTTTTTGTCTTTACCTATGGCATAGATTTTCCCTTTACTGAAGTTGGCATGGGCTACTCAGATTTCTGCTGCAGTAGGCTAGACTGCAGGGATGCGGGTGGCGCTGTGGTCTAAACCACTGAGCCTCTTGGGCTTGCTGATCAGAAGGTCAGTGGTTTGAATCCCCACGATGGGGTGAGCTCCCGTTGCTTGGTCCAAGTTCCTGCCAACCTAGCAGTTCAAAAGCACGTCAAAAAGTGCAAGTAGATTAATAGGTCCGGTGGGAAGGTAAACGGCATTTCCGTGCGCTACTCTGGTTTCAGTGTTCCATTGTGCCAGAAGCAGCTTAGTCATGCTGGCCACATGATCTGGAAAAACTGTCTGTGGAGCGGACAAACGACGGCTCCCTCGGCCTGTAAAGTGAGATGAGCACCACAACCCCAGAGTTGTCTGCGACTGGACTTAACCGTCAGGGGTCCTTTACCTTTACGCTAGACTACACATACTTGGATCTCACTTCACAAGGCTGACTCTCTCCCTCTCCCTCTCTCTCTCTCTCTCTCTCTCTCTCTCTCTCTCTCTCCCAGAAAGTGAGATCCAAAACATCCTATGAACCCGCCCAAACCCAGAAGCACTCCCAACTGCAGGATTGCAGCCTAAGATAAATGAATAAGCAGAAATTATTTTGCATTTCATGCTACTTTTAGAATGACTGTCTACTTCTGAAGTTTAAAAAAAATGCAGGTTGTGCTTACTGAATGAGGCCTTTTCTCTCTGTCCTACCAATATCTGCAGCGCAGTTGGTGGGAACTCAAGTGAAGGACATCTTGGTGGCTGCTCCCTGTGAACTCTATGACAGTCTAGACCAAGCAGAGCTGCTTCTGTTGCTACATGGTAGTACAATTGGCTTTGATGCACTGGTGTATTTTGAAGGCTGAGCACACGTGTGGCTTAACTGTATTTGTGAACTTGCTTGCTTCCTTGTGGTTTTATTATATAAACTGCTCCAGGATTCTTATGAAGAGCCGTGCAACAAATGAAATCAATATAAAAACAGACAACTTTAATTAAGAAAAGCTGTTGTTAAAAAAGCAACTCATTTTCAAAGACATGCATTTGAGTTCCCTTACCTTTCACTTCTCGACTGATCTGGGGCTAATTCTGTGGTTCTGTATGGGAGAACAACCTACTGGCATCCGGTTAAAAGGGAGGAAGGCATGAGCCTTCAAATTTGAGCTCATATATTACTACTTAATTTTCCCCTACTAAAACCAACAGAGTTTAGGGTGCAATCCCATTGATCTCCGTGGGACTTAGAGCTCACCCACATTTCTGCTTCTCCTGTGCCTGGAAGGCACGTGTCCAAGTGGTTATCCACTGGTCCCATACTTTCTAGGCATGAGTCAGAGTGGTTTTCTGTTTGCTCCATTGCTTTCTCCTGGAAAACACACTCTTTACCACTGAATCGGAGCAAGCATCAATCTGAGGAAAACTTGATTGGTGTTGCTCCAATTCAGTGGGAAAGAGTGGGTTTCTCCAAGGGAAATAAGTAGAGATTAATTAACAACAGCAACAAAAGTTTGATCTGTGGACATCAATGACAGATCTCCCATTCAGTAGTATGGGGGTTTCCCCAGTTAATAATTTCTGGTGCAAATAATAGTAATAATCAGGTAGCTGTGTTGTTACATGAGAGGGCGGCGGGAAACCAGGGATCTTTATTGTATCTTTATTTTGTCGGAGTGTTCAGGGTGGCAGGAGGGGATATATTGTTTATTAATATCCTTCCTAACTTGTGCTAGCAAGTTCCTTTACTTAGCAGAGTTCCATTCCCCTTTTTACATGCACAGCAGATAGCTGGTTGCAGGCTCTCACTATTATACAATTCTGTCTGTCTCAGATTGAATTGTATGTTCCTAGAAAGTTCCCTTGAATCCCTCTTAAAAGAATAAAGACGCCACAATCTTATTCAAAGACAATAAAAGAAGTTTACTCACATCAGTTCACAGTTGGATTCCTGAAGGCAGACTTAGTTACAAATATATGCATGTGGATCTACCCCATATGGGGCAATAATCCCAGTGCTTCTGCTAGCTGAGAGCTAGCAGAACAGTCCTAGCTAAAAGCTGGTCAAACGAAGAAGGAAGTCAAAAAGGAGGGGAGTGTGCTGCGTGACTTGTCCTTTTCTTACCTGGACAGGTTAGGTCACATCCACCTTCTATCACATGCAATAGGAAGGATGCTCCAGCCAGGAGGAACAGGAAGTTTCCACTGGCTGTACTAAACATTCCCTCGCATGTCTGCTCTAGCATTGCAAGGAATGTCGTACTTGACTGCCTCTCATGGATCATATCCCACACATTATAGGGATGGGGAAATGTTTCCAACATACAGTGCAAGCGGTGTGTGTGGTCGGAGCAACTAAGGTAAATTTTACATTTGTTCAGTAGGCTGGTTTGTGCACACATCCTTCCAACCAGACAAGCAAGATGTAGAGTTCAAGTACACATTTCAGCCAGGCCAAAATAACAACAGCAGTAAAAAATGTGGGGGAGGGGATGAAGAAACGTCAGAGGGGTGTGGCCCAGAAGAGAGTTCAGCGGGTCAGATAGAGAGGCCTAGAGGTCTATAATTTGCCCCTACCCGGTGTGTGTGTGTGTGTGTGTGTGATGTTCCACACCTGAAAAGATGCTGTTAGAGGGCATGGAAGAATGCCTTCATTATTACAGAATAATGAGTTTGGTTTTATAGCCAGTGAAAAAGATGGCACCAAAAGCAGAATGGAACAAAGAAGCAAAGACTATATCTTTGAGAAAGCTTTTATATCCCCTAAGAGAGGGGTGTGTGCATGTGTGGCTTTATTGGTCTCTGTACAGCCTGGAGAAATCTGTGATCTTATGAGCATCCTGAACATTCCACCCCCAGCGCTCTGACATGACATATTCCTTTTGGGGGGAACTGTTTTCTTTTTAAAAATGGAGCCTAATGAAGTGTTTTGCAGAACTCTAAAACTCTGATTTACGATTGTGAGTTGCTCCTAATAAACTTATGGTGTGTTGTGTTTTTATTCCATTATATCCCATTTAAGTTTACATGTGCACATAACTTTTTATCTGTTTGTTAGTATTTAAATGATAGGGCTTTTTATCTCCTTAGTTTTAACACTGTGCTGTACTTTCCCCCCTTGCAACTCACATTTCTCTCTGATCTAGTAACTGCAATATGAATGAAATAGAATGATAAACACCTTATTTTCCCCAGGAATCCAACCATTTTTTTGGGGGGGGGCAAATACCCTTTTATAAAAATAGCATTTCCACTCTTTTCATATATTTGTGATGGTTTATGACAACAGCAGACAAAACCATTTTAAAATGAGGATGCAGAGTACGTCTCAGTGATGTGAACCTTTAAAGTGCTTAGATTGTCCTGACCCAACTAAAGCTATGAAGATCTACAAGTGAATCAGGAAGTGGTGGAAGGCTGAGCCTCTGAAAATGTCCTCATATTTTGGAAAGCTTTCCCTACATAAAAAAACCACCTCCTTGCAAATAGAAACCCAGCACAGCAGGCAAAGAACTGAATCTTTGTCTCTAGTGTGGTAGTTTTCTATTTGCATGGGATTACAACACAAGTGAGTGTCCCAAACAATATTCAGTCTGCAGACTCTGAAGTGACATTGTTTGCTCTACCACTTCCACATGGTAGAACCTCATTACCCTGTATGGTCACTAGGCCTTGCAAGTCTGGGTTAAATCCCATGGAATTCACTGAGACAAGTTATCGACAAATAATTAAAGCCATTGTGGCCTAGTTGTTTTGAGTGTCAGACCAGGGTTCAGATCTCCGCTTGGCCAAGAAGCTCACTGGGTGACCTTGGGCCTGTCACTACCTCTCAGCCTAACATTCCTCACAGGGTTGTGGTGGGGATGATATGAGAAAGGAGAAAGCCATGTATGCAGCCTCGAACTTCTTGGAGAAAAGGATGGGATATGGATGCAATAAAAAGGTAGGAATATACGTTGATTTCCATGTGAGTTAACTGTAGGTTCCATTGATGAACAGTCCTTATAATATAGCTGAATAGCTTTAAGGAGATCAGGATCCTTTTCTTACTTACCCTGTTAGCAGGGTTCAGACGTTACAAGAGCAACACAGGTGAACAGGTTGGTGGTGCTTTTAGAATCTCTTTGGAGTCTGTGGCTACCAATCTCTTTTAGCCAAAGGAACCTAAATGATTTCTCCAAGGCTGTCAAGGACGGGGTTAGTCCTCTCAAAGTCCACCGCAACAGCAAGCTCAGCACAGTTGCTCCAGAGAATCGTTTCAGCTATTGGCATTCTCTTCGTATTGTGACTTGGGGGCGCGGTGCCATTGTTTGTAGCCAAGGGGAACTGGATCAACTTTTCCTCTTCCCTTCCTCGGGGTGCAAAGAATCGTTATTGCTGCGGGTTTGTTGTTTTTTAAATGGGCGGGGGAGAGGGGAATGCCCGTTCCCTTTCGAAATACCTGTTTTCATGCGGACTAGAAACCTGCGCAAACCTTCCTGAGCGCGAGCTACTAGCCCACCTCATTCCCTGCCTGGATATTCCTGCGCTCGCGAGTTCTATTTCGGATCAAGCAGTGGGCGGATGGCAGCAGCGGCGCTCGTGTTTACTCGTCTCCAGACCCAGAGAGGATCCTGCTTGGCCCACCAGATTCTGATTCAGGGTCCTCCTCCTCCGCCGCCTCCTCCTCGTCGCCCATCCCTGGCTGCCAAGTCTTGCCAAAAGCTGCGGTGGGTTGGGGGTGGTGGAGATGTGACCGCCCTCTTTCGCGCTCGCCTGGCCATCCCTGCAGCTGGCAGGGACCTCCCCGCTCTCGCAAGGACATCCGCGGCAATGTTGACGAGGCTCAGCTCGGCTCGCTCCTCAATAACTGTCAGCGTGGGTCGCCTGGCGAAGAGTCAGCCAAACACAGCAGCCTCCTCGCGAGGCGCGGGCGGCGCCGGGAGGTGCTGCTGCTGTTGCTGCCGCTGCTGTTGCCGTCGCCCAGTCAAGCTGGGGAGAAACTAGACCCCCCATCCCGCTCCTCCAACTGCCCCCTTTCCATTTCTTCTGGAGCACCTTGACCCTCAAGGATGGAGAGGCACCGTCTAAGCTCCTAGTGGCTCCAGCTGCCCGGGAACAAGCCAGGGACCTCTTGGCCGTCCGGGGAGGGAGGGAGTGGGGAGACCCACCGGGCGCTTCTCAGATGGTGAGGGACCCCACGCAGCCTCGGTGATCCAGGTCCGGAGGAAGCGTCCCACGTCGGGGATCGGAGCTTTCCTCCTGCCCAACGCCTGATGTGCTTTCTGCAGGCGCTTCTTCTCCTCCTTCTCGGACGTGTCTCCACCATCCGAGGGGCATGGCTGGCTGACGCGACCCTCCCGTGGACCAGCAGCTTGCTTGACCAGCTTAGACAACTGGGGGGGAAGTGGGGGAGGGGAAGGGGGTAAGGAGGAGGGCTGTGGAGCACCTCGGACCACCTGTCAGACCCTCCTCGGATCCGGAGTCCCTCTGGGATCGAGGGAAAGCTCGCTTTGCACTTGGGGGGTCGTGGGGGTTGCCTTATGGGAGACGTGGAGGAAAAGCGGAATATGCCTTGCAGCGCGCGGAACTGGGAATAAGGAACATCCAACAGAGGGGAAAAGAAGAGAATATCCGTGGTTTGCTCTCCCTCACCTCAGATACCACCTCCTCCTCCCCTTTGCCTGAACATCTCCTGCAACCTCTTCCTCCTCCTCCTCCTCTGGGTCTGCTGTACTTTCTCCCCTCGCTTGGCTGCGCTGCTCGGATCATGTCCGCTAAGCTTCTGGTGGGCTTCTTCCTCCTGTCCGTTTTCCAAGCCTGGTAAGTTTCATCTGGCGCGCTTCTCCTAGCCTGCTTCTCTCTCTCTCTCTCTGTCTCTCCCCCTCCCTCTTTCTTGGAATGTCCGTGTCCGACAAAACCACCATCTCCAGCTGCCCAAAATAACGTTATGATCACAACAATATTGGGGGGTGGGGGTGGGTCGCTCTCCTCCACAGCCGTGATTTTCTCCCCAGCTGGGAAGAGGCGCCGTGAAATGGACCAGCTGCGAGCAACTCATAGACACACACACTGTCACTTTGTAAGCCCAGATGCTGCTCCTTCCTTCCACGCATCCTCTTCTCCCTTTCCAAGGCTCCAGAAATCGCTGGTGGTCCTCCTCTGGAGTCTCTCTCAGTCCCAAGCCCCTTCGTTCGCCCCCACCCATTGCAAAAAAAAAAAAAAAAGGTAGAAGTTTCCTCTGCACTTTGTAGGGGAATCTAAAGCGAGCCTTTCTCGCAAACCCAAAGAAGGCTCTGTCTGCAGGGGACGAGATTCCCCAAGTGGTTTGTGTCTTAAGTGGCACCCTCTTATTTTAAAAGAAGATCCACTTGCGAGCGATTTGGGTGGCGCCGCGGTGAGATCCAAGGTTTGACGTTCACTCACCCGGGTCAAGATTTGGGGGCGATCGACGGCTGATCTTTAAACACGCGAGTCGAGGACCAAGACAGGAGGAAATTGATCAAGGCAATTAGCCTGATTAGCCCGCTTTTGTTTCTCCGCAGCTGATCTGGGGAATGTCTTGCGAGGCTCATTTCGTTAGACGGATCAAAGCGATTGCCTAAATATCTTGTCTGGGATTATCCAGAGAGATGGTTTCCTTTGATAATCATATTATACCGGGTTACGATAATGCCTCGGTAATAATCGTGTCACTATCCGTTCTGGAAAATGCCGGCACGGTCATTCAGAGAGCGATCTGCTCGCCCTGCTCGGGGTGCTTTTATTGGGTTCCCTTCTGCCGCTTCTTTGCCATCTCTCTCCTCGCAGAAATAATTCTGCTAAACTTCAGCTAACGGACAGGGTGTCAATCAAAGTTAACTCCTTTGCAGTTGCACCACGTTATTGGGGAAACCCACAATACACCTTCTGCTTTCCCTTACCAGTAACTTTACAGCATGAATCTATGGTTTCATCATTCCTGTGGTATCCACACACCTATCATGGTGAAGAAGTTCTGTTCCTCCTCTAAACTGTTCCCAAATCAGACACCCCAGGGATGCCTGCAACCTCTGAATACAAAATGAGGTGGAAAGCCTTTTCATTCATCTAGAAAGGCATCCCAGAATAACTGGACAACACTTTTTTAAAAAGTTTAATCTAGTGTTTACAGATACTGCAAATGGCAAGCTCCACCTTCCCCTTTCACGACCATCCAGGAGGGGATGTCTCCTCCAAGAGAACAACGTTCAAAGATGGAGGCCTCTTGATCCATTACAGGAAGAAGGACCAAGTCTCTTGAGGCACCTTAAAGGGGAGGGGGGATCTGGGGACCTTCAGCTGGCATTGCATTGCAGTTCCCATCATCCCTGACCATTGGCCATTGTGCCTGGGGCAGAGGAAACTTAAGAGTCCCAAAAGATATTGGGGGGCCAGAGAGTCCCTACCCACTCGAAGACTAATGAGGAAGTGATTATGCTTGGCTCTAGTCAAGGAAAGGTTCTGGTGCAATTTGTTGTATTGAAGGTGCCACAAGACCCAGTTGCTCATCCAGTCTCTCTCTCTCTCTCTCTCTCTCTCTCTCTCTCTCTCTCTCTCTCTCTCACACACACACACACACACACTGCAGATTTATTTATTTCACATCGTTGACTAAAATTGCTTTAATCAGGTGACAACTGTACACATTTTATTCTGTCATTTCACCCTTCCCATCCTCTAATATGCAGTGATAAAATCACCCTGGCCTTATTGAATTGCTTTGGGGTTGGGGGAAATGCTGACGATGTTCCCTTTTAGGGGCGAAATTAGAGGGTGGTGCATCTGAAAAAGCTACAGCCAAAGATCAGTGTCTGGAGCAGTTACTTAGTCCCACATCCTTCCACAGTGTACAATGTCTCCTAGGATGTTTACAATGTTGACTGGCTCTCAGAGCTTCCTAGCTTTGATTTAGGAACCTCCAAAGCTCTGAAGATCATTGGCCCCATCTTGACTCACTATTGCCCTCACTGATAGGCAGTGACTCTGGGGGTTTCAGGTAGGGACTTTCCCTATCCTACTTGACAATAGGACCTTCTACATGCACCATTGCCTACTAAGTTAGGGCTCTCCCCTTCTTAGCAAGACCCAAGAGCCACTGGTGAGATGGAAACCCTATTGTGTCCTGCAGCAGATGTGCTAGCTCGATGAGTGAATATTGCTCCACTTTAATTCAATATTATTGCACAGAAAGGAAACAACCCATCTGCAATGGTCCTACCATGCAAGCGACCATGGTGGCATGGTGGATGTTGTCTGATCAGCCCCGTACAAATAGTTCTGTGCATTCCATACAGTTGCCAAAAGGAAATGCTTTTATATATCATCCTCAAGGAACACATGAAGCTCTCTTGATACAGACTGTTGGTCCATCTTATCACAGGACTAGCTATTTCAACTGGTTGCAGCTCTTCTAGAGCTTTGGGCAGAGATGGGCATTTCACTCATCCGTTTAATTTGGGGATGGGGAACCCATGACCTTCATATGTTGCTAGACTCCAATTTCCATCACCCCTGACCTTTGGCCATGCTGGCTGCAGCTAATGGGACTTGAAGTCCAGCAGCCTATGAAGGGCTACAGGGTCCCCCATCCCTACTAAACTGAAGCTCCCAGGGATTGAACCATTTGTATGCAAAGTGTGTCTTCTCTGCCATTCTGTATTCTTTTTTTTAAGCAATAAACTTCCTGACATAAGGAACTTGCCACCTAAATTAACTTGATCATAGTTGTGTATTGCTTCAGGCTCAACTAAATTAGACACATGCTTTTTGTTTTTCTTTTATTTCCCTTCAAAGCAGCAGTCATGTGGGACTGTGACTGGGGAAATTTGTCCTGAGGGAAGAGGTGTTCAGTCATACTCCCATCCCATTTGCCCATCAAGAGGAAATCATACAGACACCATTTTGCTACATTTGACTTGACTGGGCAAATAGCAGCTTCAGAAGGGTGATTCAGATCAGCAGGTGGGAAAGGGTTAAACACCCCACCTCACAGCACCACTTTCTTAATCAGATTGGAAACCCCATGCAACTGGTTTAATTAAAGAAAACACACACATAAAATTCTGATTAAGGATATCCCAAGTCAGCTGCAGTATAGCACTTACCTTCTGCTACTTTGTAAACAAGAGGCTGAGACTGTTGCTAAGAATAACGATAGAGATCTACAAGACACCCCACCCCACTTGATTTGGTACTCTAGCTCAGAAGTGGAAGCATGCAAACAATTCAGGATTCTTCCCCTCCAGTCTCTGTTCCATCTCCTCACTCCACCCTTAGTTGGATCCTGCAAAATCTTTCTGGGTCTAAATTCTACCAGATCACACACCCTGCACAACTGATGTCAGCTTGGATTTTAAAAAATAAATAAAAACCCTAGGCCCCAACTCATTCATAACCTAAGTGCCCTGCTGAGTCCAGTCAAACATTCTGCTTCCTGGAAGCCCATATGAAGACAACTCTCCCTAGCAACTAAAATTCAGAGTTCTATTGCCTTTGAACACAGAGGTTCCATTGCTAATTTGAATTTGTCTACCTCCTAAGCAAGCAGACATCATCATTTTCAAAAAAAATTTGAACAAGTGAATTCTACAAATTCATTGTTCATTGCGTGGAAAAGACTCTCTTTGGTCTGTTCTCAACAGTGACTTTGCCCAGTCAATTGTATAGGTCAGTGGTTCTTAAATTTTTCCTCCCATGGACCACTTGCTGAGGGGCTCAGTGAATTTTTCTGCCAGGTGTAGCCATTGTACTGTGTTGTGCAAGATGTCAGAATAATTATAATTGCATTTTATTGCTTCTTTTATTCCTTAGAATTCCACTGTACAGTGGTACCTCGGGTTAAGAACATAATGCGTTCCGTAGGTCCATTCTTAACCTGAAACTGTTCTTAACCTGAAGCACCACTTTAGCTAATGGGGCCTCCCGCTGCCACCGTGCCGCCGGAGCATGATTTCTGTTCTCATCCTGAAGCAAAGTTCTTAACCCGAGGTACTATTTCTGGGTTAGCGGAGTCTGTAACCTGAAGCGTATGTAACCTGAAGCGTCTGTAACCCGAGATACCACTGTATTTCTGTTTGAATGCTATAGACATACAAGAAATAAAAGAAGCAACAAAATAAGTATGCAATGTACCGTCTACTGTCTTCAACAGCAAATCCGTAGACACCTGAATGAAGCTCATGGGATCCTGGTGACACTCCATCTCCTTGATCCCATTTTGTCTGTCCATTTCCAGCTGTGATACTCTTTTTGAGATGGGATGGGCAGAACCATACACAATATTCTAAGCATGGCCACACCATTCATGTATACCAAGACACTATGGCACCAGCCTGTTTCTTTTATACTCCTTTCTCAATAATTGCCTTTTCACCACTGCGGCATACTGAGTCAATGATTTCATTTAACTCTGTACTCATCGCATTCCTGATATCTCTTAATTGGATTTTTTTAATTTTTATTTTTTGCTGCCATTTTAATGCATAGGCATGACTGATTTTCTTGCCTAAGCATGGCTCACTTCCCACTTAACATTGGAAAGTTTTACCCAGACAAGACCCATTGAAATGAATAGACTTAGCTTAGTCATGTTCATTCATTTCAGTGGGTCTACCCTGAGTGAAATTTAGTTGCATACCACACATTGAATCTCATTTGCCATTTTGTTTTTCACTTACCCAGCCTGGGGTGGTATTTTAGAGTTATTCCCATTCTGCCTGGGGGTTCAATATATTGAGTAATTTGGTATAATCCACAAATTCGTCACCTCTCACTGCTTTTATCTGACTCCAGATCATTTATGAATACAGTGATACCTCAGTTTAAGAACAGCTCTATTTGCGATCTGTTCAGTTTACGAACTCCGCAAAACCAGAAGTAGTGTCCCGGTTTGCGAACTGTACCTCAGTATAAGAACGGAAACCAAATGGTGGAAGGGCGCTGGCGGCAGGAGGCTCATTAGGGAAAGCGTACCTCAGTTTAAGAATGGTTTTGGTTTAAGAACAGACTTCCGGAACGGATTAAGTTTGTAAACCGAAGTACCACTGTACATTAAGCAAAACTGGCTCCTCCTCCATACAGATGGGGGGGGGGAAGGATTCTATTGCTTACAATCAAAGTTATCCATTTACTCATACAATTCACCTCTTCTTCCTTATTTAGCTATTTACAATCCATAACATGATCCATTCTCCCATCCTGTTACTCAAGGATGTATGGTGAAGAACTTTGTTGGGGTAGTTACAAAGATAGCACCCTACCCAGCATTTTGGCTCAGCCCTAGTTGGTACAAAAGAGCATATTGCTAGTAAGATAAATTGAGGGTGGCCCACATTCTCTGTAGCCTGCAATGTGGGCAGATGATCTGGGGACCAGATGAGCTGTGCAAGGTTTTTGTTCCTTGAAATAAGGACTCTGGGGAAGCTATAGGAGGAACACCATTCTCAGTACAGGGCCATCGTGCAGTCTGCATAACAAATGCTTTGAGATTTCAAATCAAACACCTGTCCTTACATTTCCCATTGGGCAATTTCTTTCAAGCCATTCAATTTGCTATGAAAATAATGCCAATACAATCAGATGCTTCTCCTTTTTACAGGAAAAAAAGTTACAAAATGAAATCTCCACTCTCACCAATAACATATATGCATGCCGAGTTAATTCATATTCTAGTCTCACCCACCCACATGTAATCTGGTTACTGTACATAGCCATTTTAAAAAAGTCATAATGTTTGACATGAATGTAGATATAGCCAAGCTTCACTTTCTCCCCCCTTCAACATATTATTCATTGTTAGTTTGCGATCAGTTCCTCAGGGGCACCAGTAGGAACATAAAAGATTTGAGGCTTGGTCCCATAGAAACCAATTTTCATATGAAGACGTATGTGTATAGATGCAGATTTTTATAATTTAAATGCCACAGAAGGTAGGGCAACCATTTCCTTATCCAAATCACTGCAAATAAATTCTTTGATTAATTTGCACCCCACAAGAAGTCACCCCAGATCAGTTCTTCATTCATTCATTTACCCTCTATTAATTTTTTCCATCAGCTCCTGCTCCAAATCACGTTAATTCCTCTTCAACAACCCCTCTCATTGCTCTTTAAATTCACCATGTCATAGCTGTGACACCCCACAGCACCCCCTAGGCTCGGCACCCAGTGTGGTGGAACTAGTCACACCGCCCTAAATCCACTTCTAGGAGCAGAATGGGACTCAGGTTGGGTTGTGATTTCACTGTGGAGAAACCTGTCCAAAAGAAAACAGGAATCCAGCAGCTGATATGTACTCAAGGTGCAACTCAACCCAGAACTACTCTGCATGCAATGGAGTTGCACTGGCTGCAGCTGAATACAGATGGAATTTGCCTTGTAGCCTTTAATAACTCACCTCCGAAAGAAAATAATTCATTTAATGTACCTTGACAAATCATGAGTGTCATCACCGGAGAGAGAGAGGGAGGGAGGGAGGGAGAAACTACAATAAGGCTTAGAAATAAGTGCCATGAGCAATGAAACACAGCTTCCTTCCACATTTTTGGTTTTTTGTATAAAAAAAAAATAGTTTATATATCCCAGACGTATTAAACTGTAATTTAACTTCAGCTGTACTCATGTCCAATTGCTTGCTGGTGCATCGTATAAATGAAAGGATGCTGCAGCAAATTCCCTGACATAATGAGCAGGTTAACAAATATGGAAATCTACCATAACCCAACACCCCAGGAGAGTTACAAAGAGAGGGAGAGGTGAACAAGCTGGAAGGAAAGGAAATGAGCAAGATCAAAATTTTGTAACATTGTGCATGTAAAGAAAGAGGAGGGCTAGGAAAGCCTGCTTGTCCCACAACTGCCTTGAGAAATAAGCCAATCACGACCCAAACTATCTGGTAATTGCTGCAACCAACCTCCTCCTCTTAACTCCTCCAGCCCCCAGACAGGAGGGAGTTCTGGGACTTTCAAGCAAACACCTAAACAGGGACTCAGAAATGGCATCCACTTTACTGGACCCACCGCAGGTTTATCCACCAAGATCCATCTCAGTTTACACTGTGAGCAGAGCAAGCTTCTAGCACCCAGATCTGGCTTTGCTTCCTGTGGGCCTCCACATCTTCTACCCTACCAGACCTAACGGCCACCAGCCATCACTGGCTGCCCTATCATGCCAAGTGACATGGAACACAGAGGAGAGAAACCACACATGCAAAGCATGGCTTTCCATCCCCTCACTGTGAGGTTACAGGGAACCAGGCAGAGGGCCTTCTCAGTGGTGGCACCCACCCTGTGGAATGGCCCTCCCATCAGATGCCAATGAGATAAGTAACAATACAACCTTTAGAAGACATCTAAAGGCAACCCTGTGTAGGGAAGTTTTTAATGTTTAATGATGCTTCTATATATTCTTGAAGCCGTCAAGAGTGGCTGGGGGAACCCAGTCAGATGGGTGAGGTACAATTATTATTATTATTATTACTAGTACTACTATTGTGAGGGGTATACACTATACATTTAAGTAGGTCCCTGGGAATATGTTCATCTATTTCTACTTGAAATGTATACTTTTAATATGCCTCAAATGGAAACAAGATTCACCATGCTTTTAGCAAAGAACACAAGAAGTTGTGTTATATGTAGTCACACTACAGAACTTAATTCATTCTGGAGGCCCGTTCTTAACCTGAAACTGTTTTTAACCTGAGGTACCACTTTAGCTAATGGGGCTTCCCACTGCCGCTGCACCACCGCCACGTGATTTCTGTTCTCATCCTGAAGCAAAGTTCTTAACCTGAGGTACTATTTCTGGGTTAGCATAGTCTGTAACCTGAAGCAGCTGTAACCTGAGGTATCACTGTATTTGTTCACCTAGTGCTGATTCTGACCCCAAAAAACACTCTTTGGAGTACTGGGGGGCAGTGGCAGAGGGAAAACTCCAGAATAATGTGGGATGTGGGATGAGGGGCTGCTGGAGCAGCAGGGGAAAGCATTCCAGTTCAGATGTGGATCCTAATATGAGTTAACTGAATGAGGTTCATGGTGGGGAAGTTCATGCCCTCTGCCCCATTCCATGTTGCCCAGGAGGACCCCCACCCAAGAATCCAGAGAGGGCCTGTGTGGCTGCAAGAAGACTTGGGTGACTGGAAACATTCCTTCCATGAGGCTCCTTCAGTTAATTTATCTTTGGATTGAAGCCAATGTGTCCAGGATACTTTTATCTTATTTTCAAACATGCTACATTAAATACCTGAACTCCGAAATGCTGAGGATATATAATGACTTTTTAACAGGGTGACATGGTCAGGAAATATTAAAATAACTAATCCTCCCTCCTTCACTTTCTTCCTGGGCAAGAGATGAGGAAGCATGTGTTAAAGAAGCTAGATTTGAAGTTCTGCAGGGTGTTCTTCCACCAACTCAGGCTGCTACTGCAAGTTAAAAACTACACAAAATAGCTCATCACACTGATATAGAAGAAAAGTGGCATTTGTCCCTAGATTCACCATCTAGTGAGAAGTAATGATAGAAGACTATTCAATTATTTTCCATTAGAGTGTCCTACTTAGACTTTCTTTGATTCCCCCCCCCTTCTTTTAATGGGAAAAACAAATAACTCTGAATGTTCCCTCATGAAATGACTGAATTATGGAGGAAATAGAGGCATTGCACTGCCCTTCCTCATGTGACACTGTCCTATGGTTTATGTTTTGAATTGCAGCTCAAGAAAGGTTGAAGAGGATGACTTTGAAGATTTCACGACAAACCAAAAATGGGTAATGTCTCCAAAAACGCATGACACTGACGTGACACTGTTGTTAAACAAGTTGCTGAGAGAATATGATAAAAAGCTGCGGCCAGACATTGGAAGTGAGTGCTCTCTTTCCCTTTAATTTTCTGTAATGGATATATCCTATTGAAGATGGCTGTGTCCGTATTTTCTTTTTGTTTTAGTAACCAATGTGCATGATCAGAGGTGTACATAGAGACCAATGTGTATTGGTTCAGGCTGACTACAACCTGTAGTAGAAATTGGATTGTATACGAGACACTGGGCAATCAGTAAATAGTACGAAAATAAAATGGTAAGGCTATAATGATATATATTAGTGCATCATTGAACTCAGCGAGACTAACCTTTGAGTAGACATGCATAATAAGATTGTGCTGCTTGCAACATAATAAAAATATACACATTTTATAAAATGGGTGGATTTAGACTTTTTAATAGTACACTTTGGCTTCCCTATCTCAAAAACTGTTGGAAAGCTGGGGAAGATACAGAAAAGGTCAACTGAAATGATCACAAGGCTAGACCATCTTCCCTTGCGTAAAAAGTTAAGATGTCCGAGCAGTGGCGTAGCATGGGTTGTCAGCACCCGGGGCAAGGAGAGTAATTTGTGCCCCCTAACCCATGGATTTGCGCCCCCTAACCCTAACCCCCAGATGTTGTGCCCAGTGCGGCCGGCTCCCCCTGCACCCCCCACGCTACGACACTGTGTCCGAGTGCTTTTTAGTTTGGAAAACAAGATGACTGATACTATGTAGATCTATAAAACTATGGAGTGAGAAGAGAGTGAATAGCTGAGACATTTTAATCCCTCTGTCATAATACAAGAACTTGGGTGCATAAGGAAATTGATAGGTAGTAGTTTAAGGACAAGACAGATTGTATAGTTAATTAACTTCTGCAATTCACTATCACCGATGTGATAACATGCATTAATTTAGATGGATCTTAAAAGGGATTAGGATTAATTCACAGAAGATACATCTATAGCTATATATGTAGGTATAACCATGACATCTAAGAACAGAGGGTGGCCTCCATTGGATGTCCCTGATGCGCAGCGTAAATTAATAATGCAGAGTCTTCTTCAGTAAAAGAATAAAAGCTTTACTGAGTTAAAATAAACTTGTTTGCAAATAACAGCATAGTGAACAGAAGATTAAACTCGCTTCAGAGCATACACAGAGTTTCCATTGAGCACAGGCTCCACCACGCACTGAGACTGAGCTACAGAGCCACACACAGACACTGAGTGAGGCATTGAGTCTGCCTGCAAGCAAATACAATACTTATACAGAGAATGAGTCATCCCCAAGATGAGTCACAGTGATTCAGCATGCTAAATGATTCTGCAGCTTTTCAGCATTTCACAACATTTCTAGACTCCTTTACTGCTTCCTTTACTGCTTCTGCTCTCATATACCTTTGTCACATGACAGTCCACCCCACTGACAGAAGGCATATGTTAGTGGAACTGAGCGGGTGGCATAGTTGAGAAATTCCTGCTCCAACTGCAGCCCTCTGCAACCCCTGAGACTCTGCCAGGAGGAATCCCCAATCCTCCGGAGTAGATTTTCAGGGGACTGGGGTGCAGGGTAGAACACAAAAAATAGTCTTCATCCTTCTTCGGCTGAGGGATGCCTTTCATCAGCAGAGGGTAACATCTGGAAACTTAGATGTTCAGGGACAGTGTATCTGTGACAGCAGGCTGCAGGGGGGAGATTCGTCATCATCACATTAATTTATGAATCTCCTTTTATATTGGTCTCAAGACGATTTATTAACATATAATAAAACCAGCTAAAAATAGTTTTATAAACAGTACAACCTCCTCCCCCAAGACGGTGTTGTTTTTTTAAAAAAACAAAACAAAAAACAAACACCAAAGACTGAGACCTTCTCATTCGGATAGAAAAGATGGATGAACAAAAAATTCAAAGCCAGATAGTGGACACCTGTCTTATCCCGACAGGGATGCTGTTCCACACAAAAGGGGTAGTCATACTGAAATCCCTGCTCTGAATTATTGTGGAGTGGGCTTCTCATATTTTGAGGACTTTCAGGAGAAACTCCTCTGCAGAACACAGTGACCTACAGGGTGATTTTTCAAGGATACACGAGAAGCAATGGAGTAGGCCCTCTTCACTGCAACTTCTTGGAAGTTAAAAGCACATTTGTCAACAAATAAGAGCTGGGCCCCCAACCCATATCAGAAATGCATTCCAAATTGGAGTCTTCCAGCTGCATCTTTCCAACAGAAAAGAGGCCAGGTTAAGAATCCTCCCCCCTTCTTAAAGTATTATTCATATAACATATTGAAAGGTGAATTCCTGCTACCCTATTTTGATTAGTTTCTCCCTCCCAATACAACCTCATAAGACATAGTATTTGGTAGCTTCCTTTCAATCCTCTGGATAAAGTTTTCCTCTGTGTGTGTGTGTGTGTGAACGTACAGGGGGTGAGTGTCAGGGTGCTGTCAGCAGCTCCTGGCTGGTTGCCCAGGGATGTATAAAGAGGAGGAAAAGTTTCTTACAGTCCTTTTTATTTCAAACTTTACAGAGAGAGGCTATAGAACCCAGCCCCTTGGATAATGGCATTGTCCTAAGTGAATCTCCATCCCCCCCCTTTCTCTCCCACTTCCTCATTTGTCATCGTCATCATCTCCTCTATGGGTGCCACTAAGTGCCCTCTGTCTTTGAGCTCTTTGCTCTCCTACTTTTAAGGCCTGCCGGGTTCTTGGAGATGGTGGGTCTGGAATGCTTTCTAGTGACAACTTGTCAGCCAGCTTCTGCTCTGTCTCTGCTCCTCCTCTCCCATTATTTCCCAGCTTTCCCCCTCATCTGCCTCTGAGCTGTGACCTCCCACAAACCACTGTTGTAAATCTATACTGTTTTCCTCCTCTTCCTCCTCCCTGGAAGGGTCAGGCTGGGGAGGCGGTCAGCACCACTCTTCCACCTCTGCCAGCCCCTGACAGTCAGAGGGAAGAGAGGAAGGGAAAGATCCACTGTGCAAGAATTTTAGCCAAAAGCAGCACATCTAGCCAGACAGAAAACTCCTGTAGCAGCTTTGCAAATTGATCCACAAGTCCTTCTCAGATAACTGAATTAACACAGGGCCCATTTGAAGTGGCTTGGGCAGAGGAGCTCAGAACCCATTATTAAGCGTGGATGAACAAATCGAGAACAGCCTTGTAGAATCATATGAGATGGAAAAGGCGAAAAGACTATCAGGTCCAACTTCTGGGCTGCAAGCCAGAATAAACAAAACCCTCTAAACAGGTAGCAGGCAGAAAATGATTTGCCTTAACAAGCACTTTGCATCCCTAGATTCACAGATCCCTGATTCAAGGAATAGATCTGGTGTGCTGAAAGTCACCCGGGTGTGAGGAATGGGCTGTAATGCATTTTACTTTTTAGCCGTTTGTTTTTGTTTGAAAACGCTCGAGTTTATTTTGTTAATGAGGTGCTGTGCAACTGGAATTAAATAGTATTGAATCAGGCCAAGGTATGCAGATAAAGACTCAGGAAGCGATTTGTGGATGACAACAGGCTCCCAGACACACCTAGGTTAGGCACCTGCATGCAGTAATTCTGCCATTCTAAGCAATAACTCAGAGTTAGCACCGCTAGCTGCCTGGAGCGTAGAGTAGAAGAAGAGTATAGGACATTTCTGATGGTTCAAGGGAAAAATAGCTATGAAAGGAGAATTCCTGTATGACAAGATCCTGGTTGGGGGAGAGTACTCTTTGGTGCAGGAACCCCAGCAAAGATTTTAAATCCACAACATACGCAGTAAAATCAGGGCTCTTTTTCAGGCAGAACTCAGTTCCGGTGTATGGTGTAGTGGTTAAGAGCGGTAGTCTCGTAATCTGGGGAACCGGGTTCGTGTCACCGCTCCTCCACATGCAGCTGCTAGGTGACCTTGGGCTAGTCACACTTCTCTGAAGTCTCTCAGCCCCACTCACCTCACAGAGTGTTTGTTGTGGGGGAGGAAGGGAAAGGAGAATGTTAGCCGCTTTGAGACTCCTTAAAGGGAGTGAAAGGCGGGATATCAAATCCAAACTCTTCTTCTTCTTCTTCTCTCAGGTGGGCACCATTGCCATTATAAGAGAATACAGGAGGTGTTCATGTTGAGTTCCAGCACCCCTTTTTCTGGAAACTGAGTAATGTTGTTGGCATCCTTCTGTCTCAAGAGACAATGGACTGTGCCTCTGGGGGTGAAATCAAATCACTGCGTTTGCAGCATTGAAGTGACCTCCCCAAGGCACATGTCTGGGCAGTCCTGGGTTGCCCAGATGTCAAGACCTCTCTCAGCCTCACTGATGTGGTCCAAAGCAAAGCAGAACAATACATATGGCACCAGTTTAGCTGCAGGAATCGCTGGAAACAGGCATACAAGGCACCACCCATTCTGGATTTGGGTAGGGTTCACTCCCTAGCCTTTTCTTTTCCTAAAGATATTCTGCAGAGGTTTAGGATCCATTTTTTTTATTTTCTTAGAAGCCACCTTCCCATGTTGGCAAGCCCCATTTACCTGTATGTGCAGAAACCACCTTCTTGATTGATGGATCCACCATTGGTCTCATCTGCTCAATCTGCCAGAGCCTGTCTTTGTATGCGGAGGAAGTCCTTAACTCACTGAGGGTTTGAGATCCATCAGCTACCCTCACCTGGTTTAGTCAGCTAGTCGAAGCCATTCTCTAACACCCCATGTACCACATGCAGCAAACTAAAGCGTGGAAATCTAGGCTTTAATATATGCCCTTGTGAGTCCCAAAACTTTCCTCTTCCTTTAACATAGAAAAAGACTACATGTTTGGCTTACTGAAATCTGTCCAATTTAGCCGCTTCAGAGGCTGAGCTTCTCGGGTAGATTGAGGGATCGAAAGCTTGATTACTTGGTCCCTCTCGAGGTAAGCTAAGCCTGGCAGGACAGCTTACTCTATGGTGTTAACCTTTTCATGCATTAAGATTATCAGAACGATCGCGTGCAACTAAGCCACTTCCCCCCAAGATCAGATGTTTTTCAAAAAGCAAGTGACAGGAGAATGCACTTAAAAGTGTGGGATAACACTTTGATGCAGCATCATCTAACCTCCCAACAAACAAATCGCAGTGAATTTGCGATTAGCCAATGTCCTCTTATCCTCCGGCAAACAAATCAGGATGAATGCTCAATAAACAAGTAGTCTAGCTGTATCCATAGCCTATATGGTGTGGGTTTTTTGTTTTGTTTTAAGGGTTGTTTTTTATTTCCCTGCTTGTATAACCCAGCTGCTTCAACTAAAGGCAATTGGTTACTAATTGAACTCAGCCCGTCTTAGTTCACTGCTAACACAACCTTGCATAGTAAAATCCAGTGTTAGAAGAAAAGCTGTTAATATTTCAATTTCATGGGTGCGTCATGCTAGGCATAAAGAGCTTTCAACACCTGATCGAATGGAGCTCTTAAAAGTTTGAACAATAACATGGTTCACAGCCAATAGCAACACCTGCAGCTAATTTTTGGAAGTGCTATTTCGTTTTATGCTGGGCAGCTTGTCCCCAGGTCACAAACTCTGGAAATAAATCATCTCTCCCACACAGGCCTGGAATGAGCAGAATAAATCACGTTATGATTCTACAGGGAACTACCTAATAATAAAGTGAGTTTCCATAATGTTAGCTGTGGTTACACATTTTCCCCAATGCTGAAAGATCCGTTGGCAAAATAATTCCCATTATCTCTCAGCATGCAATCATAAATCTTGGCCTAGATCAAGGAGTCAAATTATTTGACATCTCATATATTCCAACAGACAGGGTAGGAAAGTCCATATAACTCTGGACTGTATATTGAGATACTTAAATAACTCCAGTAAACAGCAGCCTAGTTTTTGTGAAGCACTTATCCTTGCAAATGCCAGCAAAATGGTAGGAAAGTGAATCATCATTGTTGCTGTGGATTAAAGGGATTCCATCTTCTCCTCCATGTCTTCTATTGGAAAAGCCCAACTTTTGAGCTCATGCAACTGATACTTGGGTACCCAAGACAGGATGTGCTGTCATCCATTGGTATGCTGGGCGATATCTGGCTTTCAACATCACAATATATCACCAGCCAGAAATCACTATATACTGATATATCACAATGTCTGAAATAGGGATGGAGCTATGTAGAGGCATTGGCTGGCTCCATAGTTTTCCCCGCATTGTGATTTTTGCACAGCAAGCTCACACATGTACAACATGATTCACAATATATTGCCAGGTCAAAAATTAAGAAACTGGCCTCACAATATGGACTTCAACTGGTTTTGAATGATATATTGATATATTGTCCATCATGCTGACCAACAGATACCTTGTCTGAGTTGGCAGAGATAATTTTGGACATGGTGGGGGGGGGAGGGATCCCTTAGAGTGTAGTACTGGAGTACGTCAACATCCATATTGAGCTCCTTTGTTAGGAATAGCTCAGGACTCCATGGCTACCTTGAAAGCAATGTGACTATACTAATGTTAGTTGGGCTCTAGTGACATGATGGCCTCTAATACTTGATTTAGTGTTCTTAGCCAGCTGAAATGCCAGTGGGGGGCATATTCACAATTTCTTTTTCATTGATAAATTGCTATTTGGTAAGATTTAGAGACATAGGACCTTCAAACCTCTACAGAAGAGGACCAGTTAGGCTGCTCTTCTCCCAGAGGCAAATTGACAGTCTCTTGGTGACCTTTGGGAGAATTTCCAGCTGGCACAGTTGTCACGCCTGATGAAGTCCTGATTGATCAATGGGTTAAGGAAATGATGATCAAAGACCAACTCCCACTGACTAGATCCCAACCTGCTTCCTAAGGAGCTTGGCATGATAAAGCAGCTGGGATCATAGCTGTCAACGTTTCCCTTTTCTTGCGAGGAATCCTATTCGGAATAAGGGAATTTCCCTTAAAAAAGGGAAAAGTTGACAGCTATGGCTGGGATGGTACATAGATGGAGGAAAACTCAGGAGAAATCCAACTGAGCATGGGTTAGAACTCATTTTAAGGGGTACTAATCTTCCATTCTTTGGTAACCATTACAGTTATCTAACTCTTAGACATAGGACTGTCTTTGAAGCATTTGATGCAGAATCAAATGGCCAGATTATTAACTGAGACTTGCTGATCTGACCACAACATTCCAAGCACTTAAAAATCTGGCGTCTAGGTCTTTTTCTGGGCTCGATTCAGAGTGCAGGCATTGACTTACAAAAGCCTTCAATGGTCAGGCTATTCAAAGATCCGCCCTTTTCCATATCAACCTGACCATATGCTATAATTTTCAACAGAAGCTTTCCTGTGTGCCATCAGGCATTAGGCAGATGGCAACTGGAGACTGGACCTTGCGGCAGTGACATTTAGGTTTTGGAACTCCCTCCTCAGAAAGATTTGTGCGTGACCCTCTCTTTTATATTTCTGGTGCCAAATAACATCAATATCATTCAGGTGAGAATTTGGGAAGGAAGGAGTTTGACATTTCATCATTTTATTGCTTCAGTTTAAACTTTAAGCTGTCTTTTATTTTTGATGTTTTAGTTTGATTTCTTGGGTAAGGGATAAAACATTAAATACGTTGCATATTGGCAGAAAAGGCAAAGGTCATACAGAGGAGCTGAACCAGGTGCTAAACCGAGGGCCATTTGATTTTCTGCCAGGCACCAAAGTCACATGGCTAGCTCCTATGCCTCTGCTATTGGAGGGGAATTCTCTAGTTTCATATGCTATGATGTAATTAATCATATAAATACAATACATACAATATAGTGGTACCTCTAGTTATGAACTTAATTCGTTCCGAAGGTCCATTCTTAACCTGAAACTGTTCTTAACTAGAGGCGTGCTTTCACTAATGGGGCCTCTTGCTGCTGTTGCACCACCGGCACACAATTTCCGTTCTCATCCTGGGGCAAAGTTCTCAACTTGAGGTAATTGTTCCAGGTTAGCAGAGTTTGTCACCTGAAGCGTTTGTAACCTGAGGCGTTTGTAACTCAAGGTACCACTGTAAAGCATTTCTAAAACATATAATGCATTAAAAGACAGACAAGTTAAAACATAATATATATATTTTTACGTTCAGTTTTCTTTGTCCTGTTACTTAATTTCAAATTTTTTTTAGTTGTATCCTCTTTGAATTGGAATGCATACTTCATTCCCCTTCTCTGCCTGCTCCCTCGTTCTCTTTAGTTAGGATCTAAAGAACCACACAACCATCACCCAAAAAGGTTTCTTTGGCTTGTAATTGTCAAACAGCAACTATGACATAGCAAACCAGTTAACCTGCTTTCAGTCTATTCAGTTGTGCACATTTGCGAGCTACTTGGATCGCCTTCGTTCTCTTAGGTCATTTGAGTCTCTATGTAACAAATCAAAATATGGCATAAAAGGAGCTGCGTCTTTAATCTATAGCATTCTTTTAGAACAATATGCAGGTGATACAGGAGGTTTGGGGAAGAGACTTAGGGATCATAACTGCAGATAATAAATCGCAATCAATTTGGCATAACCCGTCCCTATGAACAATCTCTGCTCGTTTGCAGGAGGCTTCTCTCAAAATTATATTTCGCTGGCACTGGAATCCATCACATCTACCCAAAATAAACACAACCATCTCTCCCCCTATGCTGGAACAGCTGCAGAGAGATAGGCTCATATTTTCACGCACGTCGGTATACTCCTTTTGGGAAAAGGTGTTCCAGATTATTTTCAAAATTGCTCATCAATCCCTTCCACCCAATTCAGCTCTTGCCTCGTTATTCTTAGACTCAAACTTAAACAATAACCTTAAATGCAGAGAATTAGTATTTTTTCTATTATCAGCAGCCCAATTAACAACCTATAGAAATCCTCATTGAAACCTGATTAAATAATATTTGGAATGTGGTTCTATCAGAAGGCCTTATTCACCATAGAAGGGTAATTAAAGGCACTTCAGAGATAGACACTTTTGGCAAGACTTGGCTTCCATTCTTTTCCTTGATAAATGAGACGGAATGTACTTTTATTCTGCCCATAACACAAGAATCTCTGTGGAGAGGATACTTGAATTGACAATGCATAAATAAACGTATTGCTTGTGTACTGTGTACAGCATATGAAACTTAATAAGAATCTACCACTGGACATTCTCCAAGTTACTGTAGTTATATGTTGTTCTTGTATTTACATGAAAATCAATAAAAATTATTTGGGTTACAAAAAAACCCACTTATGCATTTAAGGTGCATTTCAAAAAACAATTTGAGGGGAAACATTCCATTGGGTGTATGCAACACAAAACAGCCAGCTTTCAGAACGATCCCACTCTCTTTTTTTGCTCTGCTAATGATTAGTTGTACTGCTTGGTTTATGTCACTAGGTGTCAGTGTAGTACTGTATGCACAGCTAAGAGCACAATATCACTAAAGGTCAAAATAACAAGTGAGGCCCTTTGAAAACAACTGGATTTTCATTAATTTCCTGTTCCCTATGGCAGTAATCCTGTGTTTCCTTAAGTGCCTGTGTTCCCTTAAGTGTCCCATTAGCCCTGTTGGACACAGTGAGATTTGCTTTTGAGTAAACAAACATAAGCTGGACTGTGCTGCAAAGGATTTTTCCCCCCTGGCTCTGTGGAACAAGACTATATTTCTTCAATAAAAACAAGCAATTAGACTTATAGCCTTTTCCCTAAAAAAGAGAGAACATTTCCAAGTGTGGTAGGATTTTCAACAAGCCACATTGTGTGAGTTTAATGCAAAATATATCATGGTATAGAAAAAAGAAGTGAAATAAATGGAAGAGAAGATAAAGAAATGTCAACTAATATACTGTAGTTGTGCTTTTTTTTAAAGAAGTCAGCAACCAGTCCAGCTGCATTTTAAATAGGGATTCAAATATGAATGCCAGTGAGGTGTATAAAAGCAGATAATCTATATTTTCAAATGCTCGTTGTGCTTAGAAATGCCTGTGGAATACACCACTTTTGATGAATTGAATTGCACCTGATTATTTTCTATTTATATCCCATTTTGATGCCTCAAGGCAGTAGCTATCAAAGGCACTCCAGAACAATGCAAAAGAACAACAAGGTGGTGTGTGGGTTGGGGGTGGACTTGAAATAATTGGAAACCCAGTCACTCTGGATGCCCTGGTTTATTTGGGGGTGGGGTAGGATGGTTGAAGGCAAAAGCGAAAAGCCACAATGCACAAGAAAAACATCACCCACATTGCTTGGGACCCTGGCCTTTGACTTAGGAACTTAATGTATCAGGCATGCCAGACACTCCAAAAGCCACAAAATGGTTTACTGTATATAAATGAAACGCAATGTGGTGTACACCGTAGGAAAAATGTGAAAGGCACTGTGCGACATCTGACAGTGTCAGAGTGTTGTGCAATGAACCTTCTAATGCAAGCAAGACTTCATTCTCTCCTGCTCCCTTCCATCTCTGCTGCATCTCCTCACACCCCCAAAATCTCCCCAAGAGCAGAAGCGGGGGCTGCAGAAAAGAGGAGAGGAAAGGGAAATCCCATCACGTCCATGTTAGATATTGCCCATTAAGAGTAATTTATCAGCTTAAGTTCATAAAATAAGATTCAAGTAATTGCAGAACGTGGAGAGCTCTAACAGCAAATTGTAAAGAAAAAGAAGTAGAAACCATGTATATTTCAAAAGGGTGTTTTATTAGATTATACGGAAATTTCATGAGGCAAAATTCATGAGGTAAGACTTGCTTAATTGTAAAATGTGGAGACAAATGAAACAAAAATAAATTTATAAGGTGTTAGGGAAATTATCACATAGCACACAAGAGAAGTTTTGGTTAATGATTAATCCACAAGTAGGAAAAACGTAATTCAGCAGAGTATGATGAGGCAAGGTGCGTCGGTTATTAAATTTAGGTACCAATGATACTTACAAAATAAAATCAAACCTCTTCTTACAGCCACGTAATTGAATCAAATTGTACAATTCACATGGAAAAGCTTGGCCAATTTAGATAATTATTAATGTAGGTATTAAGCACATTTGGGAATATAAATAGAAATAGCTATTAAAATGAATTTATGCTTTAAGAAAATGAATGAATTTCTGGTCATATAAACGGTAACTTTATTATTAACTTAATGTAGGTCCAGAGATCTGGGTGAGCAACAAGTGTGTTTGCATTCTGCCAGTTGAAAATGACCTATAGGGCAATCTAATTCCCCTTTTGTGTCTCTCTTGAAGGTGTGGGGGTTAGATGGGCTACAGCTGTCCTGGTTAGCATCCCCCTGGTCACCTGCAGAAATGTGTCAGCTGGTGCTCAGTTTCCCCTTCTGTCCACCCTAAATGGGCAGATGGAAATATGGCTGGTGGTATTTTGATTGATTGATCCATTGATTAACCCATTGATATCGGGGACATCTTCCCAACAGTGGGTCCTGAACCCCTGGCCTACCTGGCAGCAAGCCAGTATGCTAAGTCCAAAGTTCAAATCCACACAAGCAAAGTCCAAAGGGTCAGGAAACTCAGTCCAGGGTCAATCCAAGTAGTCCAGTAGTCAGAACACAGTCGAGAATCAAACCCAAAGCACAGTTCCACAGAGGCCCAGGAACATCCAAGCAAAGGTCAATCAACATGGGCAGCTGAGCAGACACAGCAAGCCAGCTCTGCTTCCCTCTGCAAATCCCTTTGCAGGCTGATTGCAGCACCTGGACTTAACGAGGCAGGTGGCCCTCCCCTGTTCTGAGCTGAGGAATCACACACCTCCTCCCAGAGCTAGTGAGCCCCACCTGGCCAGCTAGGAAGCTGGGCTGTGGGCCTTGGCCTGCCTCATTCTCCTAGAGCTCCCATCTTGCTGCTCCCTACACCTCAAAGCCCACCATGTTCGTGGAGACAGACCCCCCCCCCAGCTCTGCTGATGGGTCCAGTGCATTGACTCCCAGCCCCTCGCTATCCTCCGTCACCCTGTGAGTATTTCCTTCCCCCTCCCCTGCTTGTCCTGGTGTGTCCAGTTCCAGCTATACCCCTTGCCGTCATCATCCTGCTGTGGTTGCTAACAGAAGCCTTTCAATGGGCATTTGATCCTTAGCTGGCCCAGTTGTTCTCACTGGGCCCAATGTGGGTCTAAATACTGTGCCAGAATAAGGCTGGTGCAAAGAGAAGCCGGCCTTGCCATTTCAGCAGGGCTGAGGATGCAACAGCAGCTCCACAACTCAGTGAAGCCCCTTCAGATCATGTGTTTTTGTGTGTGTGTGTATTGCTTCCTTATTTATTTGTCCATGTATTCATGGGCTTGTAGTATTTTTAATACCGGTTCTACTGTTCTGTGGATATTACAGTTATATGTTTTTATTGAATTTTATTATGTATGTGGGTTGTTGGGGTTTTTGTGTGACTGGTAGTACATCACTTTGGGCAAGATAAAGTGACTATCAAATTCAATAAATAAATAAAAATATTACTCTTATGGAGAACCACCTTATAAGTTGGTTCAGTGCCCATTCTGCTGCCCGGCTGCATTAACCTGGCATGCCCAACTTTTGATCCTCACTGGTCATTTGATTTCAGAACAATGTGGCTAAACTCACAAAATGAATGTCAGGTCACACATTGACCTGGTATGTGTGTTCAACATTTGATGTGGAAGCCTAGGTACTGGATCCATCCTGTAGGAAAAAATGAGGTCAGTGAGACCCTTTTCCTTCCCATGGAAGGACTCAGTGCATAGCCAGTGCATAGGATCCAAGTAGTCTTGCATAATGTAGCAAATTCCAACACTTCAATTTGTTGTTGTTTAGTCGTGTCCGACTCTTCGTGACCCCATGGACCAGAGCACGCCAGGCACTTCTGTCTTCCACTGCCTCCCGCAGTTTGGTCAAACTCATGTTTGTAGCTTCGAGAACACTGTCCAACCATCTCGTCCTCTGTCGTCCCCTTCTCCTTGTGCCCTCCATCTTTCCCAGCATCAGGGTCTTTTCCAGGGAGTCTTCTCCTCTCATGAGGTGGCCAAAGTATTGGAGCCTCAGCTTGAGGATCTGTCCTTCCAGTGAGCACTCCGAGCAAATTCCAACACTTCAATATACCATTATTTTAATCACATAGGTGCTGGTGGTATTTTTTCTTCTTCTAATACTTTTTATAAGATATCCATGCTACTGCTATCCATCCAATAGCTTTCTTTGTCCTTTGGTACCTATGTATCCCAAATATCCCAACATCATATCTTGCTAGTACTTCCTCACCACCAGACACCCCTGTCCTTTTCACATCTCCAATAATGAGTGTTATATACTCTAGATAGTCTTAGAGGACTTGTATAGCATCTTATCCACAGTTTTAATGAATTACCAATTAGGACTAATGATGCTGTAGTGCTTGTTTGCATATGTCCAGGTGTATTTTCATACACAACCCAGAATTGGTTCTCCAATTAAAACAGAATAACAGCTTTTAGAGAAAGCCAGGACTGCTTTATTTGATGTGTAAAGGAGATTCATATGTGTGTGTTATACAGGAGGCATTTCAGGGAAGCCCTATTGACTTACATCTGAGTAAACAGGATCAGACTAATTGTTTACATCTGATTCTGGTTTAAAATCTGAAATAAAACTGATATAATTTAAATAGCAGGCATTATAATGTGGTTTAGCTTTATTGCCATGTTTGTCATTCTATTGCACACCAAAGATCTACTCTATAAATGTGTTTATGCATACTCTTACATAGTATGTCAGTTTCACATCATCAGTATTGTTATATTCCACCTCTTCAACAACAACAGAACTGCGGAGAAATGGAAAGTGCATCCTTTTACAATATGGGGATTACGTTCAATTTAGCTGCTGCTAATAAATCCAATATAAATTCTCCATCTGGTTTTTGAATTGCTTCTTTTAGATATCCTAGTAAGATGACCTTGATACATCTAAATCAGGCATGCCCCTAATGTGATTAAAGATTGTTTTCCATAATTGAATCTTGGGACAAGTCCAAAATCTCAGCATTAATGATGTTACGTTCCGGATGAGAATCATGTCCCAAGTTAGATATATCTTTTCATCTGCGAGAAGTCGGGCTCCTGTGCCACTGAGATTGGAGCTAGCAGGTTTTCTTTAGCTGTACCAAAATATGTCACCAGTAAGATATTTGAAGTGCCAATACCCCCCCCCCCCCGACCCCCTGAAGTATAATAATGCAATGTCTGAAGAAGGAAGAAATAACCTTTCACAAGGCCATAAAACTGGCTCAAAGTGGGTCGCGCGCTGGACATTCTCTGACCATTAGTACAGAAGGAGCCCAAGGACAAAACTCTGAAAAGCCCTTGCAGACAGAACCGTCAACAGAAACACTAAAAGTTCAGTAGGAAGATAAAAATGAATGCAACCCAGGAGAGGACCCCAGGAACCAGGGCTAAAACGAGAAGAACAGGATGAGTGACTGTCAAAGGAAGCAGAAAGGCTTAAAAAGAATAAGAATGGAATAAAACCCTTGATTCTTTTTGCCAAGGAAAGATAATTAGAAACTGTATTAAGCTTCTGCTTCATGGAGAAGAAGGCTAAAGCAGATTGAAAAGGGTCATGACTAAGTTAAGTAAGAAATTTGAGATAGCAATGATTTATTATTGCTATTATCATTTAATATCATATAATTGTTTCAGGGATTCTCTTCTAGATCAGATGCATTTTTATCTGTTTATTAGGGGCTGGATCCCCACGCACTCCACTCAACCCCCAGCCTCTCACATAACACACAATCCCCCCAGAGTTCCCCCTTCCCACCCCATGCATCTACTTAGCTTTCTTTTCACCTCCCCAGTCCCATTTCTGCAGCCCCTTCTCTCTTGTGTTCCACAGCCCCTCTTTGCATCAGTTTTCACCATCATCCCCATAACCTCCTACATCTTCCTCCTCGCACCCATTCCACCCACTTATGAAACTAACATCCCCTCCTCTTCTGCACACCCTTCTTAATGCACTCTTTCGGAAAGCAATTTCCCAAATTGAACGCATTTCTGTATGTTATTTTCATTTCTATGCGCATTTTCCATTAGTATATGCACTTTTGTACATATTACTTGGCTGGAGAACTGCATTGTAAAATTCAGAGAAGTGTGAATATTGAAGGATGACTGTGTTTTGCTTGAATCATGGAATCATAGCTTGGATCATTGAATCATGGAGTTGGAAGGGATCGTGAGGAAGATCTAATCCTACCCCATGCAATGCAGGAACCTTTCGTCCAACATGGGGATCAAACCCACAGCCTTGAGATTAAGAGTCTCAAGCTCTACCAACTGAGCTGTGTGTTTTGCTTCATGCTTTGTTCCAGAAATTGTGAACTTGGCAAGTTCCCATTTAAATGCTAACTGAATCAAAATTTTCCCTCCTCTGTACATAGCATATTAGGGTGCATTATACTGTTAGAGGGACCAGTGCCGGATTTGTGGTCCAAACCACTGAGCCTTGGACTTGCCGATCAAAAGGTTGGCAGTTCGATTCCCTGCGATGGGGTGAGCTCCCGTTATTTGGTCCCAGCTCCTGCCAACCTAGCAGTTTGAAAGCATGCCAAAAAGTGCAAGTAGATAAATACGTACCATTCTGGAAGGGAAGGTAAATGGCGTTTCCGTGCGCTGCTCTGGTGTCGCTGTTCTGTTGTGCCAGAAGCGGCTTAGTCATGCTGGCCACATGACCTGGAAAAACTGTCTGCGGAGTGGGCAAACGCCGGCTCCCTCAGCCTGTAAAGTGAGATGAGCGCTGCAACCCCAGAGTTGTTGGCAACTGGACTTAACTGTCAGGGGTCCCTTTACCTTTATACTGTTAGAACATTGGCTCATCTAGCTCAGCATTGTGTACTCTGACTGGCAGCAGCTCCCTAGGATCTCCAGCAGATGTCTTTCTCATCATCCACTGAACTTCAGAGCAAAGCATCTACTCTGTTGCTAACTTAAGGCTCCCCTGCCCCCACCAAAGCAGTGCCTTTGAGAACTAACACGTCACCATTGTGACTCTACTAACTCCTGGAAGGACTCCCCACCCCTTTCTTCTTCCCCACAGGCTTTCCCCTGTCACTCATTGACTCACAATGTGGCCTTTGAATTGTCCCCTCTTATGCAGGCCAAGAGCATCCAAGGTGGGGATGCAGGGAGATGTAAGGCACCCAACAGGCCAAGGCACTCAGTGGAGACCAATGGTTATGTTCATCATTTTATGTGCTTTGGTGATCACAAATATGTGCATCATCATATTGCAATTTTAAATGAAATCTCCCCTTTTTTTAAAAAAAAAAAACACCCATTAGGCATCTTTCTACCCCTGTGGGCTTTCCATTAAACAGAACAGATATGCCAAAGTCTTAATCATTTTCGATATGTAATCTATTAAATGCGGTGCAAAACAATTTAAACAGGAAAGCGAAATACTGTCAAATCCAGGGAGGCTGCTGTAGATTTGTGCCGGCGCACATGGAGGCAGAATTTATCCCCTTGATTTACAGCTACAAGATCTGTGCTTAGTGGAAATTGTCAGATGTATTTTGCCAACTCTCCAAATAACCAGGATAACCTTTATTCATGTTTTCATTAGTTTCATCAATGGCCTTCTTAATTAGAAACAGGATGCTTGGATATTACAACGTATGTGACAAACAACTAGACAGCTCTAAACATTTGTCATTTGGTGCTACCAGATGTCAGCCTGGCAGTGTTGAAATTTGGACACATTTCCTCCCCCCCTTTTTTTTCATGGAAAATAACCACCCTGCATTAAGAACTGTTTCAAAGAGGTTGATTTGAGCAGGCTGATATCTCTGCTGACATCCTTTAATCATTCTTCCACCTATGATATACATGTAAATGTTATGGTTGCTGACAGCACTTTCAAACTATTTTTGTCTCATCCCTCTGACAAAGAAACACTGGAGAGCTAGAGATCCATTTACAATCTGACTGACAGATTTGAGAAGAGCTAGCATGAACATTATTCTACCTGCCCACTAGGCAATATGACTGCGGGGGATGACCTCTGTCTCATGACAGAAGGCTCCAGACCCATGACTAAAATAAAGCCTTTAAAAATATGCATTTTTGACTATTCTATTGTGTCACCCGACTGAATGGATGGGGAATCTATGACCTTCCAGTTGTTGCTAGACTGCAACTCCCATTGTTCATGACCACTTGCCAAACTAGCAAGGGCTGATGGGAGTTAGTGCCAACAATATCTGGTGGACCACACGTTCCCCTCCTCTCTCCAGCTGGAACATTTGATAGAACTAATCATTTGTGTGTCTATTTTCCTTAAGTGTGGAAGTACCATAATTACATGCTCACCTTTCTTACACTCTTTGTTTGGCACATGTGAAGGAGTAGAAATTCTAATTGGGGTGGAGAACTGGTGAACCCCTAGATGTTGCTGGAATCCAACTCCCAGCCACCTCAAGGAAGAATGGTCAATGACAGGAATGATGGGAGTTGTAGTTTAGCAACATTTGGGTGTTGGTGCCACAAGTTAGCCACCCGGTTCTAGATCATTTCAATATGACATGACTCTGGCCTTCCATAGGCATCTGGGTAGAAACTCTGGAAAAGCAGGATGCTTGGCTAGGTAGCTTTTTGTTCTGATCTAGCAGGGCTTTTCTTTTGTTTAAAGAATGTATCAAACTGATCTTCCACTGTGGTACTCTCTAGTACTTTGCAGGGGGATTCCACCTGCAAGCAGATAGTTCTAGCCAGTATGGTGTAGTGGTTAAGAGCGGTAGTCTTGTAATCTGGGGAACCGGGTTCGCGTCTCCACTCCTCCACATGCAGCTGCTGGGTGACCTTGGTCTAGTTACACTTCTTTGAAGTCTCTCAGCCTCACTCACCTCACAGAGTGTTTGTGGTGGGGGAGGAAGGGAAAGGAGAATGTTAGCCGCTTTGAGACTCCTTTGGGTAGTGATAAAGTGGTAGTGATAAAGAAGAGAACTCTTCTTCTTCTTCTTCTTCTTCTTCTTCTTCTTCTTCTTCTTCTTCTTCTTCTTCTTCCTCTTCTGTGACATATGCAAGTTCCAGGGAAACCAGTTATTACCTTGTATTGTCGTCTACAAGTTTCACTGATTGCATGTGTATTGAAGGGTCCTGGACCAAGAATCATGGTATACAATTGCATAGCTAAACCTTCCTAATAGGGAGGATTAGCAATGAGACAAGGAGTCAGTGCCAAGTGTAATCAAATGCATGGTTTATTGCAGAAATAGAAATGTCAAGTAATAGCTTTCTGACTGGTCCAAAAGCTTTTGGTTAAATCCACAGAAGGCTGAGAGAATCGGGGCAGATAGGTCAGGCAGGAACAATGTGCTGAGCATAGAATCATAGAGTTGGAAGGGATACCAAGGGCCATCTAGTCCAACCCCCTGCATGGAATCAACGAAAAGGTTGATACCTTTAAAAAGGGAGGGCAGAGCAGTAGGCCCTAAGTTAGAAGGAGGGGGCTAAATTAGTGGTAGGGAACCTATGGCCTGTGGGCCTCAATGGGCTTCCCTTTGGTCCATAAGCCATTTAGTCCATCAGTTGCTGTGTCCTCCAGAAGCTATTGGACTACAGCTTGCACCAGTTGCAGCCAGCATGCCCAATGGTCAAGGCAGATGATGGAAGTTGAAGTCCAGCAACATCAGGAAAGCACCACATTGGCTACCCCTGCTCTCAAGAGGAAATGCCATGTTTTTCAGTTTTCCTCTAGCCTCTTTTCCATCTTCCAAACCCTGGGGCTCAATCCAAACTTGAGAAGTAAGGCACAGCCATTTCCCCCTTCCCTTCTGTATAGTCTGGGAGTGTGATCGAGAACTCCAGGGACACAATCTAGGGGCCTTGTCTTTCCACTTTCAACACGTAAAGAGAGCAGGGCTCATTGAAGCATGCCTTCTTTTGCCTGCTATTGTAAGTTCTTCAAGATGTTTGAATTCTTGACAACACAACAGGTGTCATAAAGTTCACACTGCCCCAGTTCAAGAGGAACGGATTCGGAGATTCACAGACACTTTGATTGTCATCTGCCTACATTGTGCTGCCCTCTGCTTTTCCCCCCGGTCCATGCAATACTTCTTAAAATTATACCTATTATGGATTTCTAGAGGTTCCTCAATTATTTCATTTTGCAACTTCTCCTCTTAAGAGGAGCAGCAGGAAGATTGCCATTTGTTTTCAGTTGCGTTACAATCAGGGTTACATTGATTAATCAGTCGTATTTGTTCTGATTTCCGTTTTTGATTGCTGAAGCCAGGGCTTCAGTTCATCTGAGGCTATTCTTTGAGTTCAGCGTGAGTTTCTGGATTTAATTAACTCTCCCAAATTGTCCCAGAACAGTCTTTATTCAACTCTACAGATGAGAACAACTTGAATCTGGCTACCGGATTATTATTATTTTAAAACCCTTCAGTTAGTTTTTACTCATCCCCCCCCAATATATGACTTGTCAGCAATTACATAAAGTTTTAGAAAGACTGAAATTCATCCATGTCCACCCTACATTTAGTCTGAATTCAAATTTCTAACTTTTAATTAGATGGCCAAAAGGCTTGCATGGAAAAAATATTTCTACACTGTATTGTATCATTATAAATTAAAGGATATTTCAGATTCTTGGTTCCGTTCTCTTCTTGCTATTTTTTAAACTGACCGGCAATGTCAAGTTTTAGAAATACACACAAGTTCAAACTGCAGAAGATGGGGGAGAAACGTCATACCCAATTGGCAGCGAAGTGAACCCTGGTCTATTTGTGTTTCTTCTGCCTCTCAGGAGCTCACCATTTTATGCTCACAGCAACCCTCTGGGATAGGTTAAGCTAAGAAATAGCAACCTGCCCAAGGCTATCCACTGATCTCTGTGACATGAATAAACAGGAATCTGAACCCATGTCTTCACGGTTGAAATCCAACACTTTCCCACATTTGAGATTTTATATTTCACTAGTACAGTCCCCATGAAATCATTTTATGTAATTAATGCTAGTCATGTAAATATAACCAATGGGATTTAAAAACAGAAATATTTGAAAGCTCCCCCCCCCTCATTTATGTTTTATGTGCCTGCAAGATCATTAGTATTTTGAACTACGCAAGGATTATTCAAGCATCTTGGGATGTGTGTACATCATCACAGGTACAAATGAGGAATGCAAGAATTGCCATGCTGAATCAGACCCACAGCTCATCTAGCATTCCTACCCCACCCCCCATGGCTAGCCAAGGAAGCTCACAAACAGGGCAAGAGAGAGAAAACCACCTGCTGTTTGTCCCTGGTCACTGGTATTCAGAACATGCCCCATTCTGAACATGGAGGCTCCTTGCGTAGCCACTCTACCTAATCAAGAGGGACGCGGGTGGCGCTGTGGTCTAAACCACTGAGCCTTTTGGGCTTGCCAATCAGAAGGTTGGCGGTTCGGTGATGGGGTGAGCTCCCATTGCTCTGTCCAAATTCCTGCCAACCTAACAGTTCAAAAGCACACCAGTGCAAGTAGATAAATAGGTACCACTGGGGCGGGAAGGTAAACGGTGTTTCCGTGCGCTCTGGATTTCGTCACGGTCCTCCTTTGTCCCAGAAACTGTTTAGTCATGCTGGCCACATGACCCAGATGTCTGTCTGCAGACAAACGTCAGCTCCCTTGGCCTGAAAGCGAGATGAGCGCTGCAACCCCATAGTCACCTTTGACTGGACTTAACCATTCAAGGGTCCTTTACCTACCTAAACAAGAACAGTGCACCACCAATGCTAGTGCACCTTATAAGCCATGTCCTGCTGCCAAGCTTCATGGACCAGGCAAAATTATTCAAGTGGATTGAGACATTTCTTGCACTATCATTATCATCAGTAGATTGATCAATAGTATTTGGCAGAATTCATGACCATATATATATATATTTCATGGCACAATATTTACTTCACCCTCCCTTTGTTATTATAATGTTTTAGTACAGCAATAAATTCTATTCTCAATTTTTATTGTGAGTCAATGGTATATTATACCTACCGTGACGGCCACCTCCCAGCCACCCTGGTCTCATGCTGTCTGGGGGGAGGGCGATTCCAGGTAACAGAGGGCTGTCATCTGCTCATTCTGCTTTAGAAAACTGCACCAGATAAAGCAGTGCTGTCAACAAGGCTGCCCTTTTTCAACCAGCCTCTGCATTACCTTGGGGGTCTCCCTGAACAGTGGCGTAGCGTGGGTTGTCAGCACCCGGGGCAAGGCAAGTAGGTAGGTTCCCCCTAACCCATGGATTTGCGCCCCCTAACCCTAATCCCCAGATGTTGCGCCCGGTGCGGCCGGCCTCCCCCCCTGCACTCCCCACACTACACCACTGTCCCTGAAGCCAATCAATGGCTTCTAAAGTGGGGGGTGTTACTATAAGAAGAGACCACCCCAGGTTTATGAAACAGGGACAAATAGACCAAGTGTCCACCCCATTTCCCAGCTCCAAAATACTATAGGGGGGCATTCTGTTTCAGCCCTTATGTGGAGGTGTCCATGGTAGTCTATTTCTGTATATATGCACTCTACATTCAAAGCACATTTAAAACACCAACACCCCCCCCCCAAATTTCCTGGAAACTTTAATTTTTAAGGGTGCTCAGAATTGTACAGCTGTGTGAGGTAAACTCCAGTCTGCAAGATTCTTGGGTTGTTTGGGTGCTTTAAATGAACTTTAAATGTATGGTGTAGGCAAACTAAGGCCTGGGAGCCAGATCCAGCCCAATCGCCTTCTAAATCCGGCCTGCGAATGGTCTGGGAATCAGCATGTTTTTACATAAGTAGAATGTGTCCTTTTATTTAAAATGCATCTCTGGGTTATTTGTGGGGCCTGCATGGTGGTTTTACATGAGTAGAATGTGTGCTTTTATTTAAAATGCATCTCTGGGTTATTTGTGGGACATAGGAATTCGTTCATTCCACACACACCCCAAAAAAATATAGTCCGGCCCCCCACAAGGTCTGAGGGACAGTGGACCGGCCCCCTGCTGAAAAAGTTTGCTGACCCCTGCACTGTATTCACAGCCTGTGTGGCTAGTGATACTATATATAGTTTAGTCACTAGGTGGCACTGGATTTAGTTGTGTCTAGGCAGAGGCAGAAGTATCCAATTACTGTTCTTTTATCGTTTTATTCCCAACATTTGCATAGTGCTTTTCACCACCGAATGGTCACAAAGCAGTTTCCAATTATGCTCAGTAAAGCAAGCTATCAGTCAACGTAGCACGGTATTTTAAACTCTACAACGCAAACAAATTACTGTAGATTCCACAAATAGTCACAACATTTCAACACAGCAAACAACCCTCTGAAAGAGAAACGATAAAGTTCATGTGTAGCTTTCTGATTGGTATGTCCTCTAAGCTTTCCCTGATACAGTGTCTCTTCTGATCCCTGGCAGATTGAGTCAGTTTCAGGGTCTTCCATCCAGAGGGTGGGAGCAGGAGGAGCTGCAGATGGACTGAGGGACTGGCTGATGGTGAGAAGGCCAACCCACAAAAGCAGCCCCCTCCATTGAGTTATGGAGTTCCAAATGTGGCTCCAGAGAAAAAGAAAGGAGGACTACAGAGTCCTGTACACCAGAGTATACACCAAATGAATTCATTCCCAAAATGTTGCTTAAAAAGAGAGAGAGGATTTTAGAAGAGTTCTTGGAGGGGGGAGGAAATGGTCTGTGCTGTGCTGTTGTTTCAAAACAGATTTGAGATGGGAAGGCTATAATTACAGAAATGTTAAACATGATGCCCTGTGTTGTCTCCAGGGCACTATTAAATGCTGCTTTTTTTTCTTTCTTTCTTTCACAGTGAAACCAACTGTCATTGATGTTGACATTTATGTTAATAGCATTGGCCCCGTGTCATCAATAAATATGGTAAGTGTCTTCCAGTCAATGATTTTATTGGCATCGCTGCTCATGCCATCCGCATCTGATCCCCTTAATTTTTACTAAAACATGAGACGAGGTGAAGTGTTATGGTTGCTCTTGTCGCTGTATTTTCTGATCTGGTTCTGCTTTCCTGACAATTCTTTGTCCCTTTATTGAGGGAGGCCAGGACGGTGCAGGCAGGAGAGAGCTGATGATCAGCAGTATCATGCTGTGATCTGTCTGCCACAGAAAAAACACTTGAAAATGATGCATATTCCATTTATCTTTGGGAAATATGCTTGCCCCGACGTTGCAAGCAATGGTGAAACAATGCTGACCGCAGAAAACGTGGCGATGTAAACTAACACTGCACTCCTATGCCTGTGTCTACTCAGAAGTCAGTCCTGCTACTCTTGGTGGGGTTTACTACTGGGTAATTGCGCCTAAATAAATTGCAGTCATGTGTTTTGCCATTGAAAGACTGGTCTGATATCTTTTGGAAGTCTGCATGTCAACATGGTGGACTCACTGCAACCAAGGCATTGACTGCTGAACTGTCTCCAAGTTTGGGGGAGTCCAGGATATTGTAAGGGAACATCTGCTCCCCTCTTAAAGAGGCTGTGACACAGATGGAAACTGATGTTGTGTGACTCATCATCCATCAGTGGTAGGTAGTAGCCATTGGAACCGGTACTGAGGAAGGAAAAGGAGTCCAACAGGAGGTGTACTCAAAGCCTACAATAAATTTTGATGTGGGTGGCGCTGTGGTCTAAACCACTGAGCCACTTGGGCTTGCCAATCAGAAGGTCGGCAGTTTGGATCCCCATGATGGGGTGAGCTCCCGTTGCTCTGTCCCAGCTCCTGCCAACCTAGCAGTTCGAAAGCACACCAGTGCAAGTAGATAAATAGGTAGCACTGCAGTGGGAAGGTAAATGGTGTTTCCCTGCGTTCTGGTTTCCGTCACGGTGTTCCGTTGGGCCAGAAGCAGTTTAGTCATGACCCGGAAAGCTGTCTGTGGACAAACGCTGGCTCGCTTGGCCTAAAAGCGAGATGAGTGCTGCAACCCCATAGTCCCTTTGACTTGACTTAACTGTCCAGGAGTCCTTTACCTTACTACTATCAATGGAGACAACTAATTCTCATTATCTCTCCATCTTCCTCACTATTGAGTGTCCAAAAGGCAATGTGATAGGCAGAAGGAGATTGTGACTAGCACTGCCTCCTGGACAAGATGTAAGAAGCAGGCTGGGGGCAGGGGGTTGGCTGGGGGCAGACTGAGGTTGGTGAGGCAGTGTTGGTGAGGTTTCACAATCCTTTTTATTCTTCTGCTACTGTAACTTTGTGAGATTGTAGTTCGTTTATGAGTGCTTTCATTGTTGTGAATTTAAGTGCATTGTAGATTGCTTTAATGTAAAGTGTGCTACCTTGTTGTGAGTCTTTTAGAAATTCACAAATAAGTGCACTAAAGATACTATCCTCTACACACTTAGCCTGGGAGGAAGACAAATTGAAATTGGTGGAGCTCCCTTCTAAGTAGACATGCACAGGATCACACTTTAACAATAATGTTTGGGTTTCTTTAAAGCACTTTTTAAATGCATAACTCTTATCAGCAAGGCAAAAATACATTTGTACTTAAAACCACATTTGTTCCCATCCAGTGAACTTGGCAGTGCCATTTTATAACACAATGAATATCTCTCTGAGCTATCTGTAGAGTACATATGCACAGTTAACTAACACTTAATGGTTTGTGGTGCACAGGCAAAGCTTTAGTTGCAGGAGGCTATGCAATAAATTATGTGAATGAATCTGCTGCTCTACAGTGTACATGATTTAATTCTGTTTTTAGCAGTGATTCTGACCATAAAGGACATTTGGAGCTGAACTCAGAAGAAATTAGGGATGTAGTCTTGTACATACTTATTTGGGAGTAATTATCACTGGGAGTAAATCCCAGTCACAGTGCGGGTTACTTTGGGGTAGGGTTGTGCTAGTAATTCTACTTCCTTATTTTTATTCAGATACAGAATATCATGATGGTACAACAAATTAGTATAGGCTAAATTACTCTTTCTTAGACTTATTTCTTCTTCCGTGTAACAATGCTCTTTGCTGTGATGTTCAGTTCTGTTGGAATGTTTGGCTTAATCCTACTCACAATGGAAACTTCTAATGCCAATAATTTTATTGGGAAACAGCAGCTACCAAATTCTAAATAATGACCCTGATCCAGAGAGAAATGTTGATACTTAAATGCAATTGAAATTAATGAAATCGTACATGCTACTGGCTTGTTCTGTTGATTTCTGTAGGACTTCAAGTAATTTTCTTTGAATCAAGGTTAATTAAAATCTGTTTTCTTTGCTTATTGAAGGGCTGGGGTTTCCTCCCAAAGAATTTGGTGTCTGTGTGTGTGAGAGAGGGATGCTTTGTTTATCAAGGTGGCATCTCTGTGTGTCCATTAGTGGAGAGAAAATGGGGGGGGGGGATGAAGGCTAATCAATTCGAACATTCATATGTTGCCAGGATTCAATGAGTGTGGAATTTGGGTCGCTACAAGACCAGGAGTTCTTTCTTTAATTTCGCACTAGCTGGGGTAAACACAGGATAACATAATTTCACATCTTGTGTGCTTGTGTAGAGGTGGGAATCCACAAGTGACTGTAAGTTAGAAGCATTTTAGTAGCGCAGTACCACTGGATTCCTCACCCTGCAATTTTGATTATGATGTTTGCTGTATCAGAATATTATGGTCAGTATGTTAAAGCTGAACATAGTATTAGATCAGGGAGGTCAAGAGAGGAGTCTTGTTGTTTGGCAAACCAAGACATCCATAGACACTGCCCTGGCTTGAGCCCAAGGAGGTCACTTCAGTCCTGCTAACATAGTGGTTTGACTTCACCCCTGGAGGCACACTCCATTGTCTCTCAAGGCAGATGGATGCCAACAAATATGAGATACTTCCCATGTAGATCACCCTGAACAACTTGGTGGAGGAATAGGGTAAACCAGGGATGTATACATTTATATAGTTGTAGCTGCCCCATTTTTATTTTTATTTTACTTTGAAATTGTTTGTTTGGTTGCTTATTGCAATTGTGGGCAATTCTGCTGGGCAAAAATCAAGCTACAAATATGAGAAAGAAATGAATTTCACCCTCTGGACATAGGTGGTTACTCTGCAAAGTCCATAATATTGTTGGAATTTCTGCAATCAGGCTCTGCCTATCCTGGCATCTAATTTGAACTCAGGATAAATTTAAAGTCCATCTGCTACCATGTAAACGTGGCATATCAGTGATCTGCATGACTCCACCCAGATTTGGTTGCACAAGACATACACACATGAATGCATTTCTTATGCCTGTCTCTGCTCTGACTTGGCACACCACATTTTGTCTCATTTGTTCGAAAGAGGACAAATGCTTAATATGCATTTATTAAGCAACATGAGTCAGAAGAGCCCATGCTGTATGCAGGTTGCACAAGCCATCGCCGCTGATTTGTTGTTACGGGAGAAAAAGATAATTGGCTATTTGTCAATTCTAAGGCTGAAGCAGATGGTTCCCTTGCTGGGCAAACTTTGCTTTTACCTGAAGAAAAATGAATCAAATACATTACTTTGACTGAAGATGTCAGTTGCCCCAGTACTTTCTGCACACTCCATCTTTTGTTTGTTTGTTTCAGTCATTCATCAGGAAATGCACATTCCATATTTTCTTACCAAGATTAATCTTTTCACCGGAAGCTCAAGGGCTTAGGTTTTATCTGCATCTTCAGGAGACCAAGTGATGGGTCATTTGCCCTGCAGTTTGGAATGGCTCTAAGGAACCATGTTAAACAGAGGTCCATAAAAAATTTTAAATGATCAGTCAGCCAATCACTTAATTTGCATGCTGCCTTTCCAAGGTTAAAACCATGCTCAAAGTGGCTGAAACATATGAAAAATTACATAACTACAAACATATCATAACAACAAACAAAACATCAAAAGGTACATACTGAATAGAACAATTTATACACCTATCATAAGATACAAAATGAAGATACAAAAAAGTAACAGCAACAACCAACCAACCAAACAAAAACCCCTAATAATACTGTACCTCAGCCTATTGAACTGTTGTCCAGCTCTCATGTTCCATGCTTGGATTCATAGGAGTACAGTAGTACCTCGGGTTACATATGCTTCAGGTTACATACGCTTCAGGTTACAGGCTCCGCTAACCCGGAAATAGTGCTTCAGGTTAAGAACTTTGCTTCAGGATGAGAACAGAAATTGTGCTCCGGCGGCGCGGCAGCAGCAGGAGGCCCCATTAGCTAAAGTGGTGCTTCAGGTTAAGAACAGTTTCAGGTTAAATACGGACCTCCGGAATGAATAAAGTACTTAACCTGAGGTACCACTGTACTGAACACTTAACTATGTAGGAAATTCTACTTTCTAATAAAATATGCAGCCCAGTAGTTGTCTTTATAAAAAACTGTTTGTCACTCGGTTATGACCAATTCAAATGGTTAAATGTTCTGCCTATTGCAAATTCTAACTTACAGTAAAGTAGCTTTTGTATGGAATGCAGGCAATATCCAATAAGTCTTGCTCAGAGTGTACCCATAGACCTGAGTTAGACTGATTTTGGGTACCACTCTGTATATTTTAACTTTTGTATGGAATGCAGGCAATATCCAATAAGTCTTGCTCAGAGTGAACCCATAGACCTGAGTTAGACTGATTTTGGGTACCACTCTGTATATTTTAACTTTTGTATGTTTTGATACTAGTACCAAAGTTATCTATGTATCATCTATGTATCATCTATCTATCTATCTATCATCTATCTATCTATCTATCATCTATCTATCTATCTATCTATCTATCTATCTATCTATCTATCATCTATCTATCTATCATCTATCTATCATCTATCAATCTACCATCTATCTATGTATCATCATCATCATCTATCTATTAATAATATTATTATTTATACCCTGCCCATCTGGCTGGGTTGTCTCAGCCACTCTGGGCAGCTTCCAACACATATAAAAGCATAATAAAATGTCAAACATTAAAACACTGAATATATTACAAACATTTAATATGAAAGGGTCGAGGGGAAATAGAGATGCTGCCTCAGATAACAAAAGGTTCAAAGTAGAAAGGCTTTCCATGGCTACTAAGGAAAGAGGTGAGAAGTGACCATACAAAACAGGAAGTGTTTGAAATGTAGATTTACCAAACGTTCTGACACCTCTGTAACAGAAAAAAACAAATTGGATTTGTGTCCACGGAAATGTTAGCTGTCTGACTGAGAACTATTACATGTCACTTAATGCAGAAAGTCAAATTTGGACTTTACATTGCAGTATCAGTGTCGCTTTCTGTGTTGGCTCTTTATAGGAGAGGGGAATGAACAGAACACCACAACTTGCCATTATTTATTTATTTAACAAAATATATACATTTCTTGAATTATTATTTTTTAAATCAGAGCAGTATACAAAAGAAAAACCAGTGAAACTAAAACCTCACAACCATAATTTAAAACACAGAGAAGTTAAACTACTAAAACAGATTAGAAACATCTCAACTTTATAAGTAGGCTTGTATAAAAATGAAATTTTTTAGCAGGTGCCAAAAATTCAGTATTTATTGAATATGAGAGCTATGGCAGGTGTTTGACTCTTTTAGTACACGCAGGGTTGCATCCAATACGATTATATTTAGAGTAGACCCATTGAAATCAGTGCACTAAAATTAGAAATGCCAAATCACTTCAGTGGGTCTACTCTGAGTAGGAGTAGCATTAGATACCATCCCAAATCTTTGATTATGAATCCGGTCCAAGCGCCATCTCTGAAAAGTGAGCTGTGAGGAAAGTGGCCCTCAAACTTCTCTCTCAGGCACATTCTTGACAAAATGCCATCAGGTGCTCTGTCTTGGGAGAACTGTGATTCATGCCTATGGCGGGAATTTAGTCACCTTTTCCTGTTGTTTAAGATCATATTTATGTCTATGACAGCAATGGAGATTAGGAGATCTCTGCTGACAGAGACACCTTGCCCAAGACTATTTGCTTTGGTTCTATAGAAGCCCTGCCACTTCACTCCCGTGACATTTCAGAACTTCATTTCCAAATCCAACATTTCGCGCACACATTTAATCAGTGGCTATAGGTTATTTTCCAGGCTAGCATTTCAAAGTAAGGCAGTAGAGGTAAACCCATTCAATCCACTTAAGTAAGGAAGCCTGAAAGCAGGAAGTTTGGGTCATCTCACTAACTGTTAAATCCGCTCCACTTCCCAGTGGGGAGGAGTTGCGGTGGACCGCATGGCCACCCACTCCTCACCGGGGGCAGGGGACTTTGTCCCCTGTTGCCTGGGGGATCCCGGCCACATCAGAGCCCGGCCAGCCAATCCACTGGCCGGGGAGGCGTGGCCGGGGCCGTTTAAACTGAGGAGCGAGCCAGAGGACTTCCTCTTTGGCTCACTTCCTCAATCACCCGCCCTCCCTCCCTCCCTATTTTGCAGGTTAGGCCTTGGTTGGTCGCCTTGGTTGTCCGAGGGGCCTGGCAGGAATTTTTCCACTGGCAAATTGCACTGGCCACTTGGTTTTCGCCTACCTCGTAGCAATTGTCACAACTTTGTTAGGGTTGCAGTTAAGCATTGTTTGACCTTGTGTGGGGGAGGGGAGGTGTGGCCATCACCTGCACCTCCATGCTTAAGGGTATTCCGTTAAAGGAATCCAGGGGTGTTGATCTTGTCTGAAGCCCGGCTGGGGGCTAGGGCCTTGACACGACCCTGACGGGAACACCAGGGGGAGCTTCAGTCGGTTTGCATCGACAGGGCTCCCCCTACCGGTGGCTTACCCTTACTGGACTTCCTGCACAATGAGCAGGAGTCAGATATAGTCAGGTCCAATCAATGCCTAAGTCAATACAGCTCACATTCTGTAATTCAATAAAGTTGTGGCCAAAATTTGCCCAATAACATAAACCTAATATCTCTGTGTGAGTTATTTCCAATGAGGGGGTGGCTGCGGGGTCTCGACACGCAACAGATACATTAAGGTCCCTTTGTGGCATTCAGCAGAAGCCACAAAAGAAGCTTTAACAACATGTGCCTGGTTTCCAAGTCCCAGTCAGACAGGTGTGCATTCTGCCCTGCTGAGTCTCTCCATCTCTCTCTCTCTTACCACATCATCTTTAGATTAAAGTTGAGGAAAGGGGAAAGCAGTAATAAAGAACACATTCCTATAGTATGGACTAGAGAGAGTCAACATGGTGACTCCAAATGTTTATGGATTAACAACTCTCATCAAGCCCAATTAGCATGGCCAATAACCAAGAGGTGATGGGAACTGTAATACAGCACTATCTGAGGTGTGATGGAGGCGGGGACCTCATTAGATACCAGTGTTGTAGACACTGTAATTGCAGAAGTGATGTATTTTCTCCCACCAGACTCTTTATCTTCATAGTTTCTAAAGTGGAATGCCATTTTTAAGCGGAAAGCCTCTATCCTAACTTTCATCCATTGACAATGGTAGCATGCATAAGTCTGGCTGATCCAAAACGTATATTTTAAAAATAAATAAGCTTGGTTCTATATGACTGTGATCTATTCCAATTACAATCAGTTCCTCAAAATCAAATTTGGAAAACAACAACACACCATTGACTCAAGGCTGTGTACACACTCCTGTGTTCTCTGTATCCAGTGCGTCCTCCCTTCTAGCTTGGAAGACGGTTATATATGTGACATTATCCACAATCCATATCTATCCTGTAACTATCCTGTCATTTATTTTTATTTAATTCACAAAATTTCTACACTGCTCAACTGTAAATGAAAAATAAAAAAAACAACTCAAACTCAAAGCAGTTTATGGGGGGAGGGGACTATAAAACTATTGGTTAAAAGCAGTTTAAAACAACAATTTAAACTTTCCAAAAAAAACCAGGAGTAAACTAAAAACATATTGGAAATACTGTGTTTTGCTGTGGTTTTCCCCAGAACAGATTTGATCCAATTTGAGAAAAACCACAACCTAGCTGTTTTTTAAGCCAGTAATGCATACGCAGCCTAGATGAGGAATATGACAGTTTTCTTTTTCTTCATCTTTACAGTCACCTTCATGGTTTTGGTCTAACAGATATCTAAATCTAACTAAGGCTCTGATCCAATATGGATAAAATAAAGTTTCCCTCTGCCTTTGATTCTGGTTCTGATTTGGGCATCTTTGTGGCTCATCCTCAGCCATAGCTGCTCCTTTAACTTCCCTGCAGATGTGTGGAATAATGGTGCCAGCACAGAGCAGGCAGGAAAATGTGTGTGCTGCCTGAAATCTCAGTGGGAGCAATGTTGTTGTGAGTTTCCATGCCCACGCCATGCCTGCTGCTTTATCAGTCATGGCTAAGAGTCATTCTGTTTACATAGCACATTTTCCACAGATACATTCTGCTCAAAACAGTTCACAGAAGTCAAGTGCATTAGCAACAGCAAATAAAACGGATGCGCTGTGACATACCATTGACATTCCAACCATTACAATTCATTTAAGACAGATATCAAAAGTCTTGAGTGTGCATGAAATATACTGATGAGTCAATTAACAATATCCAATGCCAATAATATCAACATCACGCCGTTTTAAGCAATTTGTTTAGCACTTCATATGGAGATACTTAATAATCAGATAGCTTTCCCACATTGCGGCATAGAATGGGGGGCTGGGGGGCATAGCCCTGGGCACGTTTTTGGGGGAGGAGGTGCAACCAGGTGTCCCCACGAGACTCCCTTTTTGAGGGAAGCCACACCAGGGCCTGGCCTTTGGAGCTGGGGTGGTGGCAGCAGTGGCTCCTCCTCCTTAGGGGTGTCCCTGGGCCAGCCGAGAGGGAGAGGGGAGGCTACAGTCACCAGCCAGCCAGCACTTCACTTCTGGGTCAAGCCTGTCTGAGGGGCAGAAGCAGCAGAGACGAGGAGAGACAGAAGCCGCTTCACTGCCCCTCTCCTCCACTGGGCTTTGGTGCATGTGTGCGCCCCACGGCACTCCCAACGTAGTGGCATGGCCCACCACCTGGTATATGCATGCCCACCCCAGGTAGCAATAGGAGATGCTATGCCCCTGTTCCCACATCAAAACAGAAAAGAGAAAACAACTGAACTGCTCTTCGCAGAAACTTCCAACCAAGCATACTGTATTATTCTACACTAGGGGTAGCCAATGTGGTCTCCTTCAGCCAGGGGTGACAACTTGAAGAAAATATTGTGGGGGCCCAGGTAAACCCTGCCCCACACAGTCAATCACATGACAAGGTGCACACACACACACCCTTTGAATGGCAATGCCTATCAACTTTGGGGGCAAATATTTTATTGTTTGGGCTGAAGCCCCCATGGCCCCTAGGAGTTGGCGCCTATGCCTTCAGCTGTGGTTGGACTACAATTCCCATTATCCCTGGGGGTGTTTTTGGCCATGCTAGCTGTGGCTGATGGGAGTTGTAGTCCAACAGCTAAAAGACACTACCCTGATGATCCCTCCTAGGCACCAATACAGTCAAGATGTCCAGCTAAAAGCCCTACTTTAGCCCAGATGAAGAAGAGTTTGGATTTGATATCCCTCTTTAATCAGTACCCTGAGGAGTCTCAAAGCCGCTAACAATCTCCTTTCCCTTCCTCCCCCACAACACTCTGTGAGGTGAGTAAGGCTGAGAGACTTCAAAGAAGTGTAACTAGCCCAAGGTCACCCAGCAGCTGCATGTGGAGGAGCAGAGACGCGAACCCGGTTCACCAGATTACGAGTCCACTGCTCTTAACTACTACACCACGCTGGCTCCCAGATGAGGCCACCCCACGTTCACTGGGATACCAAATCTTTCCCTAGAAGAAAAGGCATGATAGCCACTAGGCACTTAGGAACATAGGAAGAAGATGCTTTATTATTATATGTAGTCAGACCATTGTTCTCCTGGCTCAGTGATATCTATGCTAGCTGGCCATCATTCTCCAGGACTTCAGACAAGGTCCCATGCTGGGGATTGAAAATGGAACCTTCCGCATTTAAAACTGGTGCCCCACTACTGAGATGCAGCTCTTCTGTTTCAGACATCTCACTCTCCTGCAATGATCCCATATACTGAGCAGGAAAAGGGCGACTGCTAACCTAGCAGTCTCAAGGCAGAAGAAGCAAGATGGAAAAAGCCTCTCTCTTAGCAGATGTCTTCATTACAGGATAGAGTGCTGAAGGCAGCGCAGCAACTGCTCACATACTGAGAGTATCTTGCGGGATGATGGCATTAGTCCCTAATACCCAGCCCCACTTTTATAACGAGACTAGAAAGTTCTTCTCTCAGTTTGACAGCATCTCCCTTATGATCCTCCTGGGGCTGAGGAGGACTAGCGAGGCAAGGCAGGTGGAAAACAGCCACACACCTAGAGGCAAGGACAGAGTTCTCTCTCCCCTCTGGGATTCTTTACTAGGCTTATGGTTTACAGGGCTAGATTCACCAGCAGGCAGATGAAGCACAATGCCTTGGGGCTTGGGACTTCTGAAGGAAAATAAATGAGATCCCATGTGAAAACAAAACACAATGAAACAAAAGCCTTTAATATGAGATCCCATGCAATAAAACAACAACAACCCCAAAACAAAACCCTTTAATGAGGCAATTCCAGTTTATAAATAATGTAGCATTGACAGGAAAACTCCTTTTCATATCAACTATGGACCAGGTTAAGGCCCATATAGTTAAAGCTATGGTTTTCCCAGTAGTGATGTATGGAAGTGAGAGCTGGACCATAAAGAAGGCTGTTCACCGAAGAATTGATGCTTTTGAATTATGGTGCTGGAGGAGACTCTTGAGTGGACTGCAAGAAGATCAAACCTATCCATTCTTAAGGAAATCAGCCCTGAGTGCTCACTGGAAGGACAGATCCTGAAGCTGAGACTCTAATACTTTGGCCACCTCATGAGAAGAGAAGACTCCCTGGAAAAGACCCTGATGTTGGGAAAGATGGAGAGCACAAGGAGAAGGGGACGACAGAGGACGAGATGGTTGGATAGTGTTCTCGAAGCTACCAGCATAAGTTTGACCAAACTGCGGGAGGCAGTGGAAGACAGGAATGCCTGGCATGCTCTGGTCCATGGGGTCACAAAGAGTTGGACACAACTAAACTACTAAACAACAACAACAATGGACCAGGTTGGATTATATTTCCCCTGTGAAGCAGCCTATAGCATGGAGGGGAGCAAGGGATCACCTGACTTCCTTGGCCACCACCTCCCTCAGCCTCATCACCAAAGTTCTGACAGAGTGACATGGAGGAGATCAAGTTCACATTTGGCCTATGCATGTAAAATCCAATGTCCATAGGCCAAAATCAGGTGACTGGCTCTCATGGGTGGGGGAAATTCCTCTTGTGTTATTTTGACCCACACACATATGTCGCACCTGACATTTACATTGTCAGCATGGATGTGTGGGACATTCGAGGTGAGGCAGCTCAATGGAAAGCAAAGGCATGAACTCACTCCCTTCCAGGTGATGGAGTGGATTCGGGGAAATAGTGTCCATTCTGTCTCTATAGGAGATACTATATCAGACGTGAACATCCTTATTGTGATATGTGATTACTAATTACACTTTCACTGGATAACTGCTGATTCACTCACTCTTAGATGTGGATTACATGTTCCTCAGATGAGTTTCCCTTTGTGCTTTTTTATTATCTTTCCCCTTTCTACCCATTTTCTTGTCTGCTCCCAATTATATTTGTATGCATCCTCTGTTTCTACCTCACTCTTTTCTTCACAGTTGAGAATGAAACCAATTCTCCAGACTTAACAATACCCTGATTGAATTCCAGCTTCAGTGTTGGGCTTCCCAAATGCTCATATTTCTTCTCTGTCAGGCTCACGAGGTACTTTTTTAAAAACAGATGTCTGAAAATGAGCGCTTTCCGGTTAAATATTCTCCTGTGCTCATGACGAAATCTGCATTTCCCCGTTCTCTCTTTCTTCCTTTCTCTTTTGACTTATTTGCATAGCCCCAAAATATATTGCAGGAGCATCTGCAGCTGTAGAAATACCATCAGACTAATGTTCTTGGGCAAAACTCATTTCTTATGAAAGTGCCACACTATTTATTTCCCAATTATTGTTTATGGACTGTACTTTGATCACTGTTTTATATATATTGAGGTTTTCTTTAACTACGATAGAAATGGTATCTTCTGGAACTGATGGGCAGAGCTGCAGCCATTACAGTCAGGAATAACTTTAGACCTCCCGAATGGAACCAGCCATCACCACAGCCTTGATAAAATTTCCTCTAGAAACAACCCCTGTGTTGTTACGAAAGGCCAATGCATGACTGGTGGCCAGCAGTTGGCTTGAATGATCACAAGCTGTATAGGCCTGTTCAAAAAATACCTCTGAAATTTCCCTCTCCCCCCCTCCCCCAACTTTTAAAAACACAGTCTTTCTATTAAAGCCACAGATCTATATTATATTTGAACTCATCCATCATCACGCTTGGGACTAAGTGTGCATGCACCAAGTCAAAATGGTGGAGGGAAACAAGAAAATTCACCAGCATTTTGTAGTGTGCATTTGCACATTCTTGAAAGCAATTTCCTCCAGTATAATGTTATTTTTGTGATTATATGTATTTTTACACACACTTTCCCTTAATACACACACTCTTTTGGTTGGAGGACATAGCAAAATTCAGAGGACATAATTTGAAGGATAGCTGTGAGTCAGTTTGCACAGTGTTTTGGGAATTGCAGATTAGATGCATTTGTATGAAAATGTGAGGCAAACATATTTCTCCCCATCCTTGTTTGAAATCACCTCTATCAGTTTTTTCTCTCTGAGTCCACCCGCTTTCTTACTTTCTCCTAGTCAGGGGATGGCATCTCTCAATTCTTGCTCAATTCTTGCCCAAGAGGATTTATAGTTCATAACTCAGAGTAGACACACTGAAATCAATAGCCAAGACAATTAATCTTATAAAGGGACTACTCTAAGAAGAATTATTGGTCCAACTCTAACACAATAATCCTAAACAGAATAATCCTATCTACTCAAGAGTGAGTTCTACTGAATTCAATGGGAGTTGCTCTAATGTAAGGATCTATAGGATTGTAGCTTACCTTTCCTAATCATGACATAACTGTGGGGTATATATTGCTGAGATCTAATGCTATTTTTATTGATTTCCACTTTCCCTAAAAGAGTCAGTGGTTTCTGTGTAAAAGTGTATCTTAATCATCAATGGCTGTCATTTCATGGCCATAAAATACTCATGTCATCTAAAATCCATTTTAAATTGAGTAAAAACACAAGGAAACAAGTCCCATTGCTTGGGAGAAGTACGTGATATAATAAAGCTGTAATTTATGCTGCTAGCCATCAAAATGCCAATACTAAACAAATAGCAAGAGAGATATACATGACTAGCATTGGCCAGTTTTCAGAAGGACAAAATGTGAAATCCTAACACTTTTGGGGTGGGGGTAGTTATACTGTAAATATTTAATATTGAATAGATACTGCAAGTTCACATGCCAGCAAGCACTGCTCCAGCTATGAATCCATTAAAATTAATGGGATTGTGCTTGATAAGTCACATCCTAAAAACATGGCCCTTCACTGAGCAACTCCATGATGAGATGTAGATTTTTTAGGCTCGTGTCTCTCTGCCCATGTGCAACGGACTTCTCTATGCTTTATCTATAGCACCTATCATAAATATCTAGTTAAAAAGCAGCATGTCATATGACATAGCACTATCTAAGTATAACAGAGATTGACAGTAAGCAAAGATTGCAGTACCTGCAATCACTGAAACTGCCCTTGCAGTTAAAGAAGTTGCATTGCTCAAGTCCACAGCAGAAGTGACCAAAAACCATCTGTAGGTGTGGCCTTTTCTGAATGGCAGGACTGTCTTGTTCATATTCCTGGCTAGCACTCAACAATGGGAGACAGCAACGGCGGCTGGTCAGTTATATGGGATTGGCCTTAAGAGATTCCCGCAGATGGAGGTTAATTCCTGGAGATTCCAGGCCAAACCTGAAGGGTTGGCAACCCCAGACAGGGGTTGGACCTAGGACGACCTCACAGGCAGAGCAGATGCTTGCCCCTAAGTCATGGCCCTGAGCTATGGTTTTATCATCCCACTGTTTTATTATGTTTTCTTAACACAATAGATAAGAAATATTTTGAATGAATGAATAGATAGATGATAGATAGATATAGATAGATAGCTGATGATAGATAGATAGATAGATAGATGATAGATAGATAGATAGATAGATGATAGATAGATAGATAGATAGATGATAGATAGATAGACAGATAGATAGATAGATAGATAGAGATGATAGATATAGATAGATAGATAGATGATAGATAGATAGATAGATAGATAGATAGATAGATAGATAGATGATAGATAGATGATAGATAGATAGATAGATGATAGATAGATAGATAGATGATAGATAGATAGATGATAGATAGATAGATAGATAGATAGATAGATAGATAGATATAGATAGATGATAGATGATGATAGATATAGATAGATGATAGATAGATGATAGATAGATAGATAGATAGATAGATAGATGATAGATAGATGATAGATAGATAGATAGATAGATAGATAGATAGATAGATAGATAGATAGATGATAGATAGATAGATAGATAGATGATAGATAGATAGATGATAGATGATAGACAGTAGCAGGAAAAAAGACCCAGCCCCATAACATTGCTTTTGTCTGTTTGGCCACTTTAAAACAATAGCAGTGTTGGTCACACCTAGTCTGTGATTAAGCATTTTTAAAGAACTGACTTATCTGTTCACTTTGTTCCTCTAAATCCAGAGTTAACCTGTGGAATAAAATGAAATGGTTGGACCTTGCATCTTTCCAGTTTGAAGCCCTTCCGCTGGTTCCCTCATGGAACTCTCTCACTGGTAGATGCTTCCTGCTGCACTGCCTTTAATGGTTTATAATTTTCCATCTAGCTTGCCTTCCTTTTAACTCCACCTGCATTCCCAATCTCATTTCTCTACCTGTCATGTCTTGCAGTCACCTTCATTCTCATTGAGCCTCTTGTGAGTACACTGACCTTCACGAGCTCATCCACAAGATCACTTATTAAACTCATGAATCCCACTAAGCTGTGTAAATAATAGCCCACCTTAAACTAGAGGGGAGATACCCCTCTTTAGGAAGAGTTTAGCCTATGAGTAGTACCATATTGAATGTGTACTCAGTGGTAGAACACCTGCTTTGTACACAAAAAGGTTCAATACCCAGGTAGGGCTTTGTATGTTTCCAGTCTAAAACCCTGGAGAACCACTCCCAGTTAGTGTGTACTCATCAGGGACCTTGATGAACTAATGGTATTACTCAGGGTGAGTTACCTTCCTAACTATACCTGAATATTTAAAAAAATATATATCAAAAATGTTTCCCTCCATGCTGGCATGTCAGGGTTCTTGATCCTTACATTTGCTGCAGTGGTTGTCAGTTATGAAAATCAACAGCTTAGTTCCCAATGAAGACAGAAACACAGATTTAGTCTCATTAGTATTGGGGGCAATTTCTGTTTGGTTATGGGGTGAAATTCCCATTGGAATAAGGCAGATGAATTCTGACTCAAAAAGAATATGTGAAATCAGTCAAATCTTTCCGAGTTCATAAAAACCCACAGTGAAGTTCGCAGGAAGAGTACTAATGATTTTTCCGAAGGTCAAGTGCCCAATTAGTCTTGGGCAATCTCATTAAAGTCAACAGGATTCCTCCAGAGTAAGTAGGTATCTTGTGGAGTAGAGTTAATAGATGCATATTTTGTGAGGGTTAGTTGAGGAAAGAAGTGCACAGAACTGTCCGCTCCATGATTTAATTAGGGGACTTTGGTCAAGGGCAGTGCAGGGGGAAAAATGCCATTGCATAATTGCAGAATAAAGTGCCAAACAGAGATCTACAATCAGTTGATAAGAAAAGGCTTCCTCCATTTCTTTCTCTACCTCCCAGATAATCTTCCTTCCTTTGCTCCTAAATGATGCAGGATCACATCCTCACCAAGCATCTGGGCATCTTTAAGGCAAAGTGGCTTCAAGTTCCCTAAATTGGGCTCCATGTATTATGCAAATGTTAGTTCATTAGAGGTTGAGAAGAGCTATCAAGCTGTATTGTTGACCAAAATGCTTCTCTTCTTCTGTTCCCCTCTTTATCCCTCTGTTGTTCCCATTGAATCATCAGGGAAATTTATTCACCCCCCTTTCCCACCTCTTGTGGTATGACAAGAGCTTTACAGAGAGCTGTTACTGTTCTCCATAGAATTATAGGGTGGAATATATCTGAAGGTCCTCTCAATAAATACTGTTCACTGAGGCCGTGCACACACGCCTGTTTGCTCTGAATCCATTTTGTCCCCACAGCTTGGGGAATCAGTGTACATACAACATTAGTCACAATCCAGATCTATCCTGTTGCTTCTTATCAAAACAGGGAGCAGAACTGTTATGCCAAAATCAAGAGTAATCACCAAACAATAGAAAACTCCACCTATCCAAGATCACATCCTTATACAATCTGATGGTCAAAGTGGAAAACTACTGTCTTCACAGTCACTAGCACAGGTTGGAATTCTCACGTAATAATGTACTGGAAGATTTTTGGGGGGTGGGGAGTACACCATTGGATCTAGTGACTACTGATATATATGACTACCTATACTAGGAGTTGCTGGAAAGATCAGTGCAAGGCATCATCAAGCCATCTTATAGACTCCAGATTTGTGTACCTTCCCAGGATGAACCTATTATTATTATTATTATTATTATTATTATTATTATTATTTATATCCCGCCCTCCCCAGCCGAAGCCAGGCTCACAGGGCTAACAACAATAAAAGTAACACAGTTTACATAAAATCACAATCAATTAATTGAAATGCATTCTAAAATCAATTCATTCTAAAATCAATTAAAAATCAAATTAATGGGATTGGGCTAGAGTTCTATGTGGATTACCAAAGGAGGGGGTCAGACTGTGCCTTGGCCAAAAGCCTGGTGGAACAGCTCTGTCTTGCAGGCCCTGCAGAAAGATTTCAAGTCCCGCAGGGTCCTAGTCTCTTCTGACAGAGCGTTCCACCAGATTGGAGCCACAGCCGAAAAAGCCCTGGCTCTGGTTGAGGCCAGCCTAACCTCTCTGTGGCCCAGGATCTCCAATATGCTTTTATTTGAAGAAGAAGAAGAAGAAGAGTTTGGATTTGATATCCCGCCTTTCGCTCCCTTTAAGTAGTCTCCAAGCGGCTAACATTCTCCTTTCCCTTCCTCCCCCACAACAAACACTCTGTGAGGTGAGTGGGGCTGAGAGACTTCAGAGAAGTGTGACTGGCCCAAGGTTACCCAGCAGCTGCAGGTGGAGGAGCGGAGACGCGAACCCGGTTCCCCAGATTACGAGAAGGTCCTCCGTGGGACATACCAGGAGAGGCAGTCCCATAGGTACGAGGGTCCTAGGCTGTATAGGGCTTTAAAGGTTAAAACCAGCACCTTAAACCTGATCCTGTACTCCACCGGGAGCCAGTGCAGCAGATATAGCACTGGGTGAATGTGATCCCGTGGTGAGGACCCTGTAAGGAGTCTATCCCTTCTTCAGTATTAGCTGCATAGTAGTTGTTGGCTGCCTACTCAAACTGCAACATCATAGCAGCTACATCAATAGCAATCTTTGGAATCTTGAATGTTCTGTCTGAGTACAGAGGCCTCATATTTTGACATCAGGAAAGATCAGCCTGTGGGGTTGTGAACATGATTATGGGATAATATTCCACAAACAAAACTACAATCTTTATTTTTTTTCTTTTTAGTGGGTCAAATAGACACCATTATTAGCAGGGTCCAAATACCAGTCACTTGCTTTTTAACCCTGGTAGTATTTTAATGTAATGTAACATCTATTTATTTAAGGCAGTTATTACCCTGTCCTTTTGTCAGAAAGACTCCCAGGGTAGGGTTGCCAGCATGAATAAAATATTGGGGGGACCCAGGTAAGCCCCTCCCTGCAAAAGCAATCACATGACACGGCACACACACACTCCATTTGAATGGCAATGCCCATCAACTTTGGGGGGGGCTGGACCACTCAAATATTTTATTGGGGGAGGCCGAAGGGTCTTTGGCCCCTAGGAGTTGTCTCCTATGCAGAATAGCTTGAAGAAATAAGTACCAAGACAGCCTCAGCTCTCCAGATTACTATCTTAAGGACACGAGACACACGGGAAAACGAACGGGAGAGAGAAGGGAACAAGAAGCTCAGACACAAGTTAAAAACTTTAAATGATGCTTTTAAGGCTACAATAGTATACATGCTTTCCTGGGAGCAATGGGACTTACTTCTGGGTTGATATGTATCAGAAACTCTCTGGTTTAATCTTACAAATAATTGTTTTCCTGTTTGAATATTTCTCCTACTTAGCTCAAAGAGAGAATGGGAAAGAAGTAGGTGAGAAATCTTTCTAGTGGCTGTATCCAACAGATTTGGGGGTTTTGATTATTAGTTAAGTGTGCATTCTTATTTATATTTTAGCTATTTGTTGCCATTAACCAGCATTTCTCATTGGGCCCATTTTAAGAAAAATGAGCAAGAGACTTTGAGCTGACTGTAGGTATACCTGTGTACTTTGATAATGAGAACCAGAAATGGCTGCAGCATCTCTCATACTTGCCATCTCCCACGACTGAAAAGATTAACCACCCTGAAGCTCAATTTAGATAAGGATTAAAAACCGGTTGGCACTGAAATGAAATGATTTCCTCCCCCAGGTGCACAATCATTCATCCTGAGGCAGGACAGTGAATGCTGCGTATAAGCACATGTTTATGGGGCAATGTGCCCTTTGGTGCACACTGCTATGCGCAGCACTTGAATGAATGAAATTAGTGAATGACATTGGTTTCCCTGTTCCAGAGCACTGTATGCAATATCCTCATGGAGAATTATTGACCTGCAGTGGCTGCCTTGATCAATAAGGGAGGAGGGGTAGCTTCAAGTATAAAAGCCGTTGTGTGCTTCTGAGCTTCCCGGACTGCAGGACGTTGCTGGATTTGGATGATGGTGCAACAGAAATCCCATCCAAACCATTCCATTGAGTGATGCTAGGACAAAGAAAACAGAGCAGAGGGTATTCTTAGATGTGCATTCATTTGGTGCTGGGAAGTTGGCACAGAATTTGGGTGTCTGAGTATTTCAGCTTCAGTTCTTGGAAAGAGAGACTATACTGTCACCGAAATTCCTAGCCGCTTACCTCCATCAAGTCCAGCTTCTTCATCTTCCCCATTCCTCTTTTCCTTCACTAGTTCAAACTTTGGCAAGCTGTTTATGTGATGTTTGCAAAGGTAAACTTTATGTTTTGGTTGATTTAATGTGTGTGTACACCCACTTTCCTCCAAGCAGCCTAAGGCTGTGTACCATCCTACCCAGAAAGCCCTTTTTGGGACATAACACTGGCACAAGTTCCACCTATTTGCATTCTGCTAGTTGAGTCCTAGCTGAGTTCAGTTAAGCCAATAGATCTCTGGCTCAGCCAGGGTGATGGACCTATGCCAGTGAAGCCTTGGTTCAGCCTGGTTTGCCCAAACCTGAATCCAAACCTTCTCATCCCCGTGGATCTTGAGTTTGGATTGTCCTGTTAGTTTGGACTGTTGAATTTGGATTGTGCTGCTGCCATAATACTTGGTCAGTCAACATCTGATCTCATTATTGCAGCCGTGGGGGTAAGCCATGACAGGGAAAATGTTTCATACTGTGACTATACGATAAATGTATTGTGTGCAGTGCTCGTGAGAGCGCAGAAAAGAGATTGTAATGCCGTCTCCTGCAAAGTATAGCAGAGCACTGCATAACACCAGAGCTGGCTGAAGACATTTTGCCGGATGCAGAGCAGCAAATAAGCACACCTCCAACTTCCTCAGCCATGGTATGTAGTGCCCAATACTGGTAAACCTGCTTTGACACCTCAGGCATACAATCCCACAAGGGTGTTCCCTAGCAGTAAAAACACAATACTGTTATTAAATGGTTAACTATTTGTTGACACTCAAAATCTGTTGCCTGAGGGGATCACCTCACTCTACCCATATGCCTATGGAGGAATTAAGGAATTTATTCTTGCTGTTGTGCTCTTGGGATCCCCTTAATGAAAAGTATCTGCCTGCCAACCCTCTTGTTTACAGGATGTTTTGTGATTATACTGTCTAGTGAGAGGAAAAAATAACCTCTTTTTTTAGAATATTTAGGGAATGCTAGGTGACAGCATAATTTTCATTATGTGGGCTGCCAAATCCATGTTATCTGCCACCCAAAAGCCTTTTTAGGTTGGTTTTATGGTGGCTGCATTTCCCGATGCTCATACTTAAATTATTTAGTCCTCTTACTGCAACTGTAACACTTTCTAAGATATAATTGAGTGCAACCTATATTCAAGTGAAGGAGAGAGAATATAAATAATGCATGTGAGTCTGTAAACAGGGTGGAACAACCATTGGGGCCTAGGATACGCCAGGGAAAAGAATCCCTACAAAGCCAGTGGCAGCAGGAACCCTTGACCCTTCCTTCCTCATCCTCCAGAATTTTGAGTCTTGAATTATATAAATATTGTTCCTGAACATTGCAGAGACAACCTCCCAGCAGTTTTTGGTCCCCTCCTGAAGAGCCTTTCCTTTCCAGAGAGATTACCTTCACAAACTTTGCATCCTGGAATGAGAAATAGTGCCTGACACTGGTCATTGGCCACCAGAGAAGCAGCAGGTGCCATGAGCCTATTGCCTTCACAGAGGGCAATTTCCAGAGTAATTTAACAGTCAATCCCTCTTCCCAGGAACCTTAGGGAAGGATAGTTCTGTAGGAGGAACAGCTTTCTCTGAACAGTTCCCATGATTATTGTGTGTCGGGGGGGGGGGGAGAGTCAATATGGTTTAATGTGGCATGATACTGCTTTAAATGTGTAGTGCAGATGAGATCAGAATCTCACCACATCCCTTGAACTAGCATAGTTTGACTGGCAATCTATTTAAAATTATATATTGAGAAGGAGATTGGGACTGGTATCCAACCAAGTTTTACACAGAGAAGATCCACTGAAATTATTAAATTTGACTCAAGTTGGGGCCATCATGGTCCAACTGGTGTCACCGTGTTATAACGCATATGAAATACTTTTTCTTTACAGTGGTACCTCTGGTTACGTACTTAATTCGTTCTGGAGGTCCGTTCTTAACCTGATGGGGCCTCCCAGTGCCACGGCACGATTTCTGTTCTCATCCTGAAGCAAAGTTCTTAACCCAAGGTACTATTTCTGGGTTAGCGGAGTCTGTAACCTGAAGCGTATGTAACCTGAAGTGTATGTCACCTGAGGTACCACTGTAGTAACGTAGCTAAATCCTAAGTCTGCTCTGAGTAAAACTTAGTTGAATACCTCCCATAATTTCCTTTACTTGTAGAACACAAAGGATGATCAAAGTGTTAATTATCAGGAGCAGCAGTCATGGGTGCACCCACAACATACTTCCCATACCTTTCCAAAGCCCTGCCCTCCATTTCCTTTTTATTGACTTAAGTATTTTGTTTTGCATCAGTCTGATTCTCATTTTAACTTTTCAGCATGTCCACACCTAAGTTCCAAAGAAACCATTAATCATAACACTCAGGAGTTTCAGAACGTTTTCTTCTAGGCTATCAAATTTAATACCCCAGAACCAACTCATCGGAAACCAAGTTCCTTGTAGAAGTCCCCCTTTTCCTAACAGTGGGTTCCACAAAACCTAAAGCCTTCCTCTTGCTTGCTAACATTAACTGCACAGCACATTTCTTTAATTATACGTAACAAGGGGCCTGCAGATAGAATGTTTGCAAACATTCCATGGCAGCATTGCAGTACAATGGCAATATTAGGAAACCACAGCTAAAATATTCCATCTAGTGTTTAGCCTATGAGATGTTTATGTACCAAGAACTTGAACAAGAAGATTCAGATACCCCCTTCCTGTTTACAGCTACAGTTCTTAAAAGAAAACAGAACACTTAATTAATTCTGACTCATCTCTCATGTGAAACTAGCCTGTTCTATGGCTGCAATCTCTGTTGTGCAGTAATTTTTTATTTTTTATTCTAAGACTGGGACTAGTGATGGGCCTTTAAAGATGTTATTTTGGTTTTTCTTTGTTTCTCATTTCCCCCCAGTATCTGGTCCACTTCTCCACATTTCCATGATGAGCTTGAAAATTCACCATTGCTTTAGTGCGAATATATACATTTTTGCATGCAATTTTGCCAAAGCAGTTTCCCCTAATATGATGCACTGTTGTATATTATTTTCACTAATATGTGATTTATATGCACACTTTGTTCAGTACATGCATTTTTTGTGCAAATTACCTGGCTAAAAAGCTGCATTGCAAAATTTGGAGAAAGGTAAATTTCTAATGTGTCTGTGTTTTGCTTCACACATTGTTTTTGGAAGTATGAATTGAGTAAGCTTTGTCTTTAAATGTGAACTGAGTTGAATTCCTCCCCTATCCCTACCAGAAACAGTAGGGGATTCAGGTGCAGGATTTAGATACTCTTTTTAATAGCACAATATCTAAGAAGAGGAGGGGCTGTCTTCATCAAAACAATTCTGTCTTCTCTCATGCAGTCAAGGACTCCATCATTATCTTTCAAAGTAATGAATGCTAGCAATTTAAATTCATCCCTCTGTTACAAAGACACTCGTGTTCATGGTAATATACTTTACTAATCCATGCCGGATAAGTGTAAATGAGGTATAAAAGGGACTGAACTCATATATTGCGAAGCCGATGCACTCCTTAAAAAAAAAAAATCTATTACACAAAAGAGCTTTACATTTAATCGCAACTGTCAAGTTTGCATGCTGTAGCTATTATAAAATAGACAATTGCCTTGAGCAGTTGACAATAATATATTGCCGGTGTGACTGGCTGCAGAGAACTCTTTGCAGTCCAGAGATGATGAAAATGGGAACAAATCGTACAGATCTCACTCAGCATTCAAAGAAGGACTGTTTCCTCAACCGCCTACCCCCACCCCTCACTTGTGTTTGTGACTCTGGGCTACTACCTCCACAATATTGGCCAAATCCTTTTCCAATCCAAGAATAATCCCCATGTGCTTTTTAGAAACTGAAACTCAATGGACAGTAACTTGTTGTTGTTTAGTCATTTAGTCGTGTCCGACTCTTCGTGACCCCATGGACCAGAGCACGCCAGGCACTCCTGTCTTCCACTGCCTCCTGCAGTTTGGTCAAACTCATGCTGGCTTCGAGACAGTGGTCCAACCATCTCAGGATCAGACAGTAACTTAGGTGTTTGCAAATGGAGAGCCAAACTTGAGAAGGCAGTGGAGATCAGTGCTCTCTTTACATTTCTTCTTGAGAGGTTTGGAGCTAAGATAGAAGGGTTTAAACCTCACCACCCCAGTTTTCCCAGTGTGAAACATCCCAGCTATTTGCCCTGATAAAGTCCGGATATGCACCATACATTTAAAGCATGTGATGTTCTCTCACGAATCCTGGAAACTGTGGTTTGCTCAAGGTGCTGAGAACTGGAGTTTTGTGAGGGGTAAACTGTGGTTCCCAGGAATTTTTGAGGGAAGGCATGTGCTGTAAATGTACTAGGTATATCCAGGCAAACCTGGTATCACCTAGTCCAGATAGAATTCCCACCCACTCTCTTCCAAGGCTGCTTCTGGAATAAATTTGAAGTGACTGGAAACCTGCTCATGACTCTCCAGTGTCTAATGGAGCTTCTTCCAAAAGTTGTGTTAAGTTGTGGATGAACATATCAGACGACACAGCAATTTTTCCAAAGCAGCTCTTTATTTGTAAGCTGGAACAGAACTGAACTGAAGAGCTCAGACAGCCTGCTTTTATAGAGCTCCAGAACAACGTAACTGTAGCAACTTTCTAAAACTATCCAATCACTGAACGTCACTTTCGATCCTTCATTTGCATAACTATCTACTGCTGGCCCAGGGTGAGAACTTCAGTACATAAAAAGTTGTATGTTTTGCACTCTTTGTTTCATACTCAGCCTCACCTTATTGGAGCCATCAATCTTTTGGTTTAATCCCTGCCAGATACTGCTCCTTAGTAACCAAGGATTTGGTGGGAGCGGCAAGAGGGGGCACACAGTCAGGGTGGCCACCTTCTCACTTTGCCTCAGGTGGTGAAACAATATGGGCTGCCTTTGGAGGGACTAGCAACAAGGTGGGCTTCCTTGCTGCTCCGTTCAGAGTTACAGAGCAGGCAAGGGAGGGCAGTCTATGGTCAATCCTTATCACTTGATTTGGTCTATTACTGGCCATGATGCTTTTGATTTTCAACTGGTTTGATTTGTTATCCTTCACTTACTTGGGGTTAGTCCCATCGAACTCTGCTGCCAGTGGCTCGCAGCTGTTTCCGAGAAAGGAATTTGTTGTGGGTGAGCCTGCTGGGTTGAAATGTGTCTTGTTATGGAACATTGACTACAGAAGATGTATGTCTAGTAGAAACTGCTTATGTTATTCCACCACAGGATGTATGGATCATTGCTCTAAGCATAACCCAGCATGTTCTGTACACACGCCAAATAATATATTTATATGTAACAGTTGGTTGATGTATATTGTGGATGGAGATATAAGCACTGATACTGATAATTTTTGGCTTTTATATTTCATGAAGCACTTGTTTTAAAGTTGTATGTTCCGTGTGTGGAAACAGATTTGCATTAAAATTTGCAGGTTATTGATCGGGGGATAGACACTCTTGTTTGGGTTTTGAGCCACAAAGTAAATGTAAAGCTAGTTCTTTTTTGTAAACAGTCCCATTGGTGGAGTTCATCGCTAAAGCCTAATTAAACAGGCAGTAGACTCCTCTACTGAAGATCAGCTGAAGATATGTTTTGACTGTCATCAGGATATTTCAGAATCATAAGTAAATCGAAGGTACCTTCAGGAGGAGAAGTCTTTCTGCTCAGCCTATCAGCATAGCTACAGTTAATAGCAGAATGCTCCACAATTAATTTTCACCACTATTAACTTTATAAAAAGCAAAGTTGTTTTCATAAGGTGCTGGCCCATAAGAAAAAAATCCAAAATCCTTAGTAGGGCAGTACTTTTATTAGGCCAACCAAAATATTTAAAATAGTGAGCCAGCTTTCAAAATCTCCAGAACTCTTAAGTCCTCTTTGGCTATTCTTCACTCCCATATGGAACAACATAGGAACAAGGGGTGTGGCTTGCTAAATAGCCCTGCCCCTGATGTTGCATGCTCCTCCCCCAATGCTGTGTGCACAGTGTGAAGATCTGTAGCAAAGGGGCCTTCACACAGATAACATGGAGTGAACTAACAGCTCGGTCCTATACACCTGGGAATGCTGGAATGAAGAAACACACAATGGTCAGTTCCTAATTTGTTGAAAACATAAAATCCAGCAATCCTTCAGTTCTGTTTCCAGCAATAAGTGAAACTCAAAGGTTCTTTGTGGTAGACAAGAGTACTAAAGGGAAACATGGTAATTTTTTTAAACAGAGCTTTATATAAAACTCTGTTCTATATAGTAGCTTGATATAAATGATGAAGCCTCTGTCTGGAGAGTATATTCAGTAGTATTTATTAAACTGATTAGTTGCTTTTCTAGAACACTTATTTGAGCATAATATAGGGAATATAAACTATCAAGAACAAATTAACCATAAAGCAATGTCACATAACATTGTATTTTCACAGGTGATTTAAGAAAAGCTTAAATGTACATTTGAATAAGAATCCATCCTCCTGCTGCTTTTTGTTCCAGTTCCAAGATGAGTGCACAGTTTTCTTAAGAAAGGTGAATTAAGTGTTTGAATCACTACTTCATTGTTGCCCTGCAGGAGGCAAAATGTAGAACCTTTTAAATTCAAACCCATTCCTGCCTTGGGATGACTGGTTCAGTTTGCTACCAAATCCAGTTCACTGAAGTCTTGATGTTGTTGACTTACCATCAGTTGGGTAATTTGGAAGAGGTTGCTTTTCTAACTCTGTGTACAGCATCAGTACTATTCTTAAACACTTGGGGACAATTTGTGTCCTTGGCAACCATCCGAGGCTAAGAATAGCCCTCCTGACTGCTTCAGAATTTCTCCTGTGGATATGGCAGACTTTGGAGGTGGGGCTGTAGCCCAGTGGCAAGGCTTTTGCCTTGCACTCAGAAGATCTCAGGTTCAGTCCCCAGTGTGGCGTTCACACAGAGCTCCCAGTCGTTCCACAGACTATTGACCCTGCAGCACCGCAGCTTATCTCTTCCACTGCCACCAACCAGGTTTCCCCCAGTAATATATTCAGGCTCAGTCAGCTTGTAACGTATTAACAAAGATTCCAGTTTATTGTGAATGCAAACAAGTTTGCCCTATGCAAACAAGTTTCCCCTAGTACGACGTCTCCATAATGAGTGGGCAAACGCCACACCCAGCAACTCCAATTTAAAGGATCTCGGGCAGCAGGCAGTGGGGAAGACTCAACAATTCTAGGCTAGATGGACTAACGCTCTGATCAGCTTCATGGTCTAAGACTAACTGCAGCAACATCAAGTCTGTAGAAATATGGACATCAATAGTCCACATTCTACTCCAATAGGACTAAAAGATGCAGACTGCTGTTGTGGTATTTTAAAAGCTGCACATTTCTATTAACGACAGCTTTCTTTTAAAAACAAAAAAACCCCACCATTTCTCCCATTTCTTTGGAGGGGGGGAAACAACCTACTCACTTTTGTAAGATTCAGCGTTATTTCTTTAGGCTGTATTAATTATACAGTCATTCAAGCTTTCACAACAACAAGCTCTTTGTTGTCATTATACTCGAGCAAACCGATAATGTGCATGCATTTGCTTTTCCTAATTAGGCGATACAGTTGTTTTCTGTCTCCCCCACCCCACCCCAATTCCTAATGCTAACTGCAGTGTGATGAACGTCATTTGAGTTGTCAGTGTAGGATCCTAGAAACTGATGTGATAGCAGTAAAAATAGGGCAAATGACAGTTGCCATTTTGAGGCCACTTTCACCTGCCTTAAAATGTTGTGCTTGCATAAGAGCTGTTGTGTTAGCCATCCAAATATATATTCTGAGTGTGTGGAGAGCGTCATGGGATGGTACCTGCTGTATTTGCCTCCCAATGTATATGCATTGAATAGACTTTAGAGGCCGAGGCCATCTGCCCAGTGTGGTTGGCACATGTAATCCACCTGTCCCCTCCATGAAAAATGGTATTTCAGAGCAGTTAACCTCTGACTTGGGCACGTTGGCTCATCAGTTAAGCAAGCAGGCTTCAGCATGAGTAGAGGAATGCTCATAAGAGCCAATCCCATGGCACTGAGGATGCTGTCCTTTCACCTGTTTGGTTTTTTAAAAACTTGTTTGAATTCATGTTTGTGGCTGATAGAATTAATGCACTGTGAATGATGACTTCCCAGCTGAACTTCTCTCTCTTACCATGTAATTTAAAGTTATCTAGGGGTAAGTCATTGTGCTGAAGTTATATTTGTTGTTTAGTCGTGTCCGACTCTTTGTGACCCCATGGACCAGAGCATGCCAAGCACTCCTGTCTTCCACTGTCTCCTGAAGTTTGGTCAAACTCATGTTGGTAGCTTCAAGATCACGGTAGCTTCAAGATCTTCTTGCAGTCCATAGGACTCTCAAGAGTCTCCTCCAGCACCATAATTCAAAAGCATCAATTCTTCGGCAATCAGCTTTCTTTATGGACCAGCTCTCACTTCCATACATCACTACTGGGTTATGTATGTGTGTATGTATGTGTGTATGTGTGTGTACAGCCTCGGCCCTGTATACCTGAAGGAGTGCCTCCACCCCCATCGTTCAGTCCAGACACTGAGGTCCAGCTCTGAGGGCCTTCTGATGGTTCCCTCACTGCGAGAAGTGAGGTTACAGGGAACCAGACAGAGGGCCTTCTCGGTGGTGGTACCTGCCCTGTGGAATGCCCTCCCACCTGATGTCAATGAAATAGCCAACTATCTGACTTTTAGAAGACATCTGAAGGCAGCCCCGTTTAGGGAAGTTTTAAATATTTAATGTTTTAGCGTGTTTTTAATATTCTGTTGGGAGCCACCCAGAGTGGATGGGGAAACCCAGCCAGATGGGTGGGGTAGAAATAAAATAAATAAATAAATATCATCCCACAGTGGTTGCAACTTCAAAAAAATAATAATTCAAGAGCTTTACACATATTTTACAAGTAATCTGTTTAGTCATGCTGGAAACATTGTATATTTGCCTCAAGCTCCAGAAGCTTGGGAAACCCAGTCTTCTGGCATTTCATCTAGTTGGTTTTATCCTATATTGAGGAAATCAAGTCATGGCGTGAATTGTGTAGGGCTTCCCAGAAAATGCAATAATTGCACCCTGCATTATTATGGGGATTCATCAGAGAACTGCATGAATGGGGAGCACACAACTCTGTTGTCCAGGTCAAACCATTTCTTATGGGTAGTGAAGACCCTGCTCACAAGAGTTTTCTGCTATGTCAGTAAAGGTGGCCAAGCTACACAAGCCACACACATGTATGGCTTGTACTCCTCCCCTGAAATGAATAGGTTGGTCCATACATAGAAGTCTGGAATGCACCTTATTGCATATTACATTGGATCGGGTGATTTATAGAAAGTTGTGCCATTTCTGATTTAGGGATGGTTAGTGTTTCCAGCCAAAGTGAACAGAATTCAGTTCTAGAAAATAATCCTTGCATGTAGATTTTATGACCAGCCCCAAAACACAAGTCCACTAGTTTTTCTTCAGACCATAACACATCCACAAAGGGACTCACTCTTTATAACATCAGTTATACCCAGTTATACCCAGGCTATGTTAGCTGAACTTAAATCCCATTGAAGTGAATGGGAAAATCTAGCCATTGCTTAATTCCCATCAGTTTCTATGAAAACTAAGCTTGACTGAGTTAGGCTGTAATCCTATGCACACTTACCTGAAAGTTAAGTCCCATTGAATTCCGTGAAACTTACTTTTTAGTAGAGATGCATAGGATTCCACTGTTAGTCTGCATTCAACCCAATGCATTAAGCGCTAGGAGTTTATGTATAATAAATAGATGTAGTAAATTTCTGGCAGTGCTTTATTCTCCTAGTCAGTTTCATTTGACAATCTGCCAGACGCAGTTGGGAATAACCCCACGCTGGCCTACTTGCTTTCACTGATCTTCATGATTACTGTTATTTGAGAAACTGGGCGTCCTGCTGTCAGATAACCAATGCATATTTTGTAGTATCACAGTCTTGGAAAGGTCATGACAGGTATGGGCAAATTAAGATCTAGTCTTTTAATTGCCCCATGCTGCTGCTTTGCCATCCATGACTTCCATTCCATTAGCCAAGCTGCTCTCCCCCCCCCCCCGCCGCCCCCGTGAGTTCAATTCATGAAATCACCCTGATTCTACAGTTTTTTGCCCCTTGAAATAGGAAATGGTAAACACTTGGCTGTCGATCTCATAGCATTTTATTGGAAGTTACATCAAAGAAGAGAGAAAGAGTCATGGCTTGGTGGCAGTTCTCTGCCTCTTGCAGCACCCAATGCCACCCTAAAATTAAAGGGTTATTTATTAAGAGAACTCATCAAATTTACCCACAAGTGTAACCTGACAGTGACCTGGAGGATCTGTAAGGACTGGAACTGACCAGAAACAAAATGGATTCTAGAGAAGTTCCATTCTATTTTCAGAGGCCTCATAGTACCTGCACAGGAGACTTCTGTGTTTGTGTCAAAGACACCATCGGTATCTTATACAGGGGCCTCCAATACCACAGCCATGTGCAGCTTAAAATAAATAAAGACAATGTATATGTGGAAGAATTGTACATACAGTCCAAGAGAACTGGAGACCCAGGTTTGGGAAACTCTGGAATAGACAGACAAACTATTCTAGACAAAGTAAAATAAGTTGTTGTGCATAGCATTTAAATTAGAGGAAGGCAAAGGAGGTTGAAGTCCCCTTACATTTTGTGACAACTCTGTTTATAGAAAACTTGAAGAGAGGCAAGATTTGATTAAGAATTAGTCTAGCAAGTAGATGGTTCATTGTACCAGGAAAGGTGGTTTACCAACTCCCTTACCAGGCAGCTGACTTGGACTTCTAGATGTTGAATATCTTGCCAGCCAACCTACCCCACTTAGGGTCCCCATTGGACATGATTGCTCACAGACAGGTAGAGGTGCTTCACTCCAGCAGGTAAAGGTGGCTTGCCCAGTTCCTCATACCAGTTGTTATCCCCTTTGTTCACATTGATAAATGGGATAGGAAAATTATCCAAAATATGGAATGGAGAAATTGTGGTTCAAATATATAAGAAAGCTGATAAGACAGAGCCAATTAATTATAGTCCACACTCTTTCTTGCCAGTTTGTGAGTAAAAATAGGGAATAAGGGGAGGTCAGAGAGCTTGAGCATTCCAGTATACCTGAAGGAGCATCTCCACCCCCATCGTTCAGCCCGGACACTGAGGTCCAACACCGAGGGCCTTCTGGCGGTTCCCTCACTGCGAGAAGCCAAGTTACAGGGAACCAGGCAGAGGGCCTTCTCGGTAGTGGCACCCACCCTGTGGAACGCCCTCCCATTGGATATCAAAGAGAAAAATAACTACCAAACTTTTAGAAGACATCTGAAGGCAGCCCTGTTTATGGAAGCTTTTAATGTTTAATAGGTTATTGTATTTTAGTGTTTTGTTGGAAGCCACCCAGAATGGCTGGGGAAATCCAGCCAGATGGGCAGAGTATAAATAATAAATTATTATTATTATTATTATTATTATTATTATTATTATTATTATTATTATTATTATTATTTCCCCTACCTTCCCCAGCATTCTTTGAGCACTCTGTACTGTTTCGTAGTTGGTGCCTGCAACCATAGGTCACTGTTCGGACATGTCATGCAACTTGTGGAGGTCTGGGCATTGTAATGGCAATCTTCACACCCACTTGTTTTGAAGATGTGTGGTGATATATCATTAGTGTGTGGGTATTTGGGGCCTACACCATGAGGCTTACTTACGGCAATGAAGCTTGCAGATCCTACAAGATTCTGACAAGAAGGAAACTGGAATCAGGGCTTCCATAATTGGATTTGGGTAAATGTCTGCATGGACAATCCTGTTATGTTGAGAAAGGTGTGGCATTTTGGTCAGTTCTACTAAAGGATGTTGCCACCCTGTGGCTTTTAGAGAGTGCCTTTAGTCAAGCATAGATGCTGAAAGCTAGCACTTGTCCATGCCTTCAATGGCTGCGTGTTGGGGATATGAATGTGTGCAGTGCTGAGATTGGGAAGCACATGGGCCTCACACTTGCTGTATTTGTGCATACTAATAACTGGGCCCTCCCCAACATGCACTGATTATCAAAGAAAGTATCTTGGGACAGGAAGATGCCAGCACTCCAAATATAGAACATTCAACTGAGCATTTCCCCATAGGTTCAACAGCTTAATTATCCTTGCAGATACTGGACCCAACCAATATTGAGGATTCTCTTGAAGCCTGCCCTCCCGCAGAGAATTGCCATGAATATACAGTGGGTTTGGGAAATTAGAAAAGTTATTCTGCATGGGCTTCAGATGTAGCCAGGAGCAGGGAATTCCTTACTCTTAAAAGCACACAGTCTGTGAGAACTTAGCCTTGTGCATTGAATACAAATGAGCATGGCGTGATAAGCCTCACTACGAGAAGCCAAGTTAAAGGGAACCAGGCAGAGGGCCTTCTCGGTAGTGGCACCCGCCCTGTGGAACGCCCTCCCACCAGATGTCAAAAAGAAAAATAACTACCAAACTTTTAGAAGACATCTGAAGGCAGCCCTGTTTAGGGAAGCTTTTAATGTTTAATAGGTTATTGTATTTTAGTGTTCTGTTGGAAGCCGCCCAGAGTGGTTGGAGAAACCCAGTCAGATGGGTGGGGTATAAATAATAAATTATTATTATTATTAAGCATTGCAGGAGGCCTGGTCCTTACTTTTGGTAATGCCCTCAAACCATATTAATGCCTGGTTAGCTTCCCCTTATTGGCACACTTTGATGGAGAACATGATAGTCTTCATTTTGCCAGTCTTCCCTACCTGCTTCTGTGCCCCATGCCATATTTAACAGGGATAGTCTCACCTCAGTTATCCATGTAAGCTCCCAACCTGACTGTTACAATTTACTCAACACGTGGCTGCCCTTGAAGATGGTACAAAATGCAGCACCCAGAATGCTGAGAGAATTCTATATGGGATCATGTTACACCTGTCCACCCTGACAGTGCCACTGGGAACAATAATGTATCATGTTGTTAGCACCATTCTCTCCCTCCCTCCCCAGTAACTGAAAGAAGTAGAAACCCTCTGCTAACTTATCTTGTGAAAAGCCATCACCACTGAAAATTAATACAACTCGCTCTCAAAAACCTTATTGGTTTCTCAAAGTCTTTATGCTCCAATCCGCCTCACTTCCCAAATTGATGAAAAACTGAGGGCAGAATATTTCAGCCCAGCATTAATGTGAAATCAGATTTGCACAACAAAAATCTTACTTATCCCCAAGAATGACCATAGAGTAGCTTGCACTCCTGAGCACTGAAGATTCACTCCTAAGCAGAAGCATATGTCAAGCTATTTTACAAATCTAATTAAGATACCTTGCTTAGCCGCAGAGGGGCCTTATAATCTGGAAAGGGAAAGGAGAGAAGGGACACTTGTTCTATCACATCATTAAAGAACTACAAAGTCTTGATGGATCTTACAGTGGCAGGAGAGGCTAATGAGCTTTTCATTGGTGAATAGGTAATTCGCAGAGGGTGCTCAGCCTGCGCTGCAAAAATGCCTGCATTATACACTTGACTCTGATGGATAACTAGTTAAGTATTTTATAAGGACGTGTTATTTTTGTTATTGAAAGGGCTGCAGAGCTTAGGATCAGCTTGCACAAACAAGCAGCATTTTCAAAGTGTGATAGGGAGCTCAGTAAGTACAGCTCACCCTAAGAACTAGCTGGAAAGGTCGACTTTGGAGTGTGCTCCCTATGGAGGTTAAGAGTGGTCTCCAGAAAGTGGCCTTGCCATCAGTTATCTGAATACCATTTGATGTAGAGCTAGTCTGGCTTTCCTGACTTTCTACTTTTGCTTCACATAGATTTAGATGCCCAGGAAATACTGCATGAGCGCTTTGGGGTGCATTCACGACTTTGCTTTTGAACTGCATGAATGGAGAGTACATTTAGAACATGACCAACTAGAAAATTCCCTGCCGCCCAAAGTATGGATAGGCACGCCTTTTTTTACCTACCACCCAACTTTTCAGATAGCTTGCCATACTCTGTTTGAACATAATAGTGATGATGCAATCTTGGAGCTACAGTTTCTGTTATGAACAAAATAGGATTTTTTGTCTACTTCCAAACTCAGCAACTATAGTTCAGCATCCTTTTTGATTGCTGAATAGAGCACTCTGCCCTGTAAGAGGTTGCCCCCTGTGTGATCATGGGAACGAACTAATAAGTATACAGTGGTACCTCTAGTTATGAATTTAATTCATTCCGGAGGTCTGTTCTTAACCTGAAACTGTTCTTAACTAGAGCCGAGCTTTCGCTAATGGGGCCTCTTGCTGCCGCTGCACCACGTTCTCATCCTGGGGCAACGTTCTCAACTCGAGGTAACTCTTCCAGTTTAGCGGAGTTTGTAACCTAAAGCGTTTGTAACCTGAGGTGTTTGTAACTTGAGGTACCACTGTACAAAACAAAGGCCCGGAACTACTGGATGTATGATAAATGACTAAAAATGATCATGCTACATCTGTGAAGTTGATTAGCAGAGTTGCCCAAGATTACAACAGAAAGCAAGAATGTAAACAAGGATGCTCGATGCTCTTAATTGAAGTCTAAGGTGGAATCTACACACATACAAAAAATGCTGTGAAAATGCTTTTTAAAAAAAGTTTTGAAAAATACATTGAATTTGGCATAGCTCACTGTCACCATCTAGTGTCGCAATTGTATATTGCACTTTGCAACACATTTAAAATGTTTTATTTGCAGCTCTATAGCTGAGTCCTAAGTTAAATCCAATCAAATTGTGATTTTTCTTCATCATCATATGTCTACTCTGGGGCCATAGAGCCTGAGATGTTTGTCCATTGTGTGCTATATAAAAAATAAGTTAAAACATACATATATGAAATGGAACACATATAAAATCAAAACAAACTCATTGTTAAACTATGGAATCAGTGGTAATCTCCCACCAAGGGTATTACTTGCCCCAAATCTGGATCTTGGCATCTAGGAACTTCTTCTTTTCATATCTATATTTCTTCTTGCTACCAACACTTACATCATTCCTGATATAAGCACAGCCCTTCCTGCCCCATCCAAGAAAAAGTTATCTCAGTCCCATCGAAAGAGGCAGAATAAAGAAGGTCTCTTTCCCAGAGAGTGAAGATATTCAAGCAGGATTCAGTACAGCAGTTACAGTAACGTTATCAGGCTTGAAAAAATAAACACATTTGTCTTTTGTTTATGGCCCCATGGATTCAAATTTAGAACAGTTAAATTTAACTGTCTTTCTAACTAGGCATCCTTATACCTGGCTAGCAATGTTCTCAGATTTTAATGTACGCGAGGCAGGGGGGTGGATGTTTTGGCGACTAAAATGTAATCCTCGGAATACGGTGTTCCTTTCATTGACTCAGTGTGCAAGTTTACATAAATGGTTGCAATTTAACATTGATGTTGCAACGCTATAATGCATACCATTCTCTCTGGTGTTTTAACGGATAGCCGAACCGTGCAAGGAAACAAGGGATTCCCAGGGAATCCAACAATGCGGTTGAATGCTCTATATTTGCAGCAGCTCTGGAAAGGTCATTGGTATCTTCCTTCTCTGTTCAGCTGGGCTTTTCTCCTGCAAGGCACAAAAATCCAATTGGTTTCAGAGTGATTTCTGCAAAATATCCAGAGGAGGACTCCCTCGCTAAGAATTAACTGCAGCCCTTCACAGCCTTGCAATATTAAAGCCACTTCATACATAGTTTTTTCTTGTAGAATTAAAGGCAGCTTCGTATAACAAAAAGTCTATAAAGATTGGAGAATCTTTAAAGATTATTTAGAAAACTATGGAATAAAATGAAACATCTTGGCAGAATTAGATTGTATTGTATAAATATAAGTTTGTAGGAAGGTAAAAAGCAATTATATAAGAAATATGTAACTGTGCGGTATAAAGTAATGGATAGACAAACTACAGTGAGATTAATTGGAAGTCCATTTTAAATTTCTTTTCTATAAATTTTATAATTGTGTTCAATACCAGGAGTATATATGATGATAATGATATTAATCTTCTTATTTCTTATAGTGTGGTGGTTTGTTTCCATTATTTGTTTGTTTGTTTGATTGTATGTTTGTTTACTTATATGTATGTCTGTTTTTCATAAATGTATTTATTTTAAATTAATAAAGATATATTAAAAAAATAAAAGCAGCTTCGTATGCAACACTCGTTTTGCATTGTCCCTGAACTGGCAATTGACAGTCTTTGCATTTAGCCCTAGATCTTTATTACCTATCTACCAGGTGTTGATTCCTTCCAGTAAGATAATAATTTCATCTTCATACCTTTTGAGCTAGAACTGTACGCTGCAGGGGGTTGGCTAAGCACCTGATCTGCTTTCTGAACAAATCTTTCTGCCGCTCCCTCCATTGGTTTTTGAAGCAGCAGGCCGGTGAGGCAAACCCAGTGCCAGGCTGGGAAAAGAGTTTGCTAATTCATGGCACATCCCAGTGCTCTGGTGGAGATGCACATCACCTCCTCTCTGGTCATCAGACAGATCATTGACTAGCCAAGATGGAGCAGAGGGTGTAGGAGCATGTGACCGGTCCAAGCTGGGTCTCCCCTGCCACTCTGGGCAGCTCCCTAAAGGTAAAGGTAAAGGGACCCCTAAATATTAGGTCCAGTCGTGGCCAACTCTGGGGGTTGCGGCGCTCATCTCGCTTTATTGGCCGAGGGAGCCGACGTACAGCTTCCAGGTCATGTGGCCAGCATGACTAAGCCGCTTCTGGCAAACCAGAGCAGCACACAGAAACGCCGTTTACCTTCCCGCTGGAGTGGTACCTATTTATCTACGTGCAGTTTGACGTGCTTTCAAACTGCTAGGTTGGCAGGAGCAGGGACTGAGCAACAGGAGCTCACCCCGTCGCAGGGATTCGAACTGCCAACCTCCTGATCGGCAAGTCCTAGGCTCTGTGGTTTAACCCACAGTGCCACCCACGACCCTACAGAATATTAAAAACATGATAAAACCTCAAACATTAAAAACTTCCCAGAGCCAGTGTGGTGTAGTGGTTAAGAGCGGTAGTCTCCTAATCTGGGGAACCGGGTTCGCGTCTCCGCTCCTCCACATGCAGCTGCTGGGTGACCTTGGGCCAGTCACACTTCTGTGAAGTCTCTCAGCCCCACTCACCTCACAGAGTGTTTGTTGTGGGGGAGGAAGGGAAAGGAGAATGTTAGCCGCTTTGAGACTCCTGAAGGGGAGTGAAAGGCGGGATATCAAATCCAAACTCTTCTTCTTCTTCTTCTAAACAGGGCTGCCTTTAGATGTCCTCTAAAAGTCAGATAGTTGTTTATTTCCTTGACATCTGATCGGAGGGCGTTCCACAGGGCTGGTGCCACTACCGAGAAGGCCCTCTGCCTGGTTCCCTGTAACCCCACTTTTCGCAGGAAAGAGAGTGTGTGTGTGTGTGTGTGTGTGTGTGTGTGTGTGTGTAAACTTTCACTAGCCCTTGTACTTCCCTCCCCCATAGCTTGTATGTTATTTATTGAATTTATTTCTCCTTCCTCCTGAAGGAGCTGAGGGTGTCAACATATCCACAGCAAAACATACTTTGTTTTTTAAAAGCATCCTACAAACAATTATAGTTAAAAACAGTTTTTATTTTTTATTTTTAAACCCTCCCACCAGGTGATTTCAGGGTTACCACAAACAATGTCCTTCAGCCCCACAATAATCATATTTGAGGATAGAGCTTTGCTTCCAAGATCTTAAGACCAGAGAGCACTTGCCTCTCTCTCCCTTACTTGATTACAGGTGGAAGTAGTAAGTATGGAATTGCAGGTTGGGATGATTGATGCCCTGATTAGCTGCTCCTGGGGGCAAAGGCTCCAGACCAACATATAACAAACAACAACTAGCATAAAGAGAAGAAGAAATAAAACAGCACAACTATAGAAATACCTTCAGTTCTTTGATCCACATCCTCCAGTCAGAAATGGCCATTGACAATGGTTTGGATCCCAAGGTAAGAGTTTACAATGCAATACTATAAATGTCTTCTTAGAAATAAGCAATTTGAGTCTCCTTAAAAGCCTTTCTTTACTGTTCTATTACTTTTTTAATTGTATTGTTTGTTTGTTTTATATTGTGCCCGATTTTGGGATTTAAAAAATATTAGGTGGTCTAAACATGCTTTCACATAAATCTTTGGATTTAAGTAAGGCTATAATTTCTATAGTAGTTGTCATGATTCTAACTTGGGCAAGAGTTTGTGCAGGTGGATTTATATCTTACAATTTAGTTTTACCCTTCACGTGGCAATGTTCAAAGTAGAGACCAGTCCTTCCATAAACAAAATCTGCTTTCCACTTGTGGATCCAACCTGGAGTCTCTCTGTGGCCAATTTTATTTCACAGTTTTGTGCTACTGTCTGCATTTATTTATTTATTTATTTATTATTAATTAATTAATTACATTGATATCCCACCTTTCATCCCAGGAGCTCGAGCTTCTCCTTCTCCCCATTTTATCCTTGCAATAACCTGTGAAGTAGGATTAGGCTGGCTGTCCAGGAAAGGGAACAGTTGGTGGGTGCTCTTCATAATGGAGGCAGCCTGGGTCTCCATGAACAAAGGTGATTCCAAGAGCCATCTGTGGGCAACTAAAGGAGCCAAAAGGAGACACGATATTGACACCTGAAAAAGAGCGAAAAAATGTAGTTGTTTTCAAATTGTGCCATCTCAGGGTAACAGCTTGAGAAAAGCTGTAGCAGAACCCTACCTCATACATCTGTTTATGAGGCATAGTGAGTTGGATGGCTGAAACATTTCAAACAGATATTTCTGATTAGGGGAACAGTCCCTGGGATCTTGCTGCCTAATGAAACATGCCAAGTAATAGGTTTAGTTCCGTCTCTCTGTGTTAATATATACAGAATGTGTGTGTGTGTGTGTGTGTGTGTGTGTGTACAGATGCATGAGAGCATACACCTTTACGGCGTATCTGAGTGAAAACCAATATTTATTCTTATTGAAGAAATATTTCATGGCCCACTGAAGTTACAAAGGGAATTATCACTATTGGGATAGAAAAGGCAGAAAGGAGAAATTAAAATCAGTGAGCTGTGGTACCTTCAAGAATGATGAACGTTAAGAACTTCCACTAACACCAGACTCATCAAAATCTAGTAAATTTACTCTCTTTCTCCTTTGCTTCCAGTGCTTCCGCTTTCATTGCAATTTTTATTAACTAATCAAAAGTAGATTGGTTTTTAAGTTAGGCAAACTTGTCTGTCGAATTAGAACCGTGGTGCTCCTATTCACTGGAAACCACATTAGGATTACTGCACCAAAAGTCTCCCTCAGGTTGAGGCTGCTGTCACTTCTAAATTGGCAACAGACCACTTTGAAGTAGTCTGTGTATGGAACAGATGCTTAAGGTTGCAATCTGTGCATAGGTACCATTAAATTTAGTGGGACTTCTTTCCCAGTAGACATGCATAGGAATGCACTGGAATCAGGCCTTGAAATTTCATCTCAGTTTAGAGGTTCCTTCTCAGGCAACACATCTGAGAAACATCATACACACAAAAACCAAAAGGTTGTATCCAACAAATTGCGCCAATTGTGCAAGGACTCCCACCTATCTCATCTCCACCTGTGCTCCCCAGAACATATTTGGAGGGCATTGGGGCACAGGCAAAGGGAGGGTAAGTTTTGTCATATCTTGTGTGAATGGAGCAACCTGGTTGGATACAGCCCAGAAGTGTTTTGGTAAGATTAGTGAAATGAATTAGGAGCAAAAGCTTAGTGCTGTGACCAGAAATGGATGAAAACTGTTGTGAAGATGTGTTTAAAAAATTTAGAATTAAAAAAAAAAGTGCACAGAAACATTTTCCAAATAAAACCCATCAACAACACTAATGTGAACAGTGACAAAAAATAACTAAAAGGCTATACATAAAATAAGCAGGGAACAAAATCTATAGCAAAGATAATAAAACTGAAATATACAATAGTTTAATGTTGCCACTGCTCAGGTTGTCTGTGACACGCAGCCCCATTCCCATGCCTGCTTTTCTCAGTTGCATCACATAGCAGTGTTTGTAATGGATTATTGCTTGATCATGTGAGAAATGCCTCCGGTAGTCTCTGTTTGTGCAACCAGTTCCTCGTGTAGTTATGGAAAATGTATTTGGGAGATAAACTGCAAGGTATTCCACATCGGTATGTTTCATCATATAGCATATAATTCCAGTTCTCGAATACTATTATTCTCAGGGTTTGAAAACTCAGCTGTAGCAGGCTTGTTTGATCATATTCAAAAGTGTGAGAGCTTAATATTCCACAACCACCCAAATAGGTATAATTGGAGAAGTTGCTACAGCATTGCGTATAAATTTGGTGTCGCATATAGGTGCAAGTAAAAAGAAAAAAATCAGTAAGGTCGTTGTCTTCTAACCTCTTATCTGGGACAAAACCCCACTGAACTCACATTTGAATTTGAGTTCCATCCTATACACAACTACTTATACATAGGATTGTGCTGTGACATACTTAGTAAAACTGGCAATTTGGGTGTGTGGTCAAGGTGTCTGCTATTTTTGGGAAAAAATTATTCAAAGGTCACATATATATAGCAAAGGCTTGAGAAAAGATGAATGGAAAAGCTTTTTAAATACCATTTCCTTCCTATTGCTTCCATTTAGTGTTCTATTTCCTGGCCTCCTCTACTGATGGCACAATTCCTCTCTATTCTCGGTGATGTGCCAAATGCTATTACCTTGGAATACACTTGCGTCTGTAGAAAGTGTGCTCCAGTATAGTATAGTAGAACAATTCTGTTCTGCAGGATACCCTTAGCCCCCTGTTGCTAAAATAACAGCTTGGATGTCTTACCCATCAGCTTGAAAGAATACAGATTGTTGACTGGCACTATGTAGATACTTTGGCCTGCTTCATATTTGGGAGTCTCTCTCAGTTAGGAATTAAACAGCTCAGAGTCTGCGAGATTATTAGGCTAACAGCTGTGTCAGGCAGTTGGTTCAGGGGATAATGAGATAGGAAAAGGTCCAAGGTAAAGTTTATAATGCGAATGGGACCAGCTAATTCCAAGATGAAACAGAAGCATCAGTATTGCTATCATCAGTATATTAGTTTACTAAAACTGGGCATGGCAAGTGGACTCGTTCAAATCTTGGACCCAAGTTTGCTTCTGAAACAATTTCAGAGTGGCCTGCTAAACTTCCATTTTTGCCACATGCCATTTTAGTTACCACTAAATATACATGTGTATATCAGAAGGTTGGCGGTTCGAGTCCCCATGACGGGGTGAGCTCCCATTGTTCTGTCCCAGCTCCTGCCAACCTAGCAGTTCAAAAGCACACCAGTGGAAGTAGATAAATAGATACCGCTGTGGTGGGAAGGTAAATAAATGGCATTTCCTTGCACTCTGTCACGGTGTTCTTTTGTTTTTGTTTTTGTTTTAATCATATTTTATTAGATTTTACAAAAGTTAACAACCAATAAAAAATTAACTAAAATCACAAAAACAACAAACAACACACATCAAAAATATGCACAGAAAAACATAAAAAAGAAAAACATAAAAAAGAAAATTTAGCATAAAAAACACTCTCTTTCAAATTAATGCCCTTCCAGATCTTATTTTCCTTACTTCCACCCGCCTTCCTTTCTTGTATTCCACTTTATAAATTAATTCAGCAAAATCATTTAATATTCAAATTCATCCTTTGTCCTTCCCTTTATACTCTTATTTATCTTAATCACCAGAACCCCTTCATTTCATTTACAATGCCCTTAAGCATTCATAAATTTTACAATATTTTTGTAGGTAAACTTTAAACTTCTTCCAATCCTCTTCCACCTGTTCTTCTCCTTGATCTCGGATTCTGCCGGTCATTTCTGCCAGTTCCATATAGTCTATTACTTGCATCTGCCATTCTTCCAAGGTGGGTAGATCTTGTGTCTTCCGGTGCTTTGCGATGAGTATTCTTGCTGCTGCTGTAGCATACATAAAAAAGGTTCTATCCTTCTTTGGCACCAATTGGCCGACCATGCCCAGGAGAAAGGCCTCTGGTTTCTTTAGGAAAGTATACTTAAATACTTTTTTCAGTTCATTATAGATCATTTCCCAGAAAGCCTTAATCCTTGGGCAGGCCCACCAAAGGTGAAAGAATGTTCCTTCCGTTTCTTTGCATTTCCAACATTTATTATCGGGCAAATGATAGATTTTTGCTAGCTTGACTGGGGTCATGTACCACCTGTAAATCATTTTCATAATATTCTCTCTTAAGGCATTACATGCCGTAAATTTCATACCGGTGGTCCACAACCGTTCCCAGTCAGCAAACATATTGTTATGACCAATATCTTGTGCCTTTTTATCATAGCAGATTTAACCGTTTCGTCCTCAGTATTTCATTTCAACAGCAAATTATACATTCTCGACAATACCTTAGCACTGGGTTCTAGCAATTCTGTTTCCAACTTCGATTTTTCCACCTGGAAACCATTTTTCCTGTCCGAATTGTAGGCCTCTCTTACTTGGAAATAATGTAACCAGTCATGCACCTTATCTTTAAGTTTCTCATAGCTCTGCAATTTCAGTATGTCCCCCTCCTGTTCCAGAATTTCCCAATATTTTGTCCAATTCGATCCCATATTAGATTTTTTCAAGGCCTTAGCTGTCACGGTGTTCTTTTGTGCCAGAAGTGGTTTAGTCATGCTGGCCACATGACTCAGAAAGATGTCTGTGGACAAACGCTAGCTCCCTCGGCCCGAAAGCGAGATGAGTGCCACAACTCCATTGTCACCTTTGTCTGGACTTAACCATCGCTGCCTTTGTCTGGACTTTGTCCAGACAAAAAGGGGTCCTTTACCTTTTTTCCTTACCTATACATGTGTGCACACATTTGCAGTTACCTGAATGGTCACCGTGTAGAAAGAAAGATAGTGGTTCCCAGGTATGTAAAAAATTGACAGAGCTCAGGAAAGTGGAGCAAGTAGGAGGGTTTACAGCAACTCCCTATAATGAAAAGTAAAAGTATTTATGACATTATGATTTATAAAAGAATAACTAGCGTATATGTTATGGGACGTGGGTGGCGCTGTGGGTAAAACCTCAGCGCCTAGGACTTGCCGATCGCATGGTCGGCGGTTCGAATCCCTGCGGCGGGGTGCGTTCCCGTCGTCCGGTCCCAGCGCCTGCCAACCTAGCAGTTTGAAAGCACCCTCGGGTGCAAGTAGATAAATAGGGACCGCTTACCAGCGGGAAGGTAAATGGCATTTCTGTGTGCTGCGCTGGCTCGCCAGATGCAGCTTGTCATGCTGGCCACCTGACCCGGAAGTGTCTGCAGACAGCGCTGGCTCCCGGCCTATAGAGTGAGATGAGTGCACAACCCTAGAGTCTGGCAAGACTGGCCCGTACGGGCAGGGGTACCTTTACCTTTACCTAGTGTATATGTTAGAAGTTTATAAACTTATCAACATTTATTGTTCTCTTTTCTAAACACTGGAACCCTTGGAACCCCCAGATAAGTTCAATGGCACTGATAGTCGTTTCAAGCAAATTCTGTGGACACTGAATTCTTCCTCCCTCTTGACTCACCAAAGAGGCAGTTTCCACAATACCTCTGAATTCCCTCCCTGGTTCTTCTACCTGGATGGATGTGACTCCTTGACAGAAGGACATGCCAATCTCCCCTCTGCCCCACCAGCTTCCCTACCTTCTCCTTTCTTGTTTTTATCTCTGGCTAGAAGGGGGATGCGGGTGGCGCTGTGGGTTAAACCACAGAGCCTAGGACTTGCCGATCAGAAGGTCGGCAGTTCGAATCCCTGCAACAGCGTGAGCTCCCATTGCTCGGTCCCTGCTCCTGCCAACCTAGCAGTTCGAAAGCACGTCAAAGTACAAGTAGATAAATAGGTACCGCTCTGGCGGGAAGGTAAACGGCGTTTCTGTGCGCTGCTCTGGTTCGCCAGAAGCGGCTTAGTCATGCTGGCCACATGACCCGGAAGCTGTACGCCGGCTCCCTTGGCCAGTAAAGTGAGATGAGCGCCGCAACCCCAGAGTCGGTCATGACTGGACCTAATGGTCAGGGGTCCCTTTACCCTTTACCTTAGAAGGGGGAAGGATGGAGTACTGCCTTCCCTCATGTTCTTTCTTGGATTTTTCTTGGAGGCTTCTGTGCCTGGTAAAAAAAAAAAAAAAAGAGGAGGGAATCCTGGACACTTAGAAATAGATACAAATTGGTTGCCATGATGCTTTCAGTACTGAGCACTATTACAGCTAACTCAGTACATTAGTAAAGAAAAAGCCTTTTAAATGTGTTATAACACTGTGACACCAGATGGCGCTGTGGAGCTCCACCTTTCAGCAACGTGATTTCCCATTAGGAGGTTTACAACACGTTTTCCTGAAACTCTTTTGGATCCAGCCAGTATACAGAAGGAAACATTAGTCAGTTAAGTTGATAATTGGCTTTAGACAAAGTACTTGGAATATGTATTTCTTCCCCAGTGCAATACTATGCATCTGTATTAAGAAACAAGCTATGTTGAATTCAGTGAGCTTTACTCACAGGTAAATGAACATAGGATTGCAGCCAAGGTATTTGTTTGGAAAAGAAGGCTGGAACCAATTTTGCTTGAACTTCAGTACTCATCTAATGGGTCACAGCCAAATTTTGACAGTGGTTTATTTATTCTGGGGAGAAGATGTGTTGTTTTTAGTTCCAGGCATCAAGAGCAAAAAAACTAAATATATATTGGCAACCAGAAAGATTGCTCAGGTGTGGCTGCAAGAGTGTTTGACTGCAGTTTCCCATGAACTTTTGAGATGCTGAAGTAAAGGAATGACTATGGTTGGCATTGATTTCCCCCTCTTTCCCTGTCTCCCTCCCCTGTACCAATATAAAAAGTCAATTTTCACACTGTGTGTGTATTTCTCTTGTTTCATTTTAAGGTTATCTTCAAGCACAACCATCTGTGTAATGAAATAGTCCTGTTTGAACACTACATTTCCATATCAACTTTCGAAAGCCGGGACAGAAATGTTCAAAAGCTGAAATGTCTAGTTAGCTTAAATTACGACCACGTCCCCAATGGAACTATGTGTTCGTACATGCATTTCATGCGCAAAATTTTGTTCGGGAACAATTAACTGAGGGTATTGCAAAGCGAGCTTTTGCTCCCAAGGTCTTAAGTGACAATTTAGAATACCTCCTAACACAGAGGCAAAGAGACTTGCATGGTTGCCTGGCTGGAACAGACTGGAAGGCAACCTAGACCAATGGTTGCGTTAACTCAGGGACTTTCAGAAGTATCAAAGACCTTTATCTCAGATGTGATTTCACTTTGTCCCTACATCCCTGCATTGGGGGTATTGTAGTGTGAAGGGCAATGAATGATAGCAAAGAAAGGGATAGTAATCTGGCTTTTGTTTTGATTTTTTGTAAGTGATTTTTAATGTGAACCGCCCTGAGACCTTCAGGTATAGGGCGGTATAGAAATAAAATAAATAATATTAATATAATATAATATAATATAATATAATATAGGGAGGGGGAACCCATCCCAATGAGGTCATGGAGGTTTAGTCGGAAACAAACTCATGAGGCATTTTTAGATCTGTCCGCCAAAAGCTCTAATCCAATCCAATCCAATCCAAATAGATTTATTGTACTATCCATTGTCTATGAGAAATGTTAATAAAAAATAAATACACATAAAGGGATCCCACACCACAAATACTAGTCACTATTTAGATCTCTGCCTCTCCCTTACAGTTCAGTGGTATATTGTCCAGGGTCGTCTTTCTGATCTATGGGACGTGTGTGGCACTGTGGTCTGAACCACTGATCCTCTCTGGCTTGCCATTCAGAAGGTTGGCGGTTTGAACCCCCACAACAAGGTGAGCTCCCATTGCTTTGTCTCAGGTCCTGCCAACCTAGCAGTTCGAAAGTGCAAGTAGATAAATAGGTACCATTGCAGTGGGAAGGTAAACAGTGTTTCCTTGTGCTCTGGTTTCCGTCACAGTGTTCCATTGCGCCAGAAGTGGTTTAGTCATGCTGGCCACATGACCCAGAAAGCTGTCTGTGGACAAACGCCAGCTTCCTTGGCCTGAAAGTGAGATGAGCGCCACAATCCCATAGTCGCCTTTGATTGGACTTAGCCGTCCAGGGGTCCTTTACCTTTTACTTTTTTGATCTTCTTGGCCTCCAGAGTAAAAAGGGCAATTTTGTGAGTAACTGAAGCGTTTGCATCACTAAGAAGCCATAGGACCGCATCTGCTC